>NC_090444.1:75552066-76257733 GCF_031143425.1 Pleurodeles waltl | reverse complement strand
AGGGTGTAACACCCTCTCTCAGAGGAAGTCTTTTGTTCTGCCATCCTGGGCCAAGCCTGGCTGGACCCCAGGAGGGCAGAAACCTGTCTGAGGGGTTGGCAGCAGCTGCAGTGAAACCCCAGGAAAGGCAGTTTGGCAGTGCCAGGGTCTGTGCTAGAGACCCGTGGGATCATGGGATTGCACCAACAATGCCAGGATGGCATAGAGGGGGCAATTCCATGATCTTAGACATGTTACATGGCCATATTCGGAGTTACCATTGTGAAGCTACATATAGGTAGTGACCTATATGTAGTGCACGCGTGTAATGGTGTCCCCGCACTCACAAAGTCCGGGGAATTGGCCCTGAACAATGTGGGGGCAGCTTGGCTAGTGCCAGGGTGCCCACACACAAAGTAACTTAGCACCCAACCTTTACCAGGTAAAGGTTAGACATATAGGTGACTTATAAGTTACTTAAGTGCAGTGTAAAATGGCTGTGAAATAACGTGGACGTTATTTCACTCAGGCTGCAGTGGCAGGCCTGTGTAAGAATTGTCAGAGCTCCCTATGGGTGGCAAAAGAAATGCTGCAGCCCATAGGGATCTCCTGGAACCCCAATTCCCTGGGTACCTCAGTACCATATACTAGGGAATTATAAGGGCGTTCCAGTATGCCAATGTAAATTGGTAAAATTGGTCACTAGCCTGTTAGTGACAATTTGTACAGAGAGAGCATAACCACTGAGGTTCTGGTTAGCAGAGCCTCAGTGAGACAGTTAGGCATCACACAGGGAACACATACATATAGGTCACAAACCTATGAGCACTGGGGTCCTTGCTAGCAGGGTCCCAGTGACACATAACAAACATACTGGAAACATAGGGTTTTCACTATGAGCACTGGGCCCTGGCTAGCAGGATCCCAATGAGACACAAACAGGCCAAAAGTGGGGGTAACAAGGCTAGAAAGAGGCTACTTTCTCACAGCATGTGAAATGTAAACAGGAAGAACATGGTTACATTAACGCTTTCACACTTATGAGACGCTGGCTGAAACAAACCTGCACCATTTACCGTTCTAATGTGCACAAACCAGGCTGTCCCTATGTGTCCCTTGGGACCTCTTTTGGCACATAAGGTACTGCACCCTGCAGTCTTGAACTCCACACATCCCCAATGACTTTCAGGTGCCGTGCAGAAAAATGAAGCGCAGCACCTGTTTTGTGAAAAGTTTTACGCTGCGCATCCAGGTTATGTGGAAGGGGAGATGAGACTAATATGCTGGCTGAAAAAAGAAATAAGTAGCAACATCCTGGAAAAAGCAAACACTCATAGAGAATGCTAGATTAAGCATGTGAAATGTAAGCAGGAACAACATGGTTACGTTAGCTGAGAGCAAAAATGCTCTGCAAATGAAAAAGGAAGCTTTGCCGAACAAGAGCAGAAAACCAAGGAAAAAAAGTCCCCTAAGAACAGATAAACACAACAGAGCGTAATTATACAGTAGTTAGTCCCTGCTCCCAAAGAGAAAAAGGAGGGCCAAAGAGGCATGACTGACCACTAGCAAGCAAGGATTTGTTAAATGACACTGAAACAAACAAATGAAATGGCTTTGAGCCCACAAAAGTATACAAGAGGCTGTACGCTTACGTTTGACATAAAAAAAAATAGACTTGAGCTATTTCCAAATGGCCTAGGGAAACATAAGATCTCTGCTGTGGGAGTACAGTCAAGATGACAACTCCAACACACAGTTCTCTACGTAGTCGAGTCAGCAATTGCTGGAATAGCCCCCGGTAAATCCACAACACATCAGAAATAGTAAAGAAAAACTACCCACCCTATACACAGCCCCTATGGCACCCTCTGCTCACCCCCAGCTCTTCTTACACAGTTGGGGCAAACTGCCCATCCCAGTTACAGTCACTGTGACTAGGCTGGTTAGATGGCTCAGCGATTTAAGAGATTCCTGCGGACTTCTATGTCTGATTTGGAGGTCAAGATCTAAATTCATAGAAAGGCTAAATAATCCTTTGGCTATTACTAACCTCAACATTATTGACGGGACCAAATCATCCCGAAATGTTAGGCACAGACCTCTCTGACCAGGAACACATGTAAGTTCAGACGCATATTGTGTCCACTGGGCATTCAGTCCTAGTGGCTTCGTCAGCAATGGGACATACGTTTGGGCATTCCCATGTTTCTCATGATCTTTCCTAGTAAAAAAAAACTTTCAAAGTAAAAAAAAAAAAGTGATTGGTGAAATCTTTGATTAAATATGACCACTGGCATTACTTTGGATGGCATTCCACTCCATCTTTTTTTTTACTCACTGTGTCATTTTGGAGATGTACCACCCACAGGAAAATCAATCATGGTTTCACAATAAAAAATAAAAACAGCCCAGCCCAAACTGCCATGTTTCCTCTAAAGGACGTTGGCCTTTTTGGGCCTCATCTGTACATTATAGCTAATTCATAGATGGGTCACTTCTTCCCCTGGGCGCCAGTCACCAAGTGATTGTTTTCAGTTTGGTTGCCAACTATGGTATGCAGCAGTAGTCTGGTGGGCTGCATCACCTTGTCCTGAGGTATCACTTAGCTTGGCTTTAGCCAGTACGCAGCAGCTCTTTTGTACAGTGAATATTTTGGCTTAAGAGCAGCCCAGGCCCAAATGGTTGGACAGTTTGACGTCTTTTTGGTTTTGCCAGCCTCTGTACTCTGCTCTCTTTTTTGCTTCCATTACTGTCTCTAGCTTCTGCTTCTGTTCAGCGTACTGGGGTCCAAGTGTCCAGTACTTGGGGTAGCACCAGCCTCAGCAAGTGGACTGAGATTTTGTGGGATTATTATTTTTTCTTTTTTTTACATTTTCAAGGTTTGGTGGGATTCTAGTTGTTGTCTCCTGATTGGTCTCAGCACTGCTGCCTCAATTTTGGTATTCATGCTCGCTGAGCCCATCCCAGGTGTGTCACGTTGTCACCTCTGTGGTGCTGGGATTCTTTCAGTAGGCTCAGGCTTGGGTCTTTGAGTTTCCTGTTCTGCATCTTGTACTCTTGTGCACCCTGTTGAGAGAGACCTCAGTCTGTTGCTTGGCCTTGTCCCTGGGCTTGCAGTTTCTTCTCTTAGTGGAGGTTATGTGCCCCTAAGCATCGCCTCTCCGGTTCTCTTTGTCACGCCTTTATTTTCTGGGCCATGGTGTGGCTTTTGGCTTTGCAGCTGCGGGCACCTTCTCTGTTCCTGGTAGCTGGGGTTGTGAGGTCTTCGCCATTTGGTCTCCTCTTCCTGTGTTTCTTTCTGCTTCTGGGGCATCGTCTTGGTTTTGCTTCCCGTGGACTCTGCTGCACTTTGGGTTTCATTGGTGTGGTTCTGGGCAGGCTCCAGCCCCAGGGCCTGGTGTGATTTGCTGCAATGCCTCAGTGATGTCTTCTGGGGTGCAGCTACCCTCGTTGCTGTTCTTGGCCTCTGCAGAGACTCAGTTGAGTCCGCCTTCCCGATCTCCTATGGAGGATCTTTGTGCTTCCGGTTCGTTCTGGAGACACGTCATTGAAAGCCTTGCTCTCTCACTGGTCTTTAAAACTCTAGTGAAACGACAGGACACGGATGCTTGTTACACACTCTTACAGTAATAACTGGAATGAAGTAGTTGGTCAAGAAGTTAAGGGGCCGATTACTACGTATATTTTTAAAAATAAAAATTGAGAAAAACCACAAACAGTGCATTCTCTTGTGAGGGAGGTTGCAGAAGCCGCTTAAGGTAAAGAATCAAACACATAAATTACTGCTGGTTACTTTGGGTCTGTGTGGAGAAAAGTACACATAACCCAGTAGCATATTCCTGGCACTGGGAGGTGAGGGAAAAGTGTAGGTTTACTGAAGAGTAGTAATCGTTATCATGGATGACACTACTTAGACATTTTTTTATCCCTTATTTACAAATTCAGTTATTTATAAGGAGGCAGTTCATATTCAGTCAGTGGCATAGCAAGGGGGCAACAGGTCTTTAATGCCGATGAGCGCAACCGCCCATCTATGACTCGCGGGCTGGCTTAAGCGCATAAGAACACGACGCGGAAATACCCGTCTTTCTCCTGGCTGGCTCGCCAATATGTTAGAGGGAAATCTATTAATAAAATAAAACAAAGCATTTTGACACAATAATATAAGTTTAATCGATTTTCAGCTGGGAACAACAGGCAGTCTCACATAGAGGCCATCACTGAAGTTCAAAGTTCTGGTTCAAACACCAGTAGCATTTATACTGTCAAAACCACAAAAAACTATGGTCAAGAGTTCAGCATTTACGTAAGCAACTACAAGCAGTACAGATAAGGTAATGAGGTGCCTCTGGAAAGAAGCACTTGCACTTGTTGGCCTCATGGGTGGGCAAGTTACACTGACGTCATTCACCATATCTATCTTTCTGCACAACAAGAGATTATATGTTGCGTGCTGCTCATGGTAGCCCTGCCTTGCAAATACTTATCTGACCCTTTACACAATTCCCATTAACACGATATGAATGACTTGTGGTTTTTAGGACCCCTGTGCTAAGGGAGGATACACCCTTCTGTTCCACCCTGTTCATGCTAAGTGAACATTATGAAAGCAACAGTTGGTGCAGCTTTAATGAAAAACTCTCATTCTAATGTGGCTTGGGCCTCTTGTGTGTTTCAGCACAGCTAACTTAACAATGCAGCACGTGTATATGTTTCCTAAGTAATAAGTGTTTGTTTGTCCTAAATATGACCTGCCTTTTCTATTGATCACACAGTCTGTCTTTTTTAACATGTCATGTATTAAGCCTTTCACTACTTACATTGGTTTACAACTATCTAGCCTAAAATGTTTGTATTGGGATTTGGGGAACGTATGTTTGTTTGTATGTGATGTATTCCTATTCTTCCTACATCATGGGGTAGAGGTGGTCCCTCACACCCCTAGGGCCCACTGCCACTGCACCTGCTGCACTATGGATAACTCCGCACCTGTTAATTTTAGGCAGAAGCAGCACATTTATTCCCCGGCTCTTCCCATTTAGAGTAGTCTGCCTTTTTTCATTCAGTAAAAAGATGTTGTGTCATCCCTGGTATACTTCTGATAGTGGGCGGTCTACTCTGCACTCTATGCCACTGCACCACTCTACACTACTGCACTCTGTGCCACTCTATTGTATGCCACTCTATTCCACTGCACTCTGTGCCACTCTACTCTGCCCCATGCCACTCTATGCCACTGCTCTCTACGCCAATGCACTCTAAACAACTCCACTGTATGCACCACTGTACTCTACGCCACTGCTCTCTGTACCACTCTGCACCACTGCACTGACACTCTATTCTGCAACATTGCACTCTCCACCACTGTACTCTGCACCACTCTACTCTACTACTGTGTTCTATGCCACTGCACTCTATGCCACTGCACTCTGCAGCACTATACTCTACTCTGCACCACTGTACTCTACACCACTGCTCTCTATACCACTCTGCACCACTGCACTGACACTCTATTCTGCAACATTACACTCTCCGCCACTATACTCTGCACCACTCTACTCTTCTACTGCATTCTATGCCACTGCACTCTACAGCACTATACTCTACTCTGCACCACTGTACTCTACGCCACTGCTCTCTGTACCACTCTGCACCACTGCACTGACACTCTATTCTGCAACATTGCACTCTCCACCACTGTACTCTGCACCACTCTACTCTTCTACTGCATTCTATGCCACTGCACTCTACAGCACTATACTCTACTCTGCACCACTGTACTCTACGCCACTGCTCTCTGTACCACTCTGCACCACTGCACTGACACTCTATTCTGCAACATTGCACTCTCCACCACTGTACTCTGCACCACTCTACTCTACTACTGCGTTCTATGCCACTGCACTCTATGCCACTGCACTCTACAGCACTATACTCTACTCTGCACCACTGTACTCTACACCACTGCTCTCTGTACCACTCTGCACCACTCCTCTGACACTCTATTCTGCAACATTGCACTCTCCACCACTGTACTCTGCACCACTCTACTCTTCTACTGCATTCTATGCCACTGCACCCTACAGCACTATGCTCTACACCACTGTACTCTACGCCACTGCTCTCTGTACCACTCTGCACCACTGCACTGACACTCTATTCTGCAACATTGCACTCTCCACCACTGTACTCTGCACCACTCTACTCTACTACTGCACTCTGTCACTGCACTCTATGCCACTGCACTCTACAGCACTATACTCTACTCTGCACCACTGTACTCTACGCCACTGCTCTCTGTACCACTCTGCACTGACACTATTCTGCAACATTGCACTCTCCACCACTGTATTCTGCACCACTCTACTCTACTACTGCATTCTATGCCACTGCACTCTATGCCACTGCACTCTTCAGCACTATACTCTACTCTGCGCCACTCTACACTACTCCACTCTGCACCACTCTACCCCACTGCACTCTGCCACATGATTCTACTTTGCACTCTATACCACTGCACCACTCTACACGTCTGCACTCTCTGCCACTCTGTTGTATGCCACTATACTCCACTGCACTCTATGCCACTTTACTGTGCCCCATGCCACTCTATGCCATTGCACTCTACGTCAATGCACTCTAAGCTGCACTCTACACCACTGCCCTCTACTCTGCACCACTGTACTCTACACCACTGCTCTCCATGGCACTCTACACCACTGCACTGACACTCTATTCTGCAACATTGCACTCTTGGTCCCTGCACTCTACACCACTCTACTCTGTACTACTGCACTCTATGCCACTGCACTCTACATCACTATACCCTACTTTGCACTGCACCACTCTACACTACTTCACTCTGCACCACTCTATACTATTCCACTCTGCACCTCTTTACGCCACTGCACTCTGCCACATGAGCCTACTCTGCACTCAATGCCACTGCACTTTACACACACTACTGCACTCCCTGCCACTCTGTTGTACGCCACTCTACTCCACTTCACTCTGTGCCACTCTACTCTGCCCCACGCCACTCCATGCCATTGCACTCTAAATCACTGCACTCTACGCCAATGCACTCTGAACAACTGCACTGTACCCCACTGCACTCTACTCTGCACCACTGTGCTCTACGACACTCCTCCTATGCCACTCTACTTCACTCTACACCACTATGCCACTAACCTTTAGCCATGCTAAGCAGCAGCCACTCTGGTGTATATCATGGCTAAGCACATTGGCAAAGCCAATAACTCTTGCATAGATGACACCTATTGGCTTTGCCAATCTTTGTTACTACTATGAAGTACCGAGGTCCCTGAAAGAACTGTGAATGTGTAAGTCCTTACTTTAAACATGCATTACACACATCATAATATAGGCTGCTACAAAATGCGCAAATACATTTTGGTTAAATAAAAAAAGTCCTTCTAAAATACAGATTTAAATAATATACAGTTTATACCTAGTACTAACATGTTATTTATAACAGTCCAATAAAATCACACACTCCACAGCTCACCTTGGAATACCCTTACAGTACCTCTCTAAAAGAAAATGTCTTTGACATCAGAAGGTTTCAAGTGACTCCTTAGAATAAAGTCAATGCAGGTTTTCAAGCCCCTTTGCATTTGCAGATTTACCAGTTGTGCACATTTGCATTTCTTTAAGGAAGGAGACACCCTGGAAGGAAGGACTTTTGGTATCTGTCTGCCCCTCCCTCCCTCAGAGCACAGGAGACTCCCTCCCGTACACTCCAGCTGGGGAAACTGATCTGCCCTAATTATGTTTTGTCCTTTAGGTGAAAGGCTAAAATTAGGGACAAATGCTGTCCTTTAAAACTTTCATCACGGACAACGGACGGCAGGGCAAAATTACGGGCAGTCCGTGAAAATTATGGACGGATGGCCACCCTAGCGGTCACTGATGTCCCTTCAGGAATGGTTGCTCTGGTCCTAGGTAACCTACATCATGTCTGCTACCTCTACACTGGGGCGTCCAAGGCGAGTGCAGGCTGTTTTCTACTTAACCACATTGGGCTGTTCCTATGGGAGGGATAGAACAGAAAGTGTAACTTTGTTTAAATGATCTTGGAATGTAAATAACCATTTTTCAGGATTTACTCAGATGAAAGGATGAATCAGAAGAGCCCGCTGTGAGTTTAGGTAGATGGTGTATTGTATACACCTGCTGCAGTACACAGCACAGTATAACCTCAGGTGCTTTGTGAAGTGGAACGTGTGATGGGAAGTTGAGTCGCATTTAGAAAGGAGCTCAAAAACATTTACTGGGAGGGTTTTTTTAGTGCCACTTTCTGCCTTCAGCCACACACACAGGACTCTTGCTTTATCCTTCTAACGTCCCCAGCTAAAGGCATGTGAGAAGAATGGGACAATGGCGGATGGAGCCAGTTTGTGTCTGCTCCACTCTGCCCTGTACACACACCTCAGATACGTGCTTCACCCTCCTGTCTTCACCAGTTACTCAATTCATCCTTCTGTAGTCACCAGATACTCCCTTCATCCTTCTGACTTTACCAGCCTCACATTATGTGAAAAGAGTGGCACAAGGAGGAGATGGAGCCAACCTATGTCCATTCCACTCTGCAATGCACAGCTGATACTTGCTTCATCCATCTGTCACCACAGGATACCTGCTTCATGCTTCTGACTGTGCCAGCTAAAGATATGTGAGAATAGTGGCACAAAGGGGAGATAGAGCCTAATCCTTATGTAAGAAGAGTGGCACAAGGAAGAGGTTGAGCCAACACTGCAATATGCACACCAGCTTCATGCTTCATCCTTTTGATTTCACTAGCTAAAGATGAGAGTGGTACAGGGGAAGATGGAGCCAACATGAGTCCATTCCACTTTGCCAAATACACACACCTCGCACTTGCTTCATCCTTATTTCTCCACCAGATACTTGCTTCATCCTTCTGAATTCACTAGCTAAAGATGTGTTATGTTTTGTGTATTTTTATAGCTCACTATCACCCTTGAGGATATCCTGGTGCTTTGGCAGGTGTGTGAGGATGGCCTCAGTGGGACTTACTTGAATAGCCAGATCTTCAGATTCATGCGGAAATCAAGAAGGGAGGCGGAAGCTTCAATGTAGAGTGAAAGGTCATTCCATGCTGTTTAGGTAGACTGGGCCTGTGTTGTGTAATGCATTGTATATGTGGGCGAGGAGCTTGGATTGTGCGCGCTTATGTTTTAGGACCTAGTGGAGTTCCCTCAGGTGTGGTGTGGCGTGAGACAGGCATGGAGGTTGAGGCTCAGTCTGGCTGCTGGGTTCTGAACGGTGTGAAGTCTTTTTGTGAGTTGGATGGTTATTCCCATGTCGAGGGCGTTCCCATAGTTCAGTCTGCTGGGGATAAGGGCTTATGTGACAATTTTCCTGATGTTTTTGGGTAGCCACTTGAATATCTTTTTTTTTTATCACCCTCAAGGTGTGGAAGCAGGACATGGCAACTGTGTTGATGTGTTCGGACATGTCCAACTTTTTATTGATAATGATTCCAAGGTTTCGTTCTTGTCTGGTCAGGATGGGAGTGGGTCTGAGATCTGTATGCCCCAAGGCAGAGTCCCACAGCGGGGCATCTTTTCTGAGGATTACCTTTGCGGCCTTGCTCATGTTCAGCTTGAGGCATTTGGACTTCATGCAGGTGGCCACTACCGTCATGCACACGTTGAGGCTGATCCTAGTGCTGGGTGTTTTGTTCAAGAGGGATAATATCATTTGTGTGTCTTCTGCATAAGTGAGTATGTCCATGTGTGGGTGGATGACGTCTGCCTTCTGAGTCATGTAGATGTTGAAATGGGCCTGGCTGACCAAGGAACCCTGCGGGACTACGCAAATGAGTTCCAGTGCTTCTGAGTAGTATTATGGCATGTTGACTGTTTGGCTTCTCCCAGCAATAAAGGTACAGATCCATTAGGGATGGTTCCCTGGATGACATGATTTGTCTGATCAGGATAGGATGGGAGACTGTGTCGAAGTTGCAGATTGGCCAAGTAGGATAGGGGCTGCGGTTTTCCTTCTGTTGAGAATCATCCGGATGCTGTCTGTAGCTGCAATGAGGGAGGTCTCTGTACTGTGATTAGGTTTGAACCATGATCGCATGGTGTTGAAGAGCTGGTAGTTGGCAAGGTGGTCAGTGAGGCATCTGTTGATGGCTTTTTCGAAGGCTTTGGCTGGGTATGGTAGGAGGGAGGCAAGTCAGTAGTTTGCAAGCTTAGTTTGGTCAGCTGAAGGCTTCTTCAGGAGGATGTTGACGACTGCATCCAACGTTTCCGGTAAAGTAGCAGAGTTAATGCAGGTGTTTAGGATGGGGCGAGGACTTTGCTGATGGGGCATGAACCCTTGTCAAAGGCGTGGTGGGGGCAAGGGTCTGATGGGGCCCCAGAGTGGATGGTCTACATGATTGCTGTGTGGTCTCCTGTGGTGATGTTGTTCCACTAGATCAAGTTGATGCCTTTGCCAGATACTAGGAGACTTATTGTGAGAAGATTTGTATTGATATGTTAGAAGAGTGCGACAAAGAGGAGATGTAGCCAACTTGCATCTATTCCACAATCCCACACAAACATCCAATACTTATTTCATCCTTCTGACTTCACTAGATTCTTGCTTCATCCTTTTAACTTCACATGCTAAAGATATGTGAGAAGAGTGAGACAAGGAGGGAAAGGAGCCTGCTTGAATCTGCCAGCTTGGATCTGTTCCATCCTCCATACACACACCATATTTGCTTCATCTTTCTGTTGTCATCAGATACCTGCTTCATCATTCTTTCTTCGCCAGTTACTTGATTCAGCCTTCTGTCATCACCAGGTACCTGCTTCATCCTTCTGTAATCACCAGGTACTTGATTCTACCTTCTGTTGTTACAAGATATGTGCTTCATCCTTCTGATTTTACCAGCTAACGATATGTGAAAAGGGTGGCACACGGTGGAGATGAACCCAACTTGTGTCCATTACACTTTGCCATACACACACCAAACACTTTCTTCATCTTTTTTGTCGTCACAGGACACCTGCTTCATCCTTCTGTCTTCACCACATTCTTTGATTCAGCTTTTTGTCACCAAAAGATGCGTGCTTCATCCTTCTGATTTTACTACCTAACGGTATGTGAAAAGAGTGGCCAAAGGAGGAGATGGACCAAACTTGTGTCCATTACTCTGCCATACACACACACCAGACACTTGCATGCATGATTTTTCTGTAGGTTGGCAACTTTGGGCAGCCATGCAGGTCCCTTTATGGTATTTCGTATGGTCATAGGCCACTTAGCTAGTCACTGCACTGGATTGCCCATACTATTATTTTATTTAACGTTTTTGGTCTTGAGCAGGCATTGTTGCAGAGAGAAGTGGCCAGGGAGATCTGCTGGGATGTCCTTTGTTACTATTATCCCATGTCTGAATGTCATTGTGAGATGTAAATAATGGGCCATAGTCTAAAGCTAGTTGGGACCTGCAGTGGGGAACTAGATTAAAGTGCTCAGATTAATCAGTAGTATGCAGCAGATCTCTTTAGTTATTATGTGCCTGTTTTGTTTGCGATGGCTGGTACAGTACTTGATGATGGACAGGATCCGTATCAGATATGTATTATTTGAGTGTTAGAGGATTAAGCTATAGTTCGGTGATGACCGCTGAGTGTTCTGGTATTAGTATTTGTGTGGGCCAGAAGGGTTCTATATGATGAATTTATATTACTATATAATACCCAGGCTAACCATAGGTCAGCCCTTCTTGGCTTACCTGGATGTAACTTGATCATGTAAGATTTGATGTCAGACAAACTTTCTGTGTTTCCTTAATAGAGTTGAACATTCTTGACACATCACCTAGAAATTTTCTTTACTCTGTATCAGGACCGGAGGCTCAGATTATGCTTGTTCAAAGCTGTCTAGAAGATAGATTCTGACAACCAACTGGCTACCGTTATGATATCCTCTAGACTAGAACCCAACTCAAAAGATTTTCAGGCCTTTGCACGTCTCGCCAAATGGGCTCTAAATTTGGTAACATCTATACCCATCTCTGACAATAGCCAGCATACCAACCTGGCCACTGTGGCAGCAAAGACAGGTTCAAACGGTGTCTGCAATGCAATCAATAACTGGCCACTTGGAGTTTGTTGCAAGTCCCTTGTGCAAGCTTCATATTCTTTTACACATCGCACAATACATAAATTAGGTTTATTCGGAAAAGATGGCTAAGTAAAAAAATTAGTTTTAGTTTTTGTACATTTCGAAATGGAAAAGGAAACCCAATTCTTGGGGAAAAACTCTGCCTGAGTCGTGCACTCGTACATCAAAAACCCTGTTGCATGATATCAAACATAATAACATCATTCATTTTTCTGACAACTGCTTGTGAGCCACATCTTCCGTTATAAGGGCACCGCTCAAGCAATCTGAGTAACATGGTTTGGGAGGTGTAGACAGTCTGACTCCTTATCAGTTCAAATATTACGGGATGTTCAGCATTTGGATTACCCCCCCTCCCTCAGTGGTGAGTGACCTGCGGATATTGCAGAGGGAAACTTGTTTACCACCCTATAAACAAGTCCGGAGTCTGCCATCTGTGACAAGAAATTAATAATCATGCTCATATCTGCCTCTCAGGGGTTAACACCTCTCTAGTTGCACCAACCATCCCATCTTTTCCATGCTGAAGCATAGTGGTTATGGGTATTTATAGACTAGGCTTGCTGGATATAGAAGTTAGCTTGGTGCGAAAGACCTGGCAAGCTCAAACATTCATTTAAACATTACAGGACATGAGATTAAGCTGACCCGAAAGAATCAACAGGTGCCATCGAATCCCCCCAGGTCTGAAAGAAGATTTTGGGATGCTGAAAGTCTCATCGGAAAGTCGCACAACATGTCAAGCAGGACTGGAAACAATGGTTGGGCTTTCCAAATCAGAGTCCCTAAGATTATCTCTGCTTTCTGCTGCCTCACCTGAGTCAGTACCCTGGGATTTATCACAAATGAGGCTAGTGCAACTACTCCTAGAGAAAAGCATCTATGGCTTGTGTCTGAGGATAAGGTTGCCGAATGAAGAAGTCTGGGAGTTGTTTTTTGAGGCAGGATGCAAATAGATCCATTAGACAGTGACCCTCAAGTCCGATTGAGAATCTCAAACATTACTGGATGCAGTCTATCAGGTGGTCAGCGTTCCTATTGGCTATCACATTCCATTGGCCCAGAATGTATTCAGCTGTCACCAAAATCTATTGTTATAGGCAAAAATGCCAGAGGTCTTTGGTTATTTCCGCCAACAAGCAGGATTTTGTCCCTCCTGCCTTGTTGATATATTAGACAACTGAGATGCTGGTGATCCAAAGTAGGATGGAATAACTGGTTTTGCTCAGGGCAAAGACTCTTGATGGCAAAGGAGCCTGCTAAGAGTTCCAAACAATTTATGTGGAGATTGAACTCCGTTAGAGACCATCTTTGTCCCATGGATATTGGCCCACATCTCACTCCACAGCCCAATCTCCCGCAAGCTGCCGAAAATGACCCGGCCGTTCCATGCTTCCATGTGGTCGAGCCACTATGACAATTCAGTCTTGGCATCCGAAGACAGGGCTCCCTGGTTGGCACATGACAAGCCTCTGCAAAGATGTTGGATCTTCAAGATCTGAAGAGCTCTGTAGTGTAGAGACCCCTGGAATATCTCTTGGATAGATGATGCTAAGAGACACGCTATTCTGGCTAGGGATCTGAGTGACACAATATGACTGGACAAGGCTAACCTCAATTCTCTCTTGATCGTCTTCAAATTCGGCAATGGTAACCAAAGTTGCGCCCTGACTGAGCCCACTTGGAAGTCTAGAAAATCTACACTGGATTGAAATTGATTTCTGAGTGTTTATAATAAACCCAGGTCCTGTAACAGTTGAACCGCCCATGTGAGGGGAAGGATTACAGTTGTTTTTGTTGTTGTCCCATGATGATCACATAGTTCAAGTAAACAATCACCCGCACACCCCTGGTTCTCAGTGCTTCCACTACTGATTTCACAAGCTTGGGGAATCACAGTGGAGCCAATAATAGTCCAAAGGGAAGCACCCTGAACTCCTAGCAAGTACCCCACCAGAAATTGCAGAAAGAGCATGTGTGGTGCAAAGATCGGAATTGTTAAGTACAGTCTTTGAGGTTCAGGCGTGGATCCCTTCCACCTTGAAATGGTAATACAGTATTTATGCATTGAATTCCTTAAAATTCAAAACCACCCTGGATCCTCACTTTCTTATCTTCTAGGAACATTGTGCTGATTAAACGCTTGGAATGGGAAACTGTCATGCAAATTGCTACATTCTTGTATGTTATAAAGCCTTGCTCATGTAGGGAAAAAACACATCTGTCTTGGGAGACGTTGATGAGGGATGTGCTAAAACTCTAGTTTATAGTCCATAACTGTTTTCCAAGATCCAAGCATCTTGCAATATGTTTTGCCAGTTGGATCTATAATATTAAACTCTGTCTCCAAAACTACTTTGTGTAGAGATACAAGTTTAATGTGTAAAACTGGTTGCTGGTCCAGTGGATGATATTCCTCAATAGCTGCCTCTGATATATATTCCTCTGCCGCCTCGCAACTTTGAAGGAAAGACTCCTCTAAATGAGTGATACCAACTTCTCCACCCTCCGGGGTTGAATCCTTTCTGGGAGTCTTAGAAGGAAACCTGGCCAGATGATCGAACCCCTCCCTAGAAACATCCCGCCCTGCCAAAAAGGCTGTAGTTGAATACACTTTTCGGAAAGTCTGGGCCTTGCCTATGGTGCTGAAGTTGGCTAGAAATTTACTTGGATCTTTCACAAATGGGGCAAATAAGAGGCCATACGCAATAGTACCCACCACCGAACTAACCAAGTCATTCAACTTGGGGTTATTCCGAATCAGAATAGATTGGTGCCGGTCTATAGAAATTGTGCAGTTTGCATTGCAGAGATGGCATGTCACTGTCTGCGCCCAGCCCACTGGGATGTCGGTTTGAATGTGTTCACGTGTTCTTGGCTTTATACGCCATCTCCGGTATCTTAGGGATTAGGCCCACTAAGTCTAGGGAACCCAGTCTGACGATCGTGGTATAAGGTCTCATCCGGATTAAAATCCAGCACCTTCCATGCGTTAGGATCTTGCGGAGGGGAATTCTCCGTCATGCGTGTATGTTTCCGGCCCCGGTTCATCGTCTGGCTGGTTTGAAACTAAGTATGATGAATCGTTAGTATCCAGGTTGTCATTTTTGTTTTTAGACTTAGATCCAGAAAATGCAGAGGGCAACCCATATGCATAATGCACTAGGTAAGAGCTGGATAGGTTCACAAAGGCCTCTGACTTTTGACTTGCCCCTTGGAGGATTTGGATTTATTGTATCCTGGTTAGGTACATATATTACAACATGGCGGTAGCTACTCTGTGGTTATAGTTAGGGTGACCAAGATTGGGATTTTTCAGATTTTTATCCCTACATAACTTTGCACCTGTATGACGAATGTACGTGAAACTTTTCAAACCTTCTGCCCCTGCTTCATTTTGGGAGGATTGAATGTTTCGCTACGTTTTATCGAGGGGGTGTAAAGAAAAAGGGGGGGGGGGAGGCTGAACCGGGCTTTACGTCTAATTCATTTTCCGTAGACTTTTGTATTTCGCATGGCGCAAAAACCCTCAGCTGGATTCTTATGAAATTTGGCAGTATTACTTATTAGGGGTCTCAGATGATTCTGTGGGGGTACTGCAGGTAAATTGAGTAAGTAAATGTTAAGCTATGAGGTTTTTCAACTTGGTGATATCTTGTAGCACAATACTACTAAAAGTAGCAAGGAAGCCAACAAATTAAACTAGACTGCATAAGTAAAGTTTCAGATTTACTACATGAACACCTGATAGACTAGCTTATGGTCACATGCTAATGGGACCCTATAAGCACATACACAACAAATAGAATACATCTTAATCTACTCTAAACTCCACTCTGTGCCTGTAGACTCCGATGTACAACACTCTATTCCACTTTACAACAGTTTTCTATATGACGCAGCACTTCACTCTACTATGGAAGACCCCACTCATAACTTATAACAGTTTACTACCTATGCTACACCAGTACACTCCACTCAGTGCCAATCTACTCTGACACACCGATACACACTATTGTGCTTTACTCCACGCTACATTAGATCATTCCACTCAACTCTACTCCACTTACGAGGCTTTACCTCACTCTCCTTTACTATACCACAACCCACTCTGTGCAGCTCCACTGTTTCACACGCTACTGTACTCTTTGCAACTCCATTCTACAACAGTCTGCTACACTGTACGCCACTCTCCAATGCTTTACTCCTATCTAGACCCATTCACTCCACTATACAAGACTGTACTATCCTGTGTGCCACTGTACAACATACTACTCTACTCTACTTTACGATACTCTAGTCCTCTATGCAACACTGTACGCAACGCTTTGTATGCCCCTGCGCCTTACTTTACCCCACTCTCTTCCACTGAATGCGTCTCCACTCTGTGCCACTCAGTGCCATTGTACTACATAACACTGTATGCCAATCCAGTGTACCACACTCTACAACATTGTACTGTACTGCACACCACTCCACTCTACAAAAATCAAGAAGACCGCGTGCCATTGTACTCTACTGTAGCCTACATCACTTTGCAATAGTGTACAACACGCCACTGCACTCTACTGTACAACATGATACTCTAATTTATGACACTTTACTCGACTGTATGCTACGTCACTCCATTCTACTACACCCTTCTCCACTATAGTGTGAATAAGTATGACTGGGTAGTTAAAGTTAGGATCGTGTTTCTATAGGAAAAGCATTGTGGGGGTTCCTTATAACTTTGGCGCTGTTTAACGAATGTTCACAAAAGTTTTAAAATAACGTTTTTTCCAACTTAGCTCCTTCTTGGAAGTGTTAGGATGATCCATCAATGGGGGGCTATGAAAAAGGGGCAGTCCCAAAACTAATTTTCTCCATTCAGTTGTCTGTAGGAGAATTAGACACAGCTACAACCCAAATGACTGAATGGAAGCAAGATCTTGGCCCTGAAAGCGTGCTTTAGGGATTTGGTGTAGTTCCATTCAGTAGTTTCAAAGGAATTAAGGTTTAAAAAATATAGATATTTCACACCGCGGAGGATCAGCAGAACGGACAGGTCTCAAAAATGATATCTGATTTGCAGTCACCACATCAACAACGATGTGGCACCAGCCATCTTAGGACTCAGCCTTAAGTTCTTGAGAAAAAAAGAATATTTAAGGGCTAAGGTATAGATACCCTGCAGCCCCACCTCTGGTGGGGGGAGTTGAGTGGTCCCAAAGAACCAAAAACATCTATATTTTTTTTACATTTATGGCACATTGGTGGTGGATCCGCAAATCTGCTTTAACATTTTTCAACCATTTTTTTTAAAGCGCATTTAAAATACAAACCCCAGAGTTGGCCAGCGCCCGGGGGTGGTTGGGGATGGGGAGGTGGGACACATTTAAATATTTAGGGCAGGAAGTGCGCAGCCCCCTTCCCAGAGCCTCTCTGGGGCCCCGGGGACCCATGCCCCCCAGGTCGATCCTGTTTTAAAGGGGAGGGAAGCGCAGCCCCCCTCCCCAAGCCTCAAAGGGTTCTGGCGACCCTATCACCAGGGGCCTCTATTTTAAAAAGACGCAGGAGTGCGTGCTCCCTGAGCCTCAAAAGCCACTTATGACCCTATACCCTATGATTCGCTCCCCTGTAGTGTGCCAGGAGGGCCACCCATGGGACTCTGTTTCCATACAGGCAAGAGCACGGCCAGGGAAAACTTGTAAGCTCCCACCCGATGGGAGCTGCAAAAATGCTCCCACGCTTGGGAGCACACTTTTTGTCCCTGCATGTGCTGTTGCGGGCAGTGAAACAGATTGCTACCTCCTGGTGGAAGCAGAGAAAAAAACCTGCTCCCACCGGGTGGGAGCAAAGCCAGCTCCTGCTTTACCCAGGAAGGGTGCATGCAGGGAAGCCTGCCGGGCCATGGGCCTGTCCCTGTGGCCTCCAGCATTGTGTGTTGTGGGTGCCCCGGATAGGCATTGGGGCACTCGCATTAGGACCCAAGGGATAGTGTCTCTGGAGTCTGTAAAGGCTCGGAGGGCTGTGCACCCTCTCCCCTTAAGAAAAGAGTATGTCCCAGGGGATGAGGTCCCTGGGGCCTGTAAAGGAACAGGAAGGCGGCCTGCATGCTCCACTCCCCAAAAATTAAAATTACTAAATAAATAAAGACCTTAGGATTGGTGCTTGCAGGGAAGCCAACAGAGCTCTGGGGCTGCGGTCCCAACAAAAAATAAGGATCTAGATGTCCTGGGTGGGCACCAGGACACCCAAAATAAAATACTCAAAAATATGAATAATAAATGAGCACCGGGAGTTACTCATTTATTATTCTCTACTCCTTGAAGGAGTGCCCCATAATGTCCTGCAAAGGCTCTTAAAACTTTTTTTTTTTTTTGGCACTTGGTGATACCCCTAGTAGGGTGAGGGGCACCACCAAGCATTTTTGTTTATTGTTATTTAGTGCAGCAGCCACCCACCAACATTTAAAAAACAGTAGCTCTCCTGGGCCATTAAATCCATGACCCAAGGAAAGCTTATCATATGTTTTTAAAGCACACCTAATGGGAGCTCTCTACTCTTCAGCTGAAGTGCAGCTCCCATGTGGTGGGTTCTATGGCTGCACTTTGCAGCTTGAAAAGTGTTAACCCTTTCACTGCTAAGCTTCTCCTCCCCCCCCCCGCGCTAAGCCTTTTTTTGGCTATTTGGGGCAGTTCATGCTTAGGCTTTCATAACTTTTTGCCACATAAGCTATCCATGTTAAATTTGCACCCTTTTTTTCCCCAACATCCTGGGGATTCTAAAAGTACCCAGGCTTTGTGGGTTCTCCTGGAGGGGGCTGAGAAATTAGCCAAAATACATCTAAAATTTGTATTTTTGGGGAAAAAGTGCTGCAGAAGAAAGCATCTTTTCCTTGCAAATGGCATGAACAAAGGGTTTGTGGTGCTAAGATCACCAGCTTTTAGAAACAGGAAGACTGGAATTAGAAAAACAATTTTTTCAGCATAGTTTAGGCATTTTACTCCTTCCAGTTAGTGACGGAAATGGGTGTAAAACCATTGGTGGATCCCATACAGCTATACATTTCTGAAAAGTAGACAAAATTCTGAATTCAGAAAGGGGTCATTTGTGTAAATCATTCAAGGTTTTCCTAAAGGAAGTAACAGTTCAAATGAAAAAATATTGAAATTGGGTTAAAAATGGCCATTTCTTTCTATGTTTTCATCTGTAAATTCTTCTAACTGTGGCAGATTTTTGAAAACAATGTACTGTTACATCCACGGGACCTTTCTGGTTGTGGGGATGTAGGGCTTGTAGGTTCTCCAAGAGCCCAAGCTACCCAGAGCCAATAACTGAGCTGCACCTTGCAAAGGGTTTCTATTGTGTACCGGGTATACAGCAATTCATTTAGTAAAATATAAAGAGTGAAAAATAGGTATCAAGGAAATCTGTGTTTCCAAAATGGGCCCAAGATATGGAGTTTAGAAGCAGTGGTTATTTGCACATCTCTGAATTTGTGGGTACAGATACTTGCATGTGAATTAGAGGGCATTTCTCAAAATGACTTATTTTTTACGCACTGTCTTACATTTGGAAGGTGCAAATGCAGGGAAACTAGACAACTAGTAATAACATTTGTTCAGCTATTCTGTGTTCCCCCAAGTCTCCCGACAAAAATGGTACCTCACTTGTGTGAGTAGGCCTAGTGCCATATTGTTCCACTGAAAGTGGACAAATTTTTAGGTTTTGCCTGCACGCGCGCTTGTGCGCTGCTTGCAAAATCTATTGTTAATAAGAAACAAACTTAAAAGGGGCTTAGAACCAGCTCCTTACTTAGCTGAACTTACCAATGGCTTACTCCAACGGCGCTTTGAGTTACGTGCTTCTGATTGGCCATCACGTCATCTGCATGTCACTTTCGGTTGTCTTCTTTGTCTTCTTCACCGATCTTGCCGTCAAGTTGCCTTTGGACCAAGTACTCCTTCTTGTCACTTCTCATTGGACACTGGCCAGTGTCCTTCCTCTGGCTACAATGCTGAAGGTACTTATTTTTTCTTTCTGCATGCCTTCTTTCTTCACTGATGCCTGCTGTCTTCGCTGCCTTCTTCGTTATCTTCTTTTTTTGTTGCTGTCTTCTTTTTAGGTCGAGCGCGCAAGCACTTTGACCTGTTGTAAGTACTGTGGGCTTTTAACCATGCCCATCACTTTCATTCGTTTTTTGGGCTTGCCTTTAAAAAATCACTTGATGTCATTGGTAAATGCTTTAAGTTTGTCCCGCCTTGAGACTGTTTTTGTCACACCTTGCAGACTGCCCCTGTTACATGGATTATTGCACGATTGCCAATATACTTTTTGAAAAAATCTGTTTATTGAACAAGGTGCAGTAACTAACAATGCATTACATTTATTACAAAAAAGTATGCAACTTCTTTGCTTATATATATTCACTAGTGTTTATGTACTTGGTGCTGCGCGAACAAAATCCACTTTGCTGATATGCATTAACAAAGGAGGTTAAAACGAAAAAGAAAAGGGGCAAAACTGTGTAATATATAACTGTAGTCACTCTGATTGTAGCGTTTGTATGTGCGTACGTAATGGCGTTTTAAATAGTAAGGGTAGCGTTTGAGTGCAAGGGGACAAAAGGTGTGCGACTGATATAGGTCTAGGCATTAATAACGGGAACGAGGTTTGGGTAGTTCTGACTTATATGTATTAGTTTAGTGCAGTGGCCGGGGATCCCCACTGGTGGTGATGCTATTGTTTGCACCGTTTGTATAATAATGGAATGTAACAGTGACGACCCTTTTGTTAGAGGGAATGTGTGGGGTTATGGGGGGGTACATGTCATCTCTGGTTTCTATTTTTATTCCAAATCTGTCCCAGATTTCAACTCCTTCCTGTACCTGGCCCTTTTGTTGTAGGTGTCGTAATGTGTGGGCTTCTGCTTGTGTGCGACTGTATAGGTCGCGGAACCAGGCTGAGTAAGGAGGGGCCTGGGGGGCCTTCCAATGTGTAGCGATCAGACGCTTGTATACCACGAATGCCAGATCTATGAGTCTGTGCTGATGCTTATCCCCTTTGGAACGCCGGCGTATTCCCAGTAGGCACGATTCCGGGGAAAGGATGAGTGTGTGGTCAGCGATTTCTGATGTAGTTTCTGTAATACGCTGCCAGCTTGCATTTATTGGGTGGCATTCCCAGACCATGTGATAAAAATTTGCTGAGGTTGCGGCGCATCTGGGGCATTCTGACTTGGCGCTGGGGTAAATTCTATTGATGCGGGCTGGGGATAAATAGGCCTGATGGATATAGTTAAATTGTGTGTATCTTAGTCTGGTGTTGCGTGACACCGTTTTAATCGTGGTAAGGGCAGCTTCCCAGGTTTTTTGGGGGATTGGTGCTTTAAGGGTGGTGTCCCAGCGGGATTTAGCCGGGGATAAATTTGTGCAGGCGCCTGCTATAAGTATTTTGTATAATGTTGTAATAATACCTTTCGTGTTGCCTATAGTTAGGAGTGCTGTAAGAAGAGGGATTCATTGGGTTCAGTATGACTGTTACCCCAGAAGTTACGCAAAAGTTTAGTGAGGGCGCCATATATTAAGAAAGCTCCAGTTTGCATTGTCCCAGCAGACACCTGTTCTGCGAAAGTGGTTATATGGGAGTTAGAATATAAGTCTCCCACGTTTAACGTTTTAGTTACTGGTATATCATGATGAGATGACAGGTCCTGTACCATTGGTATTTGGGATAGTGGTATCGAAGGAGAATAAGGGGGGGAGTTGGTTTTGCCCCGGATGTATCTTTTCCAGCAGAATCTGGCTGCATCTAGTAATGGGGATCTTTTCGGAGGATAAGGGGGGCCAGCCAATAGTGTCGTTAGGATTGTTTGTGGTGCTGTGTATATGTTCAGCGCTACGTATTCTGGGGTGGTTGAGTTATTAAGCCATAGTGCTATCCATTGTAACTGAGCCGCTGCATAGTATAATTCTAAGTTTGGCATGCCTAGACCACCCTCCTCTTGTGAGTGTTGTGTAATAGATAGTGCCACCCTCCGTCTGTCTCTGCCCATAGTAGGTCGGTCAGAAGGGAGTGTAGTTTATGAAAGAATGAGCGTGGCAGTGATATCAGGAGGGCTGTAAAATAATATAGAAAGCGCGGCAGGATTAACATTTTAGCTATGGCGGTCCTGCCCATAGGGGATAGTGGGAGCGAGCTCCAGAATGACAGCGAGCCGTGGGTGGATCTAATCAGTCAGTCCAGGTTACCCTCTTTTAGGTCCGTCATTGAGTGATAGACCTGTATACCTAGGTATTTAAAGGTTGAGAGGGACCAGGGGAGTTGATATTGAGGTAATATCCTTTGTTGTTCATTTGATATAGGAGTGAGGGGGAAAATGCATGATTTGGACCAGTTTATGCGTAATCCCGAGGCCAGTGCAAAGTTGTCTAGTATTTGCATTATCTCTGTAACAGATGTAGAATGTTTGCGCAGATAGATTAGGGCATTGTCA
This sequence comes from Pleurodeles waltl, assembly GCF_031143425.1. Classification (NCBI taxonomy): domain Eukaryota; kingdom Metazoa; phylum Chordata; class Amphibia; order Caudata; family Salamandridae; genus Pleurodeles; species Pleurodeles waltl. The sequence goes on along the minus strand of NC_090444.1, from coordinate 76,235,103 downwards.
GCATATAAAGACACAATGTGATATGAGTTGAATTCTGGGATGCCCCAATTATGAGCGTTACTTCGGAGTTTGATTGCTAGTAGTTCCATTGTGATGGCGAATAATAATGGAGAGAGCGGGCAGCCCTGTCGGGTGCCCCTACCAATAAGGAATACTTTGGAGATGATTTGTCCCATTTTAACTCGGGCAATGGGTTTATGGTATAATGTCCTAATCCAGTTTATGAAGCCAGGTTGAAAACCAAATGCCTTCAATGTGCGGTAAAGGTAATTCCATCTTAGCGTATCAAAAGCTTTTTCTATGTCCAGGGACATGGCCACTGCTTCTTCCGCGGTAGTACTATGCATTAAGCTAATTAATCTTCTAATGTTTAAAAAAGTGTTTCTACCTGGTATAAATCCGGATTGGTCTGGGTTTATTAAGTTTGGTAGATAAGGGAGTAGTCTGTTTGACTGTAAACTTCTAGGAAGATTCTAGCAGAGTTGAGGAGGGAGAGAGGTCTATATGACCTGACATCCAGGGGGTCTCGGCCTGGTTTTGGGAGCACGACTATTAGTGCTTCTCGCATTGAGTCTGGAAGTTGCTTACTGTTGTGCGCTTCATTGAACACCTCTAGGAGGGGTTGCAAAAGATGACTGGGTTGTGATTTAAAGTATTCCGCTGGCAAACCGTCTGGACCTGGGGCTTTATTACTTGCCATTTGAGAAAGAGCTAATCTAAGTTCTTCTATTGTAATAGGGCCGTCTAGCATATCTGTGTTGCTCATTATATGCAGATTTTGGGGGATCATTGTTAATAATTCAGTCAGTTGTTGTTCAGTAGGGGAGGTGAAGTGTTGATATAAGGTGCGATAATACGTATGGAAGGCTGTATTAATTTCGACCTGGGTGTTAACTACGAGGCCTGTGTGTAGTTTAATCACGCATATAGGTGATGACTGCGTTGGCTGGCGAACCAGCCAGGCTAAAATTTTCCCGGATCTATCCCCTTCGGCATGCTGTCGTGCCTGGTAATGTCTATAATCGTGCTTGCACAGCCTGGTGTCTGCTTCCCTATAACTGGTTCTGAGCGCGCTCAGTGTTTTTAGAGAGGATATATTCGTGGAAACCTCTACTTCTGTCTTGCGTAGTTTGATTTCTAGTTCTTTCAATTCTTTATTGACTATTCTTTTAACTCCCACAGTGGCCACGAACCACTACTTTGTGAGCATCCCATTCGATAGCGCGCGTTGAAGCGGTATCCTTATTTAGCGTAAAGTTATTTGATAAACATTTGGATATCTCTGCATGGAAGGGGGGGTCTGTAAGGGCTTCTGGTTGTAGGCGCCAGGTTGGGATACGAGTGTGCGTGCGGCCCCATAATAATGTGGCATGTAGCGGGTTGTGGTCTGAGATGGTACGGGCCAGATATCCTGACGTGTTTATTCTGTGGATTATGTCAGGTGTTGCAAATAACATGTCTATTCTGGTGTGTAGTTTATGTACTGATGAATAGTAGGAGTATTTGCGTTGCGTGGGGTGTCCCGTTCTCCAGATTTCTTTCCGACCGTTATTGGAGGCCCACTCTACTAGATCGGTGGAAGTTTGCCTGGCTGGGGCAGTGGCGAGTGGGGGAAATGAGCGATCCATATGTATGTCTAACACTGAATTAAAGTCCCCACCCCATATGCTAGCCTCAGCTGGGTCTCTGAGTTTGCTGGTATTGAGTGTCCACAAAAATTTGCGTTGGCCTGTGTTAGGGGTATACAGAGCGATTAATGCTAAGGGATAACCGCCCAGGACCCCCTCCAATATCACGTAGCGCCTGTTTGGGTCGTTTTGTGTTGGGGACATTACAAATGGGACTCCTGGTGCTACCCAGATCGCCACCCTGCGCGCGAAGGTTGAGAAGGTAGTGCTGTATAATTGTCCTCACCATTTTGCGCGTGAGCTCTCCAGTGAGGGCCCGTTTAGGTGAGTCTCCTGTAGCATAGCTATATGTATCTGGTGCCGCTTAAGGTATGTATAAATCCATTGGCGTTTGTGTGTGGATGCCATGCCCCTGATGTTCCATGTGATTATTTTGTATTGTGGGGTGTTATGTGGAGATTGAGGGGTCACGATGTGTGTGCTGATTTATTGATCCTGGTGGATATGCCGTCCTTGTGCTGTGCGCAGCCATGATATACCCAGCGAGCTTTATGTATAGGCGTTTACCAACTTTGGTATCGTTTACTGTGTTTGTATTGGGAGCGCAATTGTGACGCCAATTACTATGACCGTGATCTACATTTCATACCCTGAGTGGGTTCCATTTAGTGACATAAAAAACAATAACTATGTAAAACATTAACTGTGCATGCAACACGGCTGAAGGTGAGCCAGTGTCTGCCAACTTGGTGAACCAGTCCATATGGAGCGGGGGTGCTTCGGGTTCATGCTTTCAAGTCGGTGAGTTTCCCGGCCCATATCGCTCTTGTTGCTGGTGCGTCCGCATGGGGGCCTGCGACGACCACCGGCCTGTAGTTTAGGTTAGTGATAAGGACTGGTTGCACACCACTCAAGTCCGATCAGTTAGGCAAGGTAGTCAGATTTTTATGGGGGAGGGACATGTCTCAAGTTGTGGAGATGTTCTTGTCCTGCATGATTAGCAGATATTATTTGCTGTGCGCGGTGTGAGGGCAGGGCCTCGGTTGGAGTCTGTGGAGTCATATTGTACATCTGGCTCGAGTTCAGCTTCGTCTTGGGTGGAGAGGGAAGTTGGAGATGTGTTGATAAAGTGCCCTGTGGCCTGCAGTAGTGAAGTATGCTCCGCTTGAGGCTGTTCCAGTGAGGGTTTAGTGTCTTGTTTCCTGCGAGGTTTGCACCTATTCTTTGGAGATAACCATTTCTCCGCTGGAGTTCTTAGGCTTATCGGGTCGGCTAGGCCTTTAGCGTGCAGCCAGGTCCAGGCATCCTCTGGGGCCATGAAGAAGAGAGTGCGAGTGTTGTCCTGTATGCGCAGTTTGGCAGGAAACAACAGAGCGTACTTAATGCCATGCTCACGCAGTCTTTCTTTGACCCTGAAGAAGGAGTTACGTTTCTTTTGTACCTCCGCTGTGAAGTCTGGGTAAGCCGTAATTTCTGCATTTTCGTACCTAACAGGGCCTGATTTTTGGAATAATTGCAGGATGAGGTCCCTATCACGATAATTAAGTAGTCTTGCTATGAGCGGGCGGGGCTTAGCGTCCCGGGGGGGGGGGGGGTCTTCCAGGGACCCTTTGTGCACACTCTACAGAAAAAAAAATTGGGATATTATTTTGCAGTATTGTACCCGTTAGCCATTGTTCGATGAATAATTCTGTGCTGGGACCATCTGCCCGTTCTGGAAATCCCACAAAACTAATGTTATTCCGACGTGATCTGCCCTCGGCGTCTTTGGCCCTGTGTTTCAAGGCTTCAACCTCGGATGATATTGTCGTTAGTTGCAGTTGGAGGTCTTTTATCGATGGTGCTATCTGTTTCGCATCCTCTTCAAGCGTTGTTACCCTTTCTGCTAGGGCTTGTTGGTCCATCTGAAGGAGATTGACATCTTCAGCAACTGATCCTATTTTTTCTTCTAGCGTAGTTTTGGTATCTAGGATAGCCTGTAGTATTTTCTCAATCGTGTTTTATGAGTTTGCAGAGTTGCCTCCATCTTCTTTAGTGCCTGGTGTGTTACCTAAGGTTCGATGGTGGAGCTGGCTCGTCTGAGTCCATGTTTCCTGGTGGTGCATGTGGAGTCTTTGGCTTGCCCATCGGTGATCTTGATGTGGCTTGGTTTATCGGGGCCAACGTAATATATTCTAGTCGTTCTGGAGGCTTTATTAATTATATTTACCGATGTTGTTCGGTTCTATTGCACTCTGAGTGGTACCAGTCGGGGGTGCAGTGCAGGTTTGATATGAATTTGCGAGCTGTTAGTTTTGTGCGAGTGGGGGTAGTATCTTAGTTCACAGGATCATGGGCTCCAGGCAAGTGAGGCCCTTTTTTTTTAAGTCGGTAAGTTGTAGTTTTAGTCAGCCGCTAATCAAGTGTCTTATTCCCTATATGTGAGCACAAGATATGCATAGGAGGCAGGCCAGGTTCCAGCAGGACTGGACTGATATAGTTGGATGATGTTCACTCCGGTTGGGTAATTTTGGCTTTGTTTTGAAGCAGACGGTGGTTGTAGGGCGCGATCTGTTGTGGGTAGTTACTTTGTGCAGTGCAGTTTTTCTGCGGGCCGTACGGTATTGATTTGTTGTTGTTGTGGCTCCCAAGTACTTATGTGGGGCCTGGCGACTCGGTTTACGTCGCCGATAGGGCGCAATGCAGATCTCTGTGGGGTATGGAAGGCCTTCAGTTGTTGGGCTGTTAATATGACTTTTGATGTGTCTGTCTATGCCCACGCCCTCATCACAGGAGCCGTGTGATCGCTCCCGCCTGCGTTTCGGAAGGACCGATATTTCTAATATTTGCTGCAGGCGGGGCTCACTATTAGTACTAATGGCAGTTTTATAGCTTTGCCAGGCGGTGTGTTTGCTACTTGGGGCCGCGCGTGCCCGAAGGGGAGAGGGCAGAGTCTTTCGGGCCCGGGGGCTCAGCGCCAGGGGGCCCGCCGATGCGTTGCTGCGGCCCGTACGGCCGGGCCTGCTGTGCTTAGCGGTCGCGGCTTAGCAGCCAGAGGGCTTCCAGGGCTGCCACTTTTTATTGGGTCCTCATCAGGATCACGGGCCTCGAGCCCAATGCCGTCGCTCCAGGTCCGCGAGTCCTCGCGGAATCTTCAGCCTTGCCGCCGTTCCTCTTCTGGACGATATGTGACAGCCACTCGGTCTGTCGTCGCGCACGGGTGAGGTGCTTTCTCCGGCGCTTGGTTCGGGCGTCCATCCCCGCAGCCGCGGCGCCGCAGTCCCAATGGCCCCTGGGTCATGCTGCAGGGCGCCGGAAAGCCCCGATGACTGCGCAAGCGATGCCTGTGTTGGAGGACAGAGGCGTCTTGTGCAGGATGTTTACCAAAGGCCGAGAGCGGAGCTGCGATTTATACGACTGCTTCGGCTGCCATGTTGGCCACGCCCCCCCGATTGGCGATATACTTAAGCGTGGGTGAACTATTTTTTTTTCCTTCTGTTGTCTCTCCCCTTCGTGCTACATGGCGCTCCCAGCGCAAACAAGCACAACAGCGTGAACTCGATCTGCAGTATTGGAGAGCTTGTCACATTGTTCACAGTTACCTAATCAGAGTCGTTTCTTGTGGCTGTCCCCTTAAAACACTTGAAATTAGTAATTGCTTTACCTAAAACAGAAATCCTCAAAGTGAAAGCTGCTCTCCCGGCACAGCAGGAAAGCCGATAGTACAATATTCAGCGCACTTGGGAAATGTGCCTTATAATGCTTTGCAAGGCATTACGTTTACAAAACAATTTTGCTCATAGGTCAGCCTGTGGTGTTGCGAAGACAATGGGAGCGCCACCAAAACATTCACAACAACGTGCTCTTTCTGTCTACATCATATGTGGGTCCCCACACTAGCTTAGTGGGGACCCCAAATTAATAATAACCTCTCCCACCATTCAGTGTCTTTTAAGCATTCTCATGGCTAGAACTTTTGTTTTACAGCTGGTAGAAGTTTTGTTTTAAAGGACTTGTTTGTAATATCATTGCAGTAGGCCTGCAAGCCCTAAAAACGCCTTCTAGGGCTAAGTATATGGTTACACTCCATTATTTTCTCCTGTTTTTTTATGGGGTTATACCCTCTAAAGGCTAACAATATAGTTACATGACCATGTTTGTTACAAATGATATTTTTGTTATGGTGTCCTCTAGGGGCTGTTTCAAGCATTGCAGTCTAATGCCAAAAGTTTATTTCTGAAAAGGGTTTATATGATACTTGTATATGTTTTAATAATCTCTCCTTATTACAGTTATAACCATGATTTAGGCCAACTTAACATCCTTATTACACTATGACTGTTTATGTGACCCTTCTAGTTTATTTCTCCTCTGTGGCTGTCTGGTGTCTTTTTTGGGGGGATTGTATTAGCCAGCCAGCAACTCTGGTGGTGGGGTGGTGAAAGTGGTATTCTATTGGAATTAGCATGGCAGATTTAAATTAGGATGCTAAAAGGCAACATTTTCATTTTTTGCTGCAGCTAGAGGAAGAAGGTAAATGGAAGTGCTTTAGTTATATGCAGGGCCACTGGAATTATATGGCAGGAAAAGATGAAATTATGAGGCAGGGTTGACCAATTTATGTGGCAATAAAAGTCCAGTTATGCATTTACAACGCCAATAGCTCTAACTCAAGAAAATGCAAGACTTATTGCACTGCAAATGCTTGTGTCTTTCTGCATGCCGTCTTCTTACTTCGCTGATGTCTTCTTTCTTCCCTGACGCCTTCTGTATTTTTCCTTCATTGCCTTCTTCATTTTTCTTTCCTCGTTGCCGTCTTCTTTTTTCTTTCTGCATGTCATCTTCTTTATTCGCTGTCTTCTTTCTTCTTTCCTGCATGCCATCTTCTGTCTTTTTTCTTCACTGCCTTCTTTCTTCTTTATTGCATGCCGTCTTCTTTCTTCGCTGTCTTCTTTCTTCACTGAATTCTTTCATCTTTACCACATGCCGTCTTCTGTCTTCTTTATTCGCTGTCTTCTTCCTTCTTTATCGTATGCCGTCTTCTATCTTCTTTCTTTGCTGTCTTCTTTCTTCACTGTATTCTTTCATCTTTACCACATGCCGTCTTCTTTCTTCGCTGTCTTCTTTCTTCATTGCAGGCCGTCTTCTATCTTCTTTCTTCGCTGTCTTCTTTCTTCACTGTATTCTTTCATCTTTACCACATGCCGTCTTCTGTCTTCTTTCTTCACTGTATTCTTTCATCTTTATCCCATGCCGTCTTCTGTCTTATATTTTCGCAGTCTTCTGTCTTCTTTCTTCTTCATCACATGCCGTCTTCTGTCTTCTTTCTTCACTGGCTTCTTTCTTCACTGTCTTCTTTCTTCTTTACCCCATGCCGTCTTCTTTCTTTGTTTTCTTCTTTCTTCTTCACTGCATGCCTTCATACCAATAGGTTTCACCTTTGTTTATTCTTTCTATCTATCTGGATTACAAATATTGGAAAAATGTTATAATAATGTTTGTTTTAAATGTAATAAACCATTAACAGTTTATGCCCCTATCTGCCCCCCAGTGGGGGCAGAAACACGGAATTGTGCCAAAAAGTTAATGGGGTAGCAAAACGTCCTTTCCCAAGGGGCCACTCCCCCTTCCTAGTGTCTAGTGGGTGGATCTCTGCATGGGGATCACCCTCCTGCACCAATCCCCAAGCAGGGATCCACTAGGGAGAGGTACCTTTGGAAAAGGGAGATTCTCCACTTTCTAACTATACCTCTCCCGCCTGCCTCGGTGCTCCGGGGGCTGAGCTAGCCCCTGAGCATCGAGGCAGGTAAAGTGAAATGAGCCAATTGTGCGCACTGATCGTCATTTTAATAAAAACAAAGAAACAGTCTCAGGAGATGGTAAAGGTCTCCCCATCTCCAGAGGCTGTTTCTTTGTAAAAGAAATCCCTCTGGTGCCCGCACCAGAGGGATTTTAAGTGCCATGTGCGCAGACCGCCGAGAGCCGTCCTAAGTGAGCACTGTAGCGTTGGATGGCTCCTGGCCGTCCGGAGCACAGAACAGGTTAAAGGATTCAAAAACATGTTGGTGTTTTTTTTTAATTAAACTTTTAAAACAAAATTAAGACTTTTTTTATTAAACATTGCACTGTGTGAATTATTGAAATATACACTTCATTGCCATTATGGTCATTTTTAAACAAAGACAATGCATCTGCTTTGAATATGTTAATATTCTAATCCCTTCATAAAGCTGATGGGCCCACTTTTCATATTTAGGTGTTCTGATCTTTTGACAAAGTCAGTAGGTCTGCCTTCCTTAAAATGACACCCAGGCCCTGTGCTCAACCCCCCTGCTGTCTATAGCTCGGGTTTCGAGATTGGGGCTACTGCCAGCGCATTGTGGTATGCAGGGCCTGGTTTAAAAACAGAATGTTTTCATTGGCATTTTCATGTAACTACAATGTCCCTTTTAAACTTTGTTTATTATATGACTATATATCAAGTATATAAGCAATATAGGTGCAGCCTAATAAGGGGGAGAGCAATCTCCCAGTCAGGATAGAAATAATAATTTGGGTGTGGAAGGGCAACCCTCATATGATTTTACTACCCCCGCTGAACTCTGCCGAGCGTGTTGTTCATGGGCGACACAGCCTGTCATTGAAAGTGATGCCTAATGGTAGAAGGAAGTGTGTGGTCCAAGGTCCCCATGTCAGCCTGTGAGTAGTACAGCCAGGGCTCTCTTTTAACTGTGTTTGAAAGCCCCACTGTATTTGGACATGCATGTGTGGCTCAGACAACAGACATGTAAGAGGACTGCACCGTCGCCCAGTAACCTGCGCAGTCTGTTTCCCGCTCCACAAAGCCTCATGAGTCAATCGACTCGATGAAAAATATACCACTAGCCCACTAGGGAGTACCTGAAATAAAAAATTTTGTTAATGAATCAGTAGATCATCAAAGGCTTGAAAAGCGAGACCAGACAATAATATGTTATATCCGGCGGAAGGGAACGCACAGAAGTGCAGACACGTCATGGGTATAGTAATATGCATAACACACTAATACAAAGAATATAGATGGTATACTTAACTCACTGTGCAGCAGCAAAGAAAGAGGAGGCAAAATGATTTCTCAGACATTTATGGGACTAGACCTGAGGTGATTGGTGCATATGACCTAAAACCGTGCTTAATTTGTGGTGGTGGTTTCTGGTGCTTGGCACCGGCTCCTAATGTCGACTCTGGCACTTATGACAGTCTGCCACATGGTGGCACTGTTTGACCAATTTAGACATGAGCACATCAACAGTTATTTTTTTCAATCCAATATACATTAAAATGACTAATACCAGCCACCCAGGTCCTTCGTATAGCTTTGGGGGGCCTGGGATAGGCTGAAGTGGCACACTTGTAGGAGTTAATAATGTCATTGGCAGCACTGGCAGGGGCAGTGGGTGTTGCAAGCTGCAGTGGCCTCCTGAAGAGGGCCATGGCACTTTTTTTTTATTTTTACAAATTAAGCTCCGACCTATAACAATGCCCTTATATTGACAGAAAATTTATTTTTTTACAATAAGTTTTGATTGGCTGCTGTTCATTTTGCAGTAGAGAAAGAGAAGCATAATTCTGAACTTCCTGGTCATAGAATCAAACTGCTGCTTATGGGAACGTCAGGAAGAAACCAAACATGTGCACATGAGGAGTAGGCAGCAGGAGACGGGAAGGAACCAAACGAGTGCCATTGGGAAGGAGAGGGCAAGGAGAGAGGAAGGAATGCGACTGGAACTCATGGGAGAGGAGGCGGCAAGGGGGCAGGAAGGAATGAGACGAACTCACTGGGAGAGGAGGCAGCAAGGGGGCAGGAAGGAATGAGACTGGAACTCGTGGAAAGAGGAGGAAGTAAGGGGGCAGGAAGGAATGAGACTTGTACTCACGGGAGAGGAGGCGGCAAGGGGATAGAAAGGAATGAGACTGGAACTCATGGGAGAGGAGGCAGCAAGGGGGCAGGAAGGAATGAGACTGGAACTCACGAGAGAGGAGGCGGCAAGGGGGCAGGAAGGAATGTGACTGGTACTCACAGGAGAGGAGGCGGCAAAGGGACAGGAAGGAATGAGACTTGTACTCATGGGAGAGGAGGCGGCAAGGGGGCAGGAAGGAATGAGACTGGAACTCATGGGAGAGGAGGCAGCAAGGGGGCAGGAAGGAATGAGACTGGAACTCACAGGAGAGGAGGCAGCAAGGGGGCAGGAAGGAATGTGACTGGTACTCACGAGAGAGGAGGCGGCAAGGGGGCAGGAAGGAATGTGACTGGTACTCACAGGAGAGGAGGCGGCAAGGAGGCAGGAAGGAATGAGACTGGTACTCACGGGAGAGGAGGCGGCAAAGGGACAGGAAGGAATGAGACTTGTACTCCTGGGAGAGGAGGCGGCAAAGGGACAGGAAGGAATGAGACTGGAACTCATGGGAGAGGAGGCAGCAAGGGGGCAGGAAGGAATGAGACTGGAACTCATGGGAGAGGAGGCAGCAAGGGGGCAGGAAGGAATGAGACTGGTACTCATGGGCGAGGAGAGGGTAAGGGGAAAGGAAGGAATGAGACTGGTACTCATGGGCGAGGAGAGGGTAAGGGGGCAGGAAGGAATGAGACTGGAACTCACAGGAGAGGAGGCGGCAAGGGGGCAGGATGGAATGAGACTGGTACTCATGGGAGAGGGCACGGCAAGGGGGCAGGAAGGAATGAGACTGGTACTCATGGGCGAGGAGACGGTAAGGGGAAAGGAAGGAATGAGGCTAGTACTCATGGGAGAGGAGACGGTAAGGGGAAAGGAAGGAATGAGGCTAGTACTCATGGGAGAGGGGTGGCAAGGGGACAGGAGGGAAGTGTACCGGTGCTCATGGGGTTCTGGAGGGCTTGAAGAAGGTGGCAGTGTGGGTCGGGAAGGAGCCGAGCTGGTGCTCAGGGGGAGGGGGCACCTGGGAGGGCAGGAAGGAAACCAAATGATGCTCATCTGAAAGGAGACAGCAAGGGGCAGTGGCGTCATGTAAAATGATGGGGCCCCACCTCCAGAATATGAAGAAGGGCCCCGGAGTCTCCCATATCTCACAGGTATTCATGGGTGTTGGGTTAAATGGGGGGCCGTATGGGGGGGGCTGAGGGGCCACGAAGGGCTAGGGCACTTCATACCGCAGGGGCTTCAGGGCCTGCGTTATGCCCCTGGCACAGGGCAGGAAGGACTGATGCGCGCGGGGGCACACAAGCTTTAGAATGGAGCTCAGCCGTGCTGACAGTGCTTAATTTGTGCCAGAGTTTCCTGTCCTTGGCACCAGCACTTTGTTAACATCGGCTCTTATAGCAGGGCGCCACATCGGGGCCCTGTGTCCTACTTTTGAAATGAGCACAGGAACAGTTATTTCATAATTGTATATGCATTAAAAAAACAAGATACTGCTGCCCGGGCCATTGTTATAGCTTTAAGTGGCCTGAAATAGTCTGAACTGTCGCACTTTTCGGAGTTTGACTGTAATTGTGTTGGCACTATCATTGGCAGGGCTTGCAGGGGCAATGTGCGATGCAAGCTCAAGTGCCCTCCTGGCGATGGCCCGTGTACTTCTTTGTTCACAAATTAAGCACTGGCAGCTCTCAAGGCAGGGGGCGGGGTAGGGTGGTCAGGAAAGCAGAGCCCGGTGCTCCTACGTGCATAGTAAGCACATCCTGCCTCTGAGTACTTCCGGTGCCTGCAGCACTGGTGGCCTACCAGATCCCCGTAGGGTGGACAGGAAAGCAGAGCCCGGTGCTCCTAAGTGCACAGATAGTAAGAGGAATCTCCCACCCTGCTGCAGTAACACATCCTGCCTCTGAGTACTTCCGGTGCCTGCAGCACTGGTGGCCACCCAAGTCCCCGTAGGGTGGTCAGGAAAGCAGAGCCCGGTGCTCCTAAGTGCACAGATAGTAAGAGGAGTCCCCCACCCCACCCCACCCCTGCTGCAGTAACACATCCTGCCTCTGAGTACTTCCGGTGCCTCCAGCACTGGTGGCCACCCAAGTCCCCGTAGGGTGGTCAGGAAAGCAGAGCCCGGTGCTCCTAAGTGCACAGATAGTAAGAGGAGTCCCCCACCCTGCTGCAGTAACACATCCTGCCTCTGAGTACTTCCGGTGCCTGCAGCACTGGTGGCCACCCAAGTCCCCGTAGGGTGGTCAGGAAAGCAGAGCCCGGTGCTCCTAAGTGCACAGATAGTAAGAGGAGTCCCCCACCCCACCCCTGCTGCAGTAACACATCCTGCCTCTGAGTACTTCCGGTGCCTCCAGCACTGGTGGCCACCCAAGTCCCCGTAGGGTGGTCAGGAAAGCAGAGCCCGGTGCTCCTAAGTGCACAGATAGTAAGAGGAGTCCCCCACCCCACCCCTGCTGCAGTAACACATCCTGCCTCTGAGTACTTCCGGTGCCTCCAGCACTGGTGGCCACCCAAGTCCCCGTAGGGTGGTCAGGAAAGCAGAGCCCGGTGCTCCTAAGTGCACAGATAGTAAGAGGAGTCCCCCAACCTGCTGCAGTAACACATCCTGCCTCTGAGTACTCCCCTGGTGCCTGCAGCACTGGTGGCCTCCCAGATCCCCGTAGGGTGGTCAGGAAAGCAGGGCCCAATGCTCCTAAGTGCACAGATAGTAAGAGGAGTCCCCCACCCTGCTGCAGTAACACATCCTGCCTCTGAGTACTTCCGGTGCATGCAGCACTGGTGGCCACCCAGATACCCCACCCTCTGAACACAGACTTTCATCTCTTCTTGCACAATACCACTGGCACCGAAGGATTTGCAGGTTGGTGGACTTTGTACTGGACACCGAGGCCATGAATTTAGTACTGTAGAGGGGGCCATCACCTAGTGTGTTACTCATTCACGTGAGATGTGGGGAGGAGGTCTCTCGACTGAAGGTGAGCTCCGGACTTGGAAGGCGCTACAAATGATTGCTACCGTGGTACATTTCCTGGGCTCCTGCTCTCTCAGCACTTGGACGTCTCTTCGGATATTTTTCGAGCTCTTGATAAGTGGCGGTGGGATACTTTCAGCCATCCTTGCTGTTTAGCAAAGGGCACTTTGCACATTGTAAGTGCATCTTACAATGGAAAATACTACAAGTCCCAGAATGCAAACTGGTGTTGGTTAAAAAGCCAGGGCTGGCAAGAGCTGCCTCGTGGCAATCAGATGTATAGGCAGAAGGAGGAATACAAACAGGCTTCTTAGGAGGCTTGAGTCCAGTCATCAGCCAAAACTGTAAAGCATGCAAGTTAATAAATATGTTATAGAAATAATCAAAAAGGAGGAACACAAATGAATGTTACACTAATGTGGTACTAGAACGTGCATTCCTTGAACTCGCTAATAAATAAAGTGCATTACATCAATAATTATTAAACAAATAAACGCATCTGTCTTCCCATTCCCAATCCTTTCTTTTATTAAAAAATGAAAGCATAATATAGGGGTGGAAGATTTGGAAAACGAAGAAGAAAAAAACGAGAAAGGGGGAAAGAGCGACCGTAGGGCGAATGTAAAGTTACTGTAGGTAAGTGGGTGTCTGTTGTTATAAGACTGAGGCCGTCAGTGAGAGGCGTGCACGAGCAGCGCGGCCCCGTGGGGAGTGCTGGAGAGTTACTGGAGGGGTCGGGGTGCAGCCCTGCCAGGTTCCAGAGTCCACCGCCAGGCGGGCACCCAGGAGGTGTGCGGGGGGTGAGGAGCTCCGCACTGATGTCCTGCCTTCCTGTCTCTAGGCGCTAGACGGACCCCGCCGGCAGCACCCCAGGGTGACCCGGAGAAGGGACCATGGGTGAAAAGCGGATCCTGTGCATTGGGCTCGTCTGCCTGGACGTCATCAGTGTGGTGGATAAATACCCGGAGGAAGACACCGACACCAGGTACCCCGCGGCCTCTATCTACCCGCTTACGTCAGCAAATGTAATAATGATGTTATTGTCTCGTTTTCCAACGCTCAGAAACAAACTGACTAGCCTGCCGGCCCTTAAAACCTATAGCCTTATAGCCTGCCGGCCCTTAAAACCTATAGGTTCTTAAAACCTACAGCCCTTGAAACCTATAGCCTGCTGGCCCTTAAAACCTATAGCCTGCTGGCCCTTAAAACCTACAGCCTGCTGGCTCTTAAAACCTACAGCCCTTAAAACCTATAGGCTGCTGGCCCTTAAAACCTATAGCCTGCTGGCAATTAAACTTATAGCCTGCTGGCATTTAAAACTTATAGCCTGCTGGTCCTTAAAACTTATAGCCTGCTGGTCCTTAAAACCTATAGTCCTTAAAACCTATAGCCTGCTGGCCCTTAAAACCTATAGCCCGCTGGCCCTTAAAACCTATAGCCCGCTGGCCCTTAAAACATGTAGCCCGCTGGCTTTTAAAACCTATAGCCCACTGGCCCTTAAAACCTATAGCCCGCTGGCTTTTAAAACCTATACCCCGCTGGCCCTTAAAACCTATAGCCCGCTGGCCCTTAAAACCTATAGCCTGCTGGCAATTAAACTTATAGCCTGCTGGCACTTAAAACGTATAGCCTGCTGGCACTTAAAACTTATAGCCCGCTGGTCCTTAAAACCTATAGCCCTTAAAACCTATAGCCTGCTGGCCCTTAAAACCTATAGCCTGCTGGTCCTTAAAACCTATAGCCCTTAAAACCTATAGCCCGCTGGCCCTTAAAACCTATAGCCCGCTGGCCCTTAAAACCTATAGCCCGCTGGCCCTTAAAACCTATAGCCCGCTGGCCCTTAAAACCTATAGCCTGCTGGCTCTTAAAACCTATAGCCTGCTGGTCCTTAAAACCAATAGCCTGCTAGCCCTTAAATCCTATAGCCCGCTGGCCCTTAAAACCTATAGCCCGCTGGCCCTTAAAACTTATAGCCCGCTGGCCCTTAAAACTTATAGCCCGCTGGCCCTTAAAACTTATTGCCCGCTGGCCCTTAAAACTTATTGCCCGCTGGCCCTTAAAACTTATTGCCCGCAGGCCCTTAAAACTTATTGCCCGCTGGCCCTTAAAACTTATTGCCCGCTGGCCCTTAAAACTTATAGCCCGCTGGCCCTTAAAACCTATAGTCCGCTGGCCCTTAAAACCTATAGTCCGCTGGCCCTTAAAACCTGTAGTCCGCTGGTCCTTAAAACCTGTAGTCCGCTGGTCCTTAAAACCTGTAGTCCGCTGGCCCTTAAAACCTATAGTCAGCTGGCCCTTAAAACCTATAGCCTGCTGGTCCCTAAAACCAATAGCCCGCTGGCCCTTAAAACCAATAGCCTGCTGGTCCTTAAAACCGATAGCCCGCTGGCCCTTAAAACTTATAGCCCGCTGGCCCTTAAAACTTATTGCCCGCTGGCCCTTAAAACTTATAGCCCGCTGGCCCTTAAAACCTATAGTCCGCTGGCCCTTAAAACCTATAGTCCGCTGGTCCTTAAAACCTATAGCCCGCTGGTCTGTAAAACCTATAGCCCGCTGGCTCTTCAAACCTATAGCCTGCTGGCCCTTAAAACCTATAGCCTGCTGGTCCTTAAAACCTATAGCCCTTAAAACCTATAGCCCGCTGGCCCTTAAAACCTATAGCCTGCTGGCTCTTAAAACCTATAGCCTGCTGGTCCTTAAAACCAATAGCCTGCTAGCCCTTAAAACCTATAGCCCGCTGGCCCTTAAAACCTATAGCCCGCTGGCCCTTAAAACTTATAGCCCGCTGGCCCTTAAAACTTATAGCCCGCTGGCCCTTAAAACTTATAGCCCGCTGGCCCTTAAAACTTATTGCCCGCTGGCCCTTAAAACGTATTGCCCGCAGGCCCTTAAAACTTATTGCCCGCTGGCCCTTAAAACTTATTGCCCGCTGGCCCTTAAAACTTATAGCCCGCTGGCCCTTAAAACTTATTGCCCGCTGGCCCTTAAAACCTATAGTCCGCTGGCCCTTAAAACCTGTAGTCCGCTGGTCCTTAAAACCTGTAGTCCGCTGGTCCTTAAAACCTGTAGTCCGCTGGTCCTTAAAACCTGTAGTCCGCTGGTCCTTAAAACCTATAGTCCGCTGGCCCTTAAAACCTATAGCCTGCTGGTCCCTAAAACCAATAGCCCGCTGGCCCTTAAAACCTATAGCCCGCTTGCCCTTAAAACCTATAGCCCGCTGGCCCTTAAAACCTATAGCCCGCTGGCCCTTAAAACTTATAGCCCGCTGGCCCTTAAAACTTATAGCCCGCTGGCCCTTAAAACTTATTGCCCGCTGGCCCTTAAAACTTATTGCCCGCTGGCCCTTAAAACTTATAGCCCGCTGGCCCTTAAAACTTATAGCCCGCTGGCCCTTAAAACCTATAGTCCGCTGGCCCTTAAAACCTATAGCCCGCTGGTCCTTAAAACCTATAGCCCGCTGGTCCTTAAAACCTATAGCCCGCTGGTCCGAAAAACCTATAGCCCGCTGGCTCTTCAAACCTATAGCCCGCTGGCTCTTAAAAACTATAGCCCGCTGGTCCTTAAAACCTATAGCCCGCTGGCCCTTAAAACCTATAGCCCGCTGGCCCTTAAAACCTATAGCCCGCTGGCCCTTAAAACCTATAGCCCGCTGGTCCTTAAAACTTATAGCCTGCTGGTCCTTAAAACTTATAGCCTGCTGGCTCTTAAAACCTACAGCCTCCTGCTGGCCCTCAAAACCTATAGCCTGCTGGCCCTTAAAACTCATATGGGATCTGTTTAATCTCCCAGAAGCAGGGCTGTGGCCAGCATGGCAGCACCCGGAAGAGGGCACCATGTAACACCCGGGGGCTCTTCTGTATAAAAAGTGGTGGCAGGGAGGGGGTGGAAGAGGGGTAAACAGATGGTGGCACTCTGCGGGGAGGGCAGGCATGGGCGGGAGGAACTGGGGACATACAAAAACCTGTGGTGCATTTCTAAGCAGATCATGCCAGTAATATTAGTCAAAACTCTGTGGGGTTTAAGGGCTGCTTTACAAGGGGGGCCCCGAGGACTGTTCTGTAAATGTTACTGAGTGACAAATCTCAAGATTTTCAAAGGGAGGGCTTCTGATGTCAAAGCAATGTTAATATTTACAGCCAGAGGCCCCTCGGAGTATTCTGAGCTGTGCCAGCTGGCCTTTATGGGTTTTTGCTGCGCCAGCTGGCCTTATGTGTTTTTTTGCGTTCTGTCCTGGTGACTAGCTCACCTGCTTAGTAGATGTAGCTCTCAGGCCCACGGTGAGGTGCCTCGCAGGGTTTCTGTGGGTGCTCTGCTTGACCTGGGGGCGCACCGGTGGAGTACTCTCAGCCCAGATGGTCTGTGGTGTTTGTTGGCGGCTGTTAGATTTCAAGCATAGAAGCCCCTTTCCTGGCATTCTGGGTGAGGAACCTGCTGGCCTTCACGGTAACATCTGATGAGTCTCATATCTGCCTCACTTCTCTTCCGCGTGCAGTGTGATGCGTATTTCGTGGCATGAGTATAGGTAATGTCTTGGTAGGAGACGGTAAATGTGACTCACAGTGGAGTTGATGGGCAAGTTATGTGTAGTAAAGTTCCTGAACAAATTTGAATGAAACAGACTTCATTGTCAAACTGCCCTTACCCTTCCTACTGGTAGATAATAGCCATCACCACATCATTTTCATGTTATGTTATTTGGGTCAATAACCACCCCCACCTCTCCAAGAGGCTTGAGAACAGTGTTGTGACACAGCAGGAGAGTATCTCTGTTCTCTACCTAGACACCAGAATAATGCTCAGTTCCAGTTGGAAATATCAGCTTTTCCACCCCCTGGAGGGATGGTCTGTCTCTGTAGAGAGTCATTTTGAATATAAAGGCAAGCAAATGCTGCCAGAGCTCCTTGGTTTACTTGGGTCACTGGGGAAAGAGTGGGAAGATCCAGCTTCAGTAGGCCAACGTTTAGGCTGTGCTGGATTTGGAGGTCTCCATAACCCATGCCAGGGACTCTCTGGTTAGTGCTAGGATTGTAGAGGAATATAGGACTACATTTGTTCAAGTCCTTGCAGTTCTCCAACTCTGCAAGGATTGCACCTCACTTCGCAACATGAGGCGAACTGTTACATGGGAGCACTGATGGGCTTAAGTTCCAGATGACAGCATTAATCTTTGGTCAGTTGCATCAGAGTAGGACAGGTTTTTGGGTCGAAAGTCCTTCATGGCATCCCTAATTGTGCTACGCTGCTGCACAATTCTGCACATTCTATCTCTCTTGCCTAGTGAACGTGAATTTGAAGCCCAGAGGGTGGTGCGACACATGTTGTCTATACTTGCTCCCAGTATGGAAGTTCTTAAGTTAGCTACATTGAGGGTACATCCCAAGGTTTACCATGTTATGTTGATTTGTATAGCGCATTAATCACCCAAGAGGGTACCCAGGCACTTGGGCAAGGTGTGTATGTGTGTGTGGTCCCACGGTGCTTCGATGAAGAGCCGGGTCTACCGCTTCTTGCAGGACTCAGTGAGGAAGGAGGAGGTTCTGATGTGTTGAGAGAGGTCTTTCTATGTATTTGGGGCGATGTAGGAGAATAAGCGGTCTCCAGTTTTGCTTTTGTGGATGCAGGGCATGTGTGCAAGTGAAAGTGAGGCAGAGCATAGGTGTCTGGTGGGTTAGTGAAAGTGTATGTGGCTGTTCAGGTATTCTGGTCCTGTGTTGTGCAGGACTTTGTATGTGTACTTAAGAAGTTTGAATTGGCTGCACTTGTTACTGGGGAGCCAGTGAAGCTTCCTAAGGTGCTGTGTGATGTGGGCGTGATGTGTTATGTCTTGTGGCTGCTTTTTGGATGGTTTGTGTCGCTGTTGTTTGGAGATTCCAGATTAGAGAGTGTTGCCATAGTCCAGCCTACTGGTGATGAGTGCTTGTGTGACGGTCTGTCTGGTGTTCTGAGGCAACCATTTGAAGATCTTTCACAGCATGCATACCGTGTGGAAGCAGGAGGTGCACACTGAGTTGACTTGAGCGGTCATGTTAGGCTTGTCATCTAGGATGATCCCTAGATTTCTTGCATGGTCTTTGGGTGTAGGTCCTAGCTCTGATGGCCACACGGTGGAATCACATGAGGCGGTTTTGTTGGAGAAGACTAATACTTGCGTCTCGTCGGAGTTAAGCTTCAGGCAATTGGTTCGCATCCAGTCTGCTACCACGGTCATGCAGTTGGTGAAGTTGGTTGTGGTGGTGTTTGTCTTGTCCATAAAGGAGAGGATACGTTGGGTGTCATCGGCGTAGGTGATGATGGTGATGTCTTGTGATCGGATGATGTTGGCGAGCGGTGTCATGTATATGTTGAAAAGAGTGGGGCTGTGGGACCATATCCTCCATTTGTCTGTCACTTGAGACCGCTCACTAAGCTCAAGGGAGACAGATGGATGGTTTCAGCTCAGGCAAAGGTTCAGTCTGGTGAAGAGTGAACCAAGATACCAGAATAATCATGCTAAGAGGCAATCCATATGTTATCGTACGTTTTCTAAGCAAGCATAACATAACACAATAACATAAAATACCAATAAATAAATAGTGTATGCTGCAATTTTAGTTGTCTCCAATAAGTAAAAGCATTTTACTATCATCCAGTTTTTGTTACCCAATTTATTGACTTCACAAAGGAGAAAGGCTCATTTGACCCTGGTTGGACTTAAATTTGTGTTCTCATGCTCATACGCAGACGCCCGCAGTGAGTGTGTAGCTCACTGGGCCATCTTGCCTTTCTTTACCTCAGTTGACAGTCGCCTTTTGCTTGTTACACTCATCAATTCATACTACAATTGTCTGTAATATTGTTGGAAATTGCCAAAAATCCTAATTTGGGGATCCATGAAAGGTTTGCTGACAGTTGATTGCCATCCAGCCTTAACAAGAGAATTAACACCTCCCCTGCTGATCTCCCACAGGTGTTTGTCTCAGCGCTGGCAGCGGGGAGGCAACGCCTCCAACTCCTGCACCGTCTTGTCCCTTTTGGGGGCACCCTGTGCTTTTATGGGCTCGCTGGCTCCGGGACACATCGCAAAGTAAGTAAGAAGCATTAATGCACCTACCACACCAGTCCAATCAGGACATTCTCGAGGATTGCCCTGGGATGGGCCTGAGAAGAGGGGCAAGAGAAGCTAGAATCTAACTGTCCTACATGCAATTCATAACCATGCAGGAGCTCTTTGTGGTAACACCCACATCTGTGAGTGCTCTGGAATTCCCCGAGTACCACCCCAGACTGAAGCTTGACTTTACTGTCGTATCTTGGAGGATTTAAAGCATCTCATCTGAGCTTGGTGTATATAAGCTAAGGGTAGTGGCTCATGTCAGTTGCTTAGAACAGTAGTTCCCAACCTGTGGTCCGGGGACCCCTGGTGGTCCGCAAAGCCTCCTAAGGAGGTCCACGACTGCTCAGAAAATTAAATAATATTAACAGATTAGGTCCCCAGCTTTCAGTAATGACTCAGTGGGGGGTCCCCAGATTCCAATAATGATTCAGTGGGGGTCCCCGGGTTCAAGTATTGATAAAGTGGGGGTCCACAGAAGTCAAAAGGTTGGGACCCACTTGCTAAGAAGGTCCTCTGGTGCAACCCAATGTCCTTTCCATATTACTAGCTCAGATCAGAAGATTATCATGGTTTTATTGCTGTATCTTACCCCACACACTTCCTTACTGGGTTAAGGCAGACTCAGCCACGGCCTGGGAGGTTAGGGCCTTAATAGTGGTCTAAGACACAGTAGATTAGTTCAGGTGCCTTACTAACTTTGGTTATTAAACCCCAGATGTCTCCCAAAGAAGCAACCCATGCATCTATCACTTTCAGACCAACTGTAGAATCTTTCAAAGATGCTAAACCTGTTTTTTTACCAAAATGCAACTAAAAAACATTTGTACTTGATTTCTTCCTTCTCTGGCCAGACATGAGATAATGTAATGCTATGTCATAATTTTGTTCCTCTTAACATGTTTTATTTTGTTAGACATTTACCTGGTCATAGAACATCCCTACTGTGTCCACATGACTGCCTCATCTAAATATACTATGCCGCAGAGACAATCACTTCTCTAGTTGTGCGGGGCTCTCCGCCTTCAGCGGCAGCAGTCATCCATGTTCTCGCCTCCTACCCATGAGGATGCGGTTTCATGAGCCGCATGTATCTGATCTTCTGCACTCTTGCATTCCAAGCCTAGTTTGTTCTTGTTTGCTTTTTGCTGATTTTCTTGCAATGCCAGGGGCCCACGCCTAGGGCTGGTTCTGTGTGTAGTCTTTCATGAAAAGTGAGACGGAGACTACCAGTGACTTCTCTCTCTGCCATACCCCCCCTCTCCACAGGGGGGGGTGGTCCAGCAGTGTCAGCCCCTGCCTCCCCCACAGACTGACCAGAATGTTCAGAGGGGAGCTCCAGTGGACAGAAGATACACTGTCTGAGCTGTTACACTGACCTGATGGTACGCGTCCCCCAATAACACACGTGTTCAGTGTCAGGCCAGGGGTGACAGCGCTTCTTACTGTGATATCTGCCTTCATTTTCTCTTAAACGACCTCCTCCTTCTCCTGAAGTGTAACTAGCTTCTTTCAACCGCTGCTACCCAACCTCTGCCTTTCCTTCTCTCCCTCCTACCCCCACCACAGCCTCCTTCCTACAGTAGCTGTCTCGTCTCTCCTTCATCGAGCAAGGACTCAAACTGAGAAATCCAGGTCATTTATTTAGATAATGAGCAAGCCCAAGAGACAACCATGGCACGTCCTTTTATCTGTAATGTTCACATGGTGCTCAAAGGGTACATTGGCTGGTCCTTCACCAGAGGCCTCTGGCTGCATCCTTCTCTACCAATGAAACAAGAGACTAGCTTGTGATGACTGCGCCGACCGAGGTTTGTCTCTGGAAATAGTGCCTTTGGCGCGTGCTATGAGCCAATGCGCATGACATTGTACATATCCTATTTATGTCTGAGCTAAGTAGCTCTGCTCGCTCACCATCTGTTCTTACAAGTCTGCTGCAGAAACACAGTTGGCCACTCAGAGAAAAATGCTGGCCACGGATGGCTAGCTGGCGACAATAGACTTACAAACCTCTCTGTATAAAGATCGCCTCCTCTCGGGACAGGCCCAGGTAATAAGGGGCTCAAGCGAGCCAAAATCCCCTAGTTTAAAGTGGAATGCAGGCAGTTTTAATAAATGTGTTAATGAACCTGCAGCACACCCACGACCATTGATAGATTTCTGAGAGGTTTAAGAGACAACGTAAATGTTCTAGAACTGCATTATAACTATAGTAATTGTCTCGGTTAGTGACCCTAAGGGTAGAGAATGGGAGCTCAAGGCAGCAGTTTGATGCTATGGTTCATGCATAACACTAGCCAAAGCAATCCAAATAGCAAACGTATTGATTAAGGTTGTGCTCTTGACATAACTGTGCATTTACATGTGTCCATGACCATGAGATATGTTGCACAAAGAAATGCTATTTCTAGACCCCTCCCCGGGCCCTACGAAAAGCTTGAGCATCAGCATGATGCAGTCTAAGGCTAAAATCAGCATCATGCAGTCCAAGGCTACAATCAACGTCATGTTGTCCAAGGCAACAATCAGCGTCATGCAGTCCAAGGCTACAATCAGCGTCATGCAGTCCAAGGCTACAATCAGCGTCAGGCAGTCCAAGGCTACAATCAGCATCAGGAAGTCCAAGGCTACAGTCTGGGTCATGCAGTCCAAGGCTACAATCAGCGTCAGGCAGTCCAAGGCTACAGTCATACAGTCCAAGGCTACAATCAGCGTCATGCAGTCCAAGGCTACAATCAGCGTCATGCAGTCCAAGGCTATAATCAGCGTCATGCAGTCCAAGGCTACAATCAGCGTCATGCAGTCCAAGGCTACAATCAGCGTCATGCAGTCCAAGGCTACAATCAGCGTCAGGCAGTCCAAGGCTACAATCAGCATCATGCAGTCCAAGGCTACAATCAACGTCATGTTGTCCAAGGCAACAATCAGCGTCATGCAGTCCAAGGCTACAATCAGCGTCATGCAGTCCAAGGCTACAATCAGCGTCAGGCAGTCCAAGGCTACAATCAGCATCAGGAAGTCCAAGGCTACAGTCTGGGTCATGCAGTCCAAGGCTACAATCAGCGTCAGGCAGTCCAAGGCTACAGTCATACAGTCCAAGGCTACAATCAGCGTCATGCAGTCCAAGGCTACAATCAGCGTCATGCAGTCCAAGGCTATAATCAGCGTCATGCAGTCCAAGGCTACAATCAGCATCATGCAATCCAAGGCTACAATCAGCGTCATGCAGTCCAAGGCTGCAATCAGCGTCAGGCAGTCCCAGGCTACAATCAGCATCAGGCAGTCCAAGGCTACAATCCGCATCAGGCAGTCCAAGGCTACAATCTGCATCAGGAAGTCCAAGGCTACACTCTGCATCAGGAAGTCCAAGGCTACAGTCTGCATCAGGAAGTCCAAGGCTACAATCACCATCATGCAGTCCAAGGCAACAATCAGCGTCATGCAGTCCAAGGCTACAATTAGCGTCATGCAGTTTCACTGCCACCTTCCAGTTTAGCGTTAGATGTTCACGCACAGTCGCATCTGCTGCTCCATTGTGCAGGCGTTTCTACAAGTGTCCTACTTATTATACATTTCTTTAGTTCAGTGACTGACAGTTAAAAGCACATAAGAAATAAGGCAGTGCCAGGCATTTTATTCCCAGCTGTTGCACCAGTTTCATGGGATTTATAATCAGGAACACTGATAGGTGGCGGTAGGCATTGTTGTGGTTGTATAGACGTAAAGAGCGGAGTAAAATGCACACAACACCCAGAAGATCTTTAAAATGTAAGTAACGCAGGAGACACTTGTGTACTGTATCCATTGCTAAGTATTGTCTGATCCGTCAAAGAGATGTGACTCTAGCTTTTTAAACTTCAGGGAAATAGAAAATGAATATTTAAATCACTCCTTTTTTAGCTATACAATAATAGAATAACTCTAAAGTAAATCAGTCCAGGAGGTGTCTGGTCCCTGTAGCCAAAATATGTTTCCCAAATAAATAAATCTAGCTAGCTTTGATTCCTGGGCTCCAGTAAAGTGTCTTCTGTGGCTCACTGCTCTGCTTAGGCAGTCGTTAGTTAAAAATATATTTAGAAACACCACAACAGGGATTTACTGTGACTATCGCTTGCATTATTACGTTTAAAAAGCACTTAAAAATGTGCACCAGGCTGTGGTGTGTTGTGAAACACTCTAATACCCTTAGGTCCGGGTTACACCATAAAAAACTTCGACTGAAATAATAATGCAGTCCACTGCTGTACTTGTGTTTCAGGGCCAGACAGAGTTTGGCACCCAGATATCCCTCTACACTGCATCAAGAAGCTGGTGTGGGTGTCAGACCAGGTGTTCAGCTTATTGACTGTCTCTTGAAAATAGAGTCTCAGATGCGCGTCCGGGGGAAGTGTCCTCTCTCCCAGAGTTAAGGAGTTATGGAATCCAAGGGCCTTTGTTTGCCATCACGAAGTTTTGGTGTGTGCACCTAACCGCGCCGTTGACTCTCACAGCCCTCAGAGGTCTGATTCCAAAGTGGTGCTGATGGTGCTGAGGTGGACTGTAGAATGAGTATACATTTCTCCAGTACATAATCAATAAAAAAACAAGCGTGGTGGCCGAGTCTCAATAACAACAAGACTGAATTACTGCTGAGGGCATCACCAAGTCAATTCAAGAATTAAAAGATTACCTAATAGCCAACACTTGTATCTCACCTTTAGGTGCGGCAGAGATAATCGTAATTTTTGTCTTGAAAATATACATGATCGAGTAGATGAATAGTACTTTGCCAACTTCTAGGACCTGCCACTTTCTTGGGAGGATCTGCAAATACTTGTCAGAGAACTCCCTGTCCCCTGCCCTAGACAGGCACTTGTATGAGATGCTGTGGGGTTGAAAACGGGTTACTGGGACTCTTGCGTGAGTGGTGCCACCAAAAAGAGCCTCAGGCAGAAGGCTCTGGAGGGAAAGTTGTCAGAAATGTCTGCAGATGAAGGTGCGCTCCGGCGCTGAGAAGATCTCAGTGGCTTATATTGCACAAAGGGCCAAAACTAAAACTACTGATTCTATCACATATAGTGCTAAGAAGTTTCACAACTGACATATTGGTGCTGGACTTTCCTAGGACTGAAAGTTCACATGAAGGAGGTTATGGGGGATTGCGGTCAACGCAGATTCGCAAACTGTGGAATTCCCCGTCTTAGTCCATGCAGAAGAATAGCTTCCTCCTCTTTTAGAAAGTCTACCTCGCTCCAATCCTAAGGACATCGCTTGGTGTGGCCGTCCCAGCATGGGAGGTTTGAATCTATTAAAAACATGATGGTGATAAGTTCTCCTCGTAGGATTGCTCGCAGCATCCATATGTAGGCTCGGTGCAGACTTGATGACACTGGTTATTGCCACCTAGCTAAGCAAGAGGAGTCCGAAATGGAGCCAACAAGCATCTTCTCAGATCCCTACCCTGGTTCCTGCCAGCCACATAGTGCAGATGTCACAAGTATCTGTTCGCACAGCCGCGTGTGCTGAAGGTCCTAATGACCTCTTCCACACTGTTGGATATGATTCTTCTGATTCCAGAATATTGGTTGAAAAACACCATTATTTAAAAAAATGACTGATTTTCAAACTCATGGTCAGTAAAAGTATTTGAGTGTTTTCTATGCACGTTTACAGCCACTTTAATGCGTAAGTTATGGATCACAAATGGCTGGAGGGTCTCACCCCTGAAACCTGTTCTCAACTTCTGCCTTTTGTGCATGGCTCACTGGCATCCTCCACATTCGCATTCAGGACTTTTGGTTGTGTCTCCTGTCCTCACCCCTTGCAGCGCATGTCCTCTCCATTAACCACTGTCTTTCCTGCCTGCTTCCAGCCACCTACCGTGGATATCCAGTGAGTAGCCAGGGCTGACAGCGGGGGAGCCCTATAGCTGGGTTCTTCCAGGTGGCGTACAGTGCTATAGGACAAGGAAAATATGATGTTTTTCGCTTTTCTTGAAGATCTGGGGTTCCAGCGTAAACATCACATCAGCCAAAAACAATGTTTGCTGTATGCAGTATTAATGAAAAATTGTCTCTATTTTGTCCCATTGCCATCCACCCTTTTCAGCCAGTTAACGTGCTTGGTAGATTAGGTCCATGTGTGAAAACGGATTTATCAGGAATAGAACAGTTTACCAAAAGGCAATGCATGCAGCCTAGATGGGCGCTCCAAAATGTCTAAACTTGTTTCAGCTCTCATCAGTGACCCATAAGAGGTCTCCACCTATGACATCCCAGGAAAGCCATTTTCGCGTATGCCTTTTATTAATACCTAACTGTCCCAGACAAACATCCCTTACAATATGCTCATAATGAACAATGTGAACAACAGTATCTCTAAACTCTTTGAAATGGTACCAGCGCCCCGGTGTGATCGATACAGCTCAACCTAAGTGCCAACTACTGGAAAACACCAGCACCTTGGCTTATGACTCAAATGCAAAATATATGAACAGAGATTTTGTCAAAATTCTAACACATGTGCAGTAAGGTTCAATCTTGGGCCATTTTGACCAGCAGATAATACAGTAAGCTTCTATGTCACAAGTCTGGCATTTCTGAAGAGTTGTATACAGTATAATGTAATTGATGCAGCTGCGGTTCTGTTGGCATCAGTCTTCCAGTAAGACAGGCACCGACTGCCATGAAATGAAACAATAACAAAAGCAGTGTAAGATGATTTATGTTCAATGCAAACGTCCATCATGCCGAGGGGCTCCGTGCCCAAAATCCCAGATGTGTGCACCAGTACATATCTCTATTGCTTTAAGATCAATGAAAGAGTGTGTCCCGAGAGCCTGATTCTCAGCATCCTACATGTTAACCATCTATTGTTTGCACTTTGGAATGTGTCAGGTACCTTTGTTATTTGCACTTGGAACAGCGTCCCATATTGACTTATATTCCATTCGAATTGAAGAGTGGAAAAGGTTTTGCTGGGTGTACTGTCGCCCATAGAGGACATACGTGTAACAAAGACGTGCTCTAGTTATGCCGCTAGAACTGTCGGTGGCTGTTGACTTCCTTGAGCACCGGCACTTGCTGTCCAGAAGAATTAAGCTTGATGTAAGGATGAAGGCGATAGAACCTGAACCTGATTTATATTATAGTAATGTGTTGAACTCATAATTTGTTTGCATGAATTGTTGATTGTTGTCTAAGGTGATTCTTATTTTATTTTGGCGTGAGACACAAAGCTGTACTTTGTGTGGCTTTATGCTTGCTGTAAATAATACACAATATGTGCCAATATCCATGCAGACTCACTTCTAACAAGACTAAAAAAATATAGTAAATTCAATAAACAAAATCAGAGAAATAAAAAATGGTAAAGGATGAAATTATGACAATGAAAGGACCTACGACTACGCTGAGGATAGTAAAGAACATAAGATGGTATGCGGAAGACCAAATGGAGGCAGATAGATGGTGCAGAGCCAATGACGTGTTTAAAAGTGGAACACTCCAGTTAATGATCCTATAGAAACAGTAAAGGCACAATTAGCTGTAGTTTGTTTCAATGACTTAAGGGCATATCATTTTTTCAGTACAAACCTGCTTATTGAGGGTCTATGCCAAGTTCCAGGCAGCACCAAGATGCTTTCAAATCCTAACAAAGATGCTATCTAAGTACTTACATGATAACAGACTGTAAAGCCCCTGCACACCAACAAGCACAGACAATGACAAGAAATGAGCACTAGTGACTGGTTCAGACTGCAGCCTTAGTTCATTTTTAAAGAAGTGGAATACAAGCAACACTATTCAGAAACACATACAGCACATTGATAACAGAACATTGGAATCTCCATGCAAAACAGTAGAGGGGCATAGGGTGCATAACAGCTGGTAAAGGCCTACATCATCAGCATTCAATGTTAGTCTGATTCTGCTTAATTTAGATAATGCGCTCTAATAGCATAATAAATCCTTACTTTTATTCTAGACTCTTCCCTCCGGAGGGGAAATTTAACCGCTTTTATAGCACCCATGAGCTGGCTCTAGGGTTCTATCATGTGAATGTACTGTGAGGGCAGCCACACCTCCACTGACCTGGCTTCTACAGGGTTCATGACCTCATGATGTCAGCAAGCAGTGTATACGAACCAGAGCCGCAGTTCGACCCGCTGCTGGGCCTGAAGGAAGTCTCACAAATGAGTTCAAACCCTGGGAAGATTGAAACAAAGGGCACGTAACTAAGAGCAAATCGATTGGTTCAGATTGCAGCTCAAAGTAAATACATGGTCAGCTTACCCTCCAAAGGCCAGATGGTCCTGCTGGTTAAGGAGATGCTCTGAATCCTTCAAAGATGAACCAGGCCTCTACAGAAAACATAAAAAGGGAGGGAGATGGGAGAGAGAGTACCAAAGCAACAGCCAGCCAACTAATGAAGGGAACTGTGGCAGTGGCAAAAGGTGCAGAATGCAGGGAGGCCGAGTGCAAACCAATTATACAAACCCTCAGTTTTGTCATGCAAAGACGGATTGTTCTTCTGGCATTTTTTACTGTCCCCACTTAACGTGACCTGGAAGAAAGACCATCACAGGAAGCAGAAAACGTGCACGTTGCAGTAAAGCACAGTGTTCTCTATGAATGATATCCCAAAGCAAGATGGCCTCTGCCGAACATGTTGTTCCAACCCCTTTCTCGTCCCAGTATGGTGACCGCATGTGCAGAAGATCATTTGTCTCATCATACCTGTTGTGTGCGGTAGATGCTGCCAGCGAAGGCCAATTGTCCACAACCTCCACTGTCCCAACCCTGAGTGAAATCTTCTTTCAGTAACAACTCTCTCTAAGTCACCACACACGGCCTAGGATTATGCCAGGATTGACGCTGAATCCTATTGGGAAAATATTTTGGAGGGATCGGGAGGGCATTATGAACTCTGTTTATAAAAAAAAAAAAGCAGCACCTAATAAATATAGCGACAATTGAATCTAATGTTGCCAATAGAAGATGGATACGGTAGTTTACAGCTCCCGGCCAGAGCAGTGGCAATACCAAATGAATTCTGAAAAGTCAACATGGCGGCTATGATTTTGAGGCCATTGCAGTTCTCCTGATCTCTACAAATAAACAACCGGATCAATTGAAGAATCAATTTAGCAAGGCAATGAGGGACCTGACATTTGGGTTCTTGCAATATGCAGTTTCATATCAGGAAATACAGCTCATGATTAATAGCTGAGACTCCTACGCCTACAGTAAATCTACTGACTAAGGTGAAAGGACAAAGAAATAACTTGTATACATACAAAAATGTGCAGAGAAATAGAATACAATGAGTTGTGCTGTTACGCGATGAACTAATGCAATGGCTGATTTAACGCACTGCCCCATTGTTTAACTTTGGAAGTGAAAAAAATCAATCCTGTGTCAGATCCAAAATCTAGGAACTATGAAATAAAATTTCAAGGAAAAGCGGGAAAATACTTAAAGCATGATAAAAATTAATAATGTCAGAAAAAGAAGACATAGCTTGCAGTGCATAAGTGCTTCCTATCACATGCTTGAACCAGGTATTTTCCAAGCTCCCACAGTAGTGTGTCAGCATTTTTTCTTTTCTGAATCTCAGAAGTACAATTCCTCCATGGTCATCCTTATCGAAAGCTAAATATTTCTCTCTACCCATACCTGACTTTACCGGTAAGAATGTTTGAACCACATTTTTAACTGAGGTTTTTTTTGCAGCTCTGATTGCTTATGGATAATAGATCATCTTTGCTTAAAATCTGCTGTCACTGAGACCTAGATCAGCAGACTGAGAGTACCAGGATTCTTATAGAACTCACATTTTCTCAGACTAATCATAAATTTTGGGATCATCACAGTCAAAAACTTTACCTTCTGTCTTGAGGTCAGATTTATATTCTGGCAGACAGCCTGTTTCTCCCCCAGGACAACGGAGAAATGACCCCATCACCCTGACGGAGGTGCTGTGCGCCAGATTTATAAAAGACTGCCAAGCAGGTGGTTATTCTTCAAATACTTTTTGCAGTTTGCACCAGGCTGTTTTTATCGTTTTTTTTTTTTATAAAGAAAATCCAGAAGCAGGAATTTTCTTTCTGAAAATAAAAAAATGTCCCCCTTTGCAGTGGGGGCATTTAGTTTTTTTTGGTGGTGTTTTTTTTTTTTTTGTGTTTTTTTTTCTTTTTCTGCCCTTACAGCCAGGGTTTGACTGATGATGACGGACAGTAAAAAAAAAACTGCTATATGTCTGCCTATCCTAATTGGGCAGATAGACATATAACAGTTCTCTGCTGGTCCTTACTCCATCGGGCTTTTGGAGAAGTTTGGCCACAGCAGTGATGGAGTAGTCACTGCCATGGCCAAACTATGGTCCGCCAGCATTATTGGGCGGGCGGTCACTGCGTGGGCAGGGAGAGAACACAGTTGCCTAGGGAGCACTGCCTCTGCCAACATATAAATCGGGCCCTTAGGTTTTTTATGTCCTAGTTAGTCACTTGAGTTCACTGCTAAAACCCTCCAGGACCACAGGGAAGGTACTTAAAGCTCACAGGGTATTGGGCAGACGTCAACAGTAGGCTCCAGTCCAAGTCCAGCTACCACTGGTCTGCTGGCTATGTCTAAGAAAAGGCCTCTTGCAGATTGTTGTCTCCCTGTAGTCTATAGGAGGTGAGCAAACTGGCCCTTGGAGTCCACTTCTTTGTCCTGGGTACAAAAGGGATCTGACCCAAGTCTTCAGGGCTCCACTCAGGTCACAGACAGTAGGTCCAGTTGTCATCTGATCTTCCATGGATCCAGAAAGTGTTCTGAAGTGAGTGTGTAGAGTTGTCACAGTTATGTCTATCACCAGCTAGTGGGTGGAGGTGACTCCTGGGCACTCACTAACCAATAGGGTAGAAGTCCCTGGGGCCAACCCTACCAACCTTTTCAGTAGTTCCTATTTATCTTACTGGGAACAGGTCTAAAATACCATATGTCAGGGCATTTTCAAAGTGGTGTAAGTCTTCCAGCTCACTAAATCTGGACTCTGAGGGCTGTGGGTATGAACAAGGTTGAAACACTGTACCAACAACAAACCCAGAGATAGAAGTCTGGTAGGACAAAAGCAGGGTCTGTGAGCAACCAGATAGAGGATCCCCAAGAATTGTCTTGACATCCCATTCTCTCCCATTCAACAGCGCCCCAAGCATTACATAGGACTCAACAGACCCCTCAGTGTTGTGTCCAGTAATGTACACAAAACAACCCTACTCTGAATAGTCTGTAGAATTCAGATGAATCGTCTCTGCACATTCAGGTTGTTTGCTCCTGGGAGGCATTTCACACCTATTCAAGTCTCCAGCACAGGCTGAGAGCTTGCAGAGGCTCTGATAATTCAGGTATATAAAGTGTAACTTTCTAAAAATTATATTTCCTTAATTTTGATTAAAATCCAAATTCACCACTGGATTTTAAAAATAGAGATTCAAATATTTTTGTAGCTGTTCCTTTTCCCGAACTAAAATTATGAGTATTTTAATATTTACTTTAGATTTATAAATAGGACAGCTAGGCCTGCCTCAGTGAAGAGATATTTTAGGACGTTATCACTATAGGGGCATGCTAGTACTAATTTTCTAAAAATGTCACTTTTAAATACGATGCATCCTACTTTGTGGGCTACAAGACCTACATAGGGGTGACGTAATATTTAAAATGGAGGTTTGTGCCAGTAACAAAGGTTTTTTAACAGGTCACACTGCAGGTTTACACTGCAACAGGCAGGCTACACCGGGTAGGCCTGAAGCCATGTTTGCACTGCCACTGTGGTAGATGGCACAGTAGGGGCTGCAATCCACTAATGGCATTTAACCTCCAGGCCTGAGTGACAGTTTTATGTCGTATGCTAGGGTTTCACACAATACACAAGAGTCAGCAAAGGATTCCAAAGATCTATTTCGTTAGAGGAAAACAATAAGGTCCTGTCCATGAGATTAGCATTTTAAACACTTTATAGCATTGACAGTGATATCATTGAGGCCTACACTCCTCCATAAAACATGTTCTTTCCATGCAGAAGGAAGTCCATTCCCTTTATCAGCACCCTTGTGTGGATCTGCCTTTGTTGTGCAACAGTTTTCCACAAAAAAAAATAGGCTACATACTACAATATATGTCCAAGTCACACTAGAGGCACAATCCTAATAGCATTGTCTGTTTACTTGCAGTACAATCTTAATGACAACATTCGCAGAGTAACTTCTCTTAGACTTTCCTTCTTTTTGAGAGCAGAGTTAAGTCATGTTTTAAAAGAGTCTAAATTCTGCATTATACATGCCATCCTTACTGAATAGTATTTACTCCTTAAGTTCTGAGGCATTGGAGCTCCTAGCATATTATAATTCAAATATATTAGAAAGTTTGTTTCACTTTTAGGATTTTTTTTTTCTTCAAAAAATTAGTGTTCAAAAACACATTTAAAATGACTTTGTTAAGTAGGTCGACTAATAGCAAGCATTCTGTGTTAATCCTTTTTGTTTACTTCATGCTCTGATAATTTTCAGCTTTATTTTTGTGGTGCTATGCAAATAAACTGTTTTTGTATTTTTTCTAAATCTGCCTCGTTGGAGGCATGGCCTAGTTGGTTGCCTGGTAGAAGTGTTTCAGTGCGGCGACTCCGCCTGATACGGCTGCACCCACAGTGCACTCTAGGTCCCTGGATATTTCCTGTGAACGAGGGGTAACCAGGGCTGACAGATGGAGCAGCACTGGCGAATCATCATTTTTGGGCTCCAACCAAACGGCGCTCCCCGGGGGGACTGGAAGTCGATGAGTGGACACCCTAGAAATCAGCGTGGATGCTAAGGAGGAAGAACTTGGCGCCTGAAGGTGGGAACTCTCGGAACTGAGGGAACGGAATGAGGTATTATAGATACACCTCAAAGATCCACAGAATAGGTTCTGCCACTCCAACAGACAGATTAAAGGGGTACACCTCCAGGTAGCATCAGGGGATCTTGAGACCTTTGCAATATGTCTGTTCTGTTATGTCCTCCCAGCCCTGGCCGACAAAGAGATCATTTTGGACCCACTCACAGAGCAGGCCACTCATCCAATGCACCCAGACAACCCCAATTGTCCCCCACCACACTCCAGCAGTGCTTTGTCCTCAAAGACATGACTGCCTTCCTACATGAACGGGGAATCAAGTATAAATGGTGACAGCCCTTTTACTTAATCATTGTCTTGGAAGGAGAAATATGAGCCGTCCGCAACATCTAGGAAGCCAATGCAATCCCGGGCCTGCAGGGTCACGGGGGGATTCTGACCATGAGACCCTTTCGCAGGACCACGCCACACACAGACCTCCCAGCAGAAATAACCCAATCCACATGGAGAGACACTCCCAAGCCAACCCAAGAGAAAGCCACCAAGAATGCAAAGTGCTCAAACAGCACTTCCAGGGGGGGTGATGCAACCGAAGGCCAGCACTCAGAATAACCCCCACAATAAGGCTTATCCTATGTATGTCCTCTGGGGGTATACATAGGACGATAAGCTTGGACCACGGGGCCCACTTGCTGAACATCCTAGCAGGCAAGAACTATGACACAAACATTATCCCTTAAGTTTGGGACAGGGGAGCACCCACACACCTCCTTGTTTACTTCCTCTGCCTTGCTGCTGCTGCCACGTCCCATCGTATTGACTTATCAAGGGAAATCATGGAGAACATAATTACCCACCACATTGCCCTTTCCCAGTTTGTACACACCCTCAATCCTAGGGGCCCATCCTAAGCAGGCCATCACATATTCATGCGGAAGTACCTCTTTGCATACATGATGCAACTCCCAGCAATCACCCTACACATGGAACGCCCCCATCATTCCCAAATGGTAAAAGTCCTGCGTCTTAATGTTAGAAGTGTCAATGCCCCTGTATAAAATGGCCCTCCTCTCTTTTGTATGAGACTCTAACTGAGATATTGCCCTCCTCCAGGAGACACACTTGCTTAAGAAAGACTGGAAGAGATTGCGGTCTTGCTTGTTTGGTGGGCAGTACTTCTCCTCGGGCCCAGCAGGAAAAGGGAGGAGCAGCTCTACTGACCAGTGCCTTCTGGGGCCATGTCACGCACACCCAGGCAGAACACCCGGTGGGCTTTTCTCCCTACGACTCCAAATGGAGTGTCTACACCTTCACCCTAGCTGCTCTGTGTGTGCCAAATAACCATCAGAAGGCCTTCCTACTTCAAGCCTTAGGCCTAGTGGCTGCAAAGTCCAGACCAGGATATGGTGATAGAGGGCAACTTTGTCAGTCTACAACAACATCCAGATTAGGTCAGCAAACACACAATATTAATCAGGGTTGCTCTCAGACACCGAACACCAGTGGTTAAGGAACGCAGACCTTACAGACGCATGGCGCATTTCACACCCCTCATTAAAGGATTGAACCTTTTTCCCTGCCTCCCACAAGACCTTTGCTAGGATTGACTATTTTCTTGTCTCCCCCTGCATCCTGGCAGCCACAGACCAGACAAAAATAAAAGTATCTGCACTGTCTGACCCCAGCCCACCCCATCACATTCACCTTCCGTGCACCACCCTAGGCCACCCTTGCCCGACAGTGGCACCTTAACAGCAAACTACTTACATACAAATCAACCATCAACAAAATTACGGATGCCATTCAACACTTCCTCCAGTCCAACGACGCACCAACCACTCCCCTAGAAGTCCTTTGGGAAACACTGAAGACAGTATTAAGGGGGGCCTTTATAGTCATCTCTGCAAAACTAAATAGGGAGAGATGTTATAGTAGGGCAGGCCTGGAGGACAGTGTTAGCATACAAGAGAAGGCTCACACAGGGTGTGTGGGCAGCTGACCACAGCTAAAAAGCAGCTTAAAGCCCTAGATTGGGACAGAGCAGAGTACACGCTACTCTGCACTATTCAAACCTTCTACATAGACAGTAACAAAGCGGACTGCCTACTTGCCTATAAACTACGAGCTCACACCCAAAAGAACAGGGTCTTGGAGAGATCCGCTCTGCAGGATTACCTTCGTACACAGGGACCAAGATACCGCCCAAGCTTTTCAAAACTTCTGTCCAACCCTCTACGCAGAGGACACGATATATCAAAAGGAGCTCCTCAACTAACTTTCCTCTCGCCCTGTACTAGAATGCCCGAGAGAGACTCACTCTCCGTGGAGATGGACATCCACACTGAGGAGGTGCTGGCCGCCATCTCCAGGCTACAACGAGGCAGAGCCACAGGGAGCGCTGGTTTCACTCCTGACTTTTATAAAGTTTTTGGGTCTCAACTCGCACCAGTCCATGCACATTTATATATCTCCTTCAGTGAGACAGGCACACTCTCTATCACAATGAGGGAGGCTGTGATCACGGTCATACCCAAGCCAGGGGATGACCTCACTCTCTATATCATTACTAAATGTAGATGCCAAGCTCTTTACTAGCATCTTAGCAGTCGGCCTCAACCCTCATGTGCAGGGACTGATCGAGCCCGACCAAGCCGGGTTTATTCCTGAAAGGGTTTGGAGTGACAATAACAAACGCCTCCTCTACCTCATAGATCAAGCCTCTTGGTCACGTTTCCTGGTGCTATTCATATCCATCAATGTCAAGAAGGCATTAGACTGGATGCATTGGGCGTTTCTTCGACAGGCTGCGAGGGGTTCTGAGCTGGGTTTGTGATTTTCACAGTGGGTGTGGAGTGGCTGTGCCAACCCCAGTGCCCCGGTAAGGGTAACCTGCCTCACCTCCAGTCCCTTTGTACTCTCCAGAGGCACCTGTCAATGTTGTCTTCTATCTTCCCTCCTCTTTGAACTATACATACATTTGCTGGCAGGATAACAATGAATGCATCAGTGAGAGACCTTGGAGGGTGAGAACATAAAATAGCCCCCTACGCTGATGATGTGATGATACATCTGACAAGCCTTGTCCTCCTTCTGAACACTGATGACCGAACTCGACTTCTTTTGGAAAGTCTCAGGTTTGAAAGTGGACATCTAAAAGATGCAGATCCTCAGTATAACTACACCACAAACAGAAAGATAGGTTCTTGCACAACAATTTCCTGTTTCTTGGGTGACTGAAGGGATGCCCCACTGGGTCTTACAATGCTCCCCTCACCCACAGATACAGTGGAGAGAATTTACGCAAACCTCCTCACCACAGCATGCAAAGATCTACAGAGCTGGTGAGTTGGAGACCTCTCGTGGGTGGGGGGAATAGCAGCAGTAAAATTGTTGCTGCCCAAGATTCTTTTTGCTATGCAGACGTCCACTGCATCTCCCTCAACCCCCTTCACTGGTCCTTAGTAAACTCCAACAACTGATAGAATCCTACATTTGGAACGGTAAATGACCCGGCACGCCAAGAAGCAAGCAAACCTCCCCATAGCGATCATTGACCTTGGTATCCCACACCTTACTCACTTTTTACTATTTGGCAGCCCAATTTAGGTATTTGGTTGAATGGAACAGGCCTCTCACAGAAAAGCATTGGTGTATCATTGACCAATCCGAAGCAAGGACTCACATCTGGAAGATCCCAAGGCTCATTAAAAAGCACTGACGAGTAGGGGTTTAACTATCTCACCCATTACACAGGCAGCTGTAGCAGCCTGGGACAGGGTAAGGGTTACAAAAGGCTTATCCACCCCTATCTCCCATCTCACACCGATCATAGGCGACCCAGCGTTCCCCCCGTGTGAGCGGGCTTTGAATTCCATTGCTGGTAAACTGCTAGTTGTAAACAAGTTGGTGACCTATTCAACCACATGAGGCTTCAAGACTTCCCAAGGTTGCAAACCGATTATGACCTACCTAACAGTCAATGTTGGCACTACACCTAAAACAGACATTGGGTAACTCAACCAACTTTTCGCCATATGCCTCCCGGGCACTGCCACAATTTGAAAAATGGCGGATCACTAAAGCAGACGATAAAAACGTGCTTTCTGGCATCTATTGCTTTCTGACTTAGGGCTGAAACCAACACATCACCAGCTCAACAGCATTGGGAAATAGAGCTAGAGTACACCTTTACTCACAAAGATAGGGCTGAAATCCTATACAGAACTCTCACCTCTTCGCTCCATGCCGTAGAGAAAGAATCTCTATTGAAAATCATTCACCACTGGTGCTATACCCCAGCTAGACATGCTAAGTGGCACTCCAGCACCAAAGACACCTGCCGGCGGAGCTGTGTCCAAACAGGTGCACTCACCTCCTCTGGCGATACCCTAAACTCAAGCGATACTGGGAGGAGGTGCATAAAGGCACTGATGACATCTTCGACACAGACGTTCCTCAGTGTCCTAGCTACGCTCTTCTGGGTCTCCCCAGCCAGATAACAACCCACTCTGATCGGATGGGTGGGTTGGTGGGGGTAGCGCTACGACAATGGCCTTATGCACTGCAAGGCAAGTTATCACATTTAAATGGGGCACGGACACCATACCAGCCCACTCAAATTGGTTGCGCAAACTATGGGACATTGTCGCTATGGGAAAGCTCACGGTTTCCCATCAGCGCAAGCTGCCATGCTTCGATTAAAAAGTGGGAGCCATGCATTCGATTCCTTGCCCAGGACTACAGAGAACATACCTGTTCCGCTGCCTTAGGGTGCTTCGATTGACGGCTGGTGAGATTCAGCACACCAGCTGATTAGACTTGGCTCAATCCAATGAATGGACTGTTCTGCTTGTTGGCCAATTACACACCACTCTGCGGCCCCCAGCAGGACTACCGGGCCCTGCTTCCCTTCCCTTCCCCTCTCAATCACCTGATCCGCCCACCTACCCCCCTCCACCCTCAAACATCATCCTATCTGCCTCCCGAGTACCCTCCTCCCCAAGATTTCGCCTCACTGGCTTCTGGATGTAGGTGGGCGTATGTGTTCTATACATTTCTAATATCAGAGATTTGAACCATACAACTGCCTCATGTGCAAAAGCAAGTTTGTCATGGAGCGTGTTCATTTGCCTATAAATAGCTCAGTTCACGGCTGATGCAAAAGCATTGATGAATTAGACATCTGCTACTCTGTCTCCTGGCAATGGGGTTGTATTTGAAGCTTCTAGAGGTGTTCTGAAGTGCCAACTATTCCCTGGTCCTAGCGCCGACCTTGCCTCA
The DNA here is from genome assembly GCF_031143425.1 of Pleurodeles waltl. NCBI lineage: Eukaryota > Metazoa > Chordata > Amphibia > Caudata > Salamandridae > Pleurodeles > Pleurodeles waltl. The sequence goes on along the minus strand of NC_090444.1, from coordinate 76,197,367 downwards.
GATGTTCAGAGAGCTCCAAGGAGTTGTGGATGAAGGGAAGGGGAAAGAGTCATCCAGGTCAATCATGCCGGATAAATCTGATACCTGGAAGCAATTAGTCTTTGGCCCACCTCGCAGTTCTGGGTGCCTTTTCTAATGATTGTCATGTATGGGATTTATTGGAGGATGTGTCTACTAATTTCAAACCAGTAACTAGGAGAGTCCCCCAAGGTTCTGCCATCGCGAGTCTTCTTTGTAATTATAGCAGCCTTCGATGTGTGAACCTCATTCTTTCGGGGACTGTGTTTTCATTTACATTGATGAGATTCTGCTGGTCCTAGGCCTCCACAGCCAGCAGGGATCACAACAGACAGATCCGGTCTCCACGCTTACAGTGGTCAGGCAATGGATGATCAATAACCATCTCAAGATCAATCCGTCAGTCAGGATTTCCTTTCACCCTGGCACAATCATGTGTTTGGGATGTAACCCTGGCAAGATTCCTGTCCTTAGTCTTCTGTAACCAGACAGCTTGGCAAGATTCTAGTCTTTGACCCATCTTTGAATGCCAGATTTTGAAATAAGTTAAGGCCTGCCTCTTCCAACTAAGGTTAGGAAGTCCATTTCTGCCATACGTGTGCTTTACACACCACTTCACTACGGGTAACAATTTTATTTGATTGAGACTGAATTCTGAAGCCACTTTATTGAAGTTTTAAACACCACGTCTTTGCACACTTCTACTTTCTGTGTCTAACTTTGAGAGATTTCTGAAATTAGTTTGCATGTATGGGGAATAGGCAAAGTAGAATGCATACTTAAAACAATTTACTTAAAAGTGACTAATTCTTCCTAGTCTAATTCGCTGAGACAGTTAACCGATGCCTCAATATCTACCCAAATATCCTTAGTGGAGCATCCAAAGAAAGTCTTTTCATCTACAGCTTTTTGGATGATTTAAATTGGTTTTCCCATAAATTCGTAGGGAAGGCTTGTTTACTCTAAGAGTTGCCAAGTTACTGGTAAGTAGTCTTTTTCATCTCCAATCACAGTAGGTTTCCAGTATGTCTGTGCATTTAATTTCACTGTCCGGAGCGATTCCCCGCATGCACCGTCTTTGTATCAATCCGTAGGATTTCCAGTCGATATCTCTATTGCCTCCATACGTTTGCATTCCCTGCATACACCTGAATCTTCACATGCCTATGGGCTGGCAGCAAGCCTCTTTAATCTCCTGGTTACTTTTGGCTATTTTGCAAATCTTTGGGTACTCTGTGGGCTTGACACGGAGGATACCCAGTTTGCTTCACTTAGCCCCTACGCCTTTGCATTCCCTGCGTGCTCAGTTATCATGCTGCTAGTCCTGGGGATTCCCAGCATGCTTGTGCAATGTCACTATACTTGCATATTCCCAGCTGCCCTTGTTTTATGTCACTATTCCTTTAAAGTTCCAGCAGGCACCTGCATTATCACTATTCCAATCAGTTCCCAGCATTTAATGCACATCGCTACTTTATAATCCCAGCATGCCTTACTTTTCTGATGCAACAATGCGAACACCCAGCATGCCTCTTGCTCTCACCATACCAGCATGCACTGCACCATTCCATGTCTTCCTTTACTTTTCTCTGCCTTGATTATCCAAACTCCATATTCTCTTTTCCCAGACTCTCTCTCCCTGCAAGTGACAGTGTTTCCAACTTTGGTTTTGAATTGATGAAACCCTCTCCTCCCCCTTCTCTGTGATACCTCCGACAGTTTTGTATTGGACAGCCTGGAAAGCTACAAAATTGACACCAGTCACGTGACCACCCATGCCGGATGCTCCTTCCCAGCCTCCATAGTCATCTGCAACACAACGAATGGTAGCCGCACCATTCTCCATATGAACAGGTGTGTAATGGTAAACAGACATGCGCTGAGATCATACGCGTGCTTACGTATTGTGGGGTGAGCAGCAGCAAAGCTGTCAAGGTGAAGGTCCTCACTGTGACATGCCTGTGTTTTGAGACCTATGAGGAACGAGCAAACATTGGTGTCTGTAGAACCAAATGAAAGGTCAATGTACTGCTTTGATTGTTGGCTAAAGAGTCTAGCTGTGTTTTCCCTCTGCACCTGTCTCCTAAATCTCAGTGTGTAGAGAATCTCTGCACTGCAGAACAACTGACGGCATGGTCGTGATTGCGTGGGAGCAGCGGTAATCGGTGAGTTGTAACACAGGTAAGTTCTTCAAAACTTAATTCTTGTGTAAAGCAAGACAATTCTGTAAATGTGCTGTCTTGAATGTACAGTATGAGATGAGTTAAGGAGCTGTTGGATGATGCTGGCATCCTTGAAGTTCATTCGTACTCTAGTGATGTGCTGTGCTACCAATTTCTCATATTTTTACAACTCCCGAACAACTCCTACCTCTAAGTAGCTAATCTGGATGCCCTGACAGTAATGCCTATTTTCCCTTCCTGTTATTCCTCCTGCACCTTTTCAAAGTTATATCATGATGGACTTTCAGAAAAGGGGTGTGGATGCATCAAATGTGGCGTGGCAGAGCCAGGGGGATACGCCATCCGCTTGTTGCATTGTGAACACGGCAAACGGCTCGCGGACGGTCACGCTGTATGACACGTAAGATGCCACTGGGAAATCTGAACAGCCAATCACATCTAAATCGCAATACTCTACTACTAATTCAATACTTTACTGCTAATTCAATACTTTACTGCTAATTCAATACTTTACTGCTAATTCAATACTCTACTACTAATTCAATACTTTACTGCTAATTCAATACTTTACTGCTAATTCAATACTCTACTACTAATTCAATACTTTACTGCTAATTCAATACTTTACTGCTAATTCAATACTTTACTGCTAATTCAATACTCTACTACTAATTCAATACTTTACTGCTAATTCAATACTTTACTGCTAATTCAATACTCTACTACTAATTCAATACTTTACTGCTAATTCCTTCTACAGTGCCAGCGTGGAAACACCCAAGAAGCCAGGAAGAGACAGTGATACTCTGTTTGTACTGTTTCTGACATATTCTACCATTTATTTGTGCTGGTTTAGTAGAGCCTTGCTTTTAACGAATTGACACCAACCTCACATTAACCACTCAATATTCCTTGGCCTCTTCGTCTGGTCCTATGCCATCAGTTGAAGCAGTCACTGCTGACTTGAATGCTCACACTTGGCAGATTCTAGTCTTTCATTGGATGGAAGCTCAGCTCTCCCCAGAAGAAGGCTGGAATATAGGACTGACTGCTGCTGAGCACCACTGTAGGTCTTCTTTGCCTCTGTATGGAAGGCTTCAGTGACTCAGTGCAATAACCTCAGTCCTGATTTCACAGCACATAAAATATTTTCAAAATGTATTGTATGTCAAAGTGGACAACAAAGGTCAGTTAGATTCACACTAGTTTGGATTTTTCAAATCCCCACCGTGTTCACTTTACGCTGTATCCGTGGAGGCATTTGGACTTCACTGTGTGTTGAAGAATGCAACAGTGTGGTTTGGGCTGAAGATGCTCAATAGCGATTCTGTACGCCAGCCTTAAACACGGTTGATTGTTACTTCTTCACTTAGAAGTACATCCCCTTCACTACAGCACCTGTCGTTACATCATCTTGAAGGAAAACCCTGACTCCTTTCTTAATGTGAGTTACCTCGCCCTATTGTTATTAAATAACTATTAACCCATTTTATGTCATTTACCTCTGACATTTCAACGTCATGCGATATTGTCAGTTTGTACCCATAAAAACCTATGTTGTGTCTAAGGTCTGTAGAACATTTCATTCTCTCCCTCAGTTCACTTCACGTGATCAATGTAAAATACAGTTATTAAGCCCATCACTCATCAGCAAAGTCATGTGTTATAATTATTAACTTATAGGTGAATCTTATCTTCATATTGTCATTAAAGAGCTCATGAGCATGTTTTAAATTTAAAATCTTAACATTTAATATATCCCTTTCAAACAAGAAATTGACATACAAAAGAAGCAGATGTAGCAGTGTGTGCTATGTTCCTCACAGTGCCTACTTCCTGCAGGTGTTGTCAAAATAGCAAGAATTCCTGAAAAAACTTCTGTACAAAAAACTGCATGTGATCTACCAAAGATCTGCTTCCACTGGCTCAGTATTGCAAAGCAATGGACCAGTATCTAATGATACAGTAGGTTTTGAATGTAGTCCTCCAAAATTCTTTTTGGGTGTTTTATCAGCTTGGTGTGTTTTGTAAATTGCGCATGTGTCTCTTTAGATTGCCCGTTTTGGGTGGAAGGAATTTAATGACTACATTTGGAGATTTTATAATAGAGTAAGCACATATATAACCTAGTACTCTGTTTTATTTTGATGGTCTGTTTACGGTTTGCCACAAGCCTAAAAAAAAGGGTATATGGTAATTCTTTGACAAGTTATTCATTTCACAGTACAGGCATAGGTTGTGAAATACTGTTTACCTGTTATTAGAGGTAGTTATTTGAATTTTATATTTATTTATGTGGTATAAGATAGAGTTTCAGCAAGGCAAAAGTACAGGAAGGAGGTGCTATGGAGGGGAAGATGGTGCTTTCCTTAAGCAAATATCATTAATAACCTTCTGAGAGGACCAAGCTAAGAGCTAACGTGTTACCGGGGTGTCCAAGAGTTCAGCAGTGGGGCAACACAAACCGGTAGCAGATCGTCTTGCGGGCCTTGTAGACTTTCTTGAGTTCTTGATGGTAGCCCAATGTCGTTGGGTGTGGAGAGGCAGTGTTGTGATGAAGAGGAGCACGGAGATCAAAGACTCCGTACCAGGACAATCTGCATTGAGGGTTAGTCTTCAGAAGTGTTAGGATGTGGGATACAGAGAGTGAAAATGCTGTGGCATTGGCAGTGTAGGGGATGCGGGTCATGTATTCCCCTGTTAACCAAGAAGAGGACCTGAAAAACAGAGCAGTGGCAAATTGTGGTGGTGCAGAGTCAAATTATATGTTGGTTAGCATTTTACAGGCACTTGTATAGACATATATGGTAGGGGTTGCACATCTTCAATAACCAGAGATATATTTTGAGGCATCCTAATTTCTTCGTAAATTGGACTTAGTTTGAAGCCTTTCTTTCCCTGGCTAATGTAAATGTATATGTTTGAAAAAGTGTACGCTAACATTTTTGGGACATCCCTTGAACAATATTGGAATCCCAACTGTTCACTAATTAAAGCATCCTAATGAGGATCCACAGATTCTAAGGTCTTCGTAGGGCCCTGGATATTCGGTATTTAATACAGATGAAATATGCGTTACTCCCCTAAAAGAAAAATCAATTGCACCGCCCTGCCCCTGGAAATTAACTTGGATTGTGTGATTCTGTGTACTCTCCTTCTATCCTCATAAATCAGAGCAGCTACCAATAGACTGTTTTCACAAGGTATAAGCAGAACAAACTTTGATCATAGATCAAAACTAATCGCTCAAACCCAGACACCAATGGTTACTCCCCGAGGAAGCTTCTTAATAGTGTTTCATTCACAAGCATAGGCCACGCACACATGAATGATCTGATCTTTGGCTAGAGCAAGAATATTGAATGGTTATTTTTGGTGGTTGTGTTGAGACACAGCCTCATCCATGTCCCACCTGGCGGTTCTGTGCCCTCTTCGGCAGAGGATGATCTAGAGTCTGGGTATCTCCACGCTGGCCCTAGCAAATCTAATACCCTATCACTCCATCCCTTCTCCCCAGCGTTACCTCATGGTACTTGGATCAGGATATTGAATCATAAGTAATTTCCACTTCAATTTCTTAAGTTGTTGCAAAATTCATATTGCAGGAATGAACAATGTAAGTTTAAACACTTGACAGATGGAAAACACTTGAATATTTTAACATTTTATTGATACTTTTCATATGTTTATTGCAGGGGGTAATTTTTCAGATATGCACACTTTTTTGCTTAGTAGAATGAATTGTTCTGAAACATTAATCACGTTTGTATTTATGTATGAAACATCTTTAGTATAGGGGTTGCAGTCAGAGTTTTCTCCTAGTGCTGAGAGTCCTGTTATCTTACAGAGGTAGTTAGATGTTTGTATAATGGGTCCAGCCTGACACAGTAAGCATCCCTGACATTAAAGCCTCAGTTGGGTTTGTCAAAGAGATAAATAAAACTCTAGATTTGATTGGACTCACAGCATGAGTTATACAAATGTCTAATTCATTCACTCATGCATTCAGAAAGTAAATTGTGAACATGTTCTAGATAAATTTGATGTCTGTGAAGGGATTAGATTATCATTGTTTGCTCATGTATCTCCAACATCCATTTATTTATTCAGATAGCAAGTCATAAAGGGAGTGTGGATAAATCCCATGCACAATTTGTAATTAGATTCATTGGGTGGTGTATACACAAACATCACATTAATTATTTAACTCACTCAGATTGCATGTCATGAAAATGCACATAAATGTGTTAGCCTGCCTGTGATCTTGTTTGCTATGCGTGCCACAGAAGTGCCCATTCAAGTATTGAGCTAGTAAGGTGTCCACACTGTGTTGATAAATTCAATGGCATTTAGATGATTGTAATCCCATTGTGTTTCATTTATTTATTCTGATGGCAAAAGTCCTGAACTTGGTGTGAATATTAGAGAATTCCTGACATTTTAAATTGTCTGATGTATAGGAAGCCATAGAACCTTATGAAGTTTGCTTCTTTTTTACATCACTATTATGTTTGGGAATGTGTGGGTTTCAAGTCTGAATTATGTGGGAAGTATTTTGGTGTCCTGTTTTTATGATAGGAGGATTGCTCTTGTTTACAACAATGTGGCTGCAGTTAGCTATGCAGTAGAGCCTTTCTGAATTTTAGGTGGCCTTAGATGTTGGTGCTCTTTCTAGTAGTTGCTTGGACGGAGAAGGCAGATGCATTGATGCATTGCCTTTGTAGCATAGGGAGCGTTTAAGATCAGGAGGGAAGGTCTTTAGGAGTCCCAGTCTAGAGTCTATGGTTCTATTCTACCAGTATCTTTAAAGGTGTGCTTAAAGGAAGGATGGTCTAGCGCCACTAATGGCCATGTCGGAAATGCCGAATACTTAGAGTGCCTTGAAGGTGGAGCATTTGGTGGCCAGTGAAGCAATTAAAAGGCTGATTAATGTAGTTGTTTAGGTGTGGTAGATGTATGGTTGGTGCCTGCTAAGCAAGGGAAAATATGCAAAATTCTGTAGCTTTAAGGAATTGGTTAGAAGAAACACCTGAATGTAGACACATCGGAACTGGGTCAGACCCATGAGGAATAGGTCTTCTGCCATCTTGTCTTAAAATCTTAGATTTTCTCTGCCCTGGTTAGCTAAATCTGTAGGTTTCTGATATATTGGGTTTAGCCAAGGATTTTTCTAAAGTGGTCTAATTATATACATTTTCTGGCTTGCGGCAAACAAGCACTTGTGTAAAGACAATGAATAGGTTCAAGGAATATGGTTGTATTGTTTGTAATATTTGATTAAGCAGACTCAGCTTTCTTTTATAGCAATGTTGAATTTGGGAATTAAAGTTTGGATCCAGTAAGAATGTATACATTATTATAGCCTTAAAATCTCCTCAGGCTCCGTGAGGCCTTTGTTCACAGCAACAGCTGTGACCAACATTGGCATGTTGGATCTGTGGGCTTCTACCAGCCATTAGAAGCCCGGAGCGACTCCACTGTCTTCAGCGGAGTTCCCAACATTCCAGTGTTCTAATATAAGAAATAAGACACCAAGCTTTCTATAATGCATAATTTGAAATCATAAGCATTGTTGAGCCACACAGCATAAAAACTTTGTTTGCATTGTGAAAAGAAGAATTACTTTTACATTTCCTGAAGAAGGTGAGTATGAATAACGTTAGTCCACCGAAACCCTACGTTAGCATTTTTTTAAAGACTGTCTCACATTCAGGCTATTATCATGACAGAAGAAAAGAATCTGTCCAATGGTTTCAAGTTAGGCAGATTTAGCGCCCGATTTAGAACTCGCGAACAGGTTACTCCACCACAATGAAACCTAAATCTCATTATAGTCTATGGGATTTGGAGTTTAGCGGACGGGATGTCATTCACGGTTGTGACAGAGTAGCCCATCCATTGAGTTCTAAATCAGGCCCTTAGTTCTTCGATCTTTGTTGTTCCTCTCCTATGGCTATGCTAATAAGACATTCACTTTTTGATATTTGCTTTCTTTTAGAGGAACCACTTGATCACTTGTTGAAATGATCTGGGTCTTTCTGTAGGTTTTCAAAGTGCCTATAGCTTCTCGCATGCTGCTGAGTTCAGCACTCAGTAGGTGCCAGCAAAGATACATTGGATGGATCGTGGCTCCCACTGGTCAGTCGGCACCCAGACTGTGCTGCTTCTTTATCAAATCCCATCCCTTTTAAAACTGTTTTATATGAAGGCGAGACTGAGAAGTTCCCTGTGGTTCCTCGCACCTTAAGACAGGCCATTTATTTCTTTTTGAGAAAGGGTAAGGGAAAGGGGTTGAAGAAGGTTCTTTTAAGGTCAGATTTTAAGCTGTTCAAGTCAGCACTGGACAACCGTTCTTGCCTACTTCACTTTCAAAAGGCAGGAGTTTTGTTTCCCTATCTTTGTTTTGAAGCTCTATACTGATCTGTGTTCTCTCTACCTTTAGTTAAATACTGTTCCTTTGCAAGATTATAGAGCAATCTTCCTTTCTTAGTTTTGTGACTGTTTTTTGCATGGTCAGATTCTTTAATTTTGTAATACTTCACGTAATAATTGTATTTACCCTGCTAGATAATGTTAATGGGATTTGCCGTTTGTCACACCGGATCAAGTGTCCCCAGAGCAGACAGAGACCACTGGACCCCGACAGTGATGGTTGAGGTTACTTGCCTCTGCTATCCAGGGGTCCTTCCTGCAATGACTCTGCAAACTTGGCAAAGTACACCCTTTCTGCACTTGACTCTCAGGGTAGGAAGAGGGAGCAATCAACTAATAGACGCGAGCCCAGGGCTTATCTTTTGAATTGAAAAAAAAAAGCACTTCAGTCACACAACATGACGCTACACAGTGCAATTTGGGGAGTCGGGCACAGGGTTGTAATTATGTTTACGGTCTTCTTTGAGGCACTTTGTGTTGGAATCCTTCCTCCTGTTGGCTAAGTTCCCCAGCATCTGTCATCCCTGGCATATAACTCAGGATAAGGCACTGCTTAACCACAGCTGCAGTTAACTTAAAACACCCCCAAAACGTTGATACCCCAAACAGTTCAGTTTGCTTTGCCTCTTTATGGTTACTTAGTAAAACTGTTAGGTTTGTTCCTCAGATTTTGATCTTTTTCCTCAGTCTCTCAGTCAACTCACAGTTTTAGGCCCCACAGTTACCTGCATTTTGTTGTTGCAGTTCAGTTGGTGCGGGACGGACGTGGACCGTGGTTTTGCTCTTGCAGCAGTAACTCTTGAAATATAGCGGCTAGGAACCCATTCAGAATATGACAGCTGAGAGATTTCAGCACTGCAGCTCACACAGCAGCTGTCCTCTTCTGCAGTTGTTGCCTCCCTGGGGCAGGTGCAGACAGGGTGCTGGGGAAAGGTGAGGCTTTAGGGTTGATCTCTGCCATGTGGATGTCTTCAGCTGTTGTCCCTCCAGACCAATCAGTGCTCAAAAAAGGGTTGCAACTCCTACAGCAGCAGGATCATCAGTCTCTTAATCACCTGGCAGGCAGAGGATCACACATGATGCTTGATACTTGTAAAGATCTTGATGCAGATCATGACAAGAACTGCTTAGGTACACCAGTGGACACCTTTTACAAGCAGATTACTCTTGTAGTTGCTTGCTTTCTCAAGTTAAAGTCTAGACTGCAAACATACTGGGCTTCTCTTTTAGGATAGTCTCCTCTCCTGCAGGGCCAGGCACACTCCTTCCATCTCTCTGAATGCAGGCAGGAGTTTAGGATCTAAGTAGCTCCTCAGCAGCTGTAGCAGAAAGTACAGACTTCAGGTGATGCCCCCTCATCTCTGGGAGATTAGATGTCATGCTGACCACATCTCCGTTCACACAGCGCTCCAAGTATTATCACAAACAGTCCCATTCTTGGTCATTTAGAACATGGAACTGGAGCAAAGTGGGGTGGTTTGGATCCCATTATCATATGCATTTTCCAGACAGGTGATATGGTTTCAGAACTCTTTTTTTAATTGTTCCATATTGAAAGTTTATGAATATACAAGTACAGTAATCATAGGTCGTAATTAGCGGCATCATCTTGTTGGGGCAGACATGCATGTAGGTTACAGATGCTACAGAAGTAAGATTTTAGAAGCCACTGTGTGTGCTGTGCATGTCTGAGAGGTCTTGGGGTTTTCCGCCGAGGTTGGTGATCTAGCTTGGAGAGTATGCAAGGGTGTACGTAGTGTAGCTGTGTAAGGGGGGGTCTCAAATCTGAGTCTTTGTTTCGTCTTAGCAATAGCACATCCCATCCCATGATCTGCGGGTCTCTGCCGGCCTGATGGTGAAAGCATTTTATTATGTTGTCTTCTTCCCATGCTTATATCCTCATGTCACCCTCCATACCACCATCAGCGATTCTGAGGCTGCCGTCCAGTGCATTGCTATTGGTCTGCGTGCTCCTCGGGTGGAAAGCGGGGAGGACAACTGTCCAATCACAGGCAGGCCACCACCCTCTTGAATGACCACTTCCTGGGAAGGGTGGCAAAAATCAATCCCAGTGAGCAACATTCTTTAAAAATCAAAAATGGTGAAAACTAAATTTTGGTCTGGCTGAGTCCACCCACTTGTGTGGCTGAAAATCCTTGACACACCCCTTTCCTGCCCTCTCCTAATCTAATCAAGAGGGCACCTGGTTGTCTGGGTTTGCAGGAAATGGGGGAGGTCCTGAGCTGGCTCAAATGTTCTTCCCTCCTTTGAAGTCCAGTTTGGCTGCTCTAACACCATCCTGTTTCACCACCTCTCCCAGGGCACATTCTTTATCTTCAGCCCAGGACACTTCACACCTCATCAAGGCAGCCTGCCCAGGCTGCCAGAGGCTGGCCAATCAGAGAAGAGCACCACGGAGCTGAAGTTGGCAAAGTTCAGGTAGGGTTCTAAAACTCTTTCCCTGAACTAATTATAGAAATCCAACAGCAGCAAGTTGTGGGATTTATTATAACAATCAGTTTGATACCAAACTTGAAATATCTAGTTCCATTTGGGACTTTATTAATTAGAAACAAGGTCTCCCCATTATAGCTTATAGAGCTCCTTCACTACAGTGAGGGAAAAACAAATTTGGCTATTTTTCCTCACCAGGGTTTATAAAACAATTTTTATAAGTACTCTGTTTATAGTTACATAGCACCCAGCCCTAGGGGCACCTTTTCGGGTGACTTTTATGTACAAATAAGGTAGTGTACGATTTTGGAAGTACATTTAATTCCAAAGTTGACTTTGCATATAACTTTAGTTTAAAAGCAGCCACCAAGGCAGGCCTGTTTTTAAAATGACACTGGGCACCGCATCACTGCACCTATGGATACACTACCTATGCTGGGGTCCCTAACCCTTCATGCCATATACTAGGGACCTATAGGTAGGTTTATACTTCCAATTATAATTAGCCTAATTTGCATATCCACTTTACACAGAGCACTGGCCCTGGGACTTATAAGCAGTACCCCGGGCACAAAAACTCAGTTCGAGACCACCACATCTCTATGTGACATACACAGGGCATGGACAGGTGCCCAGTGCCTTTATGTGCTCCTTCAGGTCACACAACAGGTTTAGGGCCTTGCATTACCCAGGATAGACCCAGGACTCTGCTCGATTAGCGTGCTGCCAAGTTCAGAAAGTCACTATACCATTTACACAAATAGTTGGTCACTCAGGGAAAGGGGTCAAGTCCATTTACCTTGCAGGGGACATTGTTGCTCCCCTGCTGCCCGCTTAGTGCTCTTTTCAACTTATGCAGACATTTGGGATAGTTTCAAGTAGGAACGACACACGGGGAGAACCAAACAGGATCAGTTCAGACATCTGCCATTACAGCTTCCACCTTATCTGGGTCACTTTTTGCAATCCAGGCTCCTTCTTTAAAGATTGAGGCGGGACTCATTTGGAGTTCTGTCTATGGTGTACCAAAAAAGTGCTAATAACGTGTATTTGTGTATCACAGTAGTGTTTTTAAATTGTTACTCCTCTTGTTAAAATGGGCCGATGTACTTTTTAATCTAGGTATCAAATTTTTCTGTGTCAGTCTCTCTTCAGGACCCAAAGGTATCTCTTTTCGCACCTCTCAGATGTGGCTCTGTGACATACTATTGATGAATGGCTAGATCCGCTCTAAGGAAATTATTCACGTGCATTTGAGTGGATCAACTGTGTGCCACAAGCCATGGCCCAGCCCCGCAAGACTCAGTGTAGGGAAGTTGATAGTGCTGTGGTGCAAATCACATACATGTTCATTCACAAATAGTGTCCTTGAGTATCCTTTGAATCAACTAGTTATTTATATTATTTGCATTAATAGGGGAACAAATAGCATTATTTCAGGGTATGTAGGAGTGGCCACACCCGGGCCCGATGGTAATACTGTTCCATACGTATGGTATAGCAGTTTGATTAATTTCCTTGTCTGTTGGGCTGTAGTGGTGGGGGTGTGGTTGTGTCTGGCTTGGAAGGGTGTTGTCATTGAAGAGAGGGGCCCTCATGGCTTTTGTGCAAGTGGTGAGCCAAGGACGGCAGCAACTACTGGGAAAGAAGATTGTCCCGGAGGGACCTTTGTTGACTGGAGATCTTTTTGTTGCCCTATAGTACATCTTCTCAGAGGTCCCACCCAGGCTCTTATGGTTTCTAGTAAAGGACTTTCTGCTGAATGTATAAATGGCCATATTGGCTTGACGTGTAGCTCAGGCAGATGACTTTCACCCGTGCCCGGGACTGGCAGGGAGGCACTGATGTTTATGGTAGAATGGGGATGCAATAGCTTTTGTAGGATACCCATACACTCAGTTGTACGGGCCTGCAGCTCAACCACATAAGTTACTGAATTTCAGGAGTGTCACTTCTCTGAGAAGAGGAGCTGGGCACATCAGTAGGTCCTTTCTGTTCTTACTTACTCAGGACTTCGGAATTGGTTTTAAATACCAGTATTTTTACATGCTTGAAGCTGTAAATGTAACCTGTAAATGTTTACTGCTTCACCCTGGTTCACGTATGTTAACGTTTATCGATTAGATTTTGCTCTAACAAGTAATGGTACAAGTGCAGGGTTGCTTTTCAGTGTGTAACCGTTTAAAGATTTACCGAAAAGGAATATTTAACCCAGAGCTTTATCATCCAACTCGTGTTCAGTATTTTCTTCTGGTCCAGATAAGGTTACTGAACAGCACCCTTTCAACCTGGGCTACAAGGGAAGGGTGTTTGGATTACTTTAGAAGTCATGCTTCCAGGGGTTCACACACAGTTCAGGGGTACATGTGCTGTTGAGGTGTTCACAAGTTTTTTCACAAGTGCCTGTTCACAATTGCTGTTATTACCCTCCGTAGATTAACAGCAGCCTAGACCACTGTACCTGTCGGATATCCTCTTGGCAATGCTCCACCCTATATCTCCAGCAAAGGGTTAACTGCATTAGTTGTGAACTCACATCTTTTTCCTACTTTATCTCAGTACAAAACAATCATCTGTGCCAAGTCCACTTTTTGCGTACCACTCTGGCTGATATAAGAGTCAAACATTAACCTTCCCTCTCCATTTCACTTCGGGCGGCAGATCAACACTGTCTGATAGGGGTCAAGCATTAACAAGTCCTCCCCCGCCTCTCTTGGAGGTGGCATGTTTTACTTTTTACCCGACACATCGAGATTGTGTCCAGCTACAGAGAAGCAGTAAATATTGTCTTCATGGTAACATATAGAACTCAGACATTCGGTAGAATGTTGTAGAGTAAAAATGGAAAAGCAGTCTCTCCTCAGCTCCAAGATCACATCAGTGCTATCCATCTCCTGCATGACTACCAGTCTGGCTTCAGATCACGCTACAGCACGAAGACTGCTACCTGACAGTTTGTATACTATGCCCTCCTAACCACAGATGAAGGTGGTCCCTGGCTCCTAATTTTGCTGGACCTCTCAGCTGCCTTCAGCACAGTCGACCATCCAACTCTCATCCACACCCTGGAGTGTGATTCACTGGCAATGTCCTTCACTGGTCCTCCTCCTGCCTTTCCAGTCAGCACCAGTTTTTTTCACATCCTCACCTGCAGGCCCCGGAAGACCGCTATTACCTGCGGAGCCCCCAGGGTCCTGTACTGTCTCCTGTCATCTTAAACCTCAGCATGGTGCTCTTTGGGCCTGTACCGACAGATAATTGCATCAGAGTTCAACAATATGCTGATGATACACATTACTTTAAAATCTCCTCTGTTCTAGACATCCAGCTTCTCAAAACAGTGTCGGCAACACATGTAGACCTGGATGTTTAGTGTCTGGCTGAAACTCAACTCGACCCAGTGTTTAAATGTGAGCTGCTGGTGTCCAGGGCTCGGCATCGGCACTTAATTGTCAACGATGGCGCTATTTGTCTCATTTACAAACGAGCACAAGAACAGTTGTTTATTAATTGAATATACATAAAAAATATAATACCTGCCATTCTTATGGCTTTGAGGGCCTGGAATATTTCCGAATTGTCCCACTTGCAGGAGTGTGATGGTAAGTAGTCATGTTGGTACTATCGTTGGCTGTGTTGGCAGAGGTAATGGGTGAAGCAAGCTGCAGTTATCTCCTGACAAGGTCCCTGACACTTTTTTTTTTAATACAAATTAAGCACTGGCCCAACCAAAACAGAATTCATGTTATTTGACAAGAACAAGCAAGAAATAGTACAAACGTGGCTCAATGACATGAACCTTCTTAGCTTCCACCCCCAACTTTCACTGAATGCAAAGTCACTTGGCTCCACCTTTGACACCAACCTCGTCCTCAGGGAATTAATTGCTAAAAACGAAGACTTGCAGCTTCCAGCATTCTCTTCTAAAGTAAGTGAACTCATTTCTTCCAGAAAGGTACTTCAGAACTGCTGTTCAGGTCCTTGTACTCTCAGATCTGGATGGTGGTAACAACCTGCTCCGTGTCCTCAGACTTCAGACTGGCATCCTTTTCTGGCGTCCTCCACAACACACCAGGTCTCACCCAGAACCAGAAAAATTATGGTCACATCACCACTATCTTGTTGGAACTCCACTTGCTCTCCTAGGCAGCCCACACCACCTTCATAAGAAGCTGCATTGTCTACAAACATAGTATGACCAGCAACCCACCTGTTTTTCAGACAAGCTCACAACTCTGGTGGTTCTCGAAATACCACCCAACCAAGACACCGCTAGCTGTGCGGCTAAAAAGTGTGAAAAAGAAAAGCCAGGCAACAGGTGTTTTCCACCTGTGCAATCAGGACATAGAATAACATCCCTATATCCATCAGGACCTCATAAATGCTACTCCAATTTAGGAGAGAGTTGAAGACTTACCTCTTCGAAGAATACTACATCACTATGAAGTAACAATCTAGTAACCAGCTACTGCTCCTGTAAATCAATAACGTTGTGTCTGCCTTTGCCCCTGTACATCACTCCACTTCCTTTTAGGCTAGATTTGCATTATACATGTCCTACATACATAATACATAAAGAAAGTGAAAATATCAAGTGCACGCTAATATTGCAGTACAAAAATATTGCCTTGTTAATGCAAACTTTCTTCCCACTTAATATTGTATTGGATAGCATCACAATTCAAATTCCAGGAGTGCTCAGCTTCAGGGACTTTTTGGTAGGTTTGGTTACGTCATAATGGATTCCATTCTACAGTCAGTACTTTAGCCGTGTACATTGTTTTCTCTGTCTTTTTTGTGGGCGACACTGTAGTACATGCCACGGCTGTAGATAGCTTTCATTTCACACAGCTACAAATTAACACGCAGAAGGACTGTTGTAGGCTAATCTTAGACTGTGCCCCATCAACAGGACTAGGACTTGTCAACGGGTGCATATATCAAACAAGTTATTATTAAATAAGGCTCAGCCAATGCCATCTGAATTCTGATTGGTAGATTGTGATCTGACCGAGACTGTGGGTGTTTAGCATACTTCAATATTGGAATACAGATGATAACGAACATGTGAATTGTCTTGCTTTATTGCACTAGCCAAGTGCCCTTGTGGCCCTTCGTCCTTGGGCTACTTCTGCTATAGCATGCTATGCTTGTGGCTATATTTGTGGCTCGGGCATATCACTCAATCAATCAATCAAATAATTTCTTAAGCGCACTACTCACCCGGTAGAGTCTCAAGGCGCTGGGGGGGCGGTTACTGCTCGAAAAGCCATGTTTTTAGGTGCTTTCTGAAAGTTAGGAGGTCCTGGGTCTTGCGTAGGTTGGTGGGGAGGGAGTTCCAGGTCTTGGCGGCAAGGTGGGAGAAGGATCTTCCGCTGGAGGTGGTGCGTTGGATGCGGGGGACTGTAGCGAGGGCGAGGTCGGCGGAGCGGAGCTGCCGAGTTGGTATGTGGAAGTTTACTCGTTCGTTGAGGTAGGCCGGTCCAGTGTTGTGGAGGGCTTTGTGAGCGTGGACGAGGACTTTGAAAATGATCCTTTTGTTGATGGGCAACCAGTGTAGGGATCTAAGGTGGGTGGATAAGTTTTCGTGGCGAGGGAGGTTGAGGATGAGACGTGCAGCTGCGTTCTGGATTCGCTGGAGTTTTCTTTGAAGCTTGGCTGTGGTCCCTGCCTAGAGGGTGTTGCCGTAGTCCAGTCTGCTGCTAATGAGGGCATGGGTGACTGTTCTTCTTGTTTCTAAAGGAATCCATTTGAAAGTGTTGCGTAGCATGCGAAGGGTGTTGAAGCAGGAGGATGATATGGCGTTGATTTGCTGGGTCATGGAGAGAGATGAGTCCAGTACAATGCCAAGGTTGCGTGCGTGATGGGTGTTGGGGGGGTGGTCCGAGGGTGGTGGGCCACCAGGAGTCGTTCCAAGCTGTCTTGTTGGGGCCGAAGATGATGATCTCTGTTTTGTTTGAGTTCAATTTGAGGTGGCTTGTTGTCATTCATTTGGCGATGTCGAGGAGTCCGGCGTGCAGGTTAGTCTTGGCGGCGGCTGGGTTCCTGGTGAGGGAGATGATGAGCTGGGTTTCGTCAGCGTATAAAATGATGGTGATGCCGTGGGGGCAGAGGATGTTGGCGAGAGGAGCCATGTAGATGTTGAAGAGGGTGGGGCTGAGGGAGGATCCTTGGGGGACCCCACAGATGATCTTGGTGGCTGTAGACCGGAAAGGAGGGAGGCAAACTCTTTGGGTTCTTTCGGAGAGGAAGGAGGTGAGCCAGTCCAGGGCCTTGTGGCGAATTCTGGCATCAAAAAGGCGTGCGCCGAGGGTTTGGTGGCATACAGTGTCAAAAGCTGCAGGGAGGTCTAGGAGGATGAGGGCTACGGTCTCGCCTTGTCCACTTTGGTCCTGATGTCTGTGCAGGCGATGAGGGCGGTCTCAGTGCTGTGGTTCTTGCGGAATCCAGACTGGGAGGCATTGAGTATGTTGTTTTCTTCTAGGAAGCGAGACAGTTGCGCGTTTACTATCATCTTAGCGACCTTTGCGGGGAAGGGGAGAAGAGAAATGGGTCGGTAGTTTGTGAGGTCTTCAGGGTCTGCTTTGGGTTTTTTGAGAAGAGCGTTGACTTCGGCGTGCTTCCAAGTATCTGGGAAGGTTGCGGTGTCAAAGGAACTGTTGATGACGGCACGGAGCTGGGGAGCGATGATTTGGCTGGCGTTGTTGAAAATGTGGTGGGGGCTAGGGTCTGTTGGGGAGCCTGAGTGGATGGAGTTCATGGTTTTGCCGATTTCTTCGTCGTTGGTGGGGATCCAGGTGTTTAGTCGGTCGGTGCTGCAGGGTGTTGTGGTGTTGGTTGTTTCGGTGGTGGTGATGGTGGGTGCTGATGATGTGAAGCTGTCGTGTATGTCTGCGATTTTGGGGTGGAAGTAGTTGGAGAGGGAGTTGCAGAGGTCTTGGGAGTGTGGAGGGTCGATGGTGCAGGATTTGGGTTTGGTGAGTTCTTTGATGATGGCAAAGAGTTCCTTGCTGTTGCGTGTATTGTTGTCTATGCGTTCTTTGTAGAAGGACCGTTTGGTGGTCCGGATGAGTTGGTGGTGTTTGCGCATGGCTGTTTTGAGGGCGGAGAAGTTGCTCATTGAGGGTTCTTGGCGGCAGGCTTTCTCAATTTTTTGGCATTCTCGTTTGGAAGACTGGAGTTCTGTGGTGAACCAGGGGGCGGTCTTTATGGTGAGGGTGTTGTTGTTTGTTTTCAAAGGGGCAAGGGAGTTTGCGCAGGTTTCTAGCCATCGTGTGAGGTTGTGGGCGGCGGTGTTGGGGTCGTTGGTGATGGGAGCTGGACCTTGTGCGAGGTTGGAGATCAGGTGTTCTTTGGAGATCTTGTTCCACTTGCGGTAGGGTGTAGTGTGTTGGTGGTGGGTTTCATGAAGGAGAAGTGGACGCAGTAGTGGTCAGTCCAGTGGATTTTGGTGGTGTAAGTGAAGGTGATGTGGCTGCTGGAGGTGAACATGGCATCTAGCGTGTGTCCCACTGAGTGGGTGGGTGAGGTGACCAGTTGCTTGAGGCCGAGGTTCGTGAGGTTGTCCAGCAGGGCTGTGGAGTTGCAGTTGTGGGTGCTTTCCAGTTGAAAGTTGAGGTCACCAAGGAGTATGTAGCCTGTGGAGGTGAGGGCGTGGGAGCTGATGGTATCGGCGATGGTGTCACAGAATGGGGGGCGGGGTCCTGGTGGTCTGTAGATGAGTGTTCCTCTAAGGGTGGTGTTGGCGTTGATGTGTATTTGAAAGCGTAGGTGTTCTGCATTGTCTAGAGTGTCGTTGGAAATTTTGATGGTGTTTTTGTGTATTATGGCGATACCTCCTCCTGGTTTGTTGGTGCGGTCTCTATGGGTGATTTTGTAACCTTCTGGGCATATCATTCGGGTTCAGGGCCCTTCTACAACCAGTTGGGCCCTTGGCAGTGGGCAGTTCTTCTATAATAAAGACCTGCTTAGATGGACAACCACATATCTGTTCAAGGACATTTGTAAGCATGAGAGAAGAGGCATAGAACCCCCTCTGCAGTAATACAGAGAGACAAGAAACACAGGACAGTTGTACACACACATTGTCATAAACTCTTATTCAGTATGAAAAACAGGCAGACCAGTGAGCAGAAGATGCACGCCCTCTCCCACAAACATATGAACATACAGGGCCTGATTCACAAAGTTTTTGTAAGTAGCTGAAACCTACTCTTGATTTTCACTGAGTAACATATACTTACTCATGGGGACAAAGCTTTGTGAACTTGCCCTAAAATATACAAGCACACCCTGAGTAAGCTACATGTGGGCATATTGACTTTAATTTACATCTATTTTTTCCTGTAATAGAAATCTGCCTGATGTTTCTGCAGAGGATTTCGAAAAAGTGGAGCTTTCCCAATACAAGTGGATCCACTGGGAGGTAAGCATATTTGTAACTGTCACGCAAGGGATTGCATCATTGAGAACAGTAAAAGGTATTGTGTGTTTTTGCTCAAAAGGACTATGGCCTTTCTAAACCGTGTTCATCTCAGTGATGCAGGTCAATGGGAATGCATTCACAAGGTGTGTGTCAAGTTAGCGGGGTTTTTAGTAGTGGTGAGGTTATGGTTCATAAAGTTACTTTTCTGGGGTGAACAGGCAAGTCTCCACACAGTTGCATGGATTGCATCAACTATGAGCAATGTACAAGCTCAGCATGAGAGGATGAGGGACTGTCTCAGACAAGTAGGCCCTTAGGATGTGTAGTTAATGGTGGCTGACTCTAAGGAATCATCACTTTCTGAGCTGTAACATTACAAAAACTCTCCGGTTCTGTTCCTCAAAGCTGTAGATTTTCAGTGAATGGACTTCAAGTGAGCAGATCTTGTTCTTTAATGCTATATGATCATTTGTGGGTACCATTAAATTGAATGATATTACCATCCATTTTTTAAACAATTAGAAATTGCACAATTGTGGCTATTATTATTATTTGTAACATTTTTATTTATTGGTATTTTGCTTGGTACAGCGTCCTAGTCACAGGATCATCTTTACTGTTAGTCTCATTGGTCACATGTTCATGACGAGCATTACTTAACCAACATACACTGTTATCCTTCAGCATGCGCCTCACACTGATGATGAACCCTCGCTTACTCTGTGTATAGAAAAGACAAGCACAGTGTGAGTTACCAGCGGTTCTCTGGTTCGTGCGGTGTGTTCAGAAGGCCGAGTGGCCATACACCAATAGGTTCGACTCTAGGCTCTCAGGTACCTGACTAATTCAAGTGCTGAAGTGAACAATCTTAACATATTAAACAATACAACTTGCCCAGTGATGTGAACCAAACTACGTGGTCTGCAGGTGTGTCCGCAAGCGAGCGGGGCCCGGCCGGAGGGGGGAGGGTGGTGCACGGGGCAGGCGGGACACCAGGCTGCGGACCACACTCGCCTGTCCCAGGTATCCGGCACAGTTGCAATCTTAGCTTCCTTGATCAGGCAGTCCCAATTGTGGCTATTATTATTAATAATATTATTATTATTAGCTGTCAGGTGAGAAAATTCCTAAACTCATGACTTGGGAATGCTTACGATTATATCCGTGGAGTGGGCTGTTGGTTTGTTCCTAAAACGTAGGCTGGGTGAGCATGGCTTTGCTTTTGAGATGGAGGGAATTATGAGTTAGAATTTCTTAGGTGAGTAAGTACTGCTCCTCCTCGTTACATTATTTGGAAATTCTGTCTTACAAATGCATATTTTCTTGACTCCTTACTCGTAGTGGTTCTTTCGCGAACCATTCACTGGTTACTACCACTCAAGGGCATTTGAATCTCCAGTCTCTTCAATCCCACCCTCGATTTGCAATGCTGTGCTTCTGTGACCGAAGATTTGGACTCTTAGATATATCAGTCCATATAGAGCCCATGGAATACAAAGATGCTTTGTTTTGTGTGGATACACATCAAAATAGCACTGGAATTTGAAATAGGATAAACATCTAATCACTTAAGGTTTTGGAGCATGCCCGTATGCCGGTCTACAGCAATCTGGTTGCAATAACTGATACTTTTCTTTATGACTAAAGGGAAGGAATGCTGGTGAGCAGGTGAAGATGATTCAAAGAGTGGACAACTACAACAAAACCTGTCCCGAAGGCCAGAAGATAACCACCTCTGTGGAGATCGAGAAAGAGAGAGAAGACCTCTATCAACTCTTCGGATATGGAGACTTTGTAAGTGACAAGCACAATGCGATTGTATGCTAAGATGGAGGATGGTTAATGGGTTCTATAAGGTGCGATCTAACCAGCGCTTAAAATACGAAAGTGTATAGATTTGGTTATTTTCGCTGTATGCTCTTACCTAGGTTATGTGCCTTGTCTTATCCAAAATGTAACATCCCTTTCCGCTGTAGGGATTTCACCTCTATTTGCTTTCCGGCCAGTAACCAAAGTGTGGGTGACCTTATTCGGGCTTTTCCACATGGGGTTACATGCATGAATTAATTTATTTATTTTTTATCAGAGGAAGTTGACATATCTGGAATTTCAAAATTAAGGCTAAATCCATATATAATCTGCCTTTGGGCTTTTACTGAAAGCATCTCCATCACACTGACCCCAAACGTCTAGGCTCTAACAGCAAGTTGCCTTCGTGTCCTCCCTGTTCCCTAATGTCTCTAAAGTTGGTAATATTGAAGATTTGGAGAATTAGGTTGAGGTCCCTCCCCAAAGGCTCAGTAGGGTGCTGTAGAGCTGGGGTGTTCAAAACAGTGCCAGATTGACTCTTCCTGAAATAGTCATTGACTGTAGTATCTCTTCATTTAAATTGTCACCTCGCTGTCCTGAGCACACACTTGGAGCCGCTTGGCTGTGCTCTGATGTCAGCTCTTCGCAGCCGTGAGACTCTTCTTTCTCTGTAGACTTCCTTGTATTGAGCACAGATCAGGCGAAAGAAATTCTGGATGTGTGATGTGCCCCTCCGTGGCTTCCGCCTTTCCAGGTTCTCCTTGAGGAGCAGAACATTGCAGCCAGCCGTGTACAAAGTATGCCTTTAAGATTTTAACTGGAACACACACACATTGGTGTGTGAAAGTTGACACGTAGATTGCTCGATGTGCCAAATTAAATTGTTTTTTCAAGTATATTTACGCTTTTGTGCTCCAGTGAGATGGTTTCACTTCATCGTCTTTAGGGGTGCAGTTATACCCTCTGGCGTGCCTTCAGTTCTGGTACACACAACTAAGGAGTCATGCTTTAATGCCTCGCAAACCTTTATTTTCAGGTGGCCACATTGCATTTTTACTCATCCCAGTCTCGGTGGGCTCAGGCTTGAGGCTCGAGTGTCTGTGCCGAGTATCAGGCTGCTGCCGTGCTCTGCAGCAGACCTGTATCCATGAAGGGAGACAGCCTTTCTCTGCTTGCTGAAGCAAGAGCTGATTGCTTTCCACAATGCTGCTTCAGTCACAGGGATCTGAATGTGATGTTTCCAGGTGACTGTTCAGCACCTGAAATCCTAGCTTTGACACCTTCCAGCCCCTTATTCTCTAATGTTGAGGATGGCTAGCTGGTGGTGTGCTTGATTCATATTCAGCTTACATAGGCTTCTTAAGAATGCTCAGGCAATGGCTGTATATATTGTATGCTAAAGTTGTGTGGGGGTGCTGAAATGTCTGCACTCACTTGAGACAGCATATTGAAGAAGAACACACTTTTTATTGTTCCATTATTTCTAACTCTGTAGGCAAGCCAAGTAGCACTAGGAGGGGTGTACGTCTCCTGCTGCAATGTGGAGGAGCCCATCTTTACCGCTGACAGTGAGGCATCGTTAGCATGTCCAGTCTGAAGCTGGTCTTTCAGTCCTGCAGCACTTTGTGTGTTCTTTGATGTGTGCACCCTGGATTGTGGATAGTACATTACATGTCTGGAGTGGGTTTAAAGTCCTGATCATTGCCATTTAGGATGGTTGACACGGCGCGTCTCACAAACAGGTCGCACATGAGAGCTGAGATTGTAGATGCCTATATGTCCACACTCATTGATCCCATCCTGGGTGCAGAGGTCTCAGGGGAGGTGAGCAGGGTCTACGCTCTTTGTTATTTCCACTACTTCTGGTGTGCTGCATGAAAAGGAGCTCAGCTCTGGGGGTGTAAGTATGGTGCTGTGTGTTTAATGAAACCTCCTCATCTTCCTTATCTCTCATCACAGGTGTTTGTGAGCAAGGATGTAGCAAAGCACTTTGGGTTTCATTCCGCTCCGGAGGCACTCCGAGGCCTGTATGGCCGCGTGAGAAAAGGGTAAGGAAGACCCACCCAGGCCAGAGAATGGCGGGCACAGTCGGTGATGTTGGTGAACGTGGCTTGAATGCATACCTTTGCTGTTTCTGTGGTCTCTTTTTCTCACCTGTGACATTGTTCTGGTGGTTAAAGTGTTCACAGCTCCTGTGTTGAGTTTCTTCAGTTTTGTATCCACAACTGGGAGATCAAATGGAGACCTGAGATGAACACCTGACAATGACCTTTCTCTCAGTCCTGAGATCAAACATGAAGGTTGTTGTGGAGCTGGCATTTCACTTGCTTAGTTGGAATCCCATTAGATGTTTTGTTTCTTTGTTTCTGAAGCGGCATAAGTGCCTTCAATGTGTTTGTTTCAAATGTAGCATTTCCGCTCACATGGAGTAGGGAGTGGGGTTGGGGCAAAGAGTGAAGGCTGTGTGTCCTTGATGATTCATTCTCAGACTTTGTAAAACTTTTGATTGGAATTGGGATAGAGGATAGAAAGAGAACTCCTAGGCAGTGACCAACCTTCCGGAAAATATGTGAAACAGCTATGTGTAAATCAGTTGACACTTTCTGTAAAAACAAGTTTGTAGATTTCGGTGTAGCACTTTGTAAGTTTGTACCGGGTCTTTTAACTGTAACAATATGTCCAGCATGGATAACCCAAATATCCCATAATATCCACCCTCCCCCTTATCTTACTGGTTTCGCTTCCACCTGATATGTAAGAAGGCAGCCAAGAGAGGCTTTCCAATAACTTAACAGCATAGAAAAGCTTGAAGAAATGAATTGATATATTGGGACAAAAGAAATCTCTTTAAAAAAAGCCATACAACCCTTCAAAATCACCCAAACAGAAAAGTACCTTTGTTGGTCCCTCGTCTCTGAATGAGCGCTTTTGTACAGAACTGGCTGGATAATGCATGAATTTGTATTGTGTATGAACAGAGCCCACCTAATCTGTGCCTGGGCAGAGAAAGGAGCCGATGCCCTGGGTCCAGATGGAACATTAATTCACACGGACGCCTTCCCCCCTGATGTTATTGTGGACACGCTGGGAGCTGGGGATACATTTAATGCATCTGTGATATTCGCCCTCTCTGCAGGTATGTGGCACTCAGTGTCTCCGAGGAGCTTTGTTTCACCCCTTTCTCTCCAGCCTCTCCTTCGTTGTTGTAGGAAAGCCGACTTTGAGAGACTTGCGCCAGATGTATGAAGCCCCTTTACCGGTCAAAAACAGACCATTGGGCCATCTGCGACCGGTAAAAGGCTTTTTGCCATGTACCATCCCTATTTTGCGAGTTGCTAACCTGTTACTGAAGCGCTATTAGGAAGGGGTGTGCCAAAGGGGTCCCTTCCTAATAGTGAGTCCCAGGGGGATGTAAGAATGTTACTTCAAGTTGGTGGTAAGCCATTCGCAAACAGAAAAGGGACCTCAAGGGACCCCTCCCCTTTGCGAATGGGAGTGCAAACATAATTGAAGAGAAGGCAGTGGTCCGATGGGCCACTGCCTACTCTTAAAAAAATAAAAATACAACTTTTCCGTTTTCCCTTTTGTAATGCATCCTGTTTTCCATAAGAAAAACGGGCTGCATTACAAACCAAAGATTGCTTTATTTAAAAGCAATCACGACATGGGGTCTGCTGACCCCAGCAGGCCACCATCCCTCTGATTCTAGCTATTCACAGTGTGTCTCAAATTGCAACCTGCCTCATAAATATTGATGAGACAGGTCCAGTTGCGAATCGCTGCAAATCGCCAACTGTGTCAAACACACTGCCAAAAATCACAGTTTGCGATTTCCTAACAGCAAATCGCGAAGAGTCGCTATTAAGAAATCGCAATCATTAAACTACATACATCTGGCCCCTTATTCCTAATCTCTGTGGCGCTACCGGTCTTAACCCTTTAACTCCAGAGTCGGTGTCGTCTGGTGGCTAAGTTGCTAACCCTGGGTCTCAGAGTCCTGGAGTGTAAACCATGGTTTTATAGTTTGACCAAAAATCTGAGCAAAGCACTCTACTTCTCTGTGCCCAAAATGTATGCATGTATAGTGTAAAGTAAAATCTTGAAAAATCAGCTCTCTCTGGTCTCTTTAAGCGCAATCAGTTGTGATGGAGGTCAGACCTTCCCTTCCTCTACATTGCTAAACAATACATAGGTGTAGTAGTAGCCCCTTGTGCCAGTTTCTTCTAGTAGATATCCTCATTTTACCGTTCCCCTTTTCTCTGCCTGTAGCTTCCCCTAAAATGGTGGTTTGGGTGGTCATGTTGTTGTGCGTCTGTGGTTATTTCATACTTCTCCCTGTGCTGCTTTTAGGTAAGAGTGTTCAGGAAGCCCTGACCTTTGGCTGCCAGATTGCAGGCAAGAAGTGTGGAATCCAAGGATATGATGGGATTGTATGACATCAGCCTCCCTTTTTAGTGAGAAGAATGGGCCTGGACTTCACGACTTGGAAAAGAAGTGTCCATGAAAACACCGACTTCTATATAGGTCATATGTGAACCAGGTAGCCAGGAAATCTGCTGTGTATCCAGACCTATCCGGAACATCAAAGTCCATGAAGCGAAACACAATGTCTGTCATGAGTGTCGGGCTTCTGTTGAAAGATCGCCCACCTAGGGGCACACAGATGCCCTTGCATATCTTGAAAGACCATGGATTGTGTCTCCGTGCTGCAATATTTGCCAAATCTGTGACATATTAACACTGGCTCTGGTCCCTCATTTTGTGTACTTCCCCTCTCATGAAGTAACACAAAACATTACAGCACCATTGATGTCTTAGTAGAGTCTGGAAATGAACAATTACGTGCAGACATTTATTTCTATGAATTCACAGCCACATAACATACAAGCAACTCCCTTCATCTGTTGTCTTACTCAGTATGACCTCACAAAGCCAGACTAAAAGTAAAAATAAAAGTAAAAAAAAAAATCTTTGTCGCATTCCTTTTATGGGATCATGCATCCAGTTATTGTCCTTTCAGTTACTTCCAGGCTTTCACCTGTTCCACATCTTCCAGTGCTCGTTGGTCAGGAGGCTATTATGTTCCCTGGTGGACTACCCAAAGGAAATAAATGATTTTTTTATCAGTCCAGAAGAATTTATTTTCTTTTGTAATATTTTTAGGAATCTTTGTGATAACATGTGACATGTTCAGAAACTTCTATAACACATGAGGTAAGAGTAACCTAGAAGATACATATGTTGTGCATATGAGTTCCCTGTGTGAACTCCAGATGGCATGAATGTTTCAGAGGCGTGGAGCTTTGGAAGGTGGTTTTTAGGCTGTATTTTGGTTGGATGAAACTTTTCATAGACAGACTGGCAGATGTGTGGAACAAAGAAGACGAAGAGACAAGCTGGTGGTATAAGATGTTTATTCCAGAAAGATAAGTGCACCAGCGAAGAAGACACCACCTTGAGGTAAGTCATTGACTGCTAACCACCCTCTTCTAGAACTTTAATCTTACCACATTTCAATCAACATCATCTCAGTTATTTCATTGGTTTACTGGATTCCAGAAGTCACAGCACCTTGTCTTCCAATACTCCCACCACAACATGTCTCCACACAGACCACTCTTCCTTAAACATACATTATGAGTTCAGCAGCAACATAAGGAATTAAGAGTGAAGAATAAACCCTTTCGCACAGCTAGCCCATCAACCACAATTTGTCACTTGGTCAAATCTCCTTATTCGCAGAAGCAGCCATGTTTTATTGAAGATAGCTGATTATCAGTGGAGAGTATCGACTTGTCTCCTGTGCTCCTAACCATTGACACCATAATGTTGGTTTGTGGTAGAAACAGAAACGCTTAGCAAGAGGGTTAACTGATTTTGAAACTACAGGCCTCTCTCGTAGGCGTTTCTGGATTGCCGCCTCATCCCACGTAAACTCGCATGCCTTCGTTACAACATCTTGGACAAGCACATAAGCTATTTAAAGAGAACTCCACAACATTCATCCAATGTGAGACAGGCTCAGTACTAGTTGCAGCTCCAAGGTTGGCAAACGTGCTCTACCCATGGAGAGCTGTAAGACTTGCTTCTGCACCAGATTTGTTTGTTGTAATATTTGTGTAGTAAAAATACACACCATTAAAGATCTAGAGACGAAAAGATGCACAAAAAGAAAAACAAGGAAACAATCCTTCTTCACCTGTGCCCCCAGGATCTGGAATGGCACCCCCTTATCCATCAGGACTGCCATAAATCTGAACTAATTTAGGAAACATCTGAAGACACAACCCTTTTTAAAGACTACTCCCTCTTTAAAGAACACTACAAAGTAACTGTACTTAAGCCTCCGAATCCAAATACCCCTCCCTTTACTTGTTGACTATCTTTGCCTTTGACGCTGTCAAGCGCAGTGTGCCTTATAGCTGAGTTTAGCTACACAGAACACACACACACACACACACACACACACACACACACACACGCACGCACACACGCACACTCTCAAGGTGCTAGGTAAAACAAAAACAAGCATTACACATTATTAGAAAAAACATATAAAAGACATACAATTAACATAAAACAGTCTTTGACTACACTCAACTCAGAAATGTTTATCCAATTTTAGCAATATTGATATTGAAGACGGATTTCAGCATGAAAAAGAAGACGAGATACCTTAATGTTCTGAGGCTGGTGATGCTACAACTAACTATGCTCCCAATTGTCTAATCTTGATGAAGGCTACCACCAGCAGGCCTATGGGCTTAGATTGTTTGTTTGTAATAACTTTATTTCGGCAATACTGTCATAAAAGTTCACAATAATTTATGAAAATGCATACAATATAATGGTTATTAAAATGCTAAAAAAAAATCATTAAGACATTATAATATAAAGCTATACTCCATTCTTGCCCAACCTCTAATAAAAACATAAAATCAGTGCAAAAAATTAAATTAAGATTGTTGTGTATATAGTACAGTCAGCATTGACCTCAAGTTGATAAAGCCTTTCTTCTCATGTTCCAAAATAGCCCCAGAAATGTGGCGACAGCCCATGCAGAGGGCGATCTTCAGATCCTAAAATTCCAAGAGCGACACAATAGTTGCGTATGCCCAATTGTTTGCACAGGACCTTGACGAGTTTCTGCAAATGCTGAAGAACCAAAAAGGACAGGTGCAATGGTTTCCTCAGCGTTGGCATAGGCAGGGCACAGAATGGAATTGTTAGATGACCATTTGGAGGTGAGGGGAGCGTACCCACTCTGAATTGGAAATATAATTTCTGTCCATCTGGACCATTATAATGTCCCAAAAAGATTCAGACACCAAAGGAAAGAAACTCCCGTCGGCCTAGATCTCACAGCTGTGTGGTCTTCGGACTGCAACACCCAAGCCCAGGATGGCTTTTCAGCTGCTCTTGTGATGGCATGGTATGTCGAGACAGACTCCCAAAGTTCCCCCAAAGCCAGCGTAAACAACAGCATTCTAGTGTATACCAACCAACTGTTTTTTTTTTTACTTATCTGCCTGCATAGCTTCCTGTAGGGCAGTTGCGTAGCGGCCAAGTTCCAGGTTGGACCATATCCTCCTCTAGAATAATAAGGGGGCGCAATCTTGCCTTGTTAGCTATAGCCCTTCTCCTCTTGTCAAGCAGCAATGGATATACAGGAGTGCTGGGCGGTAGGTGGGCCAAGTTTCATCTGAACTTATTTCCTGAGAGTGTTAGACCAGAGCAGTTGTTACATTCCCAGAGTTCAGTGCCATAAAGTGGAGACCCCACACATTTCGCCTTATATATCAAAAGTGCTAGGGCTGCCGGCTTATTAACAGACTCACTATGCTCTTTGTAAATTACACCAGTTATCTGCCTATGTTTTTCGACATATTTCTTCCAGGACATAGATGTAGATAAATTAATTCCCAAGTAATTGAAGGAATCCCCCCTCTCTAATGTTGTGCCCCTTAGAACTAAGTTCCCTTTAAAAGATTTATGCTTATTGAATGACATAAAGTTTTATCTGATATTTCATTAGCTTTTTCTCTTCATCCGTGTCCCATTTCTATTCAGGTTGTTACCAGGATTGAAGAACCTAAATCGATTCCCTTTAGAAATGACCTTGATCTAAAAATCCGGGAAAATCCCTCTAATTTTATTTCTGTGATAGAGAAGAGTAAGGAGAAAGAAAATGCCTTGGACCAGGAATTGGTGGCTCACTCCCTCAACCATGCCAGTTACATACACAAATGTTCCTTTCACGGGACTGACATGCAAATGATTGCAAATAGCCCCTGATGCATCAAAAAGGACAGTATGCTGGCCTTGACTGTGAGAAATTGGCTTGTTGGTTGGCTTAGAGTGTGACCCCTGGTCAAGCAACAGCCACAATCCCTTGCAAGGTGAACCACAAAAAGTCACTAAATCAACCTGTGCTTAACCCTGGGTAGCTTGGCACAAAAAGCAGTCAGGCTTAACTTAGAGGCAATGAGTAAAGTATTATGCAGTGCACAAACAGTAATAAAGTGAAAACACAACACAAGAAAAATCTTAAATAAATTTAAAAAATTAGAGAAGATTGTAATAAATTATTTGACACCAAAACAACAAAAATCCTATCAGTAGGACATGGATTTTTAAAGTTTCTGGTTCAAAATAGCCCCTAAATGCTAGAAGATCCTGGTCCTGGTTAGCACTTACTTTCGGACTTAGAATAACTTGGAGAGAAAAATGTCTGAGAAGGTAGAATTTCAGCAGCGCAAGACTGCAGTAGTGTCCGAGGAGGGAGCGTCCTCGTCAGATGTCCGTGGAGTGAAGCCGCTGTGAAGATTTTTACCTTCAAACGTAGTCGCTTGAATGGAAGTCGAAAATCTCCAGTGGGATGAAGCAGAAAGCTGTAGCTGGAGACAGTTCCACAAGGTTGGATATCCCTTTGAAGATGGACCGCTGAAACAGATTTCCTGCTGCAGTAAAGAACATAGTGGGAGAAGCTGCAAAGTCAATCAGACCGGTGATGCACCTTGGGCTGATATGCGAGCAGGTTGATCCTGGTCTCTTCCTGGTTCTCAGAGCAATTTTTGGCCAAATTTTGTTCAACTCCTCAGTTTTGGAAATGGCCAACAGGGTACCTTTAGCACTACAACCAAGGGACCAGGAGTTGATGGAGACTCTTGGGGGTTCAGAACTCACTCAGGCAGGGTCTAGGTGTGTGTTCAAGATGGTGGGAGTCAGTTATGTCCCTGTGGCTCTGAGAAGGAGGCCAGCAAACTACACCATGGAGTCACTTCTGGAAGTCCTGGGTTCAGGTGTATATGCAGGGCTGGCCTCTGAGAGTTGAAGGCAGGCTCCAGGCAGCAAAGCAGTCCTTCCCAATAGAACAGCAGCCTTGCAGAGTGCACAACAGGTCAGAGCAGCAGGCAATCCTCAGAGAGTCCTTCCACAGGTCCAGTAGTGAACTGAAGTGTGGGTCTAAGAGTCCTATTTTTATACCCTGGAGCCCTAGTCATAGAAGTTGGGAGAAGTTTCTGGAAAGGTTCTTTGAAGTTTGTGGAGTTTCCTGGCTCCCCTGCCCTGGCTCTAAGCTGGCTGCAGCGACAATACAGGGTTGTTACGCCTATTGTGAGGGGGCAGGACAGAGCCTATTCAGGTGTGAGTGGTGCTGTGCTCAGCTCCGCGCCCCTTCCCCCCATCCTGCCAGTTGATGGCCCATTGAGGCTCAGCTAATCCCTCTATTGTGTGATTGGGAGGAATTCATAAAGTCTGTCAGCTACACCCAGTCATGTAACCCAAGACAGGCTGCAAGCACAAAGGGCTAAGGGCAGGAAAATGCCAACTTTCTAAAACTGCCATTTTCAAATTGCTTGCTGCTTCTGTCCTGGGAGTTAAAGGACTGGACTTTGCTTTCTATTCACTTCTTTTCAAGGTTCTCCAAGGGCTTGAGTTGAGCTTGCCTCCTGTTAAGAAGTCTCAGGGACATCAAATACTTCATCCGCAAGCACCTGGGCTCCTCTGCCAAGAGCCCTGTCCTGTCAAGTGGTGCCAAATCCAGTCTGGGCCCTTGAAGGAGGTTTTTGTCTTTACTTTTGACACATCTCGGGTACTTTGCTTCAGTCAAGCGCTTCATTGATTTCAAGGAACTACAATTACATTTAATCTTTTAAAAGTGATGTCTTTGCTTGTGTATGTTAGATTTTTGTCATTTTGGTCTTGTTTTACTCAGATAAATATTGGCTGTTTTTTTTAAAAACTGGTGTGGGGTACTCTTGAGGTTTTTTTCACTGTGTTACAGTGTGTATGTGTACCAATACTTTACACATTACACCTCTGAGATAAGCTTGATTGCTTGAGCCAAGCTACCAAGGAGGTGAGCAGGAGTTATCATAGCTGTGTGGCTCCCTTGCCCTGATTAGAGTTAGTTTCCCTACTTGGACTTGTCCAAACCACTGCCAATTAGAGACTCCATTTCTAAAATATATCAAACCTGAACTGTCTCCCTCCTTTCAGTTAGGAATTACAGCTTATTAAATGTAATAAGGAATCCTCAATGTTATCCTATGGGAGGGGTAGGTCTCACAGAGGTGAAAAACAAATTTGGTGTTTTTTCACTATCAGGACATGTAAAACCTAAAAGTACATGTAGAATCTTTTAACTATTGCATTCAGGCTCCAGTGGCAGGCCTGGGACGATTTCAAGGCCTATTTAAGTGGTTGGTACAATAGTGGTTGGTACAATAAGTGCCGCAGGCCCACTCTTAGCATTTAATTTACAGGCTCTGGGTATATGGTATACCACTCTACAAGGAACGTACATGTAAATTAAATATGGCAATTGGGTATAAACCAATTTGTACCATGTTTTAGGGAGAGAGCACAAGCACGTTAGCATTGGTTAGCAGTGGTAAAGTGCACAGTCCTGAGAGCAACAAATACGAATCAGCAAAAAGTGGAGGGAAAGGGCAAAAGTTGAGGGTGACCCTGCTGAGAGGGCCAGGTACAACATTGGCATATTCATTCAATATACAGACCCTTTCCTCCGCCATGTTTTCTTTCATTATGCATCGCTGACAGGCAGATATAATCTACCAACAGAAGTTTTCAAAGGCTACAGCACTGCCATGAACAGACTCAAAGTGGTGCATATTCCACCAACGGTAGTGGTGCAGAAGCTGCATGATCCACCACACTGCCTCCTCTCTTCTGCCTCAGACAGTGGGGCCCACTGGATCAGAGGGATTTTACACCATTGGGTCTTTCCTAAAAGATCAGAGTCTTTAACTGTCTCCACTTTCTAATGGACATCATCAGCCGGACATGCAAAACAAAAAGATGGTCTTGTTCAGTTGTTCTCTTTTACAAAGTTGAGTTGATAAAGCCAACTTACTCTGTCTTGTTCAGTATGCATTAACATTTTCACTAATAGATAAATTAGGGTGGGTCATGAACTCTATTCCTGTTTTGCATCATAACCCTCCTCTCTTTCTTCATAATTTCTCAAGGACCTGGAGTTTCTTCCTCTCCTGCTCCCTAGCATACCATCTGTTCACACCAGATGTATTTATGTAAGGTTTGAATACCATGTAGTATATAGGTGATATTGTCCTCCCAACCTTCAATTTTACTTCCTGTGGTGCTACACTTCTCTTTCAGCTTCTTACATCTCCTCTTCTACATAGTAGAGACATTTAGATCCCTTCATTCAAGTTCCAACCCTTCACTGTGAATTGTCCTGTGTAAGGAGGGGTGTCACATATGTACTCCCTTGGATTTTAGCCTACCTTGAACTCTTTCATTTTCTTTAACTGAGAAACAGCATTAGTAGTTTAAAAAAAAAATAATTGTAGACTTTATTTTGAACTGGAGGGGTGTGCTTGGTTGGTGAAACTTCAAAAGACTAAAGAAGTAAAACTGCACACTGATTGAGGTACGCAAATTGAAAGAACTCCATCATGGTAGCAAAGCATCTTCTGTCTGGGAATTGATCATACATCTCCACCATATTACCCTTTGCTGGTGGCGTTATTCTGTTTGCTCCATTCTGCATCTCTACATTCACACCTTTCATTTACTGTATGCTTCTTTACCCTCACATTCACTGAATTTGGGCAGGCGGTACATATTCTCCTCTGTGAGAGGCTTAAACATTCCTGTCTGAATTTCTTGCTGTTGGACAGATTTTACACATTTTCTAAAAGTCTATCTACCTGGCTCTGGTATTTGATATCTCGATTGTTTGTACTATAGTAGTGACTGTTTATGGGACACAAAGGTTTTGGAACTTCTTTAAAGAGTCTAATGTTCTGGGGTCTGCAGCTGTACTTGCACCTTTGCTATAGAGGACACTACTTTGAGATATGCCGTAGATTTGATATTTTTCACAAAGTTATAAAATGAGTCCCTGAAGTGCTGGTGATGTCCTTCTAAAATGCATTCTGTGGGCAGTTGTCTGTCCCCCTCTTTCCCAGATGAAACAAATTTTGTCTAGTGTTGTGGCGTCAACTTGTATCTCCATTAAAGTAGCCTTTACTGAACTTAAGCCCCTAAGAATTACTAAACTAGGTGGGCGTAGTGTAGTTTGGATTTGTTGGGGTACAGTGTCGTAGAGGGGATTATAGGGGAGTAGAGTTCAGTGGAACAGTGGCAGAGAGTGGGGTGGTGTGAAGTGGGGTGGAATGTGGTGGAATGGATTGAGGTAGTGGGCTGGATTGGAGTAGAGTGGGGTGGATTGGCTTGGCGTAGAGTGGGGTGGATTGAGTGGATTGAAATTGGGTGTGGTGCATTGGAATGGGGTGGATTGAGTGGGATGGATTAGATTGTGGTGGGAGGATTGAATTGAAGTGGTAGGGGTGGGGTGGATTGGATTTATTGGTTTGGTGTACTGGAGTGGGGTGTATTGGACTAGAGTGGTGTGGTTTGGATTAGATGGGATGGATTGGGTTAGAGTGGAGTGGACTAGGGTGGGGCGGATTGGAGTAGAGTGGGGTGGGTTGGAGTGGGATGGATTGAATGGGGTGGATTGGAAAGGGGTAGAATTGGATTGAGTGGGGTGGATTGGATTGGGTGTTCAAGATGGAGAGCAGTGGACTGGAGTGGGGTGTATTGGACTAGAGTGGTGTGGTTTGGATTAGATGGGATGGATTGGGTTGGAGTGGAGTGGTCTAGGGTGGGATGGATTGGGGTAGAGTGGGGTGAATTGGAGTGGGGTGGGGTGGATTGGATGGGGTGGATTAGATTGGCGAGGGGTGTAGTGGGGTGGATTGGGGTGGGGGATTAGATTGAGTGGGGTGGATTGGATGGGATGGGGTGTTCAAGATATGGAGAGGGGTGGACTGGAGTGGGGTGGCATGGAGTAGTTGGCTTGGAGTGGGGTTGATTGGACTGAAATGGGGTGGACTGGATTTGTGTGAGGTAGATTTTGGTGAATTGGAGTGGGCTGGCTTGGATTGGTGTGGAGTAGATTGGATTGGAGTGGGGTGGATTGGATAGGGGTGAATTGGATTGGGGCTTCAAGATGCTTACACATGCCTATAAGCCCCTTTAGGGCATAGGACCATCCTACATCAACCACCGCCTGAACTTTCACCAACCCTCCAGACACCTGCGCTTTGCTTCCCTCACCCTCACACACACTCCCTGCATCCTCCCGGGCTACAGTGGAGGACGATCCTTCTCCTACTTCGCCACCAAGTCCTGGAACATCCTCCTCCTCCTCCGAACAGCACCCTTCCTATGGAAATTCAGAAAGGGACTTAAGACCTGGCTTTTTGACTGAGCCCAACGGGACCACAGTGCCTGGATAAACTTTCAGGTGATTAGTCGTGCTTTATAAATCCGAGTTGATTGATTGATTGGAGTGGAGTGGGTTGGATTAAGGTAGTTTGGTATGGGGTGGATTGGAATGGGGGGACTGGATTTCAGTGGGTGGGCTGGATTGGAGTGGAGTGGGGTGGAATGGATTGGGGTGGATTGGTTTGAGGTGGATTGGATTGGAATGGGGTAGATTGGATTGGGGTAGGGAGAATTGTGGTGGATTGGTGTGGGGCAGATTGGAGTGGGATAGATAGTTTTGGATTGAAGTGTTAGAGTGGGCAGAGTGGAGTGGGCAGATTGTTTTGAATTGAAGTGAGGCAGATTGTTTTGGATTGGTGTAGGGCAAATTGTTTTGGATTGGATTGGGGCAAATTGTTTTGGATTGGAGTGGGGCAGTTTGTCTTGGATTGGCATGGGGCGGATTGGAGTGGAGCAGATTGTTTTGGATTGGCATGGGGCAGACTGGAGTGGGCCAGACTGTTTTGGATTGATGTGAGGCAGATTGTTTTTGATTGGAGTGGGGCAGATTGGAGTGGGCAGATTCTTTTGGATTGGAGTGGGGAAGGTTGTTTTGGAGTGAGGTAGGTAGTTTTGGAGTGGGGAAGATTGTTTTGGGTTGGATTGGGGCAGAGTGTTTTGGATTGGAGTTCAGCAGATTGTTATAGATTGGAGTGGGGCAGTTTGGGGGGAGATTGTTTTGGATAGAAGTGGGGCAGATTGGAGTGGGGGCAGATTGTTTCGGATTGGAGTGGGGCAGAATGTTTCAGATTGGAGTGGGGCAGATTGGAGTGGGGCAGATTGGAGTGTGGCAGATTGGAGGGGGGCTGATTCGCTTGGACTGGAGTGGGGTAGATTGAAGTGCGAGATCTTGTTTTAGATTGGAGTGAGGGAGATTCTTTTAGACTGGAGTGGAGCAGATTGTTTGGATTGGTGTGGGGCAGATTGGTGTGTGAAGACTCTTTTGGACTGGAGTGGGCAGATTTCAGTGGAGGGTTGGGAGGATTGTAGTGTGGTGGATTGGTAGTGGACTGGGGTGAGTTGTTTGGATTGGTGTAGGGTTGATGGATTAGTTTGGGTTGTATTGAATTGAGTGGGATGGATTGGATTGAATGGGATGGATTTGTGTGGGTGAGGTGAGGTGGGGTGGGTTGGGGTGTACTGCATGATTATGTGTTAAAGCATAATTTTGGAAATTACACGTAAGAAAGAAACAATGTTGCTGTGCAATATTTAGAACAAAATAATCGTCGTTTTTTTAGAACAGTGCCACGGGCAAAAACAAGACAGGAGTGCAAAGTGAGAAAAGATGACTTGGCAAAAGTAAAAGAAACAAGTTAACTACAGAAAATAAAACTTTGCAATTTTGCTTGTCCTTCTAGGCATGTTTTTGCCAGTCACACAGCTGTTTGCAGGGCCCTAGAAGTTAAAAAGAAGCACCTCAATCATGTTGGGAGCAGCAGACGGGCACTGATTAAGTTGAGTCAATCAGTGCTTGGTCCCTGCTCCACAGACAGGAACGGAAATAATACTAGGCTTGCAGTGACCAATTACAAGGGTATAAAGATGAGTGCCACGCATGCCAACAAATGGTAAGCAATGGGCTCTATGCTCACTGTAAGCTTACAAAAGTTTAGAGACCTAAAAAGGAACCTTAAATTTACGGACCGCTACTAAAAATGGCAGTGTTGCATGGTCTCATCCAGTGGTCACCCGGCCCTGCAGTTATACACTTGTTACTATCTAGATAGAATGTGAACACCCCCCATGTTGTGCAACTGTGCTTGTTTTTATGGGTGGGCAGGGGAAAATTAAAATCACACATTCAGGCCTTCATTTGGACTTTGGATGTCAATTTCCCTTACCGCCAAAGCCCAACCCGCCAGACGACCGCCGGTGCTGGCGGTCAGCAGACCGCCATATTACGAGTGCTGGCTGCTTTCCGTCATCATTGAGGCGAAAAGCAGCCAGCAGTCGTGCTGGCGGTCGGTGTTGCAGAGGCAGGTCCCTTGCCAGCATCTCCACCCGCCATATTACAAGCTGTAATATGGCTTGGCGGAGTCCTGCTGGCGTGGTGGTGGCAGCGAGGGAAGACCGCCAGGACCCATCCTCTCCCGAACGTTCCCCCTCGATTGGAGGTGGTAAGTGGGCGTCCAAAGGAAAGGGGGGAGAGGGTCTTTGTGTTTGGGTGTGTGTGTGCATGTTTGCAGAGGGGTGTGCTGAATGCGTGCGTGTATGTGCGCGTGAATGGGGGTGTTTGTGTTGATGAATGTGAGTGAGTGGGGGTGTCAGAGAGAGAGAGAGAGAGAGAGAGAGAGAGAGAGAGAGAGAGAGAGAGAGAGAGAGAGAGAGAGAGAGAGAGAGAGAGAGAGAGAGAGAGAGAGAGAGAGAGAGAGAGAGAGAGAGAGAGAGAGAGAGAGAGAGAGAGAGAGAGAGAGAGAGAGAGAGAGAGAGAGAGAGAGAGAGAGAGAGAGAGAGAGTGAGAGAGAGTGTGTGTGTGTGTGTGTGTGTGTGTGTGTGTGTGTGTGTGTGTGTGTGTGTGTGTGTGTGTGTGTGTGTGTGTGTGTGTGTGTGTGTGTGTGTGTGTGTGTGTGTGTGTGTGTGTGTGTGTGTGTGTGTGTGTGTGTGTGTGTGTGCGCGCGCGCGCGCGCAGGGGACAGGAATGAAGATTCCTGTCGCTGGGTGCATGACCGCCAGGGTTTTCGTGGCGGGGTGACCACCACGGAAAGCCTGGCAGTTTGCAGCCTTTCATATGCTTTACACACAAGGGAGAAAGGTTGGGGAATGGGTTAGACAAGGTCCCTAAAGTATGCCTCTGGTCCTTAAAGTGACCATAATAGGCAGGAGCATGTTGACCAGAATATATTAGACAGGAAAGGTCCTAATAACCTTACCCTATAGGTTTGTAATTAGCGGAGGTATTTTTCGTGTTACGCGCACATTTGACCGAAAATAAGATAACCCCTGGAGGCAAACCTAATACCTTGCACCAAAAGAACTAAAAGCAAACAAAAAAAGTTCAAGGGGAGCCTGATTTGCAATATTTGTTTCTGGCATGATGCGACCCCAAGAATGAAGCACCTTGCATGGGTGAGGGGTTTGTGCTCTTTTTAGGTGCACACACTTTTGCTTCCTCTAGACAGATGGGCATTGCCCACTTTGACAATGATGATTTGTAGGCATGCTGTATGGTAGTGTGGCAGCTGTGTAGCATGGCTAAAAATAATAAGGAAGATAAGATGCATCCAGCACTAATGCACTTAAAAAAAAGAAAAAGCATATTAGCCTCGACTGCGTGTCAGTGCTTTTTTAAAACAGTTCTAGCCACCCTGCAAAGCAGCACCGCTGTAAAACATTGCCAAAGCCAATAGTTCCCATAGGCGAGACATACTGCTTTGACAATGCTTGTTTAGGAAAACTACTCACCAGGCTTTTCCTTCATACAATAGTTTGTTAAGAGAAAAGATGGAGTAAGAAGTTATTTTGCACACTTCATTGGCCTAATTACTTTGTATTTGGACTTGATATTTCAGAAGATGTACTAAGTGCATTTTACCCCTTCTCCAGGTAGAGCAATCGGCCCATCACGAAGGAAAGGCACAGGGCTTGAAGGCACCAGGCCCCCTGGACAATTAGGCAGAGGTCTCTACAGCATCAAAATTGTGTAACAATATGCAATTATGAATAAAAAATTAGAGCTACGAACTAGAAGGCAAACATACAATGGATGTAACAGAGGTCTTAATTTCATCATGTCCTCTAAATTTTCATCAAGAAAATAATGCTGAAAGAAACCATTGCAATTTGACATTCTATTTGTAAATTGGCAACATTACAAAAAGCAAAGGCAATGATAAATTACAAAATATGCTCCTGCTGGGGCATCATGGCTGTGAGTCTTTATGTAACATCTGGAAGCTTCAAGTGAGCTCGGCAGAACTTTAGCTTGAGAGCAGAGAGTGATGAGCTTGCAAGAGCACTAACTTGTGGGGCTTCCAAACCTAGCACAGTTGCAGGACCAGTTGCCCTTTTTGGAAGAAGGGACCTCTCCTGGAGAATGGAGTAGACGGGGGAACTAAAGGCTTCCCGAACCTCAAGCAGATACATTCCCCATGGCCACCTGTGTGTGAGCGCTTCCTCAACATGCATGAGGCAAAGTTGCTGGACCCCAGACCCACTGATTCCCGAGTAGGCAACAAGAAGGAAACACTCTGCTAGGCACCACAGTTAGAGCTACTAACCTACTTGGCCAAGTTTAGGGCTCCTGCAAGGACTCTGTTTCACTGTGAAAGGTTTATGACCTGCTGATTACATTGGTCCCCCAGTACGTAACAGAATGTATCCTGCTTCTCAGAAAGGAGTTCTAGACAAATCCAAGATTTAGGTTTACCCTCATGGGTCTCACCCTTCTCTTATGTCCCAGTGCTCCTCACTATATATTATGGTATCACAATCAAGGAGTAGAAGACTGATGGTTGATGTGCTACGTGGCTGGAAGGAGGAGCCCTGTAGTGGTGATGAAAGGAACAGAGATTGTTACTGTACTAACCAGAGAGTCATGATCTGTAGATGCATCCCACCATGCTAAAGTCTAGCCATGACAGATGCGTAACTAAAGTACCAGAGTATGGCACTCAGTTGGATTAGTAAGTGATGTGTTAGGGAGCAGTAACATGTATAGAAGTCTTCTTGGACCCCAACAAGCAGGTAGAGGCACTAGGGCTCATATTTATGCTTGGTTTGCGCTGAATTAGTGGCATTTTTTTTTTTACGCTAATTCAGCGTAAACCTAACTCCATATTTATACTTTGGCGATAGACATGTCTAGCGCCAAAGTAATGGAGTTTATGTTGTTTTCTAGTGTCAATTAGATGCAAGGTAGGTGTTCCCGTCCAGAAAAGGACGATATGGCCTTTGTGCCATATTTATCCCCCTGTGCTAAAATCCAGCATGGGGGGATAGGGGCCTTAAATAATGGTGCTAAGCAAGCTTATTTAATGCCTGGGTCTGGGCAGGCGTAAGGGGACCTGTAGGCAGATTTGCATGGTCGGAGACAGGTGCCCTTCCCTGTCCCAAGGGACACCCCCATCCACCCCTACCCACACCCACACCAGGAGGTCACCTAAGGATGGGGGACCTATCCAAGGTAAGTCCAGGTGAGTATTTCTTTTTTTTTTTTTTTTTTTTGCCAAACACCGATCGGGTGCCCTGACTTGGGGCCCTCTGCACGGCGCTGGCACCAATGGCCATGCCCAGGGGACATTTGTCCCCTGGGCATGGCCATTGGGGTGGTGCGCATGGCTCCTGTCTTTACGAAGACAGGAGCCATGTCCTTGGGGCTTGTGCGCCAGAAAATGGTGCTACACTGCCTAGAGGCAATTTTATTGC
The DNA here is from genome assembly GCF_031143425.1 of Pleurodeles waltl. Taxonomy (NCBI): domain Eukaryota; kingdom Metazoa; phylum Chordata; class Amphibia; order Caudata; family Salamandridae; genus Pleurodeles; species Pleurodeles waltl. Next base: position 76,156,858 of record NC_090444.1, on the reverse strand, counting down.
CCCTAAACAGTGTAGCGCCATAATTTGGCGCACAAGCCCTGGTTCCCCCTACGCCTCCCCGGCCTTGTTAGCATCCTTTACAAGAACACTAACAGGGCCTTAAAGCTGAATAGCGCCATTCCATAAATATGGCGCCCTGCCCGGGTCATGGAATGGCACTAGCTGGCGCTATACCTTTTGGCGCAACCCTGCGCTAACACAGGTTTGCGTCAAAAAGTATATATCTGCCAATAGGTATCTTTATGAGAGTAATGATGGTTTATTACACTTGTACGCTGGACCGGATATGTGAGCCCACTCCTCCACCGCACACAAGCAGTTGGCCAAAAGCTATCCGAAGCCTCAACAGCTGGATCACCGCATGTGCTGATGCCCTGGCTCCCCTCTGGTACGACCAAACCGCAAGAACCGGCATCGACTGAGCCAGCTGGTACACAGAGGAACTCAGAATGACAAATCACAACTGCAACCAACTGGAGCACAAATGGAGAACCAGTCAAGATACCACAGATAAAGACATCTTCAAATCAACCCTTAAGGTCTACCACCAGTAGATACAGAACACCAAGTGAAGTGCTCTTGCAGATTTCATTGACACAGACACTAACAGCAGCAAACAATTCTTTGTCACCATCAAATATTTCACCGAACCTCCTACCGCCTCCAGCAACATCACCCTTCCTCTACAGAGACTCCTACCACCCCTAACAATACCTTTGCACAAGATCTCGGAATTCTTCTACAATGCATTCACCCCCATATATGGCATGTTTGATCCTCACTGCCACAGTTCAACTTCTCATCACAGCTGAAGAACAACCCCTGACCCTGTGGTCCACTGTCACAACCATCAAAACTGCTACTATCATGAAGATCATCCACTTGGGGGGCCCCATCTGACCTTTGCCCCACCAAAGGTTCATCAAAGGACTCGTACCAATCAGCAAAGCGCCAACACCAATCTTTAGCGCCTCCATTGACTTAGCCACATTGCTGGACACCTGGAAACATGCCACCCTCATGGCCCTGCTCAAGAAACCATCGGCTGACCCAGACATTCTATCTCCTTTCTACTATACCTACCAGAGATCTTAGCGAAACTAGTCAACTGATGCCTCACTGACCACCTCTGAAACTACCAGCTCCTTAATTCTATGCAGTCCAAATTCAGGCCTAACCACAATACAGAAAGAGCACTCGTCACCGCCAAAGACAACATCTGCATGATCTTTGCGAGAGTAGACCTGGCAGCCCTCATTCTTCTTGACCTCTCTACAGCATTTGACACGGTCTCACACCCTATCCTCATCAGTCGCCGGCACAAGATTAGCATGCAAGGACATGCTCTCCACTAGATATGCTCCTTTTAACAGAACACAAGCTGTCAGCCATGCATCTTACTTCTTGGAAGCCCGCAGACTCCTCTGCCGAGTGCCTCAAGGTTTGTCGCTCAGCCCCACTCTCTTCAACACATCACTGATCCTTGTGGCCAACATCATCCGCACATGCAATGCAAACTCTCCATCACAGACAAGACCCCCAACACAAGAAACAAGTTCACTTCCTGCATGGCTAACGTAGCTAACTGGATGAATGCCAATTGTCTTATGCTCAGCACCAACAAGACAATAACAGTGATCTTCGGCACAAACCCATTAACATCGGACTCCAACTGGTGGCCACACCATGGCTCACAATAACCATCAACAGCAAACTGGAGATGACGGCAAAATTCAAAGCTGTTACTGCATCCTGCTCCCGGACCCTGAAGATGCTGCTGAAGATCTTCAAACAGCTCCCATGCAAAAACTATCACCAGTAAACTGGACTACAGGAACACCATCTATGCTGTAATTACCAAACAGCTCATGGGAAGACTACAAACTATCCAGAACTCGGCACCCAGTCTCATCCTCAAATTCTCACGCCAAACTGGTTCCAGATACTCAAGCACTCTCATTTTCAAACTCCTCACACGCATTCAAAGCACTACACAACTTACGCCCCACCTTCGTGAACCGTCGCAGCTCCTTCCATCAACCACCCAGACACTTCCCTTCCGCAGGACGTTCTGCTCGCACACATCCCACACATAAACTGTACCAAATCAGGATGACGGGTGTTGTCTTACGTTGCTCCTAAAGTGTGGAACAGCTTCTCCTCTCCTTGAATTCCTCAGGAAGCTAAAGACCTGGCTTTGCAATTAACCAACTTAACATAGGTAGGGCTGGGCACACACACTTGTTCAATGCCAGGATATCCTCCCAGTTGACCGTGTGCTTTACAAATACACAAAACATAAGATGCAGGTGAGTGCCAAGCCCAGAAAGGCTGCTAATGGAGGTTATTCACAGCAAATCTATGGAAATCAAAGCTGCACTACTGAGATGGGTTTTAGCTAAAATTATTGTCAGCAAAAACTACTGTCTGACAGCAATAATAATGCCCTACATAGTGTTCACAAAAATATTGTCCCATTGGGTGTAGATTTTCTTTTATTAACTCTGAGGGGATGTTTTTGTAAACTATATTTAGAACAAATATTTCTGTTAGGCAACAGTTTGGTTATATTGTTTTGGTACCATACCCTGAGACATGAGTATGCTGGTGCACCACACAGATGTTGATGCCTGCAGATCTGATATATGTGGCAATGTGCCACGTGCAGAGTGGGTGTGAATTAGCAGCTCCTGAGACCAAAAGCATGCTACGACCCTGAGTGGGCATAAACGTGGAAAGAGTCCAAGGAAGTACGCAGAGGGTTGTGCACATGGATAATAAGGAAAATTTAAAGGATACATTCCACCTACTGTTTGAATAGCACATTTGCAACATTGTTTTTGCAACATTGTTTTTCACTTTGAACACCATGCTTGTTTTTCCACATTTCTGAGTGTGGCAGACTGCATCCGCCCTGCACATACAGAGTAAGAGAGAGGGAGCAGGTCTTTACCGGGTCTAGATTCCCGCTTCCACATTGTGGAGCATATTTACAAGAAAACGGGCAATCATAGATGGTGCACCACTTTTGTTGCCACCCCTACCGGCACATAACGACACAATGGTAGCGCTGCATTTATGATCCATCACCAATGGCGGTCGTTAGGCCAATAGCATCAGAATTGTTTATGCTGTTGTGGCACTTTGCTGCACTAGCGTCAAATTTTGATGCTAGTGGAGCAAAATGAAAGGAGCCCATAGGTTACTATGTGTGTGTCATTTTAACGCCTGCTCTGAGTAGGCGTTAAAAATTATACCAAAAATGGCGCAGTGAAATCTTGTAAATTTCACTGCACCATTTTTGCAGGCCTCCCAGCACCGGAACGCCCTGCTTGCATACACTACGCCTGGCGCAGGAATAATGTGGTGCAAGGGGTTACAAAGTGGCGCAGTGCATACATCGTGCCACTTTGTAAATATGGCGCTGTAAAAATGTCTCCTTGACGCCACATTAGCATAAAAAAATGATGCTAATGTGGCGCAAGGAGGCGGTAGGGGTTTGTATATATGCCTCTGTGTGTGTAAGAACAGAAAGTGAGGAGAGGAAAGATCACAGAACATGACTTCTCTATCTACTGCCTCACTCCAGGAAGGATACTCTAATGAGAAAAAATCCAGACATTATTTTGCTAGTGTAAGGAAATGCCTCCTTGGCATGGTTGCCCCCTGACTTTTTGCCTTTGCTGATGCTATGTTTACAATTGAAAGTGTGCTGAGGCCTGCTAACCAGGCCCCAGCACCAGTGTTCTTTCCCTAACCTGTACTTTTGTATCCACCATTGGCAGACCCTGGCATCCAGATAAGTCCCTTGTAACTGGTACTTCTAGTACCAAGGGCCCTGATGCCAAGGAAGGTCTCTAAGGGCTGCAGCATGTCTTATGCCACCCTGGAGACCTCTCACTCAGCACAGACACACTGCTTGCCAGCTTGTGTGTGCTAGTGAGGACAAAACGAGTAAGTCGACATGGCACTCCCCTCAGGGTGCCATGCCAGCCTCTCACTGCCTATGCAGTATAGGTAAGACACCCCTCTAGCAGGCCTTACAGCCCTAAGGCAGGGTGCACTATACCATAGGTGAGGGTACCAGTGCATGAGCATGGTACCCCTACAGTGTCTAAACAAAACCTTAGACATTGTAAGTGCAGGGTAGCCATAAGAGTATATGGTCTGGGAGTCTGTCAAACACGAACTCCACAGCACCATAACGGCTACACTGAAAACTGGGAAGTTTGGTATCAAACTTCTCAGCACAATAAATGCACACTGATGCCAGTGTACATTTTATTGCAAAATACACCCCAGAGGGCACCTTAGAGGTGCCCCCTGAAACTTAACCGACTGTCTGTGTAGGCTGACTAGTTCCAGCAGCCTGCCACACTAGAGACATGTTGCTGGCCCCATGGGGAGAGTGCCTTTGTCACTCTGAGGCCAGTAACAAAGCCTGCACTGGGTGGAGATGCTAACACCTCCCCCAGGCAGGAGCTGTAACACCTGGCGGTGAGCCTCAAAGGCTCACCCCTTTGTCACAGCCCAGCAGGGCACTCCAGCTTAGTGGAGTTGCCCGCCCCCTCCGGCCACGGCCCCCACTTTGGCGGCAAGGCTGGAAGGAACAAAGAAAGCAACAAGGAGGAGTCACTGGCCAGTCAGGACAGCCCCTAAGGTGTCCTGAGCTGAAGTGACTCTAACTTTTAGAAATCCTCCATCTTGCAGATGGAGGATTCCCCCAATAGGGTTAGGATTGTGACCCCCTCCCCTTGGGAGGAGGCACAAAGAGGGTGTACCCACCCTCAGGGCTAGTAGCCATTGGCTACTAACCCCCCAGACCTAAACACGCCCTTAAATTTAGTATTTAAGGGCTACCCTGAACCCTAGAAAATCAGATTCCTGCAACTACAAGAAGAAGGACTGCCTAGCTGAAAAACCCCTGCAGAGGAAGACCAGAAGACGACAACTGCCTTGGCTCCAGAAACTCACCGGCCTGTCTCCTGCCTTCCAAAGGTCCTGCTCCAGCGACGCCTTCCAAAGGGACCAGCGACCTCGACATCCTCTGAGGACTGCCCCGGCTTCGAAAAGACAAGAAACTCCTGAGGACAGCGGACCTGCTCCAAGAAAAGCTGCAACTTTGTTTCCAGCAGCTTTAAAGAACCCTGCAAGCTCCCCGCAAGAAGCGTGAGACTTGCAACACTGCACCCGGCGACCCCGACTCGGCTGGTGGCGATCCAACACTTCAGGAGGGACCCCAGGACTACTCTAAGACTGTGAGTACAAAAACCTGTCCCCCCTGAGCCCCCACAGCGCCGCCTGCAGAGGGAATCCCGAGGCTTCCCCTGACCGCGACTCTTTGAATCCTAAGTCCCGACACCTGGGAGAGACCCTGCACCCGCAGCCCCCAGGACCTGAAGGACCGGACTTTCACTGGAGGAGTGACCCCCAGGAGTCCCTCTCCCTTGACCAAGTGGAGGTTTCCCCGAGGAACCCCCCCCTTGCCTGCCTGCAGCACTGAAGAGATCCCAAGATCTCCCATTGACTTCCATTACAAACCCGACGCTTGTTTCTACACTGCACCCGGCCGCCCCCGCGCTGCTGAGGGTGAAATTTCTGTGTGGACTTGTGTCCCCCCCGGTGCCCTACAAAACCCCCCTGGTCTGCCCTCCGAAGACGCGGGTACTTACCTGCAAGCAGACCGGAACCGGGGCACCCCCTTCTCTCCATTCTAGCCTATGTGTTTTGGGCACCACTTTGAACTCTGCACCTGACCGGCCCTGAGCTGCTGGTGTGGTGACTTTGGGGTTGCTCTGAACCCCCAACGGTGGGCTACCTTGGACCAAGAACTAAGCCCTGTAAGTGTCTTACTTACCTGGTTAACCTAACAAATACTTACCTCCCCTAGGAACTGTGAAAATTGCACTAAGTGTCCACTTTTAAAACAGCTATTTGTGAATAACTTGAAAAGTATACATGCAATTTTGATGATTTGAAGTTCCTAAAGTACTTACCTGCAATACCTTTCGAATGAGATATTACATGTAGAATTTGAACCTGTGGTTCTTAAAATAAACTAAGAAAATATATTTTTCTATATAAAAACCTATTGGCTGGATTTGTCTCTGAGTGTGTGTACCTCATTTATTGTCTATGTGTATGTACAACAAGTGCTTAACACTACTCCTTGGATAAGCCTACTGCTCGACCACACTACCACAAAATAGAGCATTAGTATTATCTATTTTTACCACTATTTTACCTCTAAGGGGAACCCTTGGACTCTGTGCATGCTATTCCTTACTTTGAAATAGCACATACAGAGCCAACTTCCTACATTGGTGGATCAGCGGTGGGGTACAAGACTTTGCATTTGCTGGACTACTCAGCCAATACCTGATCACACGACAAATTCCAAAATTGTCATTAGAAATTCATTTTTGCAATTTGAAATTTTTAAAAGTCCTGCTAGGGCCTTGTGTGTTAAGTCCCTGTTTAGCATTGTCTTTTAGAGTTTAAAAGTTTGTTAAAAGTTTGAAATTAGATTCTAGAAACAGTTTTAGATTCTTTAAAAAGTCTTCCAACTCTTAGCAAAATAATGTCTGATACAGAGATGAATGTGGTGGAACTCGACACCACACCTTACCTCCATCTTAAGATGAGGTAGCTAAGGTCTCTCTGTAATATCAAAAAAATAACCATTGGCTCCAGACCTACCAAAAGTCAGCTCCAGGAGCTGTTGGCAGAGTTTGAAAAAGCCAACCCCTCTGATGATGACCTCACAGAGGAAGAAATTAGTGACTTGGAGGCCAATGTCCCTCCTCCAGTCCTAAATAGGGAGAACAGGACCCCTCAAGTCCTGTCTCCAACTGTGTTAGTCAGAAATAGTGAGTCCCTCACAGGAGGGTCCCACATTTCTGAAATCACTGAGGATGCTCTCAGTGAAGATGACCTCCTGTTAGCCAGGATGGCCAAAAGATTGGCTTTAGAGAGACAGCTCCTAGACATAGAAAGGGAAAGACAAGAGATGGGCCTAGGACCCATCAATGGTGGCAGCAATATAAATAGGGTCAGAGATTCTCCTGACATGTTAAAAATCCCCAAAGGGATTGTGACAAAATATGAAGATGGTGATGACATCACCAAATGGTTCACAGCTTTTGAGAGGGCTTGTGTAACCAGAAAAGTGAACAGGTCTCACTGGGGTGCTCTCCTTTGGGAAATGTTCACTGGAAAGTGTAGGGATAGACTCCTCACACTCTCTGGAAAAGATGCAGAATCTTATGACCTCATGAAGGGTACCCTGATTGAGGGCTTTGGATTCTCCACTGAGGAGTACCGGATTAGGTTCAGGGGGGCTCAAAAATCCTCGAGCCAGACCTGGGTTGACTTTGTTGACTACTCAGTGAAAACACTAGATGGTTGGATTCAAGGCAGTGGTGTAAGTAATTATGATGGGCTGTACAATTTATTTGTGAAAGAACACCTATTCAGTAATTGTTTCAATGATAAACTGCATCAGCATCTGGTAGACCTAGGACCAATTTCTCCCCAAGAATTGGGAAAGAAGGCGGACCATTGGGTCAAGACAAGGGTGTCCAAGACTTCAACAGGGGGTGACCAAAAGAAAGGGGTCACAAAGACTCCCCAGGGGAAGGGTGATGAGACAACCAAAACTAAAAATAGTAAAGAGTCTTCTACAGGCCCCCAAAAACCTGCACAGGAGGGTGGGCCCAGAGCCTCTTCACAAAACAATGGGTACAAGGGTAAAAACTTTGATCCCAAAAAGGCCTGGTGTCATAGCTGTAAACAGCATGGACACCAAACTGGAGACAAGGCCTGTCCCAAGAAAGGTTCCACTCCAAACTCCCATCCAGGTAACACTGGTATGGCTAGTCTCCAAGTGGGATCAACAGTGTGCCCAGAGCAAATCAGGGTCCACACTGAAGCTACTCTAGTTTCTGAGGGTGGGGTGGATTTAGCCACACTAGCTGTCTGGCCGCCTAACATGCAAAAATACAGACAGCAACTCTTAATTAATGGGACTAGAATAGAGGGCCTGAGGGATACAGGTGCCAGTGTCACCATGGTGACAGAGAAACTGGTTTCCCCTGGCCAATACCTGACTGGAAAAACTTACACAGTCACCAACGCTGACAATCAGAGAAAAGTACATCCCATGGCAATGGTTACTTTAGAATGGGGAGGGGTCAATGGCCTGAAACAGGTGGTGGTCTCCTCAAATATCCCAGTGGACTGTCTGCTTGGAAATGACCTGGAGTCCTCAGCATGGGCTGAGGTAGAACTAAAAACCCATGCAGCAATGCTGGGTATCCCTGAACTGGTGTGTGTGAAAACAAGAGCACAATGCAAGGCACAGGGTGAACAAGTAGAGCTGGAGTCTGGAAGAATGGCCCAGCCTACCAAGAGAACAGGAAAGTCAGTTGGGAAACCAACTGCAACACAGCAAAAGAAAGGGAACCTCTCTTCTCAGGAAGAAGTTCTGCCCTCTGAGGGAACTGAGCCTTTGGAGCTTGAACCTTATCAGGTTGAGCTCTTAGGCCCAGGGGGACCCTCAAGGGAGGAGCTGTGTAAGGGACAAGAAACCTGTCCCTCTCTTGAAGGCCTTAGGCAGCAAGCTGCTGAAGAGTCCAAAGGCAAGAAAAATGGAACACATAGGGTCTATTGGGAAGATGGACTCCTATACACTGAGGCCAGAGACCCCAAACCTGGTGCCACTAGGAGAGTGGTAGTGCCTCAGCTGTTCAGAGAGTTCATCCTAACATTGGCCCATGACATTCCCCTTGCTGGACATTTGGGACAAACCAAGACGTGGGAGAGGTTAGTCAACCACTTCTACTGGCCCAATATGTCCAACATGGTTAAGGAGTTTTGCCTCTCCTGCCCCACCTGTCAAGCCAGTGGTAAGACAGGTGGGCACCCAAAGGCCCCCCTCATTCCACTTCCAGTGGTGGGGGTCCCCTTTGAAAGAGTGGGTGTGGACATAGTTGGTCCACTAGAACCTCCCACAGCCTCAGGAAATCTGTATATCCTGGTAGTAGTGGATCATGCTACCAGGTATCCTGAAGCTATTCCCCTTAGGTCGACTACTGCCCCTGCAGTAGCCAAGGCCCTCATTGGTATCTTTACCAGAGTGGGTTTCCCTAAGGAGGTGGTGTCTGACAGAGGTGCCAACTTCATGTCAGCATACCTAAAGCACATGTGGAATGAGTGTGGAGTGACTTATAAATTCACTACACCATACCATCCACAAACTAATGGCTTGGTTGAGAGATTCAACAAGACATTAAAAGGCATGATCATGGGGCTCCCAGAAAAGCTCAAAAGGAGATGGGATGTCCTCTTGCCATGTCTGCTTTTCGCTTACAGAGAGGTGCCACAGAAGGGAGTAGGATTCTCACCCTTTGAACTTCTGTTTGGTCATCCTGTAAGGGGACCACTTGCTCTTGTTAAAGAAGGCTGGGAGAGACCTCTCCATGAGCCAAAACAAGACATAGTGGACTATGTACTTGGCCTTCGCTCTAGAATGGCAGAGTACATGGAAAAGGCAACCAAAAACCTTGAGGCCAGCCAACAGCTCCAGAAGTTTTGGTATGACCAAAAGTCTGCACTGGTTGAGTTCCAACCAGGGCAGAAAGTCTGGGTTCTGGAGCCTGTGGCTCCCAGGGCACTCCAGGACAAATGGAGTGGCCCTTACCCAGTACTAGAAAGGAAGAGTCAGGTCACCTACTTGGTGGACCTGGGCACAAGCAGGAGCCCCAAGAGGGTGATCCATGTGAACCGCCTTAAGCTCTTCCATGACAGGGCTGATGTGAATCTGTTGATGGTAACAGATGAGGATCAGGAGGCAGAGAGTGAACCTCTCCCTGATCTTCTGTCATCAGACCCAAAAGATGGCACAGTAGATGGAGTGATCTACTCAGACACCCTCTCTGGCCAACAGCAAGCTGATTGTAGGAGAGTCCTACAACAGTTTCCTGAACTCTTCTCCTTAACCCCTGGTCAGACACACCTGTGTACCCATGATGTGGACACAGGAGACAGCATGCCTGTCAAGAACAAAATCTTTAGACAATCTGACCATGTTAAGGAAAGCATCAAGGTGGAAGTCCACAAGATGCTGGAATTGGGAGTAATTGAGCGCTCTGACAGCCCCTGGGCTAGCCCAGTGGTCTTAGTCCCCAAACCTCACACCAAAGATGGAAAGAAAGAGATGAGGTTTTGTGTGGACTACAGAGGGCTCAATTCTGTCACCAAGACAGATGCTCATCCAATTCCAAGAGCTGATGAGCTCATAGACAAATTAGGTGCTGCCAAATTCTTAAGTACCTTTGACTTGACAGCAGGGTACTGGCAAATAAAAATGGCACCTGGAGCAAAAGAGAAAACAGCATTCTCCACACCTGATGGGCATTATCAGTTCACTGTTATGCCCTTTGGTTTAAAGAATGCCCCTGCCACCTTCCAAAGGTTGGTGAATCAAGTCCTTGCTGGCTTGGAGTCCTTTAGCACAGCTTATCTTGATGATATTGCTGTCTTTAGCTCCACCTGGCAGGATCACCTGGTCCACCTGAAGAAGGTTTTGAAGGCTCTGCAATCTGCAGGCCTCTCTATCAAGGCATCCAAATGCCAGATAGGGCAGGGAACTGTGGTTTACTTGGGCCACCTTGTAGGTGGAGGCCAAGTTCAGCCACTCCAACCCAAGATCCAGACTATTCTGGACTGGGTAGCTCCAAAAACCCAGACTCAAGTCAGGGCATTCCTTGGCTTGACTGGGTATTACAGGAGGTTTGTGAAGGGATATGGATCCATTGTGACAGCCCTCACTGAACTCACCTCCAAGAAAATGCCCAAGAAAGTGAACTGGACTGTGGAATGCCAACAGGCCTTTGACACCCTGAAACAAGCAATGTGCTCAGCACCAGTTCTAAAAGCTCCAGATTATTCTAAGCAGTTAATTGTGCAGACTGATGCCTCTGAACATGGGATAGGGGCAGTTTTGTCCCAAACAAATGATGATGGCCTTGACCAGCCTGTTGCTTTCATTAGCAGGAGGTTACTCCCCAGGGAGCAGCGTTGGAGTGCCATTGAGAGGGAGGCCTTTGCTGTGGTTTGGTCCCTGAAGAAGCTGAGACCATACCTCTTTGGGACTCACTTCCTAGTTCAAACTGACCACAGACCTCTCAAATGGCTGATGCAAATGAAAGGTGAAAATCCTAAACTGTTGAGGTGGTCCATCTCCCTACAGGGAATGGACTTTATAGTGGAACACAGACCTGGGACTGCCCATGCCAATGCAGATGGCCTTTCCAGGTTCTTCCACTTAGAAAATGAAGACTCTCTTGGGAAAGGTTAGTCTCATCCTCTTTCGTTTGGGGGGGGGGTTGTGTAAGGAAATGCCTCCTTGGCATGGTTGCCCCCTGACTTTTTGCCTTTGCTGATGCTATGTTTACAATTGAAAGTGTGCTGAGGCCTGCTAACCAGGCCCCAGCACCAGTGTTCTTTCCCTAACCTGTACTTTTGTATCCACCATTGGCAGACCCTGGCATCCAGATAAGTCCCTTGTAACTGGTACTTCTAGTACCAAGGGCCCTGATGCCAAGGAAGGTCTCTAAGGGCTGCAGCATGTCTTATGCCACCCTGGAGACCTCTCACTCAGCACAGACACACTGCTTGCCAGCTTGTGTGTGCTAGTGAGGACAAAACGAGTAAGTCGACATGGCACTCCCCTCAGGGTGCCATGCCAGCCTCTCACTGCCTATGCAGTATAGGTAAGACACCCCTCTAGCAGGCCTTACAGCCCTAAGGCAGGGTGCACTATACCATAGGTGAGGGTACCAGTGCATGAGCATGGTACCCCTACAGTGTCTAAACAAAACCTTAGACATTGTAAGTGCAGGGTAGCCATAAGAGTATATGGTCTGGGAGTCTGTCAAACACGAACTCCACAGCACCATAATGGCTACACTGAAAACTGGGAAGTTTGGTATCAAACTTCTCAGCACAATAAATGCACACTGATGCCAGTGTACATTTTATTGCAAAATACACCCCAGAGGGCACCTTAGAGGTGCCCCCTGAAACTTAACCGACTGTCTGTGTAGGCTGACTAGTTCCAGCAGCCTGCCACACTAGAGACATGTTGCTGGCCCCATGGGGAGAGTGCCTTTGTCACTCTGAGGCCAGTAACAAAGCCTGCACTGGGTGGAGATGCTAACACCTCCCCCAGGCAGGAGCTGTAACACCTGGCGGTGAGCCTCAAAGGCTCACCCCTTTGTCACAGCCCAGCAGGGCACTCCAGCTTAGTGGAGTTGCCCGCCCCCTCCGGCCACGGCCCCCACTTTTGGCGGCAAGGCTGGAGGGAACAAAGAAAGCAACAAGGAGGAGTCACTGGCCAGTCAGGACAGCCCCTAAGGTGTCCTGAGCTGAAGTGACTCTAACTTTTAGAAATCCTCCATCTTGCAGATGGAGGATTCCCCCAATAGGGTTAGGATTGTGACCCCCTCCCCTTGGGAGGAGGCACAAAGAGGGTGTACCCACCCTCAGGGCTAGTAGCCATTGGCTACTAACCCCCCAGACCTAAACACGCCCTTAAATTTAGTATTTAAGGGCTACCCTGAACCCTAGAAAATCAGATTCCTGCAACTACAAGAAGAAGGACTGCCTAGCTGAAAAACCCCTGCAGAGGAAGACCAGAAGACGACAACTGCCTTGGCTCCAGAAACTCACCGGCCTGTCTCCTGCCTTCCAAAGATCCTGCTCCAGCGACGCCTTCCAAAGGGACCAGCGACCTCGACATCCTCTGAGGACTGCCCCGGCTTCGAAAAGACAAGAAACTCCCGAGGACAGCGGACCTGCTCCAAGAAAAGCTGCAACTTTGTTTCCAGCAGCTTTAAAGAACCCTGCAAGCTCCCCGCAAGAAGCGTGAGACTTGCAACACTGCACCCGGCGACCCCGACTCGGCTGGTGGCGATCCAACACTTCAGGAGGGACCCCAGGACTACTCTAAGACTGTGAGTACAAAAACCTGTCCCCCCTGAGCCCCCACAGCGCCGCCTGCAGAGGGAATCCCGAGGCTTCCCCTGACCGCGACTCTTTGAATCCTAAGTCCCGACACCTGGGAGAGACCCTGCACCCGCAGCCCCCAGGACCTGAAGGACCGGACTTTCACTGGAGGAGTGACCCCCAGGAGTCCCTCTCCCTTGACCAAGTGGAGGTTTCCCCGAGGAACCCCCCCCTTGCCTGCCTGCAGCGCTGAAGAGATCCCAAGATCTCCCATTGACTTCCATTACAAACCCGACGCTTGTTTCTACACTGCACCCGGCCGCCCCCGCGCTGCTGAGAGTGAAATTTCTGTGTGGACTTGTGTCCCCCCCGGTGCCCTACAAAACCCCCCTGGTCTGCCCTCCGAAGACGCGGGTACTTACCTGCAAGCAGACCGGAACCGGGGCACCCCCTTCTCTCCATTCTAGCCTATGTGTTTTGGGCACCACTTTGAACTCTGCACCTGACCGGCCCTGAGCTGCTGGTGTGGTGACTTTGGGGTTGCTCTGAACCCCCAACGGTGGGCTACCTTGGACCAAGAACTAAGCCCTGTAAGTGTCTTACTTACCTGGTTAACCTAACAAATACTTACCTCCCCTAGGAACTGTGAAAATTGCACCAAGTGTCCACTTTTAAAACAGCTATTTGTGAATAACTTGAAAAGTATACATGCAATTTTGATGATTTGAAGTTCCTAAAGTACTTACCTGCAATACCTTTCGAATGAGATATTACATGTAGAATTTGAACCTGTGGTTCTTAAAATAAACTAAGAAAAGATATTTTTCTATATAAAAACCTATTGGCTGGATTTGTCTCTGAGTGTGTGTACCTCATTTATTGTCTATGTGTATGTACAACAAGTGCTTAACACTACTCCTTGGATAAGCCTACTGCTCGACCACACTACCACAAAATAGAGCATTAGTATTATCTATTTTTACCACTATTTTACCTCTAAGGGGAACCCTTGGACTCTGTGCATGCTATTCCTTACTTTGAAATAGCACATACAGAGCCAACTTCCTACAGCTAGTTTGTGTGGAATTCAGATTCTCATGAGTTGTCCTAGGAATGAAGCATGGAAAGTAAAAATGCGAGGCTGTGATCTTGTGTGGACCAGATGAATGCCTTAGTAAGTTGGCAGTGACTTGGCCTGAAAGTAATCAAGAACCTTACACCAAAGAAGAAAGGCAAGCTGTGCCTCCTTCGCCCCAATCCATCAAGGAATTGTCCAACGTCAGAGTCTCCCCAGAAGAGTGATAAACTGGACAGGGAGCCAGCCACTGCCCCAGTGGAGTTAGAAAGAGAGCCTGTGCCCATGGGATCCAGGATGGTGAGGGTCACTTGCAGTAGGAACCTGAACGAGGGGACCAAAGACAAAGGAAACCGAAAGAGGGCGCTGGACTACCAAATTCACCCAGAAAAATTGCAACCCCAGAGCCCTATGGAACCCCTCTGCATCAGGATGGGATAAAAGGAAAATGTCATGCGCAATGGAACCGAAGTGGGAGGAGTCCCTCGGTCTCGTGACTCGAAAAGACTTCTTCGAAGAAAAACAACTTGTAACACTCCGAGCCCAACACCAGACGGCGGACTATGCACAGCATGTGTATCTGCAGCTACACATGCCACCGAACCGTGTTTTTCAATGGAACACTCAAATGAGGACATCCACCTCTGGGGTGTTTCCATAAACATGTTTGTGGCAGCAGAGGCGTTAGAACTAATGAATCAGAGACTACACCAATGAACTCCGTGCTATACAGCATGCACAGGGGCATCTGGGGTGGTCCCACTGGAAATCTTCCCCTTGTAAAAAAAAAAAAAAAAAAATAGCATGCCCTCTTTCTGAACGAAACTGATCAGTTTGAAGATCCTTACAGTCTGTCATTAGTAAAGCTTGCAGTCACCTCTTGAGTCTCCTGCGATTTCACCCTCTTCTTGGACAGAAATACTTAATGCATGCAGAGGTCACAATGTCATAGGTCAGAGAGGATTGGCCACTTCTCAACTAATCTGTGCAGTCCTCTGACAAATTTGTAAACTCCTCAGCTGGGTAGGATGTTGTTCCCCTTATGCCCCTCCCATGGACCCTTGCATCACCCTCCTTTTCAATACCTACAGAGCTTGAACAGTCCTCACACCCTTACATAATATTCTTCTGTGCATCAGAGAGAAATCAACTGAAGTGAGTGTACTTTTGGTACAACTGTCTCTATGTCTCAAATACTTGAGTTTATAAGCTGTATTTGTTCCTAAATGTCTATTTTTAATCATTTTAAGTAGATGATTGTCCTCGATATATGTGATGTCCTGACCTTGATACCCAGCATTATTATTTTTAGGGCTGAGAAATCGACCTATGGATCTATAAGAAAATAAAAGTATCTCACCTGTAATCGTCAGCTCTAGTTGTACAAGATTAAGTTTGTCTATTTTAAAACGGTTTCTGTTTTTTCAATAAAGGAATAAGCTTTACATATCTATTATTTGTAATAAACTGTTTGGCACTTTTCTCTCACACCGTGTGTACGTATATCCTATTACTTATGATCTGACACATTAGATTTTTTTCTCAAAAAGAAATAATTTGTATGTCCAGGGCCTTATTCGTGTTGAACTCGTCGATTCAGTTGTCCTACAAAGCAATCTGAGACTAATTAATATACAGGAAGAGGTTGATTTACCTACCTTAAAATATTTCAGAAAAATATAGAAAATTAAGAATCCTTGAGTTGAGTGTCTAAATCAAACTGTGTGGAGCACAGAAGAATGCAGCAAAACCGGAAAGCTTGGCCCAACCACGAAAGACCGTCCCAGCCAGGCCAAGCTTCAGGCGGCCATTGCAAGAAAGAGACAGATAAACACGACTACCAGCTCCCAGTCTGAAGAGTCCAAGGGGAGCTGTTGTGCACCAGGTCATTGCACAAGTCAGACTTGTGGACCATATCTGGTCTGGTCAGTGATGCGCCGCGTCAAAGAACTCAACAGAGTGGTGCTTGTGTACAGGCAGGTGGACAAGGCACTTAAGTCCCCAAAACGAGCCTGAGACTCAGCTTGCCACGTCTGAGCATGCTTAAGAAAGAATTTTAACTTTTGGGGAAAGAGGCCTGGGGATCCTGCACCCCCTGGGCTCCAGATTGGGGCTTTGATAAGGTAGGGCAATGCTAGGTGAGAAGTCGAGGCTAGCTGATGGAAGTGTTGCACTTCAGCAGACTCCTCGTCCAGCTAAGGAAGGATGAGAGCATGACTGATGATACCTAGCATAAGTGATGGACCATCTTCAAATACCTCATGGATGTAGGAAGACATCCAGACCTCTTGTTCAATTACATTTTGAGATAAACATCCAGATTGCAGTATCACCCCATAACATCATCCTGAATTGGCTCGGGTACCTCCTGTCACATTGCAACAGGTCAACAAACTCTGAATATAACAAACATTACCTTCCTGAAGACTATCTACATATCACACACAGAAACAGGACTTCCTTGAGCCTCACCATCCCTTCTGGTCCTCACCACAGGTCATCCCGCCTGCACAGTTTCGCCAGTTCGTATTTGTTTAATGTGGAAATCTATTTGCTGGAGACATCGATTTAACCATTTGTAAAATGCATCATTTGTTGTTTTTCCACCCATGTTTGTTGAAGAGGGAAGGTTCTAAGAAGCTGAGATGGTCACTGTGCGGCTGGAATGCTGGAGCATTTGCAAGGATATGCAACGAGGCAGCATCTAAATGCCCGTTTGGTTGCTCAATGTATTGTTAGAAATGTTCTATTAGTGTGTGAATGATGAATAGTGGCTATTCCAATGCAAGGAATGCTCTCTGGGTGGTTGTGTAAAACCTTTCATAGCCAGCTGTGACCAGTTAGATTCTGATGGACCGCTTTGTATGACTCACACAGTGAGGGAAGAGGGCTTTTGAGCTGTCACAGACCTCAGGTCCAACAACTAGGTGAGCGAATGACCATGTAGATCCCCACAACCTTGCACGTTTGGCCCAACCATGATGGCTCTATATAAATGCTATAAAATAACTTATTATAAAGATGGATGAGAGATTTAGGGAGTGAGGCAGTCACGTGAGACTCATGTACACTGTGTGTCCTCATATGTGGATGTGACTTTGTCAAAGAGGCTTGCCCAGTCCGTCAGAGCCCAGAGCGTACGGCTGGCTGTCATACAATGTCTCTGAAGTATGAATGTAGTGTGCAGAGCATGATCACAGCACATGAACTGTTTGCAGAACCCTGGGTAGCATTAGGTGGCCCTGAATCAAAGACTGCTTTCAGACTTCTGTCAAGAAGGGATGGTGAGGTAATCAGATGTGCCTAGAGGCGATTCTGAATTGAGTGACAGTGTCTTCAACGAAATCAGGAGATACTGTGGCATGGCAGGGAGACCGTGCACAATTCCTGTCTAGTCGAGAGCCAACTCTGTTGAAGGAAACCATGGCAGGAAGGGCATGTAAATCCGGGCACCATCTTGGATTGGGAAGACAAAACACCATCTTTCACAATGCTGCTCATGTGCAGAGGGAGATCTGAAAGGGCCCCCAGCTGCCTGCCCAGCATGCTAAAACAAGCCATGTCACTTTATGCCCCCTCTTTCCCTAGTGCGAGTTACAGAAAAGCAAAGCTCTGCACCACAATCTCAAGCAATGCATTGCGACAGATTTGAAAGCCACATATCAAGCCACAACCAATGTAAAAATCAATTCATCTGCCCGCCACCCCCAAATTATGCTATACGTACCGGTTCTACTGAACTACACCACGTTCCACTTTAAAACTTTCTTTAAGATATTTCAGGCTCTCTGCAATCTTAAAAGGGCTGGTGCAAACCACAAACAGGATCAGCCAACTGGGAAGAGGGATTGGTTTTATCTTTTTTGTTAATTTCACGAATTCCTCTTTACATAGAAAAGTATATATTGGACCACTTCAGAAAAAGTCATTTCTATTTCGACACAGGAAGGTGAGGTTATGGAGAGGGGAGGATTCTGTTATGAAAGCTGTGTGTTACACTGGCTAATAGGCTGTCAGAAGTGGGGAGAAAACAAACTTATGGCTGATAGACACTGTAAAGCTTGTGCCTAAAATCATGAATGAACATTTTAAATAAGTCTTTTGTCTCTGGATTTCCCTCACACGTTCAGAGGTGGAACACAGAAGGCCACGGAGAGGATGCATGCGGTGATAGTAAATTCTAAAGTAACTTGACTTTCCAGTCCTCGATAGCCTCTGTTCTGAATAACGGATGGTACTGCCTGGTGGAGACAAGCTAGGACCGTTGCCTGAGTTTTTCATACCCTAGCAATAAAGCCAGGTTTAGCTTCTAGGCACTCTTTTGATGGTGGGGCTTGGGCAGCTCAATATTATCAGTTTAACATGCCACAGACCCTAGTCCGAGGTTTAGATTTCCACTGTCACCGAGATGATTGTGATTTCAGTCTAAATGTGTTGTTCAGTTATTGGACTTTCTACCTCTATTTTACTTTGCCAAATATTTTTTTCAGGCATCGTGTTATGTCCTCATGCCTGCAAAAGTGCCATAAATTAATAAAACATGCAACTTGCAGCTCAGAATATTGGCAGCACAAGAAGGTCAGTGATTAAGGCGGAACATGTGCATGAACTTGCTGTGAGCTGCTCTTTGGGTCAATGATTTTAAGAGTTTTAATAGTCAAATTAAAAATTAAAGTTCAATGATGTTCGAGCTCCGTCAGCTTCAGTGGCCATGTAGTGATTGTTCTGCATCGCTGGGAGGAAGTGCTGGGCCACAGGTCTAGCCCTTCAGTGTTCAGGTGGCCAGTGCAGCGCCTGACTTTAGTGCAGTTCACCCTCGAGAAGGAGGACCCTGAGCTGTGCACTAAACTGTGCACAGATAAAGTCCACACCGAAGCTACATCTCGTGGTCTGACAAGACGCCTCCATGGTTGGGTTCATCTCTCTCCTCTACTTCCACTTCCAGTTCTTGCTCGTATTCAATGTTCTCGTGATCTTCAGGTTGTGGGGCTTCCTCAGAGGCAGGCTGTTCGTGTTCTGCAGGCGGAGGGTTCTGAGAATCGTTGTGCAGATCTCCCACATTCACCTTCACGGGTGACCCCTGCTGACTTTGCTCCTTGCCTCCTTCGCTGGCAGGAACACCTTGATCCAAATGCTGAGAGGAAGGATCGTTGTTTTCCTTCGGGTGGGCGACATGAGGCGGCTGAAGAACGATTGATGGTACTTCATCTTGTTGCATCTTTTGCTCTGACTCTGCGGCAGCAACATCGGTGGGGGGCGTTAAGAGCTCAGATGGATCTAAGAGACCATCATGGTTGAAGTCCTGCTTCTCCAACAGTTCATCCACCACGAGGCTCACCTGTACAGGATGAACATCACAACAACAAGTGAGACTAAAGTACTCTTTGTAATGCCACTTTAATTCACTGACTAAAGCTTAGACAGCGTGTCCTATTATAAGACATTTTCAGGAGAGTTTACATGCAGTAATTGAAATTAGCAAAATTACTATATGTGTAATGTAAAGCATTAGCAATTCTTTCACAGAAGACTTCGGCTTGTGTACAGCTTAAGTCGCTGGATCAAGTAAAAGAGTTACAATCTTATAGGGCATTCCAAGTAGGAACGCTCAGGGTGTGGCATTGGACTTAGAATGAAAAACATTCATGCCAGAAAGCTACACATCCCTTTGTCTTCAAACTAAAACACAGAAAAACAAAGTAACATACAGGGATGGCATTAAAGTAAGTGTGAAAATCCTCAAGATTTGTCAGCCTTTTGACAACCCGTTGTTCAGTGTGCCACACGTCCCGCCACACAACATTACCAGTTCCTAATGTAAGAGGGTTATCCACCTTGACATACCACTGAAACCAAACCGGCTGGAAAGATTGGCTTTTCACACTAGACCTGGATTTTCAATTATACTCCTTTTGCACTCTGCTCTACGTACATCTCGTTCATCCTCCAAATCATCCAGTGCTAACCTTTTCCTTAAAAACTAGCACAAAACTGAACCTCGGTCATGTTATTTTCCTGGAAACCTCCACCACATGCTGAATTTGCAAATACTTAGAAAACCCTTTTCTTTTTCACACAAACTTAAGCAGTTTCCCCAGATCTCCTGCTTGGACCTGTAAAATGTCCATGGTTGTGTGCGTATCACAGCTAGCCTTACTCTCTCTCTCTCCTTTACTCCACCCTTTGTTCTCACTCTGCCTATCTAGATCTATTCCTAATTTGGGTTCTGGCATTCCAGAGCCATTCCAGATTTAGACTAGTAACAGGATCTCTTTTCTGTACTGATATGTGTTCTGTAGTCTCTGCAGAATACAGCTCAAGATGTGGATTCTCTAGACCCCCTTGCAGCACAGACAGAGTCAACATACCATCACTGGACAGACCCATGCAACCCACTGAGCATGCAGCCCACACAAGCCACTGAGCATTACATGAGTAAGATGTGCCTTAGGCAACAATCAGTCCTCACAGGAGTATTTATGGACTCCAAACCTCTTTTCGCCATGAAAAGCCACACTCAAGAATTCACAATAGGAGTGTACTTTATGCTTTTTAAAAGCAAACCCCTATCCTAGTGCACACAATATGGATAGTAGTTACAATAAAAAACAAACAAGATAGTGGTAACGATATTGTTAAACAAGCAGAAAAGTAAAGAATAGTGCAGCATTCAAACTGTAATTTACAATTTGTATGCATCAGCTCTCCATCCAACCCTCTCTCTCTCTGAGCAACTCTTAGCAGTAAAAGGGACAACCAGAGTGTTTATTCCTGGACTCTTCTTAGCCTCTCGTTATTCAATTCTGGCTGCAAGTGGTATGTAAATGGCCCAGATTTAAGAGGGGTAGCGCCATTCTAACAACACATTAACGTAATTGTTTTGGCACTAATGCAGCACCATATTTACAAAATGGTGCAATGCATGCATTGCGCCACTTTGTAACCCTTTGCGCTACATTATGCCTGCGCCAGACATAATGTATGCAAAGGGGGTGTTCCCCCGTTAAGGAGGAGGGGGTGAAAAATGGCGCAAAGAAATCTAAGAGATTTCTTTGCGTCCTTTTTTTTTTTTTAGCACTTTCAAAAATGTTATGCTAATCCTGCAAAGCGCCGGACTAGCATAAAAAATTCATAAATATGCCCCCAAATCTGTAACATTTGACCAATAGTCATATTCCATCCAAATCCAATATTTAAATCACACATAATAATGAGAAAGGGCTTTAATCAAAACCTGTAATCATACAATAAGAATGAAATATATATATACCCTCAATTAATTCATTCAGCTGTCACCTTCCTTCTATTGTTGCTAACGAGATAAATTATACCTGTGACCTCACACATATCAAACTACCAGAAAAACATCCACTTCTTGATAATCTGCTGAAATTTAGTGAAGGTCAATGAATATCTTCACATGTAGTAGAAACATAACTTATTCAAATGAGAGAGGCCTCTCAGAATTCGCACATCCTAATCAAATCTTGGAACCCATGTTAATCTCTATTCGTCAATCCCACATAGAATGTGAAACCAGGAGCGGTTCGCGGTGCTTATCAGCGGCTGGGCACAAGGGGGGGATTAATAATTCTTTTTTTTTTTTTAAACTTACCTGTATAGTTGCTGCCGCTGTCACCACCGCGCCGCTCCTCTTCTGCTGCAGGCACAGGCTCCCAGCCTGCCCTGCAGCCAATCCTCACACTGCTCAGAGAAGCGTTAGGATTGGCTGGGAACGCCCAGCCAGAGCGCTCCCAGGCGGACTGGGAGCCTGTGCAGGCTCTCTTCAGCCCGGCAACACAGTGCCGGGCTGAAGAGAGCCTACTGTGCATGTGTGTTTGGGCGGCTTGAGACGGCAGGCCAAACATACATGGGCACTGAGGGTGAGTGCTGTGCACTCCCCCTCAGTGCTAGCCACAGCCGGTGGCCCCGCCCCTTTCACTAAGAAACAATAATAAACACAGTTTATTATCATTTTTTAGTAAAAAGTTTGCAGCAGCTGCTGCTGGCGGGGGTGGGTGGGTGACGCTCCTCCGCCCTAGTGGAGGAGCTTCGCCTGTGTGAAACACTAGCATCCCTATCAGAAAAAGCAAAAAATAACGTTTTTATAAACCTAACATATCTATCACAAAGTTAGAATCTATGTGGAGTCAAAAGTTAAATGCCAAAATTATTCCCCACACAACCTGAAAAAACAACATAAATCAGAGAGAACCACACAATAATTTCTCTGAATCATCCGTAACAAAACTTAAGTCACCAAGGTAGTAATCAAATTACGTGAGTACCCTTTAATTCACATACTTTATCATCGGCACTAACGCTCTAATACTGGGGAAAGTGTCCTGTAAAAGCACACACAACTAAAACAACTCACCAAAATAGTAAAGTCACAAGGAGAGTTCTCCAACCACCATCCACATGTAAAGTCGGGGTGTGGGCCGGGCACCATATTGGTATCATTATATAAACGCCCATCAATCAACAAAAGACAATGGACTTAGGTGTCATATAGTAACATATTACTGCTCAGAGGAAGTGTTCATAGTGTGGACGGCGCTAAGCTTTTGATTAAAGTGTGGGTGGCCCCTTGTCCTCCCAGAAGCACAAGCGATATGCAACTGCGGGTATACTTGGGTTTGGGCCTCCTCTTGGGCCTGGCCACGGTAATTGTTTTACCATGAAACACAATGTACTCCAGATCAGCCGTTCGGCATTGCACACTCCCACCACTGAGTTTCACACCTAAAGCACATCCCCCCAACCAGGACTCAGTCTTCAGATACACCAAAATTCCTGTTATTACAGTCCTTGAATGCAGATGTTAATTTTACCACAGTGGTATTGGACAACTTTAAGGCCCATATTTATACTTTTTTAGCACTGCATTTGCGTCATTTTTTTACGCGAAAGCAGCGCGAACTTACAAAATGCAATTGTATTTTGTAAGTTTGCACCGATTTTCCGTCAAAAAACGACGCAAATGCGGCGCTAAAAAAGTATAAATATGGGCCTATGTGTTTTAAAATCAAGTTATAGCATCATAGTAATCACTACACAAGTTTACATGACTTTGCCAAATTACACGTCTCTTCTGATTTGTAATAAAGACCATGTTATCACATGATGCAAAGCAGCTTTGACTTTGCAAAAACACCCGCAAATGATTTAGATGTTCCAACAATGTGGCCTTCAGAGGGCCAGCTCGAGTTTCCAATTCCACTTACATAATCACACACCTTTATGCATCATCAGCTTCCAATATCATATTTGCTCAACTCCTCTTAAGTGAGAGGGTGGACAGGAGAGAAACAAGGATGGAAGAAAACAGAAAGAGGGAATGATGAAGTAAAGTGGAAGAGCAGAGGTTAGCCATGTTGAGGACGGTAGAGAAGGGCAAGTTAGCTAGGCTAACAAAAAATGAGAAGATGCAAGACAGGAAACAGAGACAAACACAAGGGTTCCTGAGGTGTTCATGTGACAAGAAAGACTGAAAGAAGATTGAACATCAAATACAGGGGTACTAAGTAGTCCCCTATATGCTTAACAAGAATTGTACCAGAAACAACCCGTAGATGTCTGGATGGTTGGGTTTAAATTGACATTATTGGGGTCTTCATGTCAGAACCCCCTAGAGTAAGAACTTTAAACACAACTGTGGTGCTACTCACTGCTTCAGAAGAAGGTCGCCAGGTGGAGTTTTGAGATACAACGTCACTGAGCAGTTTCAAGAGCTCCAAGCCATCGAGGTGCTTGCTGTTGTCATAATCATGCATTGCAAACAGATACAGAAGAACTGAAAACACAGAAAGATGGTGCATCAATATAAATCACACAATACACCAGTAGGATTCAGAAGAAATGTGAATGGTTATATTACTAATGAATGGCTCTTGGCGCTAATAACAGGATATTTTTGGCGTTTGTGTCATACTCTTTTTATTATTTCCCAGTTAGATCCCCCTGGTCTTCAAACATTTGCAGATAGCCTCTCGGTCTCCAGAGCTGGAAAGACAGACAGTCTCACTGTGCTAAGTCACGAGTTATCGGTCAGACCTACCAGCTATTCTTCCGAGAGTGTGCGTGTACCGAGTTACAGATGTTACAGTTTCACATATAAACATTTAGATTCACAGGTGAATTTATTAGACAACTTATACCAACTCTTCATAGGTACTTTATAGGGTATAAACACAAGGAGTGCATGAAGTAATGGGAAAACAGTGTGTAAAGTTTCTGTGATAAACCTTTGCACATCTATCATCTGAGTTGGGGGAGGCATTAATTTACTCAAGTGTTACATGACTTGATTTATAGCAGCTGTGCAAAATCAGGCTTTACTAGTCATGGTGATATGTTGACCCATTGCTGTTCGGCTGAACAAGGAGTGTGTGGACGCACTTGCCAGGCTCTGAGCCAGGTCTTGCAAAAGGTTGCCAGGGTTCAGGTCTGTAACATGTATAGAGTAATGTGCCAAGGCATGTCAGAAACATGAGCCTCTGCTCACCTTCAGGGCCCAGCAAGGGACCATCCCCTGGGAAACATTCTGGACGGGAATCACTTAAAGGCCGTACCGCCTTTTGGGGGAAACTTTGTGACTTGCAAAAAGCGCTGCATAGAACAGGCGCTGCCTATCTTCGATTCCGGTCCCAAAGAACCTCCGTGTGAACAAAGAAAGATGGGGGTCCATATAATATTATAACCCAATATCAACTTTCAAAGTAGTGTAGACATCTGGAATGCCTTATGGATAAGGATGTCCCTCCAGATACTCAAGTCAGTACAGGTATGATTGGCACCTATTACAAGGGCATACAAGGACGTCTTTAACTCTACCAAACTTTTAGCTCTGTTTTTGTGAGGTAAGGTGCCAACATGCACTTGGAGTAGTCCAAACGCCCCCAAAGGAAGTTCGGGAGACAATTACAAAGAGTCACAAACTCTGGATTCCTGTGTACTTTGGTGAATAAATTCAACTCCAGTGGTAATTGGTGGAACAGAGGATCAATTTAAAAGTGGCCTATTTGATTCATAAACGGAAGTGCTCCTATTCCATCCTCTGTAGAAGTCCCAGACCTCTACTATGTATATTTTTCTTCCTATGTAATTCTCATGTTTTGTTGTTGCAGAATGCCTGATTAAACCACTTTACAAGCCCTGTTTCGTCTCCATTAGCAGTCTTTGCCTTTATCGTCTCTGGACCCAAATCAGGGAAACCATGCTCTTTGGAGGGTTCATATCTCAGTGCACCCTCCTTCGAACTGTTTTATGTCCCTGACTTGAACTAACCAATAGATGATTCTCCTACGCCCCTCTTCACCAATTTGTTCTCTCTTTTGGGAATCCTGCACCCTGCTTACACCTATGGCATCTTTCTACATGCAAAAGATACTTCTCAACTTTCAGTTAATCAATCTGTTCTAATTCATTACCTATTACATAGTCTGGTCTTCTACAATGTCCACTAACAGTAACACGTTTAAGAATTTGACAAGACTATGTCCTAGTGGCCCCAACATTTGCATATTTCTCATGGAATAATCCTGCTAATGTGCGTCGAGTATCTGTAAGAAACAAGGTCTGTCTCGGCCATGTAAGATGATGTCCTAAACAAACAACAAATCAAAGTAATTATAAGTTAGCTCCACCACCCACACTGGTGGAACACCACTGGGTCCCCTTGCCGACCCACACCCTCTTCAAAACCACTTATCCTATAGAGAAGCTCACCATCTCTGGTGGTCCTAGGCACAAACACAGCAGGTATTTTCCAGCTATACATCTAGGATCTGGAACAACAAACCAGTATCCATGGGGACCATCCCAGAGTGGCTCCAATTTAGGAAAGAGCTGAAGACGCACCTCTTTAAAGAACACTACATCACAATGCATTATCACTTCACAAACCAGTTTCCTCTCACATTACTCGCTGATTTAAGATAGCTTTTGACCATGTATAACGCTCCACTGCCTTTGACTAGGTCTGCTCTACAGAAAGACCACATGCATACATACAGGTATAAGTGGAAGGAGCAACATCTGGTGTGTGAGGAACAAAAAAGTAAACTGAAGAAACTGACAGCTCAGATTTTTACTGAAATGTATGAAACCAGAAGTGGTGGCTTGTGAAGAAGCAGCACTAAGGAAAAGAAAACCACATGGATAAGGAGTATGCTAGCACGGCAGTTGTTAGCAACATGGACTTTAGCGTGGTGGGTGTTAGCAAGGATGTTAGCGAGATGGGTGCTAGCGAGGTGAATGCCAGCGAGATGGATGCTAACGAGATGGATGCTAGCGAGGTGAATGCTAGCGAGGTGAATGCTAGCGAGGTGAATGCTAGCGAGGTGAATGCTAGCGAGGTGAATGTTAGCGAGGTGAATGCTAGCGAAGCGAGGTGAATGCTAGCGAAGTGGATGCTAACGAGGTGGATGCTCGCGAGGTGGATGCTCGCGAGGTGGATGCTCGCGAGGTGGATGCTCGCGAGGTGGATGCTCGCGAGGTGGATGCTCGCGAGGTGGATGCTCGCGAGGTGGATGCTCGCGAGGTGGATGCTCGCGAGGTGGATGCTCGCGAGGTGGATGCTCGCGAGGTGGATGTTAGCGAGGTGGATGTTAGCGAGGTGGATGTTAGCGAGGTGGATGTTAGCGAGGTGGATGCTAGCGAGGTGGATGCTAGCGAGGTGGATGCTAGCGAGGTGGAGGTGGATGTTAGCGAGGTGGATGTTAGCGAGGTGGATGCTAGCGAGGTGGATGCTAGCGAGGTGGATGCTAGCGAGGTGGATGCTAGCGAGGTGGATGCTAGCGAGGTTGATGCTAGCGAGGTTGATGCTAGCGAGGTTGATGCTAGCGAGGTTGATGTTAGTGAGGTGGACGTTAGTGAGGTGGATGTTAGCAAGGAGCACGTTAGCAAGATGGACATTGGTGAAATGGATGTTAGAGAGGTGGATGTTTGCAAGGTGGATGTTAGTGAGATGGATGTTAGCGAGATGGATGTTAGCGAGATGGATGCTAGCGAGATGGATGCTAGCGAGGTCGATGTTAGCGAGGTCGATGTTAGCGAGGAGGATGCTAGCGAGGAGGATGCTAGCGAGGAGGATGCTAGCGAAATGGATGTTAGAGAGGTGGATGTTTGTAAGGTTGATGTTAGTGAGGTGGACGTTTCCAAGGTGTACATTAGCGAGGTGGATGTTAGCGAGATGGATGTTAGCGAGATGGATGGTAGCGAGGTGGATGGTAGCGAGGTGGATGGTAGCGAGGTGGATGGTAGTTAGGTGGACATCTGTGAGGTGGATGGTAACAAGGAGCACGTTAGCAGGATGGACATTAGCGAGATGGATGTTAGAGAGGTGGATGTTTGCAAGGTGGATGTTAGTGAGGTGGACATTTCCGAGGTGGACATTAGCAAGGTGGATGTTAGTGAGATTGATGTTAGAAAGGTGGATGTTGGCAGTAAGAACATTAATGAGGCAAAGAATAAATGAGTGTCACAGGACAAAGGAAGCAGAGGTGAGACATGGAGCAGTTAGTGTGCTTTAAAGAGGAGTGTTTCCAACAGCAAGGAGGGTAGAGAAGAACAGATCATGAGTGGTCCCTGTGACCTAAAGACCAAAGTGCAAGGTGCAGCTGAGCAATGTAGGTAGGTGGAGTAGAACAAGGATACTTTAAAATCTTGTAGAAGAAAAGAGAAAGAGAAGCCAGTGAGACCGAGATAAAAAACGCTAAAAGATTGTATGGTTCTGCTTTTCTTACCCTGCTCCCACTTCATGGCGTCAGTATCCTGTTCCACTTTGTCAGTGCTCTTCAGGTAATTCTGCAACAACCTGGACAAGAGATTGAGAAGACACCACCATCAGTGGAAGATGCTCATGGCGGAGGCAGGATCCATACAACTCAATCTCATTGACTGTGAAGTGTGGTTTACCGGCTGCATGGCCATCCCGCCGTATGTGTGAAGCACATGTTTACTGGGATGATCTTAGCTAATTCCTGGATGATGAATGACTGAGCATGTCACCCAAAATTTCAGGAGAGTTTACTCTTGATGGGTTCCTCATAATATGCACAGAAGGTATGATTGTGGTGCTACTGTACAATGTAGGACAGCGCAGGCAACTGGAATGTGAAGGTTGAGTGTGAAGACAGGGGCAACTTGTGCTTAAGCTTGGCAAGTGGATCTATTCTGACGCTGATTTTATCAATAAATTTACAACTTCACATCATCTTATGCATAGAAGAGAATCCTTTAA
The DNA here is from genome assembly GCF_031143425.1 of Pleurodeles waltl. Taxonomy (NCBI): domain Eukaryota; kingdom Metazoa; phylum Chordata; class Amphibia; order Caudata; family Salamandridae; genus Pleurodeles; species Pleurodeles waltl. The sequence goes on along the minus strand of NC_090444.1, from coordinate 76,128,530 downwards.
ATGGCGATGTGGATGCAATGTCAGTTTTATAAATGGTTTTGATGAATCCCTCTACTGTCTACTTAGTTTTCAATGATCTGCAGCAGATAGGATGAATCCTGTATAAGCCTCTTACAATGGCCCATCACTTATCGTATCACAGGATGTGGATGGGCGGCTTGTAATGGCAGTATAGCCTGCCTATTCACAAGAACATTTAGAAATGCAGGAGCCAGGTGGCTCTTGATGTGTATGACTTCTGCTGAAGGGGAAATGTGCTGATAGAGAATTTGAGGCTTCACTAAATGTAGGTAAGAGCTGTGGCGTGAATGTAATAACATTACTACTATTGTGCTGGGCAGATGCTTAAGAGTGGTACCACGGCAAGACGCTTGCTAGCTGCATGTGGTGTTGGGAGGCTGCCATGGTGCGCATGCACTGGTCAAGATGTTGAGTGTAGACAAGAGTCCCTGCATTGGGCACTGGCTCCGAAAGGATGCCAGCCACTGTTTAGGAGCTGGTCAGGGTAAATCAGGCTTAGAATGTGGGCTCCTATGCATTCACACCGACTAATCTCTTTAACCATGTGTAATAGGTGACACTACTAGGTAGGTAACACGTAAGTTGTGGATTTAGTAGTCACACTTCTACCACTAGTTAGCAAGGGACCAGAGGGCAGGTAAGTACCAGGGAAGCATGGGCTGCCAAGGGTGCCAGTTACAATCATGGCATACTCGGCCCATTCACACCTGGTTGAAGACATGTTGTGGAGCCCTGCCTCGCTCATCTGTGGTCTCTCCCATAGACCAATTGTTGACAAAGTCTTTGGAAGATGACCAGGTACAGCTCAGGAGATTTCAAAGGAGACACAACTACACAGAATTCATATCAAAAGCAGCGAAAGATCTCACCGAAAAGATTGATCATTAATAAGAAGATTGTACAATGTATCAATCTCCCATACATTTCATCATGCAATCAGATCTTTATCAACAAACAGTTAGGGGCAGATTTAAAAGAAAGTGGTTCATCAGTCTCAATGCGCCACTTTTCTTGCATCCCCCTTCCTCCACCTAACGACACCATGGTTGCGCCATATTTATAGTATGGGGAACCCTGGCTGTTAGCACAATAGAGTGAAAATTGTTGATGCTTTTGAGGCGCTTTGCTGCACTATCGTCAAAAATGTTGACGCTAGTGTAGCAAAGCAGAGGGAGGCCCCTAGGTTACTACAGGTGTATAACTTTAACGCCTGCTCTGAACAGGCATTAAAAATGACAGAAAAAAATGGAGAAGTGAAATGTTGTAAATTTCACTGCGACATTTTTTCGGGCCTCCCTGCATCAGAACGTCCCCCCCCTTGCATCCCATGGGTGGCGCAAGGGTTTACAAAGTGGCGCAAGGGTTTACAAAGTGGCGCAAGGGTTTACAAAGTGGTGCAAGGGTTTACAAAGTGGCGCAATTCAGGCATTGTGCCACTTTGTAAATACAGCACGGAGAAAAGGCCACCTTAGCGTTAACAAATAATTGCGCTAGGCTGACGCAAGGGGTTATAAATATGCCCCTTAAAGTTTAAAAGTCGAGCTGCACAAATCACCTCTCTGAAGGCGATTTGTAGAGTTTACAATTGTTGATGGAGGCCAAGCGGAATGTAAATGTACAACACAGGCGATAACACCATAAGCCTTAGTCTAGCGAGGCCGTAGCACCCAAGTATTGCACTGTCATTGCATTCACATAGCACCTACTACCTGCCATGGGCATTGGAGGGCTTTATGGCGAGTAGAAGTTCTACCCCGAAACCCTAGGTTAGTGGTTAAATTAGTGGTTTTTGGTTAATGCGCTTAATCTAGTGTTTGTCCAGAAGTTTGTTTGTGGTGGAATCGGAAGGAGCCAGATGTCATAGCTGGTGGGGGAGGTGGGTTTGTTCATTAACAAAAATGATTGGTGGGGTGAGAAGTTATGGAAGAGGAGGTTCTTACTACATTGTTAGGTGTCAGTGTTAGTGGGGGAGGGGGAGGGGCTTGTTACTTTATGAGAATGACTGGTGGGGAGAATAGGTATGGTAGAGGAAGGTTAGGGGGTTGATAGATGCAGGCAAGTGATAACTAATTTGTGAGAAGCAAGGGTTATGTGCTATGAGTAGAGACTATGCAAGTGTGGGACATAGTTACTTAATAATGTTTGATGCAGACATTTAACCTGGACGTGACAGAAGGCTCTTATCACAGGCACGTAGTCGCACTGAGGAAGAACTTCTCATGTATGGCCATCCTACATGTGTGTGTTTGTGCGTATGGCTGGGTAGTAGGTGGTAACACAAAGCTTCTTGAGAGTTCTTCTTAGAAGAAACTTTTGCACTAGGTGAAAATGCTTTACACCCTAGAAAACACGCCAAGGTAACACGGGTCGGATGGCATTCTGGCAGTGCCAGGTGGGCAAGTCTCACAGGTCTAGTGAGCGGGCCTGTTTTGTGGTGTGGTGTGGTGTGGTGTGGTGCGGTGCGGTGTGGTGGGACGGTGGTGTTGTGTGGTGCGGTGCGGTGCGGTGTGGGGTGGTGGGACGGTGGTGTAGCTGTCTTCTAGCACACAGCAATGTGCAAGCTGTGGATGCCGTTATCCCGTTGCAGGCAGCACCGGTGGACCAATCGTACTTTGTGGGTAGAAGAGTAGGGATGTGTCGATGTTTATATCTTTTTGATAGAGAAGGAACATTGTACATTTCTCTGTTGCATTTCTGTAATATTACCAAACACAATCCCAGCAGCAAGCACACATACCTGCGGTTTCCCATCCCTGAAAGACCACCCAGGGAGCTTGTCCTCAAAAGTCAGGAGTTGCTCGATTTACAAATGTTAGTCTGTTTTTTTTTTACTCTCACTTCATAAATGAGGGCCACTTTTATTTTTGTGTTCGGGCAAATTTTATGCCCCAGTCCACCTTGGCATCCACTCGAAACATTACAATGAAAACGGTAGAGTCACAGGGATCTACACTATGGCGAGCAACAGCTTCATGACGACGAGAAGCAGAGTTATGCCATGCTATGCAGTTTTTCTATAGTGCACCGTACAGTGTTTTCAAAGGCTTCTTGGGGCTGTTCTGTGATGAGCTGTCTTAGAGAGAGGGGGCTCCTGTGACCCTCACCGTTATGCCATGCCTGTGCACATGTACCACTAATAAAGTTGTGATGTCTCATCTATTGGTACTTTGGGTCATGTTTGCACCTCTTACTGAGGTCCCATAAGTGGTCATGTTTCCTTACTCTTCTTTCCTGCTTCCTTGACTCTGGGAAAGAGGCTCCTTTAGTTGCTGCAGGGCTGGACTCAATTATCAGTGGTATATAAAGTGCACTCAAAAATACTTCTAGACCTGGGAATGTAGAATTACAAGCAAACTGATCATAAGCTCTCCTATTCCGGGATGCGCAAACCAGTATTTTGCCCTTTTTGCCTCTGTGATTTGTGACAGGTTTTACCTGTCGCAAGTTGTGGAGACAGACACATGAGTTGAAAATATTCTGTTTTTGGTGTCTAAGGCCGAGCGTTATCAGGCCTAACTTTGCCTGTGGGTTGTCCTCACAGGGGCCAGAGACTCCTTCCCACCAACCCATGCAAGAATGTGGAGCTGAGATGTGTGTGGTGGGCCAGTAGCTTCACCGTGGGTGTGGTGTGCATGTAAGTTTCATTAGGTCGCTTTGTGGTTAGGTGTGCATGTTGCTCCTCATGGCATGGAGCTGGTGGCCCTGCACGCCCCATTTGTTGGAACTGCATGTGCTGGTCTGCCACTGCGGCACCTTTCCTATATTACACTACAGCCTTGTCACCAGTGACAGGCATGCCCCATAGACCCTTTACTGCTCTATGTCAACATTTACCATACCTAATTTACTCAACTATTCTTCCAGATGTATGTAGCTGGTTACTGGCCACTGACTTGTCAATAGTGGCTATGTAACTAATTTATTTTTTCCTGACCAGTTAAAAGGTTGCCATTGCAAGGGTAGCAGATAATGCCAAGTCCCATAGAGAATACTGCTGCTTTGAAGCCCGCATCCTTGCCTGGTTTTATCATGGCTGCTGTGTGAGACATGCCCATCCCAAGGACACTGTAGGGCTCAGTTTTCTATGACATGAAAGTTATAAGCTTAGATCGTAAGTCAATACTGTCACTGCCATTCTGCTTCCACAGCCTGAAGATGCTGAGAAAGATTTTGTAATGGCTCCCAAGCAATACAAGAAAAACTGTCACTCATGCCCTAATCATCGGCAATTTGGACTATGGGAACACCATCTACGCTGGGATCACCAAGGAACTCACTAGAAGACTGCAGACCATCCAGAAGTCGGCAGCAAGCCTCATCCTTAACCTCCCACAGAGAACTCACATCACACCATAAGTCAGGGAACTACATTGGCTCCCGATATACAAACACGCTCAATTCAAACTCCTCACACACACATTCAAGGCACTACACAACTCAGGACCAACGTACCAGAAAAGTCATATCTCCTCCCATCAACTACCCAGACACATCCGCTATGCAGGATTCCTACTTGCAACCATCCCACGCATACACAGGACCATGTCAAGAAGATGGACGTTCTCTTACATTGCTCCTAAAGCACGGAATGACCTTCCACTCCACATCAGAGTCTCCTCCTCCTCTCTTCCGGAATTCCACAAGAAGCTGAAGACCTGGCTTTTCAATTAACCAACCTACCATCGGCAGGGCTAGGCAGACACACTTCCTCAGCGCCAGGATACCCTTGCGGGTGACACTGTGCTTTACAAATACACATAACAACACAACATATCAAGCAACAGCTCGCCTAAGCATGGATCATTTTACTTTCTAAAGGCACCAGAATGTGCTTTGACAGTGCACACTGCTCCTGTCCACACACTGCCTGTGCAGTCACAGAGCAGTGCACTGTAACCCTCTAGAGCAGGCTGTCATGCTTCACAACCAAGCATGGTATACAACATCACGCCCCACCTCCGGTGCGCTGCCCTCTTCCCATAAAGTACAATTAGACAATGTTTACCTCCAGATACCTTTAGGCTGCACCTCGCTCAGACAGGGTGTGGTGCTCGTGGCAGCAGAAATCTGACAAATATTGACAGGGTGGCGTTTAAGGCTGTGAAGCTAGTGTTTGTGATTCCAGGTAGAGCGGTCTACAGTCTGAGGATATTTCCTTAAGACGTGGCCTTTTTACAAAATGAGGTCCGGTCACCTCAGCTGCTGCCACGTAGACTCTTTAAATTTTCATGATCACATCATGATTGACAGTAACTAAGACAAACTATGGGGCTTATTTACAAGTTACTTGCACCACAGTAGCGTCACTTTTTTTTACGCAGCGGCGGCGCAAGCAGTCCCCTACACTGCGCCACATTTAGAAACTGGTGCAATGGGACCACTGCGTCAGTTTGAAGCCTTGCGCCACATTATACCGGTGCAAGGTGGGTGCTCCCCTGTTAAAATCCACACAAAACTGGTGCAGTGAAATCTGTAAGATTTCACTGCACCATTCTGCCCCTTTAAAGCGTCAGTTTTTAATGCCTGCTCAGAGCAGGTGTAAAAGTGACGCTGGGCTTTTTTTTTTCTTCACTGGACCCCCCCCCCCCAGCATTGCTGGACTAGCGTCATTTTTCTGACACTAGTTCCAGCAATGCATCAGTTTAGCGGCACAAATGTGTCAGAATTCCTGACACAGCCGTGGAATCATGCGCCATGGAGTGCTGTATCATATTTACAGCGCTACCGTCGCTAGGGGGTCCAGGGCTGCCGCAAGAAAACTGGCGCTTCGATCCGAGGCACCAGTTTCTTGTAAACGAGGCCCTATATGCCTGTCGTGTGTCGGCAGGAAAGGACGGAAAGTGTCCAACTAAAGGTGGGCGTGAGACACCAGGAAGGCAGGTGAAAGAGAGCAGAACTTGTGCATGGAAGGAGAGAGTGAGGGAGAGGGAAGGGAAAAGAGGAAAAGGCAGTAGAAAGAGGTGAAAAGACTGACAATGTGCAAAGAGAAATAGATGCGAGTTTAGAGGCACTGGCAAAGGTGGGAGACGGGAGGAGGAAGAGAGGGGATGCATATGATGGGTGAAGACGAGGTGTTTGAAATCCACAGGAGCCAGTAAGGAAACCCACCTACTGAAGGAGCCAGGCTAAGCACCTGAGTAGGGGCCAGGGGCCATATGTATGAACACATTTCCCCATAGACCTCGAATGGGTAAAAACCTTTGATACATCCGGCACCACATGACTTCTGTAGCCATAGATTGAATGCAGAACAGAGCACCCCAGATTTTGGCAACCCCCGCAAATATCACCTGATTTTCCAGATTACTTGACCCAGCTCGGGTGAAAGGATTTTGGGGGATATAAGACAAGCAATATTTTCCTGCTAGGGCCCTCCTTCCTCCTTTAAAAACATATAGGGCCAGATGTACCAAAGGATTTTACCCATTCTGTGTCTATGGGAAAAAGTTTCCTACATATGGCCCATCATTCTTTAGACTATTAATCTAAATTGTAGGTATCTATCTACAACTGCCATAATTTAGCACCAGCCCAACCTGACCAAATATTGCAACACAGTCAACTTTATGTGCACGCATCTTCAGTAAAGAAACAGGTAAGTTCCCTCAACATGTAGCGCTCTGTCGCTGTTTGTTGTGTGAACACCATAAGAATATACAGGTATCTCTGGGCTTTGACTGACCTTCAGCCTTCCAGCTGAGACTGTCTAGGAGGTACCTGAAAAACGTTAATCAGAAAGTGGGGATATGTTTACCACGTGAATGCAGGTACCATTTGACCTTACCTTTACGCAATATGGACAATGCCCGATTCCTGCTAGAACTGAACCTCTACATGGCTTCAAAGTGACACCGTTCTCTAAATAATTTCACAAAGGTTCTTTTTAGATAGTATAAAACCCAATCATTAAAGACAGATGGTATCAAAAACATTTAAATTATTCATGAAAAAAACATAATCTACTTATTTTCACAGTAGTTCCAATTCGTGACAATACAAAATAACTGTCTCAAAGAAGTCTCTTTCCAACTCAGAGATCCAGATGTCTTATTTACAGTCATGGCTGGCAGTGGGGCAAAGTGGCAGGGCAGGGAGAGGGTGAACACAACAAAATAAATGTAAAAAAAAAAAAAAAAAAAAAAACTTACCTTGAACCCGCCTCACCGCCACTCCTCGAGTCTCCACTGGACTGCAGCCTCCCAGGCACAGACTCCCAGCCTGCCCTGCGGCCAATCCTAACACTCCTCTCATGCATGAAAGCAGCATTAGGAGTGGCCTGAGTGCCCTGGCTTTGCGCTCCCAGGCAGACTGGGAGCCTGGGCCTGCCATCTCCAACCCGGCAACACAGTGCCGGTTTGGAGAGAGCTCAGTGCGCATGTATGTTTGGCTGTTCCAAGCCGGCAGGCCAAACACACATGCGTATTGAGGGAAGTGCACACCACTCCCCCGGTGCCTGTCATCTCCCATGGCCCGCCCCTTCAAAATAAAACCATAACAAACTTTGTTTATTATGGTTTTCTTTTTAAAGTTTTGCAGCTGCTGCTGCTGGTGGAGGGCCGACGCTCCTCTGCCTTAGCGGAGGAGCCGCCGCTGCTTAATTACCAACATATAGGAAGCCATCTGGCTAAATGTGATACTTAACGAGAGAGAGAGAATGATGTTGACGGACTCACAGTGTATTTCCTTCCTGTATGGCTTCCATATGCCCTTCCCGATCCCATCAAAATAACTTTTTGTTTGATTTGTTTCCTGCACCCTGCCCCAGGCTCTTACATGATTGACAAAGAAGAGTGTCAGACTATGAAATGGACAGTCAAGGCGAGTCATACCACCACAGAGGCGAGCTGCAAACCGGAAGCAAAGTCAGGGCTTCAGCTTGTCCAGTGTTGCATCAGAAGCAAACTGGATTTGCAGCACATGCATTTTCTGGCTGTTGATTTGATAAAGTGTTGGTCTCTTGCTGTTGGTGAAGCAAGAAAACCCTTCAAACCTCTTCTACCTATACCGCTGAACCTGCCTAGAATACAGGATAGCAGGAGGTCAGATCCGGAGGTGGCATATATCATCAAGTACAACAATTACATCACATTCCCTCCATGATGAAAACAGCCTATCTGGGAATTTCCAACTCAAATAAGACGAATCATGTTACCAACTTGCATAAGTCATGGAAAAATAGTGGTGGAAGGAAAGGTTTGTGACAATTTTCAACCGAAACAAATTTGTCGATGTTACTTAAAAATATTTGGACGAGGCATCTTTCTCATGCAATTTATAGGAAAAACAAGTACTTTGAGCATGTTTTTTACTAATTCTCAAGTGAGAAGGTGCACATGTTATACTTAAGCTTACTTGGAAAGAACTAGGTACATATTTTTTGGGGGAAGAGGAGTTAAACTTCAGATGGAAGACACATGCCCAATGTGGCCAATATCTCGTAGGGATGTAGTGAGCTGAGACAGCATTGTCCCCTGGTTGAGCATCTCCAGCATGGCCAGAGTTTCATCTGCATAGCACTGGTGTCAGGCCATGTGGGCAGGTGATCTTTGCCAATGGTTGAATGTACAGGTTAAAAAGGAGGGTAGCACAGGGGCAAGGATGGAAAGGGATTGCAGGTTTTGATGGTTTGAGGACTAGTGATTCTTAGAAGGGTTTGGTTGTAAAGGCCAATGGTTGTGATTCCTTGGTGATGAGGAACAAGGCTAAAAACATGCACAATATACTCTCAGGAGTCACTCACTTTAGTTTATCATCTCCGAAGTGCAAAGGATTCCCAATTGGCTTGTCTTCAAAACTGTTGGCCAGGTCCAGCCTGAGATAGAAAGAAGAAAAACATGTAAGATTGCAACTACTGATGCCGTGCTGGAAATGGACGCCTTGTAGAGGTTGGCTGCTCCCTGCCCAAGTAAAGCGACAGTCCCCACACTCTCAGAAAGAGCAGCTGATGATTCCAACAAGTCTGCAACCAAGCATCATCTTTAGAGAGTTACATGATATTTCTAGGCAAGAGGGATAGCGTGACGTTACTATAATCTGGCTGGTCTTGTACCTGTAATCAGTGCCACGGCTGCTAGACATGCATTCACTGTAGGTGTGCAATGAGAAGGCAATGCACAGCCTCTCGTTGGAACACCCACCCAGAAGAGCTGTGGAAACCTAGGTACTCAGTCGTCTGTTGCAACACAATTCGATAAGACTGGACGGGTTGTTGAGCACCTCGTAACAGAAGTTCAAAATCCAGCCCCCACCGCCTCAAGCTCTGTAACTGAATGTGATTTTTTGCAGTAAATTTTGATTGGTGTTTCTGTGTCTACAACACCTCTTCTTTTTAGCGATTCCTGATGTCATGGCATTTCTAGGCAGAAGGGGTGAAAATGTCTGCCACAGTACTGTTACCATGCAGAATCCATCCGTCAAGTAACTCCTGCTGCACAACCTGGGTTACCTGTGACCTGTGTTTATACTTTATGCGCCTGACTCACAAAGAAAGTTGTAAGTCTGGTCTCACCAATTTACACCTATGTGGGAGGGCTGGTTTACAACTTTCAGGAATTCACAAACATTCCCAGTAATGCACATGGAGACCTGCATTATATGCAGGTTTGCACGTGTATCCCTGGGAAAGGAGTGTGACATTCCCAGCAGGATCCTGCTCCTGTTATGTAGAGTTCTTTCTTCTTCCTACAGGAGAACTCCGCACAGGACGAACAGGATCATCTGTGGAAATGCACAGTCATGTCTGTGCCAGAGTATTCCCCTCTGTCGACATCTAAATCAGACCCTACGTGTATTTCTGCTTGGAGTCTGATTTTTAAAATGTGGATGGAGTTGAGTATGAGGTTTCCAGCTGCCAAGCATCCAAGTAAAATGATGCTTTTTAGGACTTTTGGACGACTGTGGTACACAGGGGCAGCTCCTCCGCTATGGCTTGCGAGCGTCGCCCCCTGCCCAGCAGCTGCTGCGCAGCAGCTGCAAAATGTTTACAAGAAAACGATAGTAAACTGTGTTTATTATCATTTTCTTGTAAAAGGGGTGGGGCCACAGGCCGCGACGACTACGGAACCCCTCAGTGCGCATGTATGTTTGGCAGATCGTTCTGGGATAGCCAAACACACATGCGCAGCGGGCTCTCTCCAACCCAGCAACGCAGGCACTGCGTTGCTTGGTTGGAGACAGCAGGCAGAGACTTCCACTCTGGCTGGGCGCTCGATCCAATCCTAACACTGCTTTCATGCTGCCAACAGCATGAAAGCAGCGTTAGGATTGGACGCAGGGCAAGCTGGGAGCCTGTGCCTGCACTGCAGTTGAGGACAGTGTCATTGCGGTGCAGCGAGAATTGCAATTTTTTTTTTTTTTATTGTTATATTTTGTGTTTTTGCCCCCGTGCCCACACCGCACCACCCCTTTTCCCTCCCGCAAGCAGCCACTGGTGGCACACAAGACTTTAACTTGAGACATTCATGCAACATCATTTCCGAACCTACCACATTCCCAGGGTCACTATTGTCTACAGCCTGAAAGAGGGGTGCCATTAAAAGCCCTCCATTCAATCCCCATCAACACACCTAGAGTTACTGCTCCTGCAAAGAGTTGGGTGGCAAGTCGGTGAGGTCAGCTAGGGTACCCAGCCCTCCTGCAGGCAATGGAGCAGGTTTGCACCCCAAGCACCCAGGTCTCGCCACACACTCCTTGAGAAGACCACACTAAGACCAGCTGTGTACCTTTCAGAAAGAAACTCAGCCAGCAGCTTTTGTGAACACACAGTTCATGGACCAGTCCACCAACTGGTTGTAACGAGTCAGTTCGGTTAGTTGGGGTACAAGAGGAAGAGGCAGGAGAGGGGTTCAGCAGCAGGGAGAGTAGATATGGTGGAGGAAGAGAGGACAGAAAGCGAGCAGTGGAAGCAGAATGGGGTACAAGCGAAGGAGAGAGAAAAAAGAGGGGAAGGTGTCAGAAAAGGAGGCGAATTAGTGGTCAAAGGAAGAGCAGTGGGAAGAGGAGAAAAAAAAGAGGAGGTGCAGGAAAAGCGCGACTAAGTGTACGACTAACATTTTGTGAAAGGGTCAGACGTGGCCCGAGGGAAGCACTGACCACACAGGGAGCGCGGGTGACCTGGAGAATTGTCCTGATGTTCTTCAAGCACTGTGACCAAGTCACCCATGGAAAAGGACTACATGTGCCTGTTACTAGGTCTTTTCTTGCAGGGGTATCATTAATACAGCTTTAAAAAAGGCTTTTACAGGAGTAAATATATTTTACTGTATTTCCTCTTCCGCTGCACTTTCAAGCCCATTCTTGAACTCACTGGTTACGGGTAGTTGCACTTCACCAGCTTTGGGCTCAATCTGTCTCTGTATGTTTCATGCATCGTCTGCTGCTTGCGAATGCAGAACGCCTTGGGACTGACCATACCTAGGGAATCCACACATTATCCCAGACATCCAAAAGCATTAACCAGTGTCACATTCAATTTCTTCCAATGTCTATTTATCTATTTATTTGGTTTATTCTGTTCTTCGTGGCGAGAAAGGATGATTCAAAGTCATACATATCTTTGATACGCCATGTCTTCTAGAAGGATGTACAGCTGCAAAGAAGAACCTCTATTAGAAATAGTAAGTGAAGAAATGTGAGCCACCCTTAGAAAATGTTCTCTGGCCCTTGAATTCCTGAGACTCTTAACTAAAAAGAGCCAGGTTACTAGGCGTGGTAAATTCCAGCCTTTTTAGTGTTTTATACAGTGTTCCTTTTTTAACTGCTTCTTTATTAAATTTAAGTCATAGCCATCACATAGCAGGTTGCAAAGCTCTTCATCATGAAATGCTGCTAAGAATTTGAGTAAAACAATCCCCATCCGGCACACAAGCCACCCAATCCTGCATTGTTCCTTAGAATTAATTATGCCTGTGACTTTTCACAAATGCATTGTTTCTGTCACACCTGTGCTGGGAATTGGACACCTTCAGCTGGATTCTTCCACATGGAAAGTCCTTGAGCACCATGTCCGAGAGTTTCTGAAGCTATGAGAGATCGCTGGCCTCACCGAGACCCTTGGCCATCAGTAGATCCACCCACCCACCAATTGTTTAAAAAAAAATATTTACTGGGTTTCACACCTGAAACACATGACAGAAATAGGTAGGTGCTGATAACATTGGATAATATACAGAAACTGATCAGAGATGCTCGTATGGGGGCCACCCCACTATGGGGCGTGTCAAAGGAATAAGATGGTGCGTGTGAAGGCTCAGACAAGGACTTGCAAGGTGGTCGTTGCATGGCAAGGTCAAACAGCTACTTAACACAAATGTAGTGCCAGCTGGGGGTCGACTAATGAACCGGGATCAAGGGCGGGTGGGCAGGCGTGGGGACGGTGACAGAGCATAAAAATTGACTCTGGGACAGTGGCAAGAGTGAGTGGACGGGTATATGATGTAATAATCAGTGCTGGGAAGCTGGAGGAGACTGTGTGGATCACCAAAGTAGGATCATCTTGCCACTACGACCAGTATGTGTCGTGGTCGGAGAATACGGTGCGTAATCATGAAGGAAGATAGTCATTGCCCACCTCGCGTTTGAAATGCGCAAGCAGGGTGGCCCAGTAGGGGGAAACAGGCTTTGTGCACGTTGAGGACCTCCTCGTAGCAGAGGTATCCTCATCCGTAGGACCCCATTAGCATACCGCGCCATGGCGCCACCGGAGGGGCCGTGGCAGAGCACCGGTGGAGTATGCGCACACACTTGGCTAGAAGTAACGCTAGGGCCTTGAAAGAGCGCGCACTTTGTGTCCGGCTGTACATCTGAAAATGCCACGGGCGCAGTCCTCCCATGTGTATATGTCAGATAATTCCAAGACTGCGTGCAGGATGGAGTAGACTGAACGCCAGTAGCACTGCAAGGCCAGGCAGGACCACAGCATGTGCCCGATATCTGCACTGAAAGCCTGGCAACGAGGGCAGCCCACCTGGGTTCTGCGGAAGTAACGATTTAACTGTGAAGGGGTTCAATACACTCTTTGAAAGATAAACAAATTGTATACTCTTGAAGCAGGAGTTGCTGGAGACTTGCAGAGGAAACTCTAGTGTCTGCTCCTATTCCCTGTCATGCAACACCCTCCCAAAATCGTCCTCCCACTTCTGCCATAAGGCAGCCAGGTGGGTGATCACCTGTCTGCTGATGGCTTTATAAAGCCAGGTAAGGAGGTGTCAGCCATCACCCATGGCGAGGATAGCCTGCAGCACTGGATGTGTAGTAGGTTCCTCCTCTGAGACATTCCACAGGATGTGGCAAGTGTGACTAAGTTGCCTGTGCAAGAGGAACTGTCTGGGTGGGAGATGATGTTCCTTGGTCAATTGGTCAAATAAGAAGAAGCGGCCACTGGAAAATAAGTCGCCCAGAGTGAGCACCGAGTGCAATGACCAGATCTCTGGTAGAATAAAAACCAGGGCGAGACTAATAAGAGGGAGCAATGGCACGTACATGGGTGTCCAGCGGGACAGATGATGCATCCACGTTGTGCACGCGAGACAGCTACTGGAGCCGCTAAAAAGTATGCCTCAAAAGAGAGGGCACCAAGGCCTCCATGGTTCACAGGCAGCTGTAGTTTGGCAAGGGTGACTCGGCGGCGCTTGGCACCCCAAATAATAGTGCACAGAAGAGTATCAAGTTCCTTAAAGAAGGAGTGCGGCGAGATGACTGGGAGATTCAAGAAGTAATACAGAAGGAAGGGCAGGATTACCATCTGCGCCAAGGTGATTTTTCCTATTGGGATAGGGGTTGGGACTGCCAGAAGTGTTTCTGGGTTTGAATTCCTGCTAGGGCCTTGCGGAGGTTCCCTTCGTACAAGTCTAGAGGATCATGGTAAAGATAGACCCCAAGATAGCGCAGCACCCGAGCATGTCATCAGAGGCGGGTATTGCATAGACAGACCTCTCGTGGTGGCAGATCGGTGCACAGCGGATGTATGGCCGACTTCCCCCAGTTGACACGCAGTCCTGCTGCTGTGGCAAACTCAGCTAGGGTATCTCCAGTTAGGTCGACTGTTACATCCCGTAGATAGAAGAGCAGGTCATCCGCATATAAGGATATCATATCACATGCATGCTATCTGCGAGCGGGACGCCCCACTCTCGACCCTCCTGATGTAGTCATTTAGCAAGCAGTTCCATCACGAGTGTGAACAGTAATGGGGAGAGCCGGCATCCCCGTCTCATCCCTCGGCCAACCAGGAAAGGAGCGAAGACGAGACTACCCAGTCGACTACGGGATCTCAGGTTGGTGTAAAGAAGATGGGTGTAGGCCATGAGCCTGGGCCTGAATCCAATGCGGGAAAGGACTATGAAAAGGTAGTGCCATGTCAACGTGTCCGATTCCTTCTCTAGATCCAGGATAAGGCAGGCTGCTCGTAGGAATTGCCCCGTGACTCAGTCTTCTATGCAAAGAGGTGACAGATTTTTCTGGGAGGTCCTGCAGCCTGGAACAAAGCCATTTTGATCAGTGTGCACTAGATCCGGGAGGATTGTGGCATACCTATAAGCAAGGATCTTTCCCAGGATTTTATAGTCGGCCCAAAGAATGGCTATGGGTCTATAAGAGGTTAACTGCAGCTTAGGGATGGAGACCAAGAGAGACTCTCTGAGGGAATGCCGGAGTTCTCTGGCATGCAAGGCAGCCTCATACATTTCTGCAAGGCGAGGTGCCAGGAGTGCTGAGAAACCACTGTAGTACTCGAGGGGTAGGCCATTTAACCCTGTTGTTTTATTCTGGGCAAGATCACAGATCGCCTGTGCCACGTTAGTAGGTGTAATTGGGACATACAGGAAAAGCCTAGATGTGGTGGGTATTTCCGGGAGGGCGATGCCTGCCAGAAATGCGCAGGTGGAACTTACCGAGGTGTCTGGCGGTGCCAGGTAGATATAATGTTGGGTTGTGTACGAGTGATAGTGTCCGAGAGAGTCATCCCCTTGGTAATAGGGCAGGCAGAAGATTCCGGTCTGATCAACCAGGCCAAGAGACTATTGAAGTAGATCAATCTACCACTGCATCAGATTCTCCTGCTCCGCTAGAGAGGCCGAGGAACATCTGCCACATTTAAGGTTCTTAGCCAGGGAGACAGAGACTGGTTAAATCCTGCTTTAGCTGAGTGGCAGGGAAAACACCAGCAGAAAATTCTCCAATGCTCAACTTTGCTGGCAGACTTCCTACTGTTATGTGTGGGAACTGGAATCTACTCCTAGTGGTGGGATATCGTCAGTGCCCACATATCTAGTCTCCTGAACATGCTGGGGGTGGTTCCCAGTGCATTAAGGAAAATTATAAGTGTCCTGTAGTGAAAGTCTGCCACCCTTTCCATAGACGTCTTTCATAGATGAAACTCCATTGCCGAATCAGTGACTCCAAGGGCCTGATTTAGATATTGGTGGTATTACCACTGCCCCACTGTGTCAAGTCGACGGAGTTCTGACTGCTGTATTTAGATGCATTGCAGCTGAACCGCTGACTGGAATGACAGAGTGCTCTTCCTAACCTTCAGGCTGGTGGGCTCCTGTCGACCATATTTAAGTGTTACAGTTCTGCGGGGAATGCACTCGGAGAGGATTGCTAACGGAGAGAGCCGTTGCGGGAGTCAATATATAGTGTACAATGGGAGGGGCTATTGGATAGAGGTAAGTTACACACACACACACACACACATACCATACCATAGCCTTATGTGTCCACCTGCACAACAAACTACATACACACTATCAATTGCCATTCCACCACAACACAACATGTAAATGCAGAAAAAACACGTTGCCATACAGCCATTACATACAATATGCACACTATTGATACTACACCCACATACAACTCAACCACAACAACCAACACAACTACACACTCATCAAAATAAAGACAGTCACATAATAGTAAAAGTACAAATGCCACAACAATGACCACCACACAACACTAGCCTGAATATTGCCCCCAACAACACAACATACAACCAAACAAACACAACAAACATCAGACCCACATGCAAGTGGCACACATACTGACACACCCACATCACACACTCCAGCTCCCTCTACCTCAACTAGCCAATCCACTCACACACACATACATGCGCGGACTCGCAGGTACAATTGGAAGCACAATATTAGAAGTACAGGCCCCAATGCATTGTGCACACATGGCCATAGTTGACAAGTGTGATGTTATTGTAATTTTGGTGCAAACTTTCATTTGCTAATGAATACTTACACCAAAATAACAATAATGTATGTGATTGATTTGTGTCCCCATCAATGTCTGCCACAGATGATTTCAAGACATTTGCTTGTCACAAGTATTTATTTTTTTAATTGCTGTGACATGTATGTGACTGCATTGGTCCCGAGCTCATGTGCAAGGACCAAACAACGTAAACAAGTAATGCAGAATGCTTACCGTCAAGTCTGGCGATGGTAGGGTCGTGTGTCCTCCATGGCAGCAGCAATGGCTGGTCTTGTCCAGTCAAAAAAAGAAGTGGAAGTAGGAAAAAGGTATGCTTTACCTCATTTCCCTTCCAATACGCCAACTCAGATGTAGAGATACCACCACCACAGTTGGCTTTGCGAAAAGGCACATCGTAATCTGCTAGGTGGGAAAGGTGGCTGGAGTCCCCCCGCCAGCCACTATTTCCAATGGCACCTTCACGTGGCTGGAGATTCCTGGCAGAGTCGGCTGGACTCAGACGGCCTTCGCCTATGGTCCCGCCAACATCTAAATTGGACGGATGGACCGCCAAGACGGCAGATGGGGAATCAGTTGAAAAAGTGTAAACAGGATCATTACCACCAAGATCTAAATCAGGCCCTAAGTAGGGTGGTTTACTAACCTGCTTTGGCAAACTTTCTTCCACACTTGGCTGAACAGGTAAATTAATCTCAGGCAGATAACTACCATAAAGCAGCCGCTAATCTACCAGCTTGCCTGTAATCCATGCTCTATTTTACAGAAGACTAGTTAAAAACTCTCAGATTTCAAACTCTTATTCTGGCTTAGACAGGCTGTGTTCCAATAGCTGTCATCATCACCAGCTTTATAACTATTTATTTTGAAGTGCCTGCTTCAATAAAGTCATCCAAGCACTGCAACAGCCATGGATTCCCAAACAAACCCCTGTCTTGGACACATCTTGCCTTGCAATACGTGCAGGATTAACTTTTAATTTGCACTTTACATGTTGTGTGTGGCTACTATGACTAATTTGGTACATCTCTTTAGGATATTGTTAAACATAGAAAAGCCACAAATCTCAAAAAGTATGATCCTGGGTGTTAAACATGTCTGTAGCTTGTGTAGCGTTCAAATTATGACTTCCAGATTCAGAACCCAGGAAGTATCTTAAGATGGCAGAAGTCAGCTTTCTTCCCTTCTATGTTCCCTGGGATTCCTCTTGCCCACAAGGTAACTCCACCCTGCCTTCCCCTTGCTTTTGTTTTAAAAAGTGACAAACCTGAATGGGATACAATCCACTTAGATCCTAAACCAACTAATATGATACACTTTTTTCTTTTGGTGTGATTCACTTCTAAAATTGTTATCAAGACGGTCTTCAAAAGTGGAGATTTAGGAGTCCCTTTCCAGGCAAAAAAAATGAACTAGATCTGAGTATAGTACCTGTCCATGCCAGCATTCTTCGGAGCTCCTTCGCTGTGTCCAAGGAGGACTAGAAGCCAGGAGAAGAAAGGCCATTTCATCTTGATGTTCTGCAGGAAAGTATCAAGGAAAGGTGGGTGAGTAGGAGACTGAAGGGAGAACTAAAGGGTTAGGCGAGACAAACAAACAGAAGAGGTAGATGTGAAAAGTCCGAAATTAATAGCGTAGGCTCAGTTTTTAAGATATGGAGAGAATGTGAAAATTAAGATGGTATCTTATACCTGATACCAGATATGTGACGATCTGGTGGGAAATCTAAACATGGGGAGAGCACATGGCAAATATCAAAACTTTAGCAATGACTTCCCATTGTATTTTTTAAGATTTACATTCTCCTTCTTTTATCTGTTCTGAGGAGTCTAGGTTGCTGTGTAATTCTGGACTTTGGGGGTCATTCTGAGCTTGGCGGGCGGCAGGAGCCGCCCGCCAAGCGGGAACCGTCAGAATACCGCTGCGTGGTCAAAAGACCGCCGCGGTTATTCTGAGTTTCCCGCCAGAAGGCCGCCCGCCAGCCCAGCGGGAAACCCCCTTCCATGAGGATGCCGGCTCCGAATGGAGCCGGCGTAGTGGAAGGGGTGCGACGGGTGCAGTTGCACCCGTCGCGATTTTCAGTGTCTGCTTGGCAGACACTGAAAATCTTGGTGGGGCCCTGTTAGGGGGCCCACGACACCCGTTACCGCCAGCCAGTTTCTGGCGGTCAAAACCACCAGAGCCAGGCTGGCGGTAAGGGGGTCGGAATCCCCATGGCGGCGCTGCCTGCAGTGCCGCCATGGAGGATTCCCTTGGGCAGCGGGAAACCGGCGGGACACTGCCGGTTTCCCGTTTCTGACCGCGGCTGTACCGCCACGGTCAGAATGCCCATGGGAGCACCGCCAGCCTGTTGGCGGTGCTCCCGCGGTCGTTGGCCCTGGCGGTCCATGACCGCCATGGTCAGAATGACCCCCTTAGTATTGTCAGCAGCCCTTGATTTCTCAGATGGTCCATTTGCTATGATACTGCGCCAAACTCCTGTTTCAGGGCTTGACTCCTGTTAGCGAGGCCAAGCAGGCAAGGCTTAATCATGGAGGTAACCTGTGCCAGGTACTTGCATGATATAACATCATATGAAACACACCAGATAATTTCTTGTATAGGACTAGGAATGGAGATTTTTGCAACAGTATAGCAAACGTGTGCAACAAACCTGAAGTGCCTAGCAGGTTCGGAGACAAAGCTGCACATTTAAATGTATTTAAAAACCCTAAATGCAGTCCCTTCCATGGTACAAAACTAAACAGATTGCAGGACAAAGAGTCCCAGTAACAAAACAAAGCTACAGTCAAAGACAATGCCAGATGATCACAATCAGAGGGCATTAACATGGTGTTCTTAAATCTCTGGCTTTCAAAGTAACAGCAAATATTGATTAAACATATAATCATTTCCTGGCACTGTCAGTGAATTTAAAGGCAGGCAGGGCCCTTGTTACCGCCCTTTTCCTCATCCTGTTCCTGCTCCTGTTCTGAGCAGGCGTTAAAAAAGGCGAAAAGATTTACACAAAGAAATTTCTTAGATTTCTTTGCGCCATTTTTTCGGCCCCCCAACGGGGGTACGTCCCCTTTGCATACATTATGCCTGGCGCAGGTATGATGTAGCACAAAGGGTTACAAAGTGGCACAATGCATGCATTGCGCAACTTTGAAAATCTGCTGTGGCGATTTTGGCCTCGTTGGGCCATATTAGCGTCTTAATAAAATGATGCTGATGTGGCACAACGAGGCGCTAGGGGCTCTTAAATCTGCCGCAAAGTGTAGAAGAGAGCTCAACTTTCTCTAGGACCAGGCATCAGCATTCCACTGTATTTATTCATATTTATTCCAAAAACTCTCTTCAATTTCTCTATTACGAATGTTATTAACCGTGAATGTGCCTAAGCTCTGTTTTGCACGATAAATAGTTTAATAAGTTCTCAAGATGTACTATCCTGACACTTGCATGCTCTGCTATGCAGCGTGTCATGTCTTCTGTCTGCAGTTGTCTCTGCACCGTTTCCAGTAGCGACCTACTGCTGAGCAGAGAATACTTCAAAATGCCAGTAGCATTTTCCAGTCATGCCTCATATCTTCAAAAGGTTCTCTCAATTACGTTTTCTTCTCTGCTCTCGTGTTTCCAAAAAAATAAACTTCTCTGCACATAAGTGGAATGTATGCTTTTTTGTTCTACGAAGTGTTACGACAAAAATAACAGAGAGAACAAAGGTTGTAAATAATTCATCAGTGTAAGCGACTCTGTTACACACCTATTCTATTACGAGCCCTGCTCCCGCTGTACCTTGTCCCGCCTGTTACTTCCGTTGCAGTTTGTGTCACGTGGTCGCTGTTACTATGGCTACAGAGACACCAATCCCCAGCCTAATGAACATTTTCCTAGCTAGCGAGAAGGAAAGTTTTAATTCTATTATGGACTCGGAGGCGAGGATTATGCATTTCCTTCTTCACTTTTTATAAACCAGCAGCTTCAAAGAGTAAAAGAAAAAACATTCACTAAACATCCCATGAACCATAGGGAGTAGGTAGTCATGACAACCAATATGACAACCAATCCCCAATCATAAAACTAACACTGCTAATTACCCCACAAATTATGGCACTCATGACCTCTTTGATAACAACATTGATATTATCAATGTAATATCTGTAGTAAAAATGTTGACAAAAAAGCTGTGCATGGCAGGGGCGCGAGTTATAGTTACCTTAGGGCTTGAGTTATAGTTACCTTAGAGCACGAATTATAGTTGTTATAGTTACTTGAGATAACTCTAACTATAAATGGTGAATTTCTATGGTTTAGTGCATTTGAAATGTGAGCCTAACTTTAAGGTCCCTGTAACTTTTGTTTTTTTAAAGTGACTGAATGAAGATATATAATATATATATATATAATTATTCATCAAAACACACTTTCAGGGTTAGAGTGACGCATAAATTATGCAAAACAGAAAAGAGCACTCTGGTAAGTACCCATGTGTAGGTGGAGAGCAGCTCCAGTAAGGAGCACCCTACAACACCAGCGACACTCCAGCTCGGCATGGATGGCACTGGGCCAATCCTATGCTTAAAAACATTGCTAGAAAAACAGACTTTTGAGGTGAGCAAATCTAGAGTGTTGCTCGTGTTGTAAGGTGCTCCTTAATGGCCTTTTGCTCTTTCTATGTGTGCTGCAGAATGCAGCACACATAGAAAGAGCAACAAACTAGGAGAAATGACAGCACTTCTCCTTGTTGCGCCATGTTAAGATGCTTAGATGTTGGTGCTGCCTCAGGTTTACCAAAACTTGTAAATGTGGGGCAGCATCAAAATTCAATGGGTGTTGCTGTGGCACACCCACAGCAACACCAATTGCACGCCCCTTCCTTGCAAAGTGCTGCGTGTGAAGGGGTCATATTTACAAGGTGGTGTTAAGCCACAAAAAGAAGCTTAATGCCATCTTGTAAATATGACGCAGTGCATAGTGATGGGCCTTGTAATCTGGCCCCTTGTCACTCTCTAGCTCGGCGTGGATGGTACTGGGCCAATCCTATGCTTAAAAACTTTGCTAGAAAAACAGACATTTGAGGTGAGCAAATCTGGAGTGTTGCTGGTGTAGGGTGCTCCTTACTAGAGCTGCTCTTCACCTAAACTTGGGAACTACCCAGAATTCTCACTCTGATTTACTTATATGACATCTGTTCCTCTTCTTCACTGGAGGAAGTTAACATTCATGCTCCCTTACTCGTGTTTTTTAATCAGTACCTACAGGAGAAGTGACATCCGTTAAATCAGTCCCGAAATTTAATTCACAGCGTTACAACCAGTATATGTACAACTTCTTCAGAATATCAGATCCTGGGGAGAAAACTGGTCAACGAATAAACAAGTATATTCCAAACATAAATTGACCCAATGAAATAAATCTATCAGTTACTTACTGTTAAGCAAGGACTCCCAGGCGGGTAGAGATATATTACCATGATACTCCGGGTGGGATATCCTCACCTCTGTGTCCTTAATAGAATTGAAACTTTCTTTCACGCTAGGTTTGAAATTTTTCGTTCTATGAAACGGGCAGAAGCGAGGATTACGTATGTTCAAAGCCTACTTACAATCAAGGCTGCGGCATCATATATAGGTTTGAAGTAAAACCTTTTAAAAGTGGATTCCGATAACTTATCTAACGCATTCATAATGTCCTTCAGTCTACCACATACCTCAATAGCCTTGGATGCCATGGTCCCTCTTTTAGAGTGAGCTCCGACTTGATGGACATAAATTCCTGATTCCACCATAATCCATCTTACCCGCCTGGTGATGGAAGGAGAGGATGCCGCCCTGAAGGGCTGTCTGATAGTGATCGGGAGCTGTCGCTCACCTGGCGGCCTAATATCGGCCATTTTGTCCTCATGTGCCTTAATGCATATAACCACACATAGATTAGGTGAATCTTCAAAAGCAGGGTAGGTTTCTGACCTGATATTTGTCTTGGTCCATCTAAAGATAGTAAATGTGACACCTTCTGGTGGTAAAATCCTTGTTGAGATATCCAAGGCCCTGACATCGGATACTCTCTTGAAAGAGTTCAAATAGAGCAGCATGGCCAGTTTCGCCGAAAGCTCCTTCCTGGAAAGGTATTAGTTGTCCTGCCAACTTAGAAGAATACGCAGAATCAAATTAACATCCCATAGCCCTGAGTACCTGGGTTTCAAGAGTCTAGACAATTGAATACCTTTCATGAGTTTACAAATGCAAGGATGTTCACCCACTGGGATATTGTTGATGATGTCCACCAGAGATCGCTGACCTGAAGGTGTTCACTGTGCAATAAGCTAGGCCTAATTGTGCTAACTCTGCCAGGAAGATCAGGATGTCTGTAGCATCTGCCCTCAAGGTATCCATGTGGCTCTCCATGTACCAATGAATCCATCGTCTCTAGGCCGATTGATACCTCTTGACCGTACTGGAGGCCCAAGCCTGCGCTATGAACTTTTCAGGGTCATCTGAAAGTCCACTGTTTTCTCAACATGGCCTGGAATCCTCCACACCTTGAATCTGAAATGGTCCTGCAAGACCAACAGATATTGACGTCCGTGAGGGTCCTGCAAAATCAATGGGAAGGATGGCAGCTCCATTGGTGGCTTCCAAGATAGTTCCAACAGGGTCAGTAACCATACTTGTGATTTCCAAATTGAAATCACCAGAACCAAGGATGGATGCCCTCCGATGTCAGACTTGAGCTGATATTCTAGGTATCAACAAGAAGGGTGGAAAGGCATCCGGTTGTCCCCTTGTCCAATCCTGTAGGAAAGCATCCACAACGAAAGCCCTTTGATTCGGGTGCCAACTCATGTACTAGCGAAGTTGAGCATTCCACATAGATGCAAACAGATCCACACTGTATGAGCCCCATCTGTCCATCAGGATGAAGAAGACCGTGCAATTTAACTGCCAATCTCTGGAATCCTTGATGTAGCTCGGGTTCCAGTATGCCACCATGTTCTGTATCCCTGGAAGATATCCCGCCTGTCACTGATATTTTACATTGGAGGCAGTAATGCCAGAAATCCCTCTCCAACTCCGTCAGTGCTTTCGAGCAAGTGCCCCCCAGGAGGTTGATATATTGGACCACTCGGACTTTGTCCACCCGCAGTAGGATGCAGCAGGAGACTCTGTCCCGAGTATGAGACCGGATCGGGAGGGAGCCTGCCAGAAGTTCCAGGCAGTTGAGGAGTAGATTAAGCTCCTCCTCCGGCTATCTACCTTCCATGGTGACCTCATCACATCTGGTCCCCAGCCCTGCCAGCTGGCATCCAACTCTATGATCAGGTCTGAAGAGGACCCAAAGATCACTCTGCCATTCCATGCCTCGATGAGGCCTATCCACCACTGTAACTCCCTCCTGACCTCGGTTGTCAAAGAGATCAGCTCCAAGTAGGTATGGCCCCTCCAATGATGAGCTGCCTTCAGGTGCTGAAACGCTCTGCAGTGCAGGTGACCTGGGAAGATAACTTGGATTAACGAGGACAACAACCCAACTATCCTGGTCAGCTGCCAGAGGGAAATTATGTCTCTCTTCAGGAGTTTGGTCTCTTAACTCTTGATCTTAAAAATTTTCGACTTGAGTTAATGAAAAGATGACTTAGAGTCAATAAGAAAGCTCAGGAATGTCATGGTCTGTGAT
This sequence comes from Pleurodeles waltl, assembly GCF_031143425.1. Lineage (NCBI taxonomy): Eukaryota > Metazoa > Chordata > Amphibia > Caudata > Salamandridae > Pleurodeles > Pleurodeles waltl. The sequence goes on along the minus strand of NC_090444.1, from coordinate 76,104,632 downwards.
GAGATCAGCTCCAGTTTCTGTCTGTTGGTGACAAACCCTAGATCCTGAAAGAGCACAATAGTGTTCAAATGCAATAGCAGTTGGGTTCAGGTTGATCCATCAGGAGCTTTTTGTCCAGGTAAATAATCAACTGAACACCCTGCGTCCTGAGGACTTCTGCCACTGGTCTGAGGAGTTTGGTACAAAAACATGGTAATGATGACAGGCCAAACGGGAGTGCCTGAAATTTGTAAATCTGACCCCTTCAAGAAAATTGAAGAAAATGTTGATGGATGAATACCCTTTGCCTTGAAGTGGAGGTACACCAGCCACTAGTTGAACTCCCATAAATTTATAACCGGTCTGAACACCCTTTGTCCTTCTTCTCTACCAAGAAGAGGTTCCTGAGAAACCCTTTGAGGTGCAAAACTGACCTGCAGATCGCTGCCTTGTGTAAGAGCTCCGCTACCTCGGAGCCGATCAGACTCCTCTCCTGATCTGAGAAAACAAGGGTATCATCTTACCACCTGTACCCGAGATCCATAAAGCTCTATGTGGTACCCCTCAACTGTCTCCAGGACCCACCCACTTGTGAATGAATGAATGAAGTGTTTTAATCTCCCCACTAGGTTTTAAGGGAAAGGAAGGATATTGCTTACCATTAAATCCTCCAAGGTCGTTAGACCCTCCTCATAAGGCACAGTTGGCTTGGGCTTTCCTGCCTCCCATGTTGGGGAAAAAGGTGCCCTGGCGACCGTCGTTCCAGCCATTGTTTCTTCTGGCTTGACCCCTGTAGGAGCTTTGTTGAAAAAAGCAGCTGGAGGAGCCAACCCTGCCGCTTCTGGCCCTGGCAAAAATCTTTCTCTTTATTGAAGTCCGGGCCTTGTCCAGTGCCAAGAACATGGCCACAAACTTGTCCAGTTCCTTTACAACAGGCTCACCATACAGGTTACCCTGCGCTATAGGTGGCTAGTTCCCCCAATTTGGGGTCGGTTTCAATCAGAAGAGAGCAACATCTCTCGGCAGAGAGAGCACAGCTGATGTTGCCAAGCTGGCAAACTGTCATTTGTGCCCAGCCGGCCACAATGTCTGTCGAAAGGGGAGTACTGATTGTTCAGCCAGTTCAATTATTTTGGTGAGTGGGCCAAGAACATCCAATAATTTATCATGACGTGCCCTTCGGGAGTGGTCAACGCCCTTTTTTTGGATTGTTCATATATTGTGCAAAGAACGTGCACATTTTAGGATCTATGTCAGGGGTTGATGCCACCTTTCCGCTTAGAGAGGGCCTAGGGCATTCCACTCATAAGCGGGTTCTCACATCTTTGTTAAGTGGTTGACAGATCTTACTGGCCATGTAATCTGCCACTTTTTGGTCTGGGAGCCACTCGGAGGATCGTTGGTGGTAGATCCCTTTCCAGCTCAAACATGCTCGACTTTCCCTCTACAGTCAAAAGTGGCAGAACATGTGTGCCACGGCTCTCAAGAGTCATGTCCCTCCTCTGAGGAACCATCATCGTCCGTGTAACCTTTGCCTTTTATTGGGGACGCTCTATCAGGGTCAAAGTTTGGTGTGACTATGTTGCAATATTCCCCGAGATGTTCTTCCTCCCGGTAGGGTATGTGTTTCAACATGCGTGCACTCTTACTGAATGCTTCTCTCAAACGATCGAAGGCATCCAGGTGCCCCGCATTATGTTTCTGGGTCCTGAGTAGCCCTGTGGAAGACGGACAGCTGGGCCCAGCCCCCGTGTCACTATTACTCCCACAGCCCCCAGTCACATAGGTCATTAACCCGTTGACCAGTTCCCGCAGTCTCCTTTTTATTTCTCATTGAAAAACATATTGTTCACATGTACTTATCTATAAGACCTCTTGTGTCATTGGAATTACCTCAGACACAACAGACAGTCAGGTTTATTTTGACAGGTCAAATTGCAGTTTTTACATTGCTACACTCAGGTTACGATGGTAGGCCTGAAGCCATGTTCGCACTGTCACTGTATTAGATTGCACAAAAGGTGCTGCAGTCCACTGGCTGCTTTGAACGTCCAGGTCTTGGGTACATTTTGTACCACATAATAGGGACTTATAGGCAAGTTAAATATGTAAGTTAGGAGTATGCCAATTTGACCATGTTTAAATGGAGGAGCACATGCACTTTTATACTGGAGTAAATTGCTCAGAGTGGAAAGCACATAGGCCCTCATTATGACTTCGGTGGTCTTTTGAAAAGGGCCCCTGCAGTGCCCATGCCAAGTGAGTCTCCCATACCACCAGCCATTCCATGGCGGTGTTTACCGCTATGGACAGGCTGGCGGATGGGGACTCCTAATCCCCAGGGCAGCGCCGCTTGCAGCACTGCCCTGGCGGATTACAAATGTCGAGACTGCCAGGCTGGAGGCAGCCTGGCGGTATCGGCAGTATTTCAGTTACGGGTCGGCCATGGCCATAATGTGGCGGTAAGTACCGCCAGCCTGTTGGCGGTACTACCGCCACATTATCACCTCCCGTCGGGGACATAATGACCCCCATAGTTCTAAAGCCGGGAAGAATATAGGGTCCAGCAAATATGGGCTGATCATGCAAAAAGGGTGTTTTCAACACATACAGATGCACTTACAATAAACTGATACTGACTGAACAAAATCCAAGAGTCAAATAAACAAATTCAACAAAATCGACCAATTCAAGGAAGAGGAATGACTGAAGGCAAGTGCCATCATAGTGACCACAGTAATTCTTCACACAACAGGATACAACGACACAAAGAGTCAAATACAGAGCTCACAGGAGTCACATACAAGCTGGAAGTGGTCGGATCAGATACTTGTCACAGATGGCTGCCACTGACGCATAAACAGTGTCGCTCTTTAGCAGGGTGGTGCTGCACCCCATATGGTTCAGTCGACCAGCCACTCCTGTAAGTCTTTGGTCAGAAAATAAACTTGGCCATCCAGTGTCCAATCTTAGGGTGCTGGCCAGTTCTTCTGCTGAGCCAAACATTAAAATGGATGTTTTCTGACCTGTAAGCAGTAGTATTTTAATCTGATTCCTGGAAGTTGATCCTTGCAGTCTTTTCTACAAAAGCTTTACTTCGTTTGAAGACTTACCCACCACTCCCTTAGCCAAGAGCTCAAAGCATGTGCAAACTATATAAAACCAGTCTAGCACTTCAGTCTTCCAAGCAACAGAACAGTGTATTTCCTGGTGAAAATCTGGTGACTAATGTTTTCTATTTTCAGTTCAAATTAAGGCGATGTTAAAGAGAAATGCAACAGTTTTCCAGTTTTCAAAGCGGAGTAACTCATAGCTGGTTTGGTTTATTTCTGCAAAGCCCAATGAAGGCAGAAGCGACCATGGTGCCACATGGAGTGTTGTACCACAAGAACTGGGGTTGCATGGAAGAGAATGGAGCTGGAGACTGGAGCTTTCCTCTGCAGGGAAGATACCTTGTACCCTCTATAGATTCCTTGTCATGTTCATACTGTATGAGGAGAGGAGATGCTCCAGTCTTGAGCTGTGGGTCCGCTCCTTACCCTAGACCAGCTACTCACTTCCTGCATGCTGAGAAGTTGAGTGGGATGCCTTTATCCCTATTTTCTGCCTGGCTGCCTTAAAGACCTCCATCAATCAGGGGCCAGTAGTAGGGTTAAGGTTGTGAAGGATTTCTAAAGGAATGACCTTGATGCCTCCGATAGACCTACAAAGTTCTCAGTTGTGCTCTCTTTGGAAAGGTGAAAGACAGAATGCAGAGCCAGGTATTTCCATCAAGGTCTGCACACAAATCATGTCATATATTCCTAATGTGCTCGTCTACTTCAAGGGGAGATTATCGTCACCCATGCTGTCCCTGCACTACTCTGTCCAAGAATGCCCTCCTCCTCCCACACCTCCCGTCCAGTCCTTCACGGAGGAAGTATTGTCTAGTGTCAAGGCTGTGGATCCTACTGTCCCCACAACATGACACCCTCCATATGTGTCCAATTCTCAACCAGAGATGTGCTCAGTCTCTTATCTTAGGGCCTCCTCACAATTGATCTTCTAGTTGCTGGCACGCTTGTGCTTAGTCGATGGACTAAGGGTGAGAACATACCTGGGACCAACTGGAGCTACTATCTGGAGCTTCCTTGGAGCTCTACTGCAAGTGCTCGTGATTTTCCGTAGCCATGATATTCTTCTAGAGACCTTGTAGGCACCCCTCGGCAAGGAATCATCACTCCAATTCTGGATTGTTGAATTTTCCAGGATGTTATGTAGGCTGCACTGATAGAATGTTAAGAACAGGTGCATTGTGTGATGCAGATGTGTTTTGGTTGATTATTTCGTGGGGAGATCAGATGTTTTGCATGGCTGTTTGTGTGAGAGGCATGAATAGACTGATGAGACCTGAGTGTCAGGCCTGCCAGAAGCTTTTGTGAGGCCTGGGTCACGTAAGGCATGCGGGTCCTCAGAGAGTGGAGAAAGGCAGGTAGTGGGTGGTTTGCGATCGAGAAGCAGGAGCTCAGATAAGATTCTCGGCTGACTGAAGAAAGATGAGACCCTCCAAGGCTAGTCCTGGGGTCCTTTAGTATTTCTCAAGATGAGGACCTGCAGAGTCCATGCCTGGGCCCAAGGCAGAAAGCACCATGAGTAGGTCCTGAGACACATAAAAGGTTGACCTTGTTGTAAAAGTACAGTGAGTGAGCACAAGGTGAACACAAAGCTCCAGTAAAGATGAAGGGATATGATCTAAAGCAACCTGTGCATATGACACAGTAGGACAGAGCGGAACGGTAAAAAAATAAATGTTCGCTTCCCCTCTTCAAAAAGAGCTTGATGTGCACAGGAATAAAGAGGTTCTTTCACAAGTATTTAGTTGCCCAAACTCAGATCTCACTGAAATTGAATTTAAATCTTGATCAAGAAAACTGTTTAAGGTGAAACCCTCAACAGAGTAGTCGTAGCCACGCCCTTGCCTGAACACACAGGCCTAAGCAATGTCTCCAGGGACAGTTCTCTTGGCGGGGGCTCAGTCATGCCCCGCACTGATGGACTACATTCGAATTTAGAACTGGTCAACTTTTCAGTAGTCCCAAAAGGTAATATAGACAACCAGCTTGCAGATTTTGGAACAGATGCAGAATTGAGTGGTAATGGAAATTCCACCAATGTGTGGACGAGGTGCAGGGAGTACCTGGTACACTGATCATCAGCATGCAGTGCTGTGGTTTTAAGGGTTTCGGCTTCTGTTTCCCCCACACAGATAAGTGTCCTATAGAGGTCACCATCCAGAGTAGCCCGGTTTATGCCGTAGTCACACATTTTACCTGCATGGAATATGTAGAGTCAGGGCCACAATCACCCTTCTTGTCAGGCACTTCTGAGTACACCAGCCAAATCCCAAAGTTGTGATTAGTGTATTACTCTTAAATTCACCAATAAATCACTACCACATGTTTAATGTTACTAAACATGGACTACTGGTCACCCAATCAATGAGCGCAACACAACAGCTTGTGTGCGTGTTTAAGGTTAAGCATTGCTATTGGCTACTCCTGAGCCTGAATGTGTATTCAAACACTAGCGCCGGACATTGATGTGGAGATGCGAAAGACATTATCTGAAGCTCTGACCACTCCGGCTGGGAGTCGGGTGTCCCTCCCCAAACGAAGCAGACACGGGTAGTAAACAAAAGGTTACTGAACCCGGGTCCTACCTCTCCTCCCATGCGAGGGAGAGGTGATGAAGATACCTATGTTCGTCTACTACAGGGAATTCGGGCTGGGGTGAGTAGCCAGATCCGTAAATTCTCCCTGCTGATAGCTGTTATGCACCCTCCCCGCAGTACTGTGGTCAGTGTGTACATAGCGCGCACACACACACACACACACACACACATTACAAGGCACATACCAGCCCTGGCATCATGCCACAGGTGGTATCTGCACCACAGGCACATTGCCCACTTGTTCGAGGCGGGTATTACCACTGAGGCTTTCTCCCATCCTTCAACCAGAACAAAAGACTCGAGGTTGGCCACACCCTGTGTGCAGACGTTTCCAACAGCTCTATGAAAGGTTACATCAGGAACGTGGTGTACTGTACATACGGGCCTCGTTCCACACCTCAGCTCCTCACAGCTGCAATACAGGAGTGAGCAATACAGACTGCCTCCTACTCCGCTGCTACCAGGCCAGAGCTTAACTGGTGCCGGGGGCTGGAGATGGGGGTCACCAGCACCTATTTTTGACCCATGGCAAGAGAGAGGAAGGATAAGAAAACTGTGAGAAAGGGAGAAAGCAGGAATGAAAAACGACCTACTAGAGCGAGATCATAGATGTCATTTAAGGGGGGATGGGGACGCAGCTGCGACCCCTGGCTTGTCCCTTGCGACCCCTGGCACTGTCTTGCAACCCCTGACTTCAGAGGGAGCAAAGTCAGTGTGAAAAACACTGATCCTGCTCGTCCTAATGGGCATCGTTGCTCCATCCATGTTTTCTGCACACGCTTTGTTATACTAACAGGAAATGAACGTTTATTATTCACTATTAGTTTAATTTAAAAAAACAGAGCACCAGGAACTGGAACGAGATCTTCAGTTGCAGATGATTTAAGTTAAAAAAAAAAAGTTGTGCGAGTGTGTTTCCATGCAAGAGTGTGTGTTTGTGATCATACGTCTGCGTGTCTAAGCATGTGTGAGTGACAGTGAGTGAGAATCAGTGACAGGTAGTTAGTGAGAATGATTGTCAGTGAGTATGACTGTGTCAGTGAGTGAGTACGAGCAAGTGCAAGGTAGTGAATAAGTGCAAGTGAGTGAGAATGAACGAGGAAGAGTGAGATACTAAATGTAAGTGAGCGTGAGTAAGAATTTAGTAACTGCTGTTGGCCCTTGAATACGGTCAGTAATTTGTGGCTTATATAGGCACGCAGAAAAAATACTGCTGCTGGGCTGGCATAATAGAGAATTGCTAGCATGACAGGCACCTGTGGCAAAATAGTGCCACTGGCATGCTGGAGTTCATTTGTGGCACAGTGGTCACCCAGTGTAAAATACTGGCACTGGCATACCAGCATCAATCCTAGGCATACCGGGCACCCATGGAAAGATACTGGCACTGGCATTCCAGCATCAATCCTAGGCATACTGGGCACCCATGGAAAGATACTGGCACGCATGAGGATTTTTTGGGAATGGGGGCATCTGTGGCGCTAGCTTATTGGAGATGCTTCTTGACATTGGCGAGGAAACCAGTGGCATATGGGGCAACCATGACAATACTGGCCCTGACATACTAGAGGTAACTTTGATATAAGGTATATGGATGGCATAAACTGCAAAATTCTGACACTGCCATACTGCAGCTAATTTCTGGCATAAGGTCAAAGCCATGGAGTTAAGTGTTAGATATATGGGCGCATCCTTAGCACATTCAGAAAACAGAGTCATGTTTCATTGGCTTGGCATGCCCTTAAAGGACTTCATTATGAATGACTATCCTTTCAGAGCCTATGGCTTTTTAGCACATTTATGTGAAAATTGTGCATTTACATACACTATTTGATCATATTAAAAGTAACATTTTCTTTGGGGCGAGAACCCTTCCAACTTCTCCTAGAAGAGGTGTAGCTGGCTATAATTCAGGGAAAGTATTACATTCCACCGCTTTCAAAGAGCATGTCTGTGCCCTAATGCTGCTGGTTTCTAAAATGGACATTTGCCTGTGTTGCGTTATAGGAAGAATGGAGTTACTGTACTTTATGTCTTCAGGGTTGCCATGTGACACCACTTCCTATGGCTATTCAGGGTCATAGGTCAAATGATCTCTAGTCCTGTGATGTCATTAGGGTCAAAGCGTGTGTGATGTCATTTCCGCTATTTCTGGATTTTTGAGGAATTGACGTCCCTGAGTGAGATAAGGAGACAGGAAGTGTAGGCTGAGAAGGAAGGAACAGGGGCGTAGCTTAGTCAGTGAGAGTCAGAGGGGTGAATTTCAAATGTCCTAACTAAAAGGCGATGAGCCACAGGCCGGAGGGGTAAGATGACCAAGGCTTGAGATGGACTGTTCAAATGAGCAACGAGGTCAGTGCTGCATTAGGTGGGCCTCTATCTAAAGTGGCATAGTTGGCGAAATCCAATGGGTTGGAATTAGAGGTATGCAAAATGTGTGTGATTTGTTTTGCATAATTACATGCAATTACATCGAAGTTACCCGCAGTTACGTGAAATGCAAATCTATCATTTTGTGCTATATTTTAACATGAAATGCATCCTCGTGTAGTTTGTTTTTAGCCAAGATGCATTTGAATAAGAGCATAGTGAACAACAGCCATTTGTGTTCTGTTCTTGCTGTGTGTTTGCTGCAAATTATTGCTGGAAATTGCACCCTTCGCTGTAAATTTATATTGCGAATGGCGCATAATTATGCAAAGTGGTGTAATAGGATAATTTTTGGAATTTCCTGCAACAAGAGTAACACAAAATTCCTGAAATTACACTGGTGAATTTTAATTTTCACCCTGGCCTAGTTGGAATACTACCCCAAGCAATTTCCAGTTGTTAAGACAATTTCCAGGCATTTGTCCCATCACCTCTGGGTGTCAGATTGCCAGTAGCATGTCTGGAAACCAAGCACCTTTCCATGTGTACTACTTACTGCACATGTTTGTGAATTTCAAAAAAGTAGTAAATTTGCATCCATTCAATAAATACTTCTGCGGGTGCAGATTTACTACTTGTTAGTAAACCACTCATATAATGTATATATTTAAGTTCCCAATCCAAAAAATGAAGAAATAAAACCTCCCAGTAAAATGAGAACAAGAAAAACCAGCACAGAAATAGCAGACCTGACTCAAGCACCCCAGAACCAGCTATCAAGCCAAGAATGTACTTACTTAGGGGGCGTCAGACGCCAAGCACTCCCCCTGAAGCTCTCCCCGGGGAAGAAGCGTGAGGTGGAATCACGTTGGGTGGATGTGGCAACTGTACTCCTGCATCAGCAGTGGGCTCCTAAGAAAAACTTGGAGCGCCTTCACGTATTTTGTTAATTCATCGATGCAAGATCCCTCTACCGCGCTCAGTTTGCTGCTTTGCCTCTAATTTTTCAATTAATCGATCATTTTTTAAGTAATCAGAACGACTCTTTGAGTCTGAAGCAAAGTTTATTTTGTCGATGTCAAAAATATTTTGGCCACATTAACATTTTCTATTGATCTATGGCTTTTCATGTCTTTATATTTGTCCTTTGTTGAGCTCCCCTGGTGCACGTTGGCATTGGCAGCCTCTAATAAACAGTGCCAGTATGAAATCGATACATCTGATATTGTTACACAACATTCGAAGATGTGGGGCTTTTCTTTTTAAGTACTAACCGCGGACAGTCCACCGACATGTCCACCGCAACAGGGTTAGAAGTGAAGAAAAACCTGCTCCCTCCAAAAGTCTGACTGTAAACCAAACACAAAGTAAAAGGCTACAAGTCCTTCTATGGGGTCATGTCACAATGCAAAACGAAAATCACCATGACATGACCGTATGTATGCACTGTGGTTTTCTGTATGCCACAACCACTTAAAAACAGTGCCTAGGAAACCTTCACACTGCAGAAGTGTAAATACTAGACAGTTGTAAATAGATCTATAGCAGGGATGTCCAAACTTTTTTGGTTTCCCTTCAGCCAAAATCTTTTGATTTTACTAATGTTATATATGTAATAGAATTATAGGGGATTTCAGCCAGCAGTCTTCATCCATTGGTCTGCTGTCCTGTCATTCACATTTCTCATCTGCCCACTACAGCATATATCATGGGGCACTTGGTCAGCTCAACTCTGTCATTGGCTATCTTCACCGTAAGTGATGGAATTCTGCCCTTTGACAAGGGACACATCAATAAACAAGGGAGTTCCTCTCAGTGCTTTCGAATACTATGTTACGGTGTGCTTTTTAAGACAACAATATGTTGCTTTAAGCCAATATTTTCTTTCATATTGTCCCAACAATAAAATTTTGAAAACCCCACGAGAACCCTGGCTAATGCTTGACCTATTGGCTTTGCCAGTGTTAGTTTTGCCCTAGAGACAACTTTAGCTGTTTGGTCAGCCTCATGTAGTAAAAAAAGATCATATGTACAAAATACATGCATGCATATAGGGGTTTTACATAATTATGCTTCCTCCATTGGTCCTATCAGCTGTCATTCACACTTTGCTCCTTCCCATCAGAACATCCAGCATGGGGCACTGGGCCAGCCCAGTTCAGCTATTGGCTCTCTTGCGCTGCCAGTGATGGCATGTTTCCTCATCACTTGTACACATCCGTTTAAAAAGAAGTGCACTTAAGTGCTAGGGCTGGTGAGACAATACTTTACAATGCCCTTGTTTCCTTTCATTTTTTCCTTATTTTAACTAATCTCGTCCTTCTGGTAGAAACCCAGACATTTGTGTTACAAACCCTTTATATTTTTTTTAGAGCACATGCAAATACAGAACATTTTATGGCAATTTATCTCTTGGCAAACGTGTGGGCGCCATGTTCATTTGCCCCTTCTGAACCCCCCCCAAACTCGCCCAAGAAGCAGGGTGCAGACTTCTTCTGCCTGGCACAGGAGTACTTACCTCTCCGAAGAAGGATTTCCTGTTAAGTGATGGAATTCCGTCTCCTTTCTTTTCTTTGATTAGTAAACTCTCTATTTTGCAGAGACAAGGTCGCCTGAAGTCTGCAGGGAATGACTAAAAGCTGCATGAAACGGCGAGAGAGCCACAATATTTGTGACCCGTGGGGTGTGGGCCATATGCTGGGCAAGCCTGCAGCCCCCACTAAGCACACGGTCTTTGTACATCTCTGAGGCAACCTGCCCACAAATAAATGGGAGGAGCCCTTCACCAAATTTTGCAGAAGGGCCTCATATTTGTTTGTTAGTTACACCACTGCCTGTAAAAATGAGTCTTCCAGAAATCATTTTTTACTTTTTTGTATATGAAGACATACGCAAAATAAGCCATTGTTTTGACTGTATTTATTTAGAAAATCAAAATTCGGGATGCAGGAATTTTTATTGCTCCTCCCCCTTCAAATGTCAATCATGACTACCAGGCCAATAGCATGAGACGTTAAAACCTTAAAAGGCCTCACGTCAGGGTTCCACAATGCATTGCTTTCAGGTGTACACTTGTATGGAGCATGGCCACTTACAGCACTAGCAACGACGGGTATTCAAGTGCCATCAAATGTGAGTGGATGTAGACAGATAGAGCAAATAGTAAATAAATATGGATAAATACAGAGAGAAATGTCCAAAATAAACACCATAAACTGGGAACCTAGTTATAATGACTTTCAATATACAGAAACCAGTTACAAGTCAGAAAACAGGGGCCTGGAACACAGCAGGATTGTATATTGTAGTCATTTCTAAATATGGTCATATGTACTTCCTGGGTTCTGAGTACATTTCATGGAGTCTGGTTCATACAATGACTTCAAGGACACATCTTCACTTTGGCGTTTTGGAGGATCATTGTGGCAAGGGCAGGCGTCCCCTGGGTGCCAGCCTCTAACCTGGGTGGGGCTTGCGTGGATGGTGTAGGGTGCGCAGAACAGGGTGCACTCAAGGAATGTCACTGGTGCCTCGTCAAGCGTCAGTATGTGTCCTAGGACGACAGACAAGCGCCAAGGGCATCCAAGGAGCTACGACATACGGGGCGGTCGTTTTATCTTCTAGGTAGGGACGTAGTTTAGTAAATATTGTTAGCGGTCGTGAGACTGAGATTTCCCGAAAAAGCAAAGGAGTGACCCCAACAAGAACTATAAAGTGAGCTGGGACAAATGGACGGTGGTAATGGACAGGTTTAGGGGCATTAGCTTTTAGGTATTTGTAAAAGTGAGGCCAGTGAGTGTGGGCCCCCAGAGAAATGCCTGAACTAAGTTCTCCACTCTGGTCCATTCAGAGAAATGTCTGAACTAAGTTCTCCTCTCTGGTCCATTTCCTTCTCACAGGAATGTAGGGTAGAGATCCCAAGGAGACCAGGTCTAGGATGGGAGGCAAGAGTAGGCCTTCTAGTAGCTCAGTCCCAGCAGCACACCACAGTTGGAAGAAGACAAGAACCCGCAAGAGCAGGCCAGGAAAAGCTGGACAATAGTAGAATATCTTACAGGATGCCTAACAGTGTGCAATGACACAAGACGCCTAAAGCTAAAACTCCAGGAAAGGAAAGTAAGACACTACGTAGACCATAAGGCACCTGTCGCCGTGGTGATCTACACATCAATGAACCAGGGATCCTTCTTTTTTTCTCCCTTTTAGTACAAAATATGGAAAAATATCACAAAGTTAAAGATATGAAGATTATGTGTGCAGAAGGACCCTGCAATTTGTTTCGTTCTACTAGGGCGATGGGGATACAACTGTCCATTGCTCGGCTCCAAGCGCTTTTTAAGTTTTATGCTGCGTCTGCTAATAATGCCTTGGATGCCACTCCAAGTGATTGTGGATGCTCAATCTAGATTTTTCACAAGGGATATCTCGATTAACGATGGGCTATCATTTGTCAGTATAACTTGAAAGGATGTACCACAGAGAGAGCCAACACTTGGATGACTGTGGGACTTTGTGGTGCATTGTGCATGTGGTGGTGACAGGAATTGTGTCTAACGTGCACTTGTGTTGTAGAGCTTTTGTTGTAGGGTGATGTGGTTTGGGCTGGATGCACCACTGTCCTGGCAGATGCTGAAGCATCTGGATAGCTTGTAGCCCCTGGAGTGGTCTCCTCACTGCCATGTGACACACACCACGACAAATCACTTGAAGGAAGATAACGACAGGAAGGGTAGATGGAACCAGGCTGAGGCATGAAGGGGATGGGAGACACAACTCAACACCCCCACACCACCCCTGCACAGCAGGTGATGAGGGGGCTTTAGGTAGATGCAAAAGGGAGCCGGTAAGTGGGGGCAAAGGTTACTGGGAAAGGATATCTGCGAAAAAAAGCATTTACCCGCTAAGCTGCCTCAATGAGACAACAAATGTATGTGAGATCTAAGATTGCATACAATGCTCCGGTGCTGGTACATTAACCATCCGGGCTGTCTGAAGAGGGCTGAAACGGTGGCCTTTGGTTGACTCAGTATTTTCATGCTAGTCCAGAAAAAAGTCAAGAAAATCAGCACAATCCAAAATGTTTCCCCTTCTTTGAAATCTAAACATAAGCAGCAACTGCAATATGAAAACACATCAGAAGTATTTAAGAGCTGTCTACACGATTCCTACATATTTTTTATTATAGAAACAGAACAACTATGTTAAAATGAATACACAGGACGTTTAACAAATTGTTATGTTATTACCAACGCCTGACCCTTCCATAGCCTCAGAATCCACAGAAATGTCCAGTATTGCTCTCTTAGAAAGGTGGTACCCCTTCCTGCAGGCCAGCGACACCCATCAGATGTTCACAATCATGACTAGATCCACCGCCATATTGCACCCCAGGGCACCAACAAACAGGTACACAACAGTGGGGTTGGGTAATGCTTCTGAAACGTAAGAGTACAAGCTTCCCTCCCTCACAGAATAGTACTGCTCACCATCAGCAAAGCCAGCATCACTCAGCGAACAGGCACAGCTGGGTATCAGCAGAGAAAGCTTCCCCCCATTAGAAATAGGGATACACCATGTGCATCAGTTGGCAAGCTTCCCTTCTTCACAAGAGGACATCACAGCATCCGTCACTCACAGGTACAGCTGGGCATCAGCAGCACAGAAGTGCAAGCTTCCCTTCTTCACAAGAGTACATCACAGCATCCGTCACTCACAGGTACAGCTGGGCATCAGCTACGCAGAAGTGCAAGCTTCCCTTCTTCACAAGAGTACATCACAGCATCTGTCACTCACAGGTACAGGGCATCAGCAGCACAGGAGTGCAAGCTTCCCTTCTTCACAAGAGTACATCACAGCATCCGTCACTCACAGGTACAGGGCATCAGCAGCGCAGGCTTCCACTCCTTATTGAACAGGTATAGCAGAGGCAGAAGTGCAAGCTTCCCTCCTTCACAAGAGTACATCACAGCATCCGTCACTCACAGGTACAGGGCATCAGAAGCGCAGAAGTGCAAGCTTCCCTTCTTCACAAGAGTACATCACAGCATCCGTCACTCACAGGTACAGGGCATCAGCAGCGCAGGCTTCCACTCCTTATTGAACAGGTATAGCAGAGGCAGAAGTGCAAGCTTCCCTTCTTCACAAGAGGACATCACAGCATCCTCCACTCACAGGTGCAGCTGGGCATCAGCAGCGCAGGCTCCCACTCCTTATTGAACAGGTATAGCAGAGGCAGAAGTGCAAGCTTCCCTCCTTCACAAGAGTACATCACAGCATCCGTCACTCACAGGTACAGCTGGGCATCAGCGGCGCAGGCTTCCACTCCTTATTGAACAGGTATAGCAGAGGCAGAAGTGCAAGCTTCCCTTCTTCACAAGAGTACATCACAGCATCCATCACTCACAGGTACAGGGTATCAGCAGCGCAGAAGTGCAAGCTTCCCTTCTTCACAAGAGTACATCACAGCATCCGTCACTCACAGGTACAGGGTATCAGCGGCGCAGAAGTGCAAGCTTCCCTTCTTCACAAGAGTACATCACAGCATCCGTCACTCACAGGTACAGCTGGGCATCAGCAGCACAGAAGTGCAAGCTTCCCTTCTTCACAAGAGTACATCACAGCATCCGTCACTCACAGGTACAGCTGGGCATCAGCAGCGCAGAAGTGCAAGCTTCCCTTCTTCACAGGAGTACATCACAGCATCCCTCACTCACAGGTACAGCTGGGCATCAGCAGCACAGAAGTGCAAGCTTCCCTTCTTCACAAGAGTACATCACAGCATCCATCACTCACAGGTACAGGGCATCAGCACCACAGAAGTGCAAGCTTCCATCATTCACAAGAGTACATCACAGCATCCGTCACTCACAGGTACAGGGCATCAGCAGCGCAGGAGTGCAAGCTTCCCTTCTTCACAGGAGTACATCACAGCATCCGTCACTCACAGGTACAGGGCATCAGCAGTGCAGGAGTGCAAGCTTCCCTTCTTCACAAGAGTACATCACAGCATCCGTCACTCACAGGTACAGGGCATCAGCAGCGCAGAAGTTTCAAGCTTCCCTTCTTCACAAGAGTACATCACAGCATCCGCCACTCACAGGTACAGCTGGGCATCAGCAGCGCAGGCTTCCACTCCTTATTGAACAGTGCAAGCTTCCCTTCTTACCGGAACAGGTACAGCATGGTAACAGCAGTGAAGCTTTCCTCCCGGACACTGCAGCAGCAGTACAAGCATCCTACTGTGACAGAGCAGATAAAACCCTGAGAGCATCCGTGAAGCCACCGCTCTCTAATAACAGATACAGCACCATGCTAGCACCCTGGTCTAGTTAATGCATATATATAAGTATAAGTATAAGTATTGTTGTATGGATTGGAAAGTGCATGGGTGATTGAGCAAGTAAAACGGTATAGTACAGATGGATTAGTTCAAACATCTGTCATATCAGCGCCAAGATGCCCCAAGGAGTGAATGTGCCCTTGGTAAAAGATATGCCATGTCATGTTTTGCTATGTGTGGAGGGTTGAATGGCTGATTAACTAGAAGGAGAAGTGGACGGTGGTGTCAGCTGGTGGACAACTGGGTGAGTGGGACAAAGGATGGCTTCTGAATTTATGTTTTGATGAATGCTGAATTCTTGTGGATGGATGGATGAGTAGATGAATGAAGAAAGAGGATGGAGAATGCATGTGAAAGAAAAATGTGGATTGACGACCTTGATGCTGCTGTGTTTGGAGCTGCTCCCCTTGTGCACATGCTGAGCTGTAGAAAGAAGCTGGTGGCAACGAATCTCTATGCGGGGGAAGTACTGTTACAGCATCTCATCAATACCCCCTGCAGTCACCTGAAGTGGTCTTATGCGTACCTAGGAGTCCGACCCCAGTAACAGAAGATTCTATACCGACAAACATGATCTCTTTTATTTACCACTTTGACTTGCTGGCTTAAAGAGAAGTTCATAAGAGAAGGAGTAGCATTGAATCATCTCAAAATGATGTCTAACATGTGGTTGACATGTACATTTCAACTCTAAGCCACACATGAAACTGCGACTCCAGCAACTGCGGTAAACATGTGCCCGATGTATCAGGACGTACATTATCTACAGCGCCTCAGAAGGATACAGCAGGAAGGGCAATAAGAAACAAGTGTTGGGATGCTGCTGAACTGTAAAGTGCACCTGCTTAAGTGCTATTCTCAGAGTAGATGTGGTGCCACCTCAAATACTGGCCCCGTAACCAGTGTCACCCTGCAGAGGTGGGCACAGCCCACGCAGAGCCTAAGGGGAGTGGGTGGTGGAGTGCTGGGGGCTTTGAAGCCCGAAAGGAACCTGGTGAAGGCGAACAAAAATGAAAGATAAAATCGCTGGCCCGCAGATCCTACATCTGATACTTCTTGTATGCATGAGGGTACTCAAGCAGGGGAATACCCGTGCTGCGGTGGGAACACAGAACTGAAGAGCTGACTTCAATTGCTGAAGCACTGTGTCCCTAGTGTCCGAGCACCACACACTCACATAAGGCCAGAGAGAGATGTGACGCTCCAACTCTGTGTTGATTGGATCACTAGGGCCATTATCCCCAGCAACCAGTAGTTTAGGATATAAAAGAAGGGAGGTTTCCAAAAGAGGCATTGGCGATGTAGTTTAACTAGGAATCCTTTCCAAGAGGCTTCATCTACATAACTAAGGCCCTCATTATGAACTCGGCGGGAAAACCCGCTGAGTTCGGCGCTGACGGTCAACAGAAGACCGCCAGCGCAGAACCCCCCGCCAGCCACATAAGGAACATTCAGCTGGACCAGTGGGTGGGAACAGCGTTTCTGCCAGCCGGCCCAGCTGGATGCAGGGCCTGAACATGCCGGCGGACATGTAGCAGTGGGGCGGGTGCAGCAGCACCCGTCGCGCATTTCACTACTCAATTTGCGCGACAGGGCTGTCCATGGGCGCCCCCGAGTCACAGATTCCTTCAGCCTTTCCCTGGCGGTGTAGACCGGAAAGGCTGGCAGCCCTGTCGGATATGAAACTCCGCCAGGCTTCAGCCACCAGGCTGCTTGGGGGTGGAAGCCTGGCGGTGGCGGCGTTTCAAATGTGGCGGTTCAGCCATGTTCATTACGTGGTATCTGAATCACCATGCCGTTGGCAGCAATTACTGCCACCGCTGGCAAGGTGGTCCGGACCGCCATGTACATAATGAGGGCCTAAGTGTGTGGCTTCAAACATGCAAACTAAAATTCTGTGTTTTACAAAGCAGGCCACCTGACCAGTATTTGAGTGGCTCTCTGTGAGTTGTAGGTTATTGCATTCAGACAGATAACACAACAACAGACACACACCTGTAAACAACCCAGACCTATTGGCTTTGCCAATGTTAGGAGTATCAAACAGATGAGTAACTACGTGTGAATAATTAGAATTGAAAATTATTCAATTCTGAAAATGTAAAAGTGACTCGAACATTGCTAGGATCTGTGGCAGGGGAAGCGGCACTCAGAGTGTCTCATTCACTTCTGTTCCTCTTCATGATACTTTATTCTTTAATCGTCCATCTGCACATCTAAACCATCATCATTCTCCTCTTTAAACCATCTTGCTACTCTCTTCTTCTGCATGTATGTCTCTTCATCTCATCACTTCACCATACCCCACAAGCACATCCCACTAACTCAACCTAAAGCACTGCATTCGCTTTTCTTTTGCAAATATGTTGACCGTTTGGTACCATCCTGAAAATCAGTCGGCCCCTTGGTGACCCATCGCTTGTACTCGCTGCAGAGAGGACACATCTTGCATGTGCTTGAACTCTGAATACCTTCAGGACCCATTGCCAGCACTGTGAGAAATTCACACCAACTACAGACTCGTCTCTAGAGCTCTAAATTGTGTCCCGTCATGAACTCTCCCCCACAACCAGACCAACCCATACGCCCAGCAGAGACGTGGGTCACACCAAAGAGTTATATGTTGCATGAAAAAGCTACAGAAACACAACATATGGAAAACAAAACAAATACCTATTGGAAATGGAAGATGAAGTAAAAAGAAAATCTAAACAAGGACCGCATCACAGTTATGGATTACCTTAAGCCCCAATATGAACCCGTTTTAAAGACAGATGGGGTAGTAATTAAAAACGGAGACCAGGCAGGACTCGATCCACTTAAAACCCTGCAGGCAACCCTCTGATGTGGAGGGGGTGCGGGCGAGAGGTCGATCAGATCTGAGCCCTGCGTACAAATCACACACATTTGATAGGTCACTCCATGATCCCAGGCCCAGTCTCAGAGGTGGATGATGATCCACTGAAGACTTGAGGAAGATGCCTGGCTCTTACAGCCAAGCCAGACCTTTGGTTCATTTCTCTTTGTTAACCTACTGTTTACCCACATTTACCCAGTCTGCAGCAACAGTAATCTGAGGTCACTATTGCTCCAGGCAGCCAATCGGACTGTCACTGCCAGGCCAAGACCCGACTAAGAAACTATTAAGAGGGTGTTCCACCCCATACCCCCCTGAAGCTACATCCCTGCGCCCGGGGCTTGGGCAGGAACCACACCGCTCGAAGGGACAGGATGGCGGGGTTGGGCAGGATGGAGACCTCCTGTCCACTCAGGAGCTCTGAGTGTGGGGTGTACAATGTCCCCTGTGGGGCACAAAAGGAATGTAAAGGATTTTGGGAAAATAAAAGAAGGGGAAATCATCCTGGGAGTAGGTGCAGGGGCAGCAGTCTGTGGGGAAGAGACACACTAGGGGAACCAAGGTGAAGGATTGACACTGCCAGGTGGTAGTCGCTTGGGGGGACGGTTTCAAGAGTGACACTTAGAGGAGTCCCAGGAACAGATTAAGGAACAGGCCCATAAAAATGAATACAACTATTACAACACTATAAGGAATTAGGAGGAGAAGTTGCATCTGGGAACCCTGGATTGGGTAGATAGTGGGAGGTAAATTAAAAGTGTGCAGCAGAGGAATGGGGGATTGGGAAACTGAGGCACAGGGCATCTAGTGGGGCAAAGGGAAGAAGTTTCAGGCAGGGAATGATTGCAGCGAAAGGGAGAATTGTCTATCAGGCAGACAGTATGGCAGGAGGGAGTACAGAGCTGAAAAGAGTGGGAGAGTTGGATAGAATAATTCACATTGTATTTTATCAGTGATGCAGTGATGAGGAGAGCAGGGACAACCAATGAACGTTGGTATAAATAAAACTAGTCAGATGCACAAAAGGGCGGACCCCTTAACAAAGGGGGGCGTATGGCCCGGGCCATGGGGCAAAGAGTATAGAGGAGGTTTAACTTCAGTTCAATACAACCCCAACATCACATACACAACATCACATTAATACTAATAATTAACAATACATCAAGAAAAATCATGAAAAAGAACAAAAATGTATGAATATCAAAACTTAAAACCTATATCTTGTCTGCATGTATCACCTAGTTCAGAAGAGCATCTTTTACAGCCTGAATATGGCTTTATTCACTTTGTCAGGTAAGTTTATACACATCTCTTCTCTGAACAACACAACACTTATAAGGGCGTTTGCTATAAACGGTTCATGTATTATAAACATAATTCTGTAACAAAGGTTACTCCAGTTCTTAAGTGAGATACATCACCATCACTCAGGGACCTCATATTTCCCGTGTCAGTCTCTGTTCCCTCTTTAATCAATTCAATTGGACCCAGGTGTTATTCTTGGTCTCTCAAAGTATGCAGGCAAATCCTTCACTTGAGACAGAGAGGTTTCCCAGGTAAGGACTGGTCTTCTTCTCAGTCTGCATCGTCCCTCTTCCCTCTCTAGTCCCCACACCTGCCTAAGCCACAGGTGTGTCCCGGGTAAGGACTGGCCTTCTTCTCAGTCTGCATACTCCCTCATCCCTCTCTAGTCCCCACACCTGCCTAAGCCACAGGTGTGTCCCAGGTAAGGACTGGTCCTCTTCTCAGTCTGCATCCTCCCTCTTCCCTCTCTAGTCCCCACACCTGCTAAGCCACAGGTGTTTCCCAGGTAAGGACTGGTCTTCTTCTCAGTCTGCATCGTCCCTCTTCCCTCTCTAGTCCCCACACCTGCCTGAGCCACAGGTGTGTCCCAGGTAAGGACTGGCCTTCTTCTCAGTCTGCATACTCCCTCATCCCTCTCTAGTCCCCACACTTGCCTAAGCCACAGGTGTGTCCCAGGTAAGGACTGGTCCTCTTCTCAGTCTGCATCCTCCCTCTTCCCTCTCTAGTCCCCACACCTGCCTAAGCCACAGGTGTGTCCCAGGTAAGGACTGGTCCTCTTCTCAGTCTGCATCCTCCCTCTTCCCTCTCTAGTCCCCACACCTGCTAAGCCACAGGTGTTTCCCAGGTAAGGACTGGTCCTCTTCTCAGTCTGCATCCTCCCTCTTCCCACTCTAGTCCCCACACCTGCTAAGCCACAGGTGTGTCCCAGGTAAGGACTGGTCTTCTTCTCAGTCTACATCGTCCCTCTTCCCTCTCTAGTCCCCACACCTGCCTAAGCCACAGGTGTGTCCCAGGTAAGGACTGGCCTTCTTCTCAGTCTGCATACTCCCTCATCCCTCTCTAGACCCCACACCTGCGTAAGCCACAGGTGTGTCCCAGGTAAGGACTGGTCTTCTTCTCAGTCTGCATCGTCCCTCTTCCCTCTCTAGTCCCCACACCTGCCTAAGCCACAGGTGTGTCCCAGGTAAACATTGGTCTACTTCCCAGTCAGCATCTTATCTCTAATCCCTACATGCCTTCAGTATGGAATGACTCCTTCCTTTTTCTAGATCTCCACTGGTCGCCACTTCCCTTCTTATTCACTTGGTTTCCTCCCTTCTGCTCCTATTAGGCCCTACAACCTTATGCGCCACTCTTAACAAACCCGCCAGGAAAGAAATAATACAATCCGCACAAGGGAGGCCCTCGGCCTAACTGGCCACTTGATATGCAAGGGGATATGAAACCTGAAAGGCATGGGACTGGCCCGCGGGACAACGTTTAAGTTTTTGGATAAGAGAGTATCCTGGTATCAGATTAGGGGAACACGGGGGGGGTGGTGTGTGTGTGTATCATGTATTGTCAATCAGTCATGTGACCAGACATTTTTCTCTGTGTCAAGGAGAGGCAACCCTACTGGTTCCTCTCATGAAAGGGTCAACTCTTATGTAAACCCCAGAGCCTTCAATTGACTTACCACGTGCGTGAGTGTGTAAGACATTTAGGGTAGTAGTTCTCTGCATGTAGTGACAGTCTGAATATTAGGGCCAGTGGGGTCCATTCCGGATCCTTCTGATCTATCATTGCGCACGCAGAGAATGGACATGGATTCCTCCGACAGTGCAAGTACATTGTGTGGCATTCCTGTGGTTTGCAGTGGAGATCCAGTCACTGCAGTGAGACAGGGACAAGGCTACATTTTGAAATTCAATGAGAACCTTAGTAGTAAAGAGCATCTGAATATTTTTCCCTGAGCACTGCCATTTGCTAGATGGTTGGTTTAGGGGCGAAACTGCATCGTCTCTTGTTCAAGGTGAGGTAGTTTTTAGGCTGAGCCCTGAACTTTTGTCTATCCATGATTACTGCTCCATTGAAGGCTCATGGTAGTCAGGTGCAAAGATCCATTAATCATTTGTGGCCCTTGTGTGGGATACTGCTCCTTGGAGTCAGTGCCATTGTTACCTACTGTGCAACTGTCACTTTGTGCAAAGGCGGAGTCCGAGAAGCAGCCCGAAATTGACATTCGAAAGAGAACCGACCCAAACTGGCATGAACCCTTGGACAGTGCATCCAAGTGCACTATATGGTAATGTTTTGTAAACATGGAAACCAAACCATGCTCCTTTCCCAAGGGAAGGTGTAGAAAAGTGGTTGTGCAAAACAGAGACGTGTAGGTTGTCGAGATAAAAGCTGCTGATGGCAACAAGTGCATAGGACATTTGCCAATCAGAGATCACCACTGGTTAATATGATAAAACATTTTGGGGAAGGAAGAGGGCAAACCTTGCATTAAACATCCCAAAGTTAAGGGAGAGTATCCATAAATTGTATGGCGGGAACAGAAATAGTGATGCATGGTCCTTCTGTAAAGTTCAGTTCAGAAAGTACAAGAAGGAGCATCTAGAGTTTAGCTGAACAAAGAAGCTTGTTGTTTATTGGGTAGAAACAAGCGAAAGGGGCATGCTCGCAGGACGATAAGCGTTGCTGCGACGCGGATGCAACTTGCCGATTCCGCCACAAAAGCAGTGGGTGTGATGGAGCTCACTGCAACTTACAGGTCCAGGAGTGACCAGCCGGGCAGTGATGGCAAGAACAGAGGGAAATGATGGACACTCAAGGCAGTGATGCTAAAAGGGAGGAAAAGCACGAGAGGAAAAGGTGAAATAACAAAGGGCGAGGGCGTACCCGCGCCTGTTAAGATACAGGAGTTCGGTAAAACATCAGTGGGTTATGACAAAGAGGAAGAAGCAGAGTTTTTGAGGAAGGTTTTTCCAGAAGGTTTTGCTATTCCACATAACGGGTCAGTGAATTCCATTTGACTGGCCTGAATTCAGCTGCCCCTATGCAGGAGTTTCAGACTGTCACCCTTGGGACTATTTCTAAAGAAAGAGCCGGGTGAACTCAGAATGATGCCTCACCTCTCTTACCAGAAGGTAGCTCAGGAACTCCTTTGAGGACAGGAAAGAATGTTCATGGTACTTTCATCTTGTGGATCAGTGGAGCGATTGGTACATAGCAAGGGTGTGGTTTGGGGTGATGTACACTGGAGAGTAGTCAGGAAAGATCTGCACACTATCTGGATATTGTATGTGTGGCAGCCGGGGAAATGAAACAGGTTAGTAGGAATGGGTGTATCCCTGACCCTACAGAAGTGTGTAGGCCCAGAGGAGGAGCTCTTCTTCTTCGGTACTTTAATTGATACTCTCAGGCTTCCAGTGATAAGGGCAGAGCTTCAGGGCATCGGTGCAATTGTGTCTGTTGGCAAAGAAGGTGCCGCAGCCGCAAACACTGGTTAGTTAGTTGAATTTTGCAGCCAGACCAAGCCCAGTTGGTAGGATGCGCTCTCTGAGGTTCGGCAGACAGCAGGGCTGGCCCTCAAGTTACACTTTACTTTAACTGATTTTCCATGGTGGTGAAAAAAGGTTTAAGGCCGTGGGATCTCTTTTTGGTGAACTTCAATGGGATTTCGCTGAGGCAAGGAGACACTGGGGTTCTACACTAACGCAGGAGGGAGGGTTGGATTTGGGCTTAACGCGGACTGGAAGTGGTGGGCTTCGTGTCCTGGCATTAAAATGGCTGACAAAAAACATAAAAGTTTTGAAACAGTTTCCAGTCTTGGCGGTGGTGGCAGTTTGGGGGGGATCACTCCAGAAACAGGAACAGTGTCATTTGGTCGGACAGCTTCTCCGTTGTCCGGGTTCTGAACAGGCTCAGTCAATGGCCCGCGCACAAAGGAGGGCTCAAGGCATCAACACCAATGAGATTATGTGTGAAACTAAACATTCTGTTTTTTGCACATTTTGTCAGAGTGCCATGGTGTAATTGCAGATGCTAAATGCAGAGGAAATGATTCGTTCTCGCTAGGCCGTTGGAGTTAGTGCAGTTGATTATGAAGCAGCCATTTTGTAGCTATGGACTGAGTATGGAGGATTATAAAGTTTGGGTAGGAAGATCCGCTGGGACCTCATGGCAGTAGTTGATGGAGAATGGCATCAAATAATTCATTAAAATATCTAAACTACAAAACAGCAGGCGACCTGAGCAGTATTTGGGCGCCTCTCTGAGTTTTGTTATTGCATCCAGATACAGAACACAACCACGACCTACGCCTAAAACAAGCCAGCCCAGCTGGCTGTTAGTATGCTTTTTTGGAAGTACAAAAAAGAGAGTAACAATGCTTCCTTTTATTGTGAATAATTAGAATTGAAAATGTTTCAATTCTAAAGACCATGGGACTGAATGTAGCCTCACTAAGGTGTGCTGATGGGGTAGTGGTCTTGGGAGTGAGTGTCTTAGTCACTCTTGTTTCCCTACACACCACTCTCCCCTGCAGTCTCTCACTTTGTTTCACTTGTGACCCTTTTTTCCCCACATCCCCCTCATCTGCATATCTCACGTCATCTCTTTCCTCTCAGCAACATCTTTTCACCCTCCTTCTGCACAGATTTCCTTTTTTTACAATTTTATATAGCGCACACTGGCCCTTGAGGTATTGTAGCGCTTTCCCTGACATTTCCTTTGTCTCCTCCCCTTCACTGCCCCTCACACACTGCACTTTTCTTGCCTTTTGGTGCTGTCCATATTTGGACAGTGGAGGACCTCCTGCACACACACGTTGTTTACTTTCACACCCACGCCTCCCACAATGTGCCCCATGGACGTCAATTCACCGAAATGCCAGGGGCAGCGGAAGTGACATCACACGCCCTTTGACCTTCACTTTCACTCACACACATACTTACACATACACACAAATTCACACTTACACTCTCTCTCACATAAACAAACTCCCACCCGCAAGCACGCACACAGCATACATTCAAAAGCATTTTTTACTTACCTCAGCTGCCATGGAAGGGCATATACAGCGAATTGTACCCCATTTTCATTATACTTATAGTGAATACTAAAATATTATTCACTGTTAGTGAAATAATAGATTGACGGAAAGCAGAGAGTGGAGCCCCAGCTCACGTCCATAACCACGAGCTGCCAATGTGTTCCTGGCACTCAATTTGCCACCTCCGAGGCCAGGGGTCGCCAAGGCAGTGCCAGGGGTCGCAAACGACGTCCACGTGTGCCCCTCGCATACAGGGGCTGCATCTTGTCTGCTTGCTTCGACGTTTGTTTTAAAAGCAGCATGCCAACGCGTACTCGGAAATGAAACATTTGAAATGGTGCCACGGCGGGGTGGCACAAAACCAGAGCCTCGCTGCACCTGTGATAAATGCTTTGTTGCTGAAAACCCCTGGGGGCCGACGCCCGCTTCGTGCATCGGAACCAGCACCCGAGCGGTGCTCTGTGGACAGTATTGTCAGTCCGGTTCTGCACCTCCCATCAGGCCATACTGCACAATTCTACATCAGTCCAATTGTTTTAATATTTCCCTCCCTAACACCCTTGGTGCCTGGCTGTGGAGCTGGCCTGGGCATTAGGGACCTGCCCGCCCAACGGGAATTTCCCATCCATCAGGTTCAATTGCGCAGTTCTACCTTTTTTAATGTTATTTTTATTTGTTTTAGAAATTAAACAGCTGAACAATCATTTCACCATTCCAGCAGTTTACATTGGCAGCTGGCATCTCACAAACCCAATTCAATACCAGTCTCCATAGTGCCATCCCAAGAGGACCCAAACCAGTCACATCCGCCCCCATTGGTCGAGGCCACGCCACCCCCGTCGACTCCGGTGGGGTCCTGTACGCGCATTTCTAGTTTAACTCAATAATTTCATAATTCAATAAGGCTCTGGCTGTGTTTGAACTTTCTGCCTATGTGTCAGCCCGAAGGCCTTCCTGCTTGCGCACAGGCAGGGTGGCGCAGACCTCCAGGCTGGGTGCAGGGACACCACTAGTGCTTAATTTGTGTTTGTTGTTTCCGGTGCAGAGCACCGGCACTTATTTTTGAGGGACGGAGCTTATTCTTCTGACTCAAGCGTTTGCTGCGAGCAAAAGACATATATTGGAAAGACGGAGGAAGAGAAAAACGAAAAAGCGTCACAATGGGAGAAAGCAAAAAGCTGCAAAAGTGAGCTGAAGGGGCAGGGGCTTTAAAAGGATTGAAGATGCCCGAGATGGTTTAAGGATTACGCTGCATCAGTATTCCGCGTTCCCACATTTAATTGCAGCAGCCGCGGGTTTAAGAGGAGGGCTTTGAGCACCGGCACCTTTTTATTTACAAATTAAGCACTGGACACCACACAACATATGCCTCACCGACAGTGCCACCACACTTCAGCTCCAGTGGCACTGATGTTCCAAATAATAAATGAAGGCCCTGGCCAACCGCCGCAGGCCCCGCGCCCACTTGCGGCATTCACTCACCGAGCTGAAGCTGCTCAACCGACTGCGCTTGACGAGGACCTGGCCAGCCCCATCCATGCATGCGCACAAGTGCATGCTGCTAGTGCATGCAGAGACAGCGTCATACCCAAGGTAGCACAGCCTCTGCCATCCAAGGCCACCGAACAGTCACAACAAAGCGCCTCGAAGCCAGGAACTCACTGCTGCATGCATTGCAAACCGAGAGTGGCTGCGCACTGATGGCCCTCAGGGCGAAGAGGAGACGCATCACACCGATGAGCTGGGGAGAGACCAATGCCATCCAATGCCATCCAATGCCATCCTGCGGAAGATGCAACAAGGCTGCTGGCTCCAAGCGACACTGGCAACGAGCGGCCATCTTAGGTGAAGGCAAAGAAAATGTTGTTTTATAGTGAGGGCTGTTAGCAGAGAAAGAAAGTGAGATGTGAGTGCAAGAGGGAAAGCCTGGACTGCGAGAGAGCCGGCAACACACAAAGACTGAAAACCTGAGCCACTTCTCAGAAGATGGCACTGGGTGTAGTGAAAACGGTGCCCGGAGAGACCATGGTAAGCTATAGTGCAAACAGAAGTGTTTAACCGGAACAAACCACAGCTCACACGAGGTAGGACCAGTCCTGTCGGGGTTTGTGGATGTAATTATTGTGCTTTCATTTTACTGCAGCCTGCAGCTCTCGCACTCCATGTGCGCATGCGCAAGCGATAGAACATGGCGCGGTCTCAGTGGTGAAGAGCGCAGAATGTTTCTAACAGAGAAAGAGTGATGTACACACCTACATCTTACACATACTCACCAATAGTGGGGGATAAAGAACATGTCTCTCCTAGAGGTGATAACATGTTAGGGTGGCCCTATCAGAAAGTATTATTGGCACTCATTGTGGATCCCAATGCCCTCCTGCAGTTGCAGGTCCATGTGGTTAAAAATGTGAAACAAAATCCAAGAAGCTTTTAAAAGGGTTTGGGTGCCTGTAGTTATACATACACCAGAAAATCAAAGTAAGCTGATCAACCACCAGTGTGCATGAAGCAGTAGGAATGTAATCAAAGAAATGGTTTCAGTCTGGGGTATGTGTACCAGTCAAGGCAACTGACCTGTGACCACAGAACAGTGTGGACATTTGTTGCGCATGGACTTACAGGCATTACCCAAGGAAGCAGTGGTAGGGAAGTCCCCTTTGTTGAATATTACAGAGATGATATCCATGCCATGGGGGCCAAGATAGTCACATTACCACCAGAATAGATTACATGAGCAATCCCAAGATTGCACAGCGTTTAAATACCAATGGGAGTCTATCAATTTGTAAGAAAGTCCTTTGGGAGTTTATTGGTCACATCGGTGTTTCAGACAGAGATGAACTCTGTGTTTGGAGATCTACCTGGAACAACAATTGTTCAGGGCGACGTACCTGTGTACGGGAATTCGTGGGAGGAACGCAATGAACAAGTGACAAAGGTTCTAGAAAGATTTAGAGACCATGGGTTAACTTTGAGGGTTGACAAATATAGCTTTGGGAATGCTGAAATCACTTCTCAGCATTACATCAGCAGGAGTGAGACCTAAGGAGGAATTAGTGGAGACAATTAAAAAAATGTACACACACCAGTAAATAAAGATAAACTCTTGCACTTCCAAGGAATGGTGGAGTTCTGCAGCAGGTACATAGAGAGATTGTCTTAACACAGAGAGTCGGGGAGAAGAGGAAGACAAACCCATACTGTCTCCCCAGAAGCTGAATCATAAACACAGGAAGTATGGGGTTTATTTGTTAGATGGAACCGCTGGTAACAAATTTACCTAGGGCTCTTCTATCTCACACTATGGGAATCATTTTGCGTGCTGCTTTAAGCTATGTGGTGGGGGAAATTTCCTTTACGGACTAGGTGATCTCACACACTATATAGTGTCTTGCTTCATCATATGACCACCTAGCCCCATCCGGGTAGGACAATGCCACCTGGACAGACTCAACCTCACCGTTAAAAGAACACGAGGGAGCGCAGAAAATGTGAGATCCAATTCTGCTAGGGGAAATATAAAAACACCTAGTCAGTCACCTGTGTAATAGTACACCTTTATTTGTGGTAACCGGTGGTGAGATTAAGATCAAATGATGGGGCACCTATAGGAGGGTAAAGGCTCACAGGGTCACCTATCTATTAGTTACTGGCCAACATGTTTCTGCCCACTGCTAAGAGCCTAAGGATGTCTGGGGGCATTCTTCAGGGCCTGTGATCCCTCAGTGTCATGCACTACAGAAGCAGGAGAAAAGGGCTACCTCAATAGGAGGAGCTCGGGTGCTAATAGAGGAGAGGGCCTACCTGTGGGAAGCTACACCACAGAGGCCCTAATCCTGAAGGGCAAAGAGCCCCAGGTCTATGAGAGGGGGAGTGTCCCCTTGTACAAGCGGTCAAGGAGGGGAACGGAGTAGGTGCACAGTGAGCGCCTCCTTTGGAGTATGTGTGACTGTCTAAGCTGTGGTCTGCGTGGGGAATTCTATAGTGGCATGCCTTGAATAACGCTTACCAGTTCCACTGTTCCGACTATCCTTCGTTCCTACAGTGATTGTGCCATTTTTAGGTGTAGCTTGACAACGCAATTGCGGCAAGACCTCATCTGATCAACAAAAAGAGTTTTAAGCAGCATTTCAGAGGGGCTTTGACTCCACTCACATGTTGATCTTCCTCCATGCTGAATTTCATTGGACAGACATCGTGTGCATCCACTGAAAAAAGTGCTTGCATTGCACAGATTATGCTCGATACAGTAGGCCTAGGTTGGTTATGGTGATAAGCCAATGGTCAAGGCTCTATGTTTTGTAGGTTCATTGGGAAGAGGTACATCAGATGCCATAATTCTAATCTGTTTATAATGAAAGAATATGTCAAAGACAGTAGGCCTGAATTATTTACTGTCAAACATGTTAAATTCAATAGAACTTTATGGAACTATGTGTCAAACAAATACACGAAGTAGCTTTACACTGTAAACACTCTCATAAATAAAATAGGAATGGGTGTTACATTGAAATCTCCTTTGCCAAATGCCATAGGCATGGTCTTTACACTGTGAACCCTCTGACAAATTTAATAGGAAGGGTTTTTGTATGGTGAACTCTGACACCTGCAGTAAATAGGGCTTTTACATTTTGAAGTCAATGAAAACCCTGCAGAAAGAAGCTACACATTTTTAACTCTTTGACAACTACAATAGGTAAGGGTTACAGAATGTAAACTCTCAGACAAATGCAACAGTAAAGGGTTTAGGGTATATATAGATATCCCTTTTTAGGACTGGTCGCAGAAAATGCTTTGTGTGTCAGAAGGAGAGTTAATGTTCATGTCAACGTATACTTTGGATCTGTCTAATTGAAAGGTCCCTCTGGGCAGAGAGCCCACAGGCATGTTTATGAAAAAAAGCCATTAGCCTTTACTTACTTTTCTTATTTTATCCTGTTGAGGCAAAGCCACTAGACCGCTGACTTTATATTGTGAACAAATTCTGCGAATGTGCATCCTGGTTAATCTACAAGGCGCCTGTAGGAGAGCTTCCAATTTACAATTCCATCTTCTAAACATTTTTAAAATTTTGATTATGGTGTTTACTTGTATGTGCACTGAAGTACTTTTGTACTTTTCCTTTTTAAAGAAAAGGCATTGGTTAGAATATCATTGCTTATTGATTTAATGTGTGTTATGTTTATGTGTTGCTCAGTTCTCAGCTGCAAGCCCACAGCACATTTCTGAGTCAGCCCTTTACTGCTTTGCACATTTCTGAGTCAGCCCTTTACTGCTTTGCACATTTCTGAGTCAGCCCTTTACTGCTTTGCCTCAGGTCAGGTCTGCATTGTGAACTCTGTGACAAACGCACTCGGACGAGGGTTTGGATTGTGTGACAAATGCAAATGGAAAGGTTTTTACATTGAGAACTCTGTGGAAACTACAATAGGAAGACCTTCCCCCTGTAAACTCCTTGATGGACACCACAGGCAAGAGCTATCCACTGTTTAACACCAGGAGACCTTCTGAAACAGACCTGCCGTCCCGGTGGTGAAACAGAGGTCTCAGTTTCATTTTATGCATTTGTAATTTTAGGTTCAGTTTTTAGTTGTGTGTGACTTAAAGTAGTTTTTCTTTTTAAAAAGGGAAAGCACTGGACGTTGATGAAGAATGATTGTACAATATTTTTTTAAAGTTAATTTAACCCTTTATTTTGTTTGCTCTTTAGGTGTGTTGAAGTGTAGCTTTTATAATTAAAAATTAACATGAAAAGCTTGCAAATTAATGTATAATGATGTCGCATAGAAAATGTATTGCTGTGCTTTTAATATACACGTGTGAAATGTGCCCATGGGGAGTGGCAACTAATGTATATGATGATTATTGAAATTTATCAATAATGAATTAATAATGTACTAATTTGGGATTTTGTGTTAGCATTAAGAATGATAGGTTAAGGTTTTGCTAAATTAATCACTACGGCACAGGCAAATAATGTTACCACATCAGCTCTGATACAGAATGGTGCTAGTGTATCCACTGCACCCGAGACGCAGACACAGTTGCAGCCACCACCAGTTCAGAGGCTCTACCCTGATGTCCCAGTATTAGAGACGACTACAAGTTTGATGGTGCCGCCTGATCCAGTAAACACGGGATCAAAGTTAGTGCGGATTGAGCCAACTCCACATTTGCTGCCCCAGCTGCACCAACAGGTGGTTCCGAATTACACTTCGGTCACAGGACCGCAGTCAGCCACGGCACCTGTAATGAACCAAGCTATGGGAGTTAATACTTCACAGGGTCTGGGAAACGGACAGGCACCAGGTGCTATATCTTTGCCAATTATCGTTGGTCCACCAGTACCGCTGTATGTGCAGGCAAAGCCTAGTGTATGTGACCAGGGGGTAATGACTCAAGAGGTGATAAGAGGAGGGTTCACAGGAAGCCCTCAAGGGATGACACCGTGGAAACAGACAGCAGAAAGATCTAGATCTTTGTTGGACTTCAGTCCGATTGGGGTTCCTTTAGAGACAATGAGACAAGCAGGTTTGGGTCTACTGACTCACCAGGTACTGAGTGCAAATACGTCACAAACGCCAGTGGTGCAGGCTGGAAATATCTTGTTGCAAGGTTTGACTGCGCAACAATTGAATGAATGGTTAGACAAGCTTAATTCTCCACAGACTACCCCTGCAAGAGCAGAGCGGCCAGAGAGAGAGGAATACTTGAATTTTGTGAGGTTGGGCGTGGAAGCAGCAGAGTTAGTTGAAGGAAGCATGGGAGTGAATAGATTAGAATCATACACTGAAGCAGAACTGAGGTACCTGTGCCCTAAGATAACCAAAGAAGCGAGTAAGGTGCACCAAAGATTGGCAAACCTAGCAGACAAATACGGCATAGACTTAGACAACAAGAGGAGTTACAGGTTAGACTTCGAGCCTAAAGATTTTGACCACATGCGATCTACTGGGATGAAGGCACACCTTAAAGAAATACTACAGAGGGCTCAAGTTTGGGGAGCATTAGAGAAGTGGGAAGGCAGATGGGCAAAGAAGAGAGATAAAAGGAAAAGTGATTGCTCGGAACAGCAGCAGGCGAAAGCGGTACCAGACACGGGGACAATAAAGATGTTATCAATGAGAGAGACAGCTGGGGGGGGGGGTTCTAGTTCATGGACCATGGTCTAGAGGTGACATTCTATCCTTCACAAATGACTTTCCTAGACTGAGGGAAAAGCCGATAGAATGGTATCAGCAGACAGACAGGTTTGTGAAGCTTGCAAAATGTCTTTGGGAGGACTTGAATACACTGTTTGAGATTATAGTTCCAGCCGATTTGTGGCTTGAGTGCAAGACAAGGTGTGGATTGGCCGACAGAAGAGCCGGCAAGGGACAAGGTTACTGGAGCACCGTCTCCTGAGGTGATGAGGTATTACTTTAAGGTGATTGAGTTCCTGAAGCAGAAGGTGTCGCCGCAGAATATTGATTGGCAGAAGATTGATCGAACGGCACAAGAAGGCAAAGAGTCGATACATGCTTACTATGAGAGGTTGTTAAAGGCATTCAAGCACTACAGTGGCACAGAGGTCATAGAGCCGAAAGACATGAATCACCTTGTGTTCAGGTTTGTTGAGGGATTGAGGCCAGAGATTAGGCAGATGATTAAGAATCATTTGATCTGTTGGCAAGCGAAGCCGATTGATGAGGTGTTGCAGTATGCAAAATACAGTAGTGATGAGATTCAATTGAAGCAGAGAAAGCTGAAGCTGAAGGAGAAGGTGATGGTGATGCAAATTAAGGCAGCTCAAGCAGGGATGCAGGGAAATGGAGTACAGAAGATGGTGAAGCAGCTGCAAGGAAACAAGCGAGAGGCAGAGGTCGAGGAGGTTTTATGAACCGTGGTCCAGATTTGAATACTGTAGTAGTTCAAAATGACGTGAAAGGGATGAAAAAGATGTTACCATGCCCTGCGTGCGGGGGCGTGGGACATTGGAAGCGGGAATGTCCGATGATAGTGCAGGATGGTGTTGTTCAACAAAGCAATGATATCGTGCATTTCAAAATGTGAAGGGACCAATGCTGCAGTCGTCTTGACGCTGACCCAGTCTTCGTGTCCCTGCGGAGTCTGAGATAGAGACCTCATTCCAAGGTAACGAGGGTTAGGGGCTCCTCTCATGGACATGGCATTGGCAGATTAGGTTTAGAAAACCCAGCTCTCCTTTAGGTAGGAGGTTAGGCCTTTCACATTAGGGTATTGGGGCATATTACATCTCGTATGTCTTTTTACGTATGGCAAGATGGTGGGGGTCTTCGTAATAATGACTCTCGTCTTCACAATTCTGTTTCTTGCATTATTCATTATCCTAATCATTGCAGCCCATGCAACTTATCGCAAATTGTAGTTATGTTAAATAAAAACTATTGAAACTCTACTGCATCTTTGTCATTGCCTGTGTTTGTATGAGACATGTTATATCTGTGAGAAAGGGGTAATCTCTGTTTAACCACGACACTCCCTGAGATGTCTTATTCTCGAGTCCATGCGTAACAGCTGCCCTAAATCACCTTTTACTATTGTGTTATGGTGAGGTGCTTCTAGTGAGCCGGTAAGGTTGGGATAACAGTTGCAACTTTTTGTAGGAAAGTCATAGTCGCCTGCAAACAAAAGTACTGTCATCCTTAAACCAGCAGTCTTGCTCAGAGCAAGAATCCAAACTACGACACTTCTATCTTCAATCAGATATTGAAGAAGGATTTGGAATAATTGGAATTGCCTTTTAATTCGACTCTAGTGCAGTATATAGATGATTTGTTGATTGCATCCAAAACGAAAGATGACTGCAGGTATGATACTATTGCCCTAATTAATCACTTGGGAAAGAATGGACATAAAGTGTCCCAAAAGAAGCGGCAGTACTGTCAGAAAGAGGTGAAGTACTTAGGCCATCTGATTGATAAAGGGTCGAGGAGAACATCGAAAGAGAGAGTGACAGCCATATTGCAGATGAATCCCCCGACATCCAAGAGAGACGTTAGGATGTTTTTGGGAATGGTGGGCTACTGTCGCCAGTGGATTACAAACTTCCCAATTATCACTAAGCCATTAGTGAAGTTGACCATTAAGGAGGTTAAGGATGGCCCGGATACCCTAACTATGTCTGAGAAAGAGATGAGGGCATTCATTGAGCTGAGAGAATGTATGTGCAGGGCTCCAGCTTTAGGTATCCCTGAGTACACGAAGCCTTTTGTCCTGTTTTGTCATGAACGTGATGCTTGTTCTTTGTCTGTCCTGACACAGGTCCATGGAGGTGCAAACCGCCCAGTAGCATATTTTTCAGCTACTTTGGACCCGGCTGCAGCAGCCTTACCGGGTTGTCTGCGTGCAGTTGCAGCAGTTGGTCAAAGCCTTACTCAGTGTGAAGGCATAGTGACGGGACATCCTTTAACAGTAATGGTCCCACACTCAATCGAAATACTACTCACTCAAACCAAGACGCAGCATATGACAAATGCCAGACTGACAAAATATGAAATGATTATACTGGGGTCACCAAATGTGTCATTGAAACGTTGTACTGTGTTAAACCTGGCAACTTTGCTTCCCAATGAGAATACAGATGTTGTTGATGCTGAGGAGGTAGAAGAGGATTGTCTTGAGGTAACAGAACTGTGCACCAAACCGAGACCTGACATTAAAGATACCCAATTGGAAGAGAATGATTACATTATCTTTGTTGATGGCTCGTGCTTGAGAGACTCAGTAGGAGTACTGAGAGCCGGATACACTGTATGTACAATCACTGGTATCCTAAAAGCATCTTGGCTTGAAAGAGTATACTCTGCTCAAGTGGCTGAGTTGGTTGCTCTTACTAGGGCATGCCATGCCGCTGACAAATTAAAAGTCACTATCTATACTGACAGCAGGTACGGATTTGGAATTGTCCATGATTTTGGCCAGCTATGGTCGCAAAGGGGTTTCATGACCTCTTCTGGTTCTCCAGTGAAAAATGGTGAAAGAATTAAGTAGTTGTTTCACACAATTCAGTCACCTCTTGAAATTGCCGTGGTGAAATGCAGCTCTCATGTGAAATCACAAGACTTAGTTTCCATGGGAAAAGAATATGCAGATCAAGTCGTAAGGTTTTCTGCATTGAACTGTATATTGTTCAAAGATCAGTGGGAATTGTTACCTGAAACAGAAAATGAGACATGCACAGGTTACGCATTGAGGGTGGTTGACACGATGGAAGAATTAAAATTGTTGCAGGGACGTGCCAGCAGAGAAGAGAAACGCTCTTGGCTTAAAATGCAATGTGTACAAAGACCTGATGATTTGTGTGTGTCAGACGAGGGGAAAATGGTTTTGCCAAACAGTCTTTTGTCACAGTTTTCAAGGTTTTACCATGGTCAAGCACATATTGGGAGAGATGCCATGATCAGGCTGTTCAAAATTGATTGGTTTAACCCTAAATTCCGATAAGCAGGAGAAGTGATTTGTCACAGGTGCATCATCTGTTAGCAGATGAATGCGGGGAAAGGGACCATGGTGAATTTGAGCCACATTGGGAGAGCAGGAGGTCCATTTAGCAGAATGCAATTGGATTTTATTGAGATGCCTGTGTGTGGAGGTCTGAGATACGTGTTGGTGATTGTGTGTATCTTTAGTCACTGGATTGAAGCATACCCCACACATAGGAATGACAGCCTCACAGTAGCGAAGTTGCTGCTTAGGGAATTGATACCACGTTTCGG
This sequence comes from Pleurodeles waltl, assembly GCF_031143425.1. Lineage (NCBI taxonomy): Eukaryota > Metazoa > Chordata > Amphibia > Caudata > Salamandridae > Pleurodeles > Pleurodeles waltl. The sequence goes on along the minus strand of NC_090444.1, from coordinate 76,069,298 downwards.
GTTCCCGATCTCTTTAGAATCAGATAGAGGAAGTCACTTCAACAATGAGGTGGTTAAGCTCTTGTGTGCAGCATTGAACATTGAACAGAAGTTGCATTTTAGCTACCGTCCTGAAGCCTCAGGACTAGTGGAGCAGATGAATGGTACCTTGAAGTCGAGAATGGTGAAAATGTGTGCAGCTACAAATTTGAAATGGCCAGATGCATTGCCCTTAGTGCTAATGTCAATGAGAAATACACCCAACAAGAAAACAGGACTGTCTCCTCATGAAATTCTCATGGGCCGAGCTATGAGATTGCTCGCAGTGCCTGCAAATGCTCTTGTGGATATCACGGATGATATGGTGTTGGACTACTGGAAGGGCCTGGCTGACGTGGTCCGCTCTTTCTCTCACCAGGTGGAAGCAACCACACTGCCACTGATAAATGATCCAGGTCACAACCTGAAAGCTGGTGACTGGGTTGTCAAGAAACACGTGAGGAAGTTGTCTTTGGAGCCATGTTGGAAGGGGCGGTATCAAGTAATACTGACAACTAATACTGCTGTGAAATGTGCAGGAATTCCAAACTGGATCCATGCCAGTCACAAAAAGAAGGTGACGTGTCCAACTGATGAGGAAATTGAGTTGTCGAAAATAACAGCTACAGAAAAGGAAGTATCAGGGCCGGAGAGTAATCAAAGAGGAACTGAGACTGGAGGAGAGCCTGTTGAGGATGGCTTGGTCACTCAAACAGCAAACAAGACCCAGAAGGGTGACGGTGAGCCTATCTCAGCTGAGGCACCAGGAGGACCGACCCAAAGAGAGGTTCTCACAGAAGCAGACGGATACGGGTTTGAGGTTGAACCCCTGACAGACCCAGAGGGCGAAGGAGGTGAGGCAGAAGGAAGTCAGAGTGTTCAGACTCCTCCTGAGCTGCTTGCAGGTCCAGCAAGAGAAAACACCATAGTACAAGAGGAGGGCATTGAACAGCAACCTGAAAAGCCGAACAGTAAAAGGACACTGAGAGGAGATAAGTGGCCAGAGTCACAAGTTGCAAAAGGAAAAGTGGTCATTAATGAAACAATAGAGGAAGAGGTCGATACCACAAGGAAAGAAGATTGGAGTGAAGAGGAATTGCAGGGTGATCGAAAGTTGAAAAGAAAGAGCATAGCAAACAGAAGATACGCGGGTCCTGAATGGGCTTATGCAACTTCAGCTGAATGGCAACAAGAGTTCTTGGCATTCTGTTTTGATCGAGAGGTTCCAGGTCAATATTATGGCACTTGAAATTGACCACAAATAAAAGAGACTGTGTTAAGTTGAAACTGAGTTAAAGGGAAACCTGAGAGAAGAGACTGATAAATTACCGGATGTGACACTGTTAACCTGAATTGACTTTTGAAAACTGATTGTGACAAGCTGCTAGACTGATTTGACAAGGATCCTGGGAGTGAATGAGAAAGATGTAAATATTTGCTGGAGAAAGACTTTCGCTTAGTGTAGGAAGTTGGCTCTGTATGTGCTATTTCAAAGTAAGGAATAGCATGCACAGAGTCCAAGGGTTCCCCTTAGAGGTAAAATAGTGGTAAAAATAGATAATACTAATGCTCTATTTTGTGGTAGTGTGGTCGAGCAGTAGGCTTATCCAAGGAGTAGTGTTAAGCATTTGTTGTACATACACATAGACAATAAATGAGGTACACACACTCAGAGACAAATCCAGCCAATAGGTTTTGTTATAGAAAAATATATTTTCTTAGTTTATTTTAAGAACCACAGGTTCAAATTCTACATGTAATATCTCATTTGAAAGGTATTGCAGGTAAGTACTTTAGGAACTTTAAATCATAAAAATTGCATGTATACTTTACAAGTTATTGACAAATAGCTGTTTTAAAAGTGGACACTTAGTGCAATTTTCACAGTTCCTGGGGGAGGTAAGTTTTGGTTAGTTTTACCAGGTAAGTAAGACACTTACAGGGTTCAGTTCTTGGTCCAAGGTAGCCCACCGTTGGGGGTTCAGAGCAACCCCAAAGTCACCACACCAGCAGCTCAGGGCCGGTCAGGTGCAGAGTTCAAAGTGGTGCCCAAAACGCATAGGCTAGAATGGAGAGAAGGGGGTGCCCCGGTTCCGGTCTGCTTGCAGGTAAGTACCCGCGTCTTCGGAGGGCAGACCAGGGGGGTTTTGTAGGGCACCGGGGGGGGACACAAGCCCACACAGAAATTTCACCCTCAGCGGCGCGGGGGCGGCCGGGTGCAGTGTAGAAACAAGCGTCGGGTTCGCAATGTTAGTCTATGAGAGATCTCGGGATCTCTTCAGCGCTGCAGGCAGGCAAGGGGGGGGTTCCTCGGGGAAACCTCCACTTGGGCAAGGGAGAGGGACTCCTGGGGGTCACTTCTCCAGTGAAAGTCCGGTCCTTCAGGTCCTGGGGGCTGCGGGTGCAGGGTCTCTCCCAGGCGTCGGGACTTTGGATTCAAAGAGTCGCGGTCAGGGGAAGCCTCAGGATTCCCTCTGCAGGCGGCGCTGTGGGGGCTCAGGGGGGACAGGTTTTGGTACTCACAGTATCAGAGTAGTCCTGGGGTCCCTCCTGAGGTGTTGGATCTCCACCAGCCGAGTCGGGGTCGCCGGGTGCAGTGTTGCAAGTCTCACGCTTCTTGCGGGGAGCTTGCAGGGATCTTTCAAGGCTGCTGGAAACAAAGTTGCAGCCTTTCTTGGAGCAGGTCCGCTGTCCTCGGGAGTTTCTTGTCTTTTCGAAGCAGGGGCAGTCCTCAGAGGATGTCGAGGTCGCTGGTCCCTTTGGAAGGCGTCGCTGGAGCAGGATCTTTGGAAGGCAGGAGACAGGCCGGTGAGTTTCTGGAGCCAAGGCAGTTGTCGTCTTCTGGTCTTCCTCTGCAGGGGTTTTCAGCTAGGCAGTCCTTCTTCTTGTAGTTGCAGGAATCTAATTTTCTAGGGTTCAGGGTAGCCCTTAAATACTAAATTTAAGGGCGTGTTTAGGTCTGGGGGGTTAGTAGCCAATGGCTACTAGCCCTGAGGGTGGGTACACCCTCTTTGTGCCTCCTCCCAAGGGGAGGGGGTCACAATCCTAACCCTATTGGGGGAATCCTCCATCTGCAAGATGGAGGATTTCTAAAAGTTAGAGTCACTTCAGCTCAGGACACCTTAGGGGCTGTCCTGACTGGCCAGTGACTCCTCCTTGTTTTTCTCATTATTTTCTCCGGCCTTGCCGCCAAAAGTGGGGCCTGGCCGGAGGGGGCGGGCAACTCCACTAGCTGGAGTGTCCTGCTGGGTTGGCACAAAGGAGGTGAGCCTTTGAGGCTCACCGCCAGGTGTGACAATTCCTGCCTGGGAGAGGTGTTAGCATCTCCACCCAGTGCAGGCTTTGTTACTGGCCTCAGAGTGACAAAGGCACTCTCCCCATGGGGCCAGCAACATGTCTCGGTTTGTGGCAGGCTGCTAAAACTAGTCAGCCTACACAGATAGTCGGTTAAGTTTCAGGGGGCACCTCTAAGGTGCCCTCTGTGGTGTATTTTACAATAAAATGTACACTGGCATCAGTGTGCATTTATTGTGCTGAGAAGTTTGATACCAAACTTCCCAGTTTTCAGTGTAGCCGTTATGGTGCTGTGGAGTTCGTGTTTGACAAACTCCCAGACCATATACTCTTATGGCTACCCTGCACTTACAATGTCTAAGGTTTTGTTTAGACACTGTAGGGGTACCATGCTCATGCACTGGTACCCTCACCTATGGTATAGTGCACCCTGCCTTAGGGCTGTAAGGCCTGCTAGAGGGGTGTCTTACCTATACTGCATAGGCAGTGAGAGGCTGGCATGGCACCCTGAGGGGAGTGCCATGTCGACTTACTCGTTTTGTCCTCACTAGCACACACAAGCTGGCAAGCAGTGTGTCTGTGCTGAGTGAGAGGTCTCCAGGGTGGCATAAGACATGCTGCAGCCCTTAGAGACCTTCCTTGGCATCAGGGCCCTTGGTACTAGAAGTACCAGTTACAAGGGACTTATCTGGATGCCAGGGTCTGCCAATTGTGGATACAAAAGTACAGGTTAGGGAAAGAACACTGGTGCTGGGGCCTGGTTAGCAGGCCTCAGCACACTTTCAATTGTAAACATAGCATCAGCAAAGGCAAAAAGTCAGGGGGCAACCATGCCAAGGAGGCATTTCCTTACACAACCCCCCCCCCAAACGAAAGAGCTGAATTAAAAAAAAAAAAAAAAGAGTTTCTAGCCATCCTCAAATTAGTTGTTTATACTTATAGCACTTTACTTTCTGATTCTTTACAGATCATGCATAGCACGGGAGATGATATTGAGGGAAGTAAGCGTTGTAAATATTTGGGTGTTGCTTTGGGTGTTGTATGTGTGATATTCATTATAGCTTTGTTTGTGGAGAGGCGTTTGGTGGATGAGAATGAAGCTAACAATGCTACAATTTCTGAGACTGCTACACTAACACCGCGGGAGAGGTTTGAACAGGATATGAAGTATCTGCATGAGGAAACTAACTGCAAAGGGGAACTGTCTACTAATGTTTTCTATCGCTTGCTGAGTGAGTATGTTGATACTATGGATGCGAAAGCCAGTTATGTGTGTACACAAATTCCTGTTTCAGTACAAGAGGGGGTTACATATCACAGCTTGCCACTAACCTACGGAATAAGTTGTAGTCTGCTACTAACACGTTTCTGTAACCAAGAAGAAGTGCAATACTTTTACTCTAACTATGACCTTGTATTCTCTTATGTGCCTATTATAGAAAATTTGAATAGTGTAGGTAAATATTATGCCATAAAGCTGATTAAGGGGTTCTTTGAGCCTAGAGTGACGATTAGTACATCTTATGCACACCGCATTTATTTGACATGCTTGCTTACACATGTAGAGAAAAGCTTTTTAGATCACACTGAAGATAGAAGGAGTGTTTTAAAGGGGAAATTAGAAAAAGGCTTAAAGCAACATTCCTTTATTAATAGTGGTAGTTACAACGGGGTTAGGGAACAAGGGAAACTAGCTTTAGATGCACAACATGTAGGTAAGCTTTGCATTACGCGGCCAAAGTCATATTATGAAAATGTGTTTGTGGGAACGAGTGAATGTAAGCATGTGTTTTTGTTTCAGAGTAAATGGACATTCATGTTAAATGGAATGGATCAAGCAATCCCAGACTTAATGCTTATTACCGTCTTCCAAAGGGATGGTATGGGACATGTTATTTGGGAATAGTTTTCCCAAAGATCTATCAGCTAGATGATTTAAAGAAATTCCCGAAAGTGACTGAATTACTTCGTACTAGAAAAAAGAGAGAAACTGCCGCGTTGTAGTAGGAGACATATTTGGAGCAATAATTCCTTCAGTAGAGGTTATTTCGAACTCCGTAAAGATTCAAAAGTTGTCTACTATTGTGGATAACATGCTGATAAACTTCACAGGGGCTATACTCCTGATGGATACTGAAATTGCTGCGGAGAGGGCTATGACTCTTCAAAATAGGCTTGCTTTAGACATTCTTTTAGCGAAAAATGGCAGAGTCTATAAGATGCTTAATGAGCGTCACTGCTGTGCCTATATACCCGACAATAGTAATGAGATTAGAAGTATGCTTACTAACCTGACAAGAGATAATGCAGATTTGAAGGAACTGAAGGAACCAGGAGTTTGGGAAAAGGTTGGAAATGGATTTGCAAAGGTGGGAAGCTGGTTTAGTAACATTTGGCATGGGTTATTGGGAAAATTAATACAGGGGATAGTATTGTTTTGGTTTGTTTATTTGGGCTATGGTTATCATGCGAAATTAGTAAAAGGATCAAGGTAAAATAGGCAAAATCCAATGCGAGGAGGGAACAAAAGAAAAGGGAAAAATTGTTCAGGGCAAAATATGAAAGAACAAAATCAGGGGAAGAAATAGAAATAAAGGAGATAAGAAAATGAATTAATTGAAAACAAAGGGATTTGTGTGATGACAAGTGTCATCAGAGGAGGGATTGTTGGAGTGTAGCTTTTATAATTAAAAATGAACATGAAAAGCTTGCAAATTAATGTATAATAATGTTGCATACAAAATGTATTGCTGTGCTTTTAATATACGTGTGTGAAATGTGCCCACGGGGAGTGGCCACCAATGTATATGATGATTAATGAAATTGATCAATAATTAATTATTAATGTACTAATGTGGAATTTTGTATTAGCATTAAGAATTATAGGTTAAGGTTTTGCTAAATTAATCACTAGGCCTTAGTTAGCAAGAGTCTGGGCCTAGCTGCCTGGTCTCATATTAAATGTGTTTTTCTAACGTGCCATGTGCTGACTTGCTGAAGGACATGAAGTCGTACTTTTCCAGAAGCTAGAAGATGTGTGTGTAACCGTAGTAAATTCTTTCTCATGGGACCCGACTTGCTCAAGGAGACATTCTTGCTGAATGAAACAGTGTAATTCGCAACAGGTGCAAGGTCGCCTGAACTGGTAAAGACAATGGAACTACTGACTGAACAGTGGAAGTAACTTTTTCGTACCTGACTTTCTACCCGTTGGAGACGTCAATTACAGGAGCCAATAAACTACGTGAGAACTGTTTTAAGTGAAAATTCTAGTAAGGTGAGCAGCCGATCATTGGATGGAGATAATGATGCACCAAATTTTGCCCAATTGGAAATTAGGAGACTGTACAACAAGATTAATATAATACCATGTCAGAAGGAGAAATCAGCCATTTTCCAGCCACTACGAGCCTAGCCATTACGTGCCTTTCCTTACCTAGCCACTTTGTCATTGCGTACTATTACTTAGATATTCTGTCTTAAAGACTTTGCGGTTTGACTCTTCAAACCATTTTCATCCTTGCCTTGCCTGATTCATACTTCTCCTCCTTATGAGGGAAGTGTTCCTTATTGCCAGTCTTGCTGAACTTTGCTGCTTATCCTGGCTCATGGCGAATCAACTGAGGGCCTGAGGATGAAGACTGACTCTGTATGCTGACCCATTACGGACGGTAACTATATAATGATGAAATTGTAATTGTCTGTTTGCCTTTTCTTTCCAGGTACCAACTGCTTCTTTTGACAGAGACCATAGATAGATGTTTTCTAAATTTGTGTTACTAAATTGTTTTGCATGAAGCCCAACATGCTAATGCAAATTCGAGGTTAGTTAAGGAGTTCACAAAACGGATGCAAATAGACAAATGACGGCATCTTTGCTTTGTTGAATATTGTGCTAATGATACTCTGCTGAAGTTAATCCATGTTGACGTCGTGTTTTGTTCTAATGATCATGATCTTTGCTTTGATGAAATATTATTTGAGTTGCCATATTGTGACTTTATTGATGTGTTTTCTGGTACTGAGACTAATAAACGTAATAGTAGAGTGTAACAAATAGGGAATACATATCATAAACCTTACTAAATTCTGTGTGGTTATTCATGGCTGAAAGGTCATGGTGTGTTTCGATTCTTATTAATGTCATTAACTAACTTGATTGATTTGCTATTGTGAATATTTATGAGGTTATTGATCTATTGATTGACATGTTTATTAGTTATCTCGTCTTAAGGTGTCTCCAATCAGGGTCAAAAGATTTATCGGCCTAAAACGAGTCCCAAAGTAAGTAAATTATCTAGGACGGGACGCGTTATCAGGTGTTACTTTTTTAAACTACGCTGTAAATATTGAATTCCTAATACAACAAAGTGGTAGTAACACTGACTGTTCCCTTTGTGAATGTTTTGTTTCATTCGCACGCTTGATGACTAATAACCTTTTTAATGTGAATGCAGATAAAATTGAGGTGTTGGTTCAAAGGAATCATCCTTAAACCTGGACTTCAGTTTGGTCGTCACTGGCTCTCGACCCACTCCGAGCCCCTGTTAATATGACCAAAATGTTGGTGTTACTATCAACACTGATCTTATCTTCTGCCTGCATGACAGCAAGATCTCTCCCTAGTAAATATTGCTCTAATCTGAAGAGCATAAGGAACATTCAACCTTGTCTCTCAGTTAAAGGGAGAAGTTTGGTGATCCAGGCATTTTGTTTAGATTATGGCAACACAGTCTTTCTTGCCTTACCTAAGTATTGTATCTGCTGCCTTCAGATCGTTCAAAATTCTCTCTCAAATTCCCAGTACATCACATGTAAAAGGCTGTGCATGCGAGTGCAGGCTGTGTGGTGTCACTGTAAGATTGCACAGTGCAGCACATTAAAGCTGGATCTATTGGCATTGCCAATGCTTGTTGGAGGCATTATATATAAGGTTACTACATTACTTGTCACCAGAGGCACTAAGTTCTATTCCAGGACGTTCTTTGGTAAATCATTGTAATCAAGAACTTTAGTCCAATTGACACAATTGAGGTAGGTCAGGACTACCCTACTCAGAAGGCATTTGGTTGTTATATGAATGCCCAGGGCTGCAACACAGCCTCCTTCCCGACATGCAGTCATTTGGTAATCTTAACTATACATCAAATATCCTCTCATTTGTGTAGGTGGTTGTGACGAGTGGGGTAATCAAGCCTTGGAAAATCATAAAACGTTTATCAGACCCGCAAGTCTTGTGACTTGAATAATTTACCCAATCTAACTCTTAAAATTCTTGATCCACAGACTGGTCTCAAACAGTGAGATCCTAGTCTAATATTTTGTTTTACAGGACTACCTTTTTCTTCTTTATCACATATATGAGCACTCTCAGATTTGCGAGTTCAGCATTTCTGGTATACAAAAAACGCTTTCGCTTGATTTATTACACTAAACGTTTTCTCAATGTATAATACGGATGTAGCCTATATATGGGGTACGCATGACCCGTGACTTGCTTCTTAGTTCACTAATAGCATTGTCATCAGTACGTGGGCATGAATGTTTCTCAGTTCATGTTAAAAAAAATCTCACTTGTAATAAGTATATTACAAAAGGGGGGACGTGGTAGCGCACAGTCATTTACAGACGGCACATGTTCTATTGAAATGGCTCCAAACGTTCCCACTAACATGCAGTTTTACTGATAAAAACTATATCACATATAAACAATAATCTGTGGAAATTGGGTTACAGGAAAAATATGTATCATTTGCACATCAGCAAGTAAAACGTTCTGGTTTGTTTCCACCCTATTAAAATCTATCACACAGAACTACAAAAAATTTGCTTTCTTAACTAGTGAAATATATTTTAAAATGTTTGCACAGTTCATTTCACCCTATTTGTCCAGCAGGGTTTTTAGACAGTTCACTTTACAGAATCCTTTAACTTTGCAGTCAGAAAAAGTAAAGTAACCACCAATCTCCAAGATAGAATAAGCTGCAAATTACAAGAAGACACAAGCTGACATTTGACCTCTGTCTCTGAACACAGAGCAACTGTGACAAGATAAAAACAAGATTTAAAAGCATCTTTATTGCTCCTTCGCTTTCTGCGTGAACAGAACACCTGTACTTTGTCGGCTGCCAGAACAGGAAAGTAGGCCCTAAAAATAGTTTGTCCTGATAAAACCTAACTCAAGTGGGGAGTACACTTATTGAGACCTAGGGCCTTTTTGAAAGCACATAAGAGTTTGAGTACATTTATTATTACTTAATTGTGCTTTTGAAATATCTGGGTACACTTAACCTTGACTCAGAGTTCTTTCAAATGTTCTGAGTTCTTGACTGGATGCCAGCAAGAACTCACAGAACCTCATTAGGTTAATCCTGATGGCCAGCCTCTGAATGGATTCCCTATTTTTAGGTCTTTGTAAATTGAAGTAGAAGGGGTGGATGGGGGAACAGACAGCATCTAATGGCCCCTGTCTGTGTTAGGAATGAGAGGCAGCATTTCCATTCTTGGAGCCCAAGAAGACATGCGATTTGTCTGCATCCACCAGGTTATATGTACACTGATCATTTTTAGGTTAAGTTTTCTAGATAGTGCGTATGCTAACTGTTGCAAGGCATATTGTGGTTTACTGTGAAGATGGAGGGGCTTAGATACCGCACTTACCATTGATTGGCTTTCCGTGTCACTCTTATTTGCCTCTTATTGGTGCCTCAGCTTGTCAATCTTGTGTTTGTCCTTCTCATACGGCATTGCCTCCATATCATCGCTTTTATTGGCGGGTTTCTCTGCTTCCATTGCTTGCTTTTCAAAACACTACTGCTTTCTTTTGTGTGAAGCACCCCATGATTGTGCATGCATTTCTTACATATCTCCTTCGTGTACTTATATTCCCCTGCAATCTGTGTTGCTCAGTTGTCTGACTGCTTCTCCTCGCCCTTTCCCTTTTAGGCTCACATGTGTTGCTTTTGTAATCCGGCCATACCACGTTCCTTTGCCATTTCTGACTCACCCTACTATGTGCTGGTCTGCTGTTCCCCAACCACCTTTTCCCGTTTTGCTTTGCTGTTCTCTAACCTTAATCCCTCATGCTGCTTTGCCATTACCCACCCCCCACCTCTCCCTCTGTGTTGCTTTTCAACTCCCCTGCCTGTCTGTTTTAATACAAAATACACTTTGTACATGTTTTATTTTCTATTAGGTACAGATTCAAGATAGATGTATAACTAAAAAGAAAAAAAGCACCTGTGTCATTTTTAAGGTGCACTCGTATTATTTGCAGGCCTAGAAAAGGACCCAGATGGGCGCATTAAAGACTTTTAAAAACTTTAGCCACGTTTTTACACTTCAGCCACACTGCACAGCGTCAATCAATCAATCAAACAATCAATCATAACACTTGGAAAGCGCGACTAGTCACCCGCTAGGGTCTCAAGGCGGCAGTAAGTGAGAGGCAGTCGATGAACAGAGGGGATCACGTAAAAAAAAAAAAACGTTTTGAGGTCATTTCTGAATTGTGATAGAGTGGGATAGAAATATGTTGGCCTATTGACATCATGCCCATTTGTCTTACTGGGCTATGGAATGTCTTTTCTGTTCTTGCACAAAAGAATAAACTGACTTATCAACGAATCTACGATGTGCTGTGGTTCTTCCTTTTTCTACAAACTGACTGTGGCCTCCTCAAGGCAATAGTCCATGCACCCTGTGGCTGGGTGTTACACCACTTGAGCACTCCTCGCAACATTAGAGACTTGATCTTCTATGCTTTTTACTTACTCACGCCATCTTATCCTTTGGAAGTGCGCACCATTTCTACACAGCCACAACTCCTTCTTCATCTTTGGTTGAGGTATTCTGGTCCGACATTGTGGAGGGCTTTGTAGGCGTCCGTGAAAAGCTTGAATGTGATTCTGTTGTCTATTGGGAGCCAGTGCAGGTCTCTCAATAGAGCGGAGGTGTGGCTGTGTTTGGGGGTGTTCATGATGAGACGAGCGGAGGCATTCTGGATGCATTGCACTCTTTTCTCTACCTTGGTGGTGTTTCCAGCATTGAGTGCGTTGCAGTAGTCTAGGCGGCTGTTTATGAGGGCCTGGGTGACTGTTCTTTTGGATTCGGTTGGGATCCATTTGAAGATCTTCAGGAGCATGAGCATGGTGTTGAAGCAGGCAGAGGAGACTGCGCTGACTTGACGGTTCATTGACAGTGCTGAGTCCAGGATGAAGCCGAGGTTGCGGGCGTGGTCAGTGGGGTTGGAAGCGCTTCCGAGGGCAGTGGGCCACCAGGAGATGTCCCAGGCTGAGGGGTTGTTGCCGATGACAATTACTTCTTTTTTTTTTGGTGTTAAGCTTGAGGCATCTCTCCTTCATCCAGGCGAAGACTGCCCTCGTACCGTTGTGGAAGTTGGTTTTGGCTGTGTGTGGGTCATTGGTGAGGGAGATGATTAGCTGAGTTTCGTCAGCGTATGAGAAAATGTTGAGTGCGTGGTGTCTGGCTATGGTGGCTAGGGGGCCATGTAGAGGTTGAAGAGAGTAGGGCTCAGAGAGGAGCCTTGCGGGATGCTGCAGATGATCTTGGTGGCCTCTGAGTAGAAGGGGGTGCATGGCTGCACACCATTGGCAAAGCGAATAGGTCACAAAGGTGCGACCTAACAGCTTTACCAGCTCTTGTTGGAACACTATGGACGTTGCTGTGGTCTTGAGTGTGGGCATTTGACTCAGCATGAAACGAGAACATGGTGATGCCAAGTATAGCAGAGTATTTTATTAAATCCATGTAGCACATCACAAGATACCCAACAACAATAACACCGTGGGGTACCTTGAAGTGGAGCACATATGGAACACGCTCAGTTCAAACAAGTTTAGGGGTACAAGGGCTGATGCAGGGTCAGTTATCACCTGCTTCAAATGCATGGAGCGACTAACTGTGCTGCACTAGTATGTTGCAGTTGTTCACGGTATATGTGCTGGTGAAAGGCTCTTCATCTAGATTAGGTGAATGATAGGCTATGGTTGTTGTATGCATTGTGTTTCCAGGATTAGGGAAGTTTCTCATTGTAGCCCTCTAGTGTTTATACAAGGAAGATCCACTCAGAGTTCCACAGTTTGGCTAAGCATCCTTGTTTACAGAGAGGGGGCACAGAGCTGCCAGGGACTGGATGTTCCAGTGTGTGACTGAGCTTCAGTGCTGGGGAGAACTTGTCAAGGGTTTCAAGTATCTTGCCATTGATTGGATGATGGATGCGGCCAATCCACATGCATGAGAGATAATCATCTCTTTGTGCCAATGCGAGACGCAAATTAAGAGCTCAGACCAGCATAGCTATGTTTCTGTAAGGTTTATTCAAAAAATGATCCATCATCCTGAATTTCAGTGCCCTGAGCTGCCTTGCTCCAAGGCTTTTATTTCACACATTAGTTAGTGCGCTATTATACTTTTTAGGAAGAAAGTCACCAAGATTTCACTTCAAATATGTGTGACATTTCCAGGATTTGGTGTGCTTATGTGTGGCATTGTAATGCATTTTGAGTTACACTATGTGTGACACTTTATAAAGGGATAAATCAAAGCAATTATATAAATGAAACAAGGTAATTATCAGACATTCCTTCTTTGTACAATATATTGGTTTACAAGTGGTTTTCGAACAGCCTGGAAGGCAAAGTAATATTAGGAAAAAAGTAGACCACAGAGCCTGTCTCTCAAAACATGGAACCACTTGCCAGTGATTTCATGGGCTTGCCACATCCACATCACTTCACTACACATTATCACACACACACACCAACATACATATCCATTCACAATAGATACATTCAATAACTGGAATTAGTTCTGTTTAGTTTTGCATTTTTTGCTAAAAGTTGAAGCTGTAAATATTCATTTTATTTTCATCAAAAACTCTGCAGTTTGGATTAGCACAAATCATGAAAACCCAAACAAGAACTCCCAGAATGTACTGTGTTTTTGAATGACTAATACAGTCCAGGAGATGCACTTCACAGTGACTTCATTGAATTCATCACTAGCAGCACTCGCTTTCTTGAACTTAAATGCATGAAACGCAGAGTAGGCCCTCCTGGGATTTTAACTTATGATTTTCCAATGATGGATTGTTCTTGAAAGTATGGCAGTCGATGCTCGCGGGGGAAAAAGGGGCAGGGTGGGGGAAGGTAGGAAACAACCAAAAAATAATAATAATCATTTTTTTTTTTAAACTTACCTTCCTCACCACGCCGCTCCGCTGTCCTCACTGCAGGCATAGGCTCCCAGCCTGCCCTGCAGCCAAATTCTAACACTACTTTCATGCTACTGGCAGCATGAAAGCAGTGTAAGGATTGGAAGGATCGCCCTGGCTTGGCGCTCCGAGGCAGAGTGGGAGCCTCTGCTTCTCTCTCCAACCCAGCAACACAGTGCCGGGTTGGAGAGAGCTCAGTGCACTTGTGTGTTTGGCTGGCCCGAGACGGCCGGCCAAACATACATAAGCGCTTCATCCCTGTCATCACACGTGGCCCTGCCCCTTTTACAATAAAACCATAATAAACATAGTTCATTATGGTTTTATTGTAAAGGTTTTGCAGCTGCTGCTGCTGGCGGGTGGCGACGTTCCTCCGCCCTAGCGGGGGAGCCGCCGCTGCAGTATGGGATCAATCTAAGCTACCTGATCATAAACGAATCGGATGGCATTAAATACCAAACAAGATACTATCACAGTGAATCCCACTTAAGTATCTGTAATTACAACAAATCTCCTTGAAACAAAGAGTCGGACACTGAGAAGAAACACTTCATCTACATAAATGAACCACAAAAGACTATTAAATCTGACAAAGAAATTCTATTTTAGATTTTATTAAGGCAAGGGCGTTTCCCAGGTCAATTCCTTTGAATTATTTAGCTGAAAACAGTGGAACCTCTTGAACTCGATGCAAAGGTAAACTTGGGCTAAAAGTATAAGTTGATGACTTTCGGTATTCACAAAGGTAAGTTAGGAGTAGTATCTCACGCATGATGAGTGAGCCTTGACTGCTGCTTCGCTAGTAATTGTAATAAAGTGGACATGTATCTTTTTAACTGTATTTTACACTCATGCATCGTTGTTTGTAGCTATCAAGTGGTCCTTGCCTTGAAGAACCCATTAGTTCATTATGGCTTCTAGCCATATATTTCTGCATTCTAGGATTTGTAGTACTGTTTTTAATACCATATGAATAAGTGTAGACATCCCAGCATTCAAAGTGCTGTTAGGCAAAAACCGTGAGTAGTTGAAGGTGTGATCTATTAGGTAACACATCAGTTTATTCTGCCAGTTGTACATTAGCATATATCCTCAGTGTACCTTTAGACCTTCCTGTGCCCCAGAATGGTACATCTTACAGTTCTACCTCAATGCACAACAAGTGACTCTCATGCACGACGCAAGATGTTCCCCTGATCCACAACGCCCAGTACTCTTGTGAAAAGTATCAACCACTGGTACCCTGAGGCACATTACTGTGTACTCCTGTTAGGCGTATCGCCCACTGCTGCCCTAGAGCACGTCATTGTGTACTCCTGTGAGGCTTATCACCCACTGCTGCCATAAGACACGTCAATGGGTACTCCTGTGAGACGTATTACTCATTGCTGCCCTAAGGCATGTCACTGTGTAGTTCTATGCGCGTATTACTCATTGCTGCCCTAAGGCACGTAACTGTGTACTCCTGTGAGATGTATCACCCACTGCTGCCATAAGGCACGTCACTGTGTACTCCTGTGAGACGTATTACTCATTGCTGCCCTAAGGCACGTCACTGTGCACTCCTGTGAGATATATCACCCATAGCTGCCCTAAGATACATCACTGTATAGTCATGTGAGACATATCACCTATTGCTGCCTTCAGGCAATTCACTGTATACTCCTGTGAGATATATCACTCATTGCTGCCCTAAGGCACGTCACTGTGTACTCCTGTGAGACATATCACTCATTGCTGCCCTAAGGCACGTCACTGTATACTCCTGTGAGACACATCACTCATTGCTGCCCTAAGGCACATCACTGTATACTCCTGTGAGACACATCACTCATTGCTGCCCTAAGGCACATCACTGTGTACTCCTGTGAGACATACGACCCATTGCTGCCCTAAGGCACGTCACTGTATACTTCTGTGAGACATACAACCCATTGCTGCCCTAAGGCACGTCACTGTGTATTCTGTGAGACACATCACCCATTGCTGCCCTAAGGCACGTCACTGTGTACTCCTGTGAGGCGTAACACTCATTGCTGCCCTCAGGCACGTCACTGCATACTCCTGTCTATAGATATTAGACACTTATGAACGAGTTCTTGTGTATATTATGGATTCAGGTATTGATGGAATAAAGTGTTCAAATTGAATTTCAAGTTGTCCTGAGTCATGTTCTGCTGAATGGAAGTTGCTGGGGAGTGCTACAGACTAATTTTTAAGGTCAGACGGGAGACAGGGTGTTTTTTTATTTATTTTCTGTGTTTTCTCTACCCCGGAGACCTATTTCAGCAGGGGCCCCCTATATAACATTGGGAACAGCCAGGGAAGTCCACGCTATCTGATTATTATCAATTCCTTCATCCTTCTCTCGAAAGAAGTGCAGGTGAGAGCAGCCTCCCTCTTCGGTGCTCCGAGCTGCCTCTACCTCTGGGTTCAGGTCAGGAGATGTCCCCCAGCAGACCAGCACTCAGGGAGCCAGCACAGAACGAAGGCCTAGTTTACTGTGCAGGGGGTTCAACCTGCATCTCAGCGACGAGGGCTGAAGAGACTAAACCTTTACCTCAGCGACGAGGGCCGGAGAGACTAAACCTTTACCTCAGCGACGCGGGCCGAAGAGACTAAACCTTTACCTCAGCAATGATGGCCGAAGAGATTCAACCTTTACCTCAGCAATGATGGCCGAAGAGATTCAACCTTTACCTCAGCAATGATGGCCGAAGAGATTCAACCTGCACCTCCGCGACGAGGACCACTGAGACTAAATCTTTACCTCAGCGACGAGGGCAGATGAGACTAAACCCTTAACTCAGCAATGAGGGCCGATGACACTCAACTTTTACCTCAGCAATGAAAGCCAAAGATATTTAACCTTTACCTCATCGATGAGGGCCAAACAGACTCAACCTTTACCTCAGCCATAAGGACAGATTAAACTAAACCTTTACCTCAGTTATGAGGGCAGATGAGACTCAACTTTTATCTCTGTGATGAGGGCCAATGAGACTAAACCTTTCCGTCAGTGATGAGGGCCAAAGAGACTCAACCTTAACCTTAGTGACGAGGGCAGATGAGACTCAACCTTTACCTCAGTGAGGAAGGCCAATGAGACTAAACCTTTACCTCAGCGATGAGAGCTGATCACACTTAACCCTTACCTCAGCGATGAAGGCAAATAAGATTAAATCTTTACCTCCGCGATGAGGGCCGATGAAACTAAATCTTTACCTTAGCGATGAGGGCTGATGAGACTAAACCTTTACCTCAGAGATGAGGGCAAATAAGATTAAGGCCCTCATTATGAACACGGCGGTCGAAACCACCATGTTCATGCTGGCAGTCTTCTCAGTGACCACCAGCTCCCCCTGCACCCCGCCGGCCGTATAATGTACATTCCTATGGCAGGCGGAAACATTGTTTCCCATCGCCGGCCCAGAGGAATGCCTGGCCGGGACATTGATGGCGGACAATGCCTCTGTGCGGCGGGTGCAGCTGCAACGGTCGCGCAGATCACTGCCCATAAATCTGGGAAGTGACCTGAACGATGGGGCACTGCACAAGGGCCCCTGCACTGCCCACGCCAAGTGCAGGGGCCCCCAGGAGTGCCCCAGTGCACCCCTTCCGCCAGCCTTTCCCTGGAGGGGAAACCCACCAGGGAAAGGCTGGAGGCTAAGGGATCATTATCCGAGGGGCAGCACCGCTGCCCTGTCGGATAATGATGCAGTCCACCGCCAGGCTGCCTGACAGAGGCAGCCTGGCAGTGGGTGAGGGCCACCTATGGCGCAATTTCCTGCCACTGCCGGCATGGCGGCCCACACCGCCAACATCATAATGAGGGCCTAAATCTTTACCTCCGCGACGAGGGCCAATAAAAAATAGGGGGTCATTATGAACCCCAGCGGTTCAGAGCGCCATGCCGGTGGCGGGTGAACAGACCACCACTAGCATGGCGGGCTGAACCGCCACATAATGAACACATTGAGGGCCGCCATAGGTGGCCCTCCTTCACCGTCAGGCTGCCTCCGACAGGCAGCCTGATGGTGGAAGGAATAATTATCCGACAGGGCAGCGCTGGCTGAAAGGCTGGCGGAAGGGGTGCTCTGGGGCCCCCCTAGGGGCCCCTGCACTGCCCATGCACTTGGCATGGGCAGTGCAGGGGCCCCTGTGCAGTGCTCCATCGCGCAGATCACTGCCCGATTTACGGGCAGTGTTCTGCAAGACGGGTGCAGCTGCACCCTCCGCACAGAGGCATTGACGGTGGGGTCCATGTGGAGCCGCCGGCAATGTCCCGGCCAGGCATTCCGCTGGGCCGGCCAGCCTGAACATGGCGGTAAACACCGCCGTTTTCATAATGAGGGCCTGAATCTTTACCTCAGCGATGAGGGCTGATGAGACTAAACCTTCACCTCAATGACGAGGACCAGTAAGATTAAACCTTTACGTCAGCGACGAGGGCCGATGAGGCTCAGCATGTAACTCAGCAATGGGCGCCACTGGGACTCAAACTGCACGTTACCTATGAGCCCGAGTGTGGCCAAAACACTAGGGTGTAACACTGACCCTGCAGCGCGGGGGGCAACCCTTTAGGGGCTCGCAATCAGCCCAAGGCCAATGAATATCTACCTATGAGATATGGAAGATTCATGGGCGCCTCGTCCCATTCTTCAGTGGGGGCATCTTTTCGCCTTACACCACTGCAAAACATGCGTGTGGTTACTTGTGCCCTGAGCCCTTAGAACTACTCATTGGCCAGGAAACATCTGCACCCAGTTACTTACTGCGGGAGCAGGGAATGCTGCGTAAAGGAGTTCTCAGCGGTTTACTAGTGCGGCCCCAAGTGTGTGCACTCATTCAATTTTTTTTGCCACATGACACCTCACTCCTCTGTCAGTGCACTTTGTAGGGAAGGCTGGTACTTGCCCCAACCCCCTCTGGTGTCTCACCAAGAAAAGAGATGGCATCAAAGGTGGTCTCTGGCCTCTGCTGCTTGTATCTGTGGTACATTCATCTGTACTCACGGGCACATCACATGCCAAAGGAGATCTGCATAAACTCAAGGGACACAACAACACAATCACAACAACTGTACACAAAAAGGCACAGGCTCACACACAAGTATTGGCCAACTTGACTTTTGCACACTCAGGCCCCAGGCCCACACATACTCTTTCACGTGGCTTGAACACAAACAGGGACACTCAAATGGCGCCCTCGTATGACATGTTCACAAACAGGTTCACATACATGCCACACTAACATAACATACACAGATATGTGCAGGCCCAAATACCATGTCCACAAATGTGTACACCTACATGGCATTTTCACAAAATACATACACATGTGCATACTCACATGGCATGTCCACAAACAGGTTCACTTACATGCCGCGCTAACATAACATACACAGATATGTGCAGGCCCAAACACCATGTCCACAAATGTGTACACCTACATGGCATATTCACAAAATACATACACATGTGCACCCTTACATGACATGTTCACAAACAGGTTCACATACATGCCACGCTAACATAACATACACAGATATGTGCAGGCCCAGACACCATGTCCACCTACTTGGCATATTCACAAAACACATGTGCATACTCACATGGCATGTCAACAAATGTGCCCTCTTACCTGGCATGGTGGTATAACATACTCAGGCTCACATGTTGTCTACAAATCAGTATACCACCATGACATGATCAGGTGACATGACTTGCTAACGTGTTCTGAAGCACATCAAGTGGTGGCACCAGCCCAACAACATAACATGTTGAAATATGCACCCAGATACACACAGGTGTACATTCACGCCTTTACATGTGCCTACTACAATGAAGGGACCATGAATACGATGTGCCATAGTGTGCACATTTTCATATCAAGCCTACATGCGCACATTCACATGACATGACCACATATGTGGACATACGCATCCCTTGCCAAAAACATGCACACAATCACTGCCTGCTCACGTGTTTGCACATGCCTACACATGCAGAATAGATACATGCACACTGACACACACACATTACATGTCCGTACAGTCACGTGACCTCAACCGAAGAAAGACAATTAAAAGTCAACCACACTGTGCACCACTGAGAAACACACACAGGAGTCAGGGCAGCTGTGAACATGCCAGCAGCACACACAGAAGGGCACAGAGAGCCTGTAGAGGGCCCACATAATGACACTACTGTGACTCATAATAATCACGTGTGCTTATTTGTCATATATGTAATTGATTGGGTGCTCACACCTAAACAGAACAAAAAGTATACGATGCACTTTAGGGCAAAGACCTTAAAGTGGAACCCTACAGACAGACAGACAGGAAGCTGGCAGGGAACGCTTCTAAAATATGCGTTTAAAAAAAAAAAAAAAACAGAGAATAACGTATACAAGGCCGAGGTTTTCCCGGTGATTAAACAAACATAAAGACGGGTGTTTCCAAAGTGAAGAAACTTAGTGTAGGAGGCTGCCCATAACGAGAACAGAGAATGATAATAACAGCGCGTGCCCCCGTCCCCGGGCTCCCTTCTGCCGCACGCTGGCCCTTTAACAGTAATTCTTACTAATACACGGGCTCCTACTTGTTGTTGGCTGCTGGGGCCGGGAGCCGAGTCCTCCTGGCCTGCCTTTGTCCAGGGATGCTCTGGGACAGCCGGGCGGGGTCACGTGCAGCGATGCCTGATGCTTCTCACTTGTCCAGCCTGCAGTCAGGTCCCTGATGCCAAGTCACCTCTCGGCTCCTTCTCTCCCAGGTCCTGTTCCACACACTGCGGTACAGCCCAGCATCCCGGCTCTCCTCCCACGTCCTCCCCGCCTGCCGGTGCAATGACAAGGCGCACAGGCCCCGCCCCCTGACTGCAGCATCCCTCCCACCTGTACACTGCCTGCCCCTGGCACCGCGGGACGTCCATTCCTCACAGGCCCCGCCCCCTGACTGCAGCATCCCTCCCACCTGTACACTCCCTGCCCCTGACACCGCGGGACGTCCATTCCTCACAGGCCCCGCCCCCTGACTGCAGCATCCCTCCCACCTGTACACTGCCTGCCCCTGACACCGCGGGACGTCCATTCCTCACAGGCCCCGCCCCCTGACTGCAGCATCCCTCCCACCTGTACACTGCCTGCCCCTGACACCGCGGGACGTCCATTCCTCACAGGCCCCGCCCCCTGTCTGCAGCATCCCTCCCACCTGTACACTGCCTGCCCCTGGCACCGCGGGACGTCCATTCCTCACAGGCCCCGCCCCCTGACTGCAGCATCCCTCCCACCTGTTCGCTACCTGCCCAGGGTTATGACAATGCAGCACGTCCGTCAGGACCCGCCCCCTGACTGCAGCATCCCGCCCACCTGTTCACTACCTCCCCAGGGATATGCCTAAACGTGTCCGGCCATACTGCACAGGCCCCGCCCCTGATTTCTGCACCCCTCCCACCTGTTCACCCCCCCTCCTCTTCCCATAGGCTCCGCCCCTCATCTTTGCTGGGCCCCTCCCATGCCCCTTCCCTCTCCCTGCACGTTGATGCAGGCGGAAGCCCAGCCTTCCTGTCAAAAAACAGAGTCCACGTGGCTGCCTGACACGTTTCACCCAGGATCTCAGGGAAAGAATCTACGCCCCCAGGCGGCCTCTGCACAGCACCCGCTGGGCTCTGCCAGCTGGGCACATCACCCTCCCCACCCCCCACCTCCTAGAACCCAGGAGAGCCAAGGCCTCATGGTGTCCAACTTCACAGATGAAAAAACATTTTCTAGCTATTGTGTCAAGAATTTTCAGTTCTGGTAAGGACACGGAGGCAGTGTTATGCGTCTCAATCTTTGCCCCAAAAACTGACAGCCAATGAAAACACTGTATATTCAAAAACTACATTTCCCTTGAATATATGTGTATACTGGCACAGATCACATGTCCCAATCACATTGCATCTAGTCCCTTAAATATCCGAGACACCATTTTGTTTCCCCTTTCTTTGCTGAATTAGAACTTTTAACCAACAAGAAAATTTGACCATCCAATAATTTTTCCCATAGAAACTGTTCCTTCAAATGAACTGATCCTTCAGTCAACAACACACGACAACTGTGGCAACAGTCTCCTCGAACCCAGAAGAAGCAATGTTAAACAACTCTACGTCCCCTCGTCACCATTCGACTGAAGACAACTCTCACGCCCAATGGAGTCAGCGCCTCTATCCAGCATCAACAGCCTCTATCCAGCATAAACAGCCTCTATCCAGCGTAAACAGCTCTACGACCCCTCGGGAGTCAGCGCCTCTATCCAGCATAAACAGCCTCTAACCAGCATAAACAGCTCTATGACCCCTCGTCACCATTCGACTGAAGACAACTCTCACGCCCAATGGAGTCAGCGCCTCTATCCAGCATCAACAGCTCTACGTCCCCTCGGGAGTCAGCGCCTCTATCCAGCATCAACAGCCTCTAACCAGCATAAACAGCTCTATGACCCCTCGTCACCATTCGACTGAAGACAACTCTCACGCCCAGTGGAGTCAGCGCCTCTATCCAGCATAAACAGCCTCTAACCAGCATAAGCAGCTCTACGACTCCTAGACACCATTCGACTGAAGACAACTCTCACGCCCAATGGAGTCAGCGCCTCTACCCAGCATAAACAGCCTCTATCTAGCATAAACAGCCTCTAACCAGCATAAACAGTCTCTATCCAGCATAAACAGCCTCTATCTAGCATAAACAGCTCTACGACCCCTCATCACCATTCGACTGAAGACGACTCTCACACCCAATGGAGTCAGCGCCTCTATCCAGCATAAACAGCCTCTATCCTGCATAAACAGCCTCTATCCAGCATAAACAGCTCTACGACCCCTCAGCACCATTCGACTGAAGACGACTCTCACGCCCAATGGAGTCAGCGCCTCTATCCAGCATAAACAGCCTCTATCTAGCATAAACAGCCTCTAACCAGCATAAACAGTCTCTATCCAGCATAAACAGCTCTACGACCCCTCGTCACCATTCAACTGAAGACGACTCTCACACCCAATGGAGTCAATGCCTCTATCCAGCATAAACAGCCTCTATCTAGCATAAACAGCCTCTAACCAGCATAAACAGTCTCTGTCCAGCATAAACAGCTCTACGACCCCTCGTCACCATTCAACTGAAGACGACTCTCACACCCAATGGAGTCAATGCCTCTATCCAGCATAAACAGCCTCTATCCAGCATAAACAGCCTCTATCCAGCATAAACAGCCTCTATCTAGCATAAACAGCCTCTATCCTGCATAAACAGCCTCTATCCAGCATAAACAGCTCTACGACCCCTAGTCACCATTCGACTGAAGACAACTCTCACGCCCAATGGAGCCAGCGCCTCTATCCAGCATAAACAGCCTCTATCTAGCATAAACAGCCTCTAACCAGCATAAACAGTCTCTATCCAGCATAAACAGCTCTACGACCCCTCGTCACCATTCAACTGAAGACGACTCTCACACCCAATGGAGTCAATGCCTCTATCCAGCATAAACAGCCTCTATCCAGCATAAACAGCCTCTATCCAGCATAAACAGCCTCTATCTAGCATAAACAGCCTCTATCCTGCATAAACAGCCTCTATCCAGCATAAACAGCTCTACGACCCCTAGTCACCATTCGACTGAAGACGACTCTCACGCCCAATGGAGCCAGCGCCTCTATCCAGCATAAACAGCCTCTATCCAGCGTAAACAGCTCTACGACCCCTCGTCACCATTCAACTGAAGACGACTCTCACACCCAATGGAGTCAATGCCTCTATCCAGCATAAACAGCCTCTATCCAGCATAAACAGCCTCTATCCTGCATAAACAGCCTCTATCCTGCATAAACAGCCTCTATCCAGCATAAACAGCTCTACGACCCCTCGTCACCATTCGACTGAAGACGACTCTCACGCCCAATGGAGCCAGCGCCTCTATCCAGCATAAACAGCCTCTATCCAGCGTAAACAGCTCTACGACCCCTCGTCACCATTCGACTGAAGACGACTCTCACGCCCAATGGAGCCAGCGCCTCTTTCCAGCATAAACAGCCTCTATCTAGCATAAACAGCCTCTATCCAGCATAAACAGCCTCTATCCAGCATAAACAGCCTCTATCTAGCATAAACAGCCTCTAACCAGCATAAACAGTCTCTGTCCAGCATAAACAGCTCTACGACCCCTCGTCACCATTCAACTGAAGACGACTCTCACACCCAATGGAGTCAATGCCTCTATCCAGCATAAACAGCCTCTATCCAGCATAAACAGCCTCTATCCAGCATAAACAGCCTCTATCTAGCATAAACAGCCTCTATCCTGCATAAACAGCCTCTATCCAGCATAAACAGCTCTACGACCCCTAGTCACCATTCGACTGAAGACGACTCTCACGCCCAATGGAGCCAGCGCCTCTATCCAGCATAAACAGCCTCTATCTAGCATAAACAGCCTCTAACCAGCATAAACAGTCTCTATCCAGCATAAACAGCTCTACGACCCCTCGTCACCATTCAACTGAAGACGACTCTCACACCCAATGGAGTCAATGCCTCTATCCAGCATAAACAGCCTCTATCCAGCATAAACAGCCTCTATCCAGCATAAACAGCCTCTATCTAGCATAAACAGCCTCTATCCTGCATAAACAGCCTCTATCCAGCATAAACAGCTCTACGACCCCTAGTCACCATTCGACTGAAGACGACTCTCACGCCCAATGGAGCCAGCGCCTCTATCCAGCATAAACAGCCTCTATCCAGCGTAAACAGCTCTACGACCCCTCGTCACCATTCAACTGAAGACGACTCTCACACCCAATGGAGTCAATGCCTCTATCCAGCATAAACAGCCTCTATCCAGCATAAACAGCCTCTATCCTGCATAAACAGCCTCTATCCTGCATAAACAGCCTCTATCCAGCATAAACAGCTCTACGACCCCTCGTCACCATTCGACTGAAGACGACTCTCACGCCCAATGGAGCCAGCGCCTCTATCCAGCATAAACAGCCTCTATCCAGCGTAAACAGCTCTACGACCCCTCGTCACCATTCGACTGAAGACGACTCTCACGCCCAATGGAGCCAGCGCCTCTTTCCAACATTTGCATCCACAAAACATCACACTTGCTTCTGTTGATTCCCTGAAAGAAAGGAAAACACTAAGCCGTGACTTTAGCAACAAACTCCAGTAAATACCAAATATGCATCATCGGTGGGTTTACATAGTAGAGCATAGTAAGCAATACATTACATTTGTAAATACAGTATAATAAGTGTCAGTTACTTTTGTAAACATAAACCTTTGAGCTGAAAAGTAGTGGGTGGGATAATAAGCTCCTCCGTGTCCTTAATAGAACTGAAAATTTTAAACGCAGCAGTTGGAAATTTGGTTATTATGTATCAGGGCCGGAGGATCCAATAATGCCACTTTAAAGTTTTGCCACCACAACAGAAGCAACATCAACAATGAGCTTATAATAAAAGGCTCTGAAAGTAGAGTCTGCCAACCATTTGGCTGCTCTTATAATATCCTCCAGCAGGGAACCTAAAGCATGAGCTTTACACTTTAACGCCCCCCTGGCCAGGTGAGTTCCAAATTTGGACACCTCCACGTACCCACCTGGCCAAAGTTTCAGCAGGTTTTTGCAGTGTGATCAGCAGCTGCCCACTTGGCTTTTGCCTGAACTTTCTAGTACTCGCTTCATACACCTTTAGACATCTATCCACACACAGCTTACCACTGTTGGGAAAATATTTATAAAGCACAAATCTAGACTCAGGGGGTCATTATGACTTCGGTGGACGGAAAAGGCTGTCTGCCGAAGTCCCGACGGGAAGGTTGCCGCCAGTGCGGCTGCCTTCCCGCTGGCCCCATTAAGGGTTTCCTGCTGGGTCAGTGGGCGGATACAGTGTTTCCGCCCACATGCCCAGCGGGAAACGGCCTACAGCATTGTCTCTGGCTCATAATAGAGCTTGCGGCACTGCTGTAGTGCTTAGGGTGCAGCAGCACCTGTCTCAATGGGTATGACCAAGGGGGCCCCTGCACTGCCCATGCAAAGTGCATGGGCAGTGCAGGGCCACCACTGGGGCACCCTGCACCCCATCTCCACCAGCCTTTACATGGCAGTGCTCCCGGCATGTAACTGCTGGCGGAGAGGGGAGGGGTCATAATCCCCAGGGTGGCGCTGCTTGCAGTGCTGCCCTGGCGGATTAGGACCACCATCACCGCCATACCCTCCTGTGGAGGTAAACTGGCGGTGCTGGCGGTCCGACTGTGGGGCAACCTGTAGGAGGCTGGACTGGCTTGTAGTGAGTACCAAGGGGTACTTGCACCTTGCACCAGGCCCAGTTATCCCTTATTAGTGTATAGGGTGTCTAGCAGTTTAGGCTGATAGATAATGGTAGCTTAGCAGAGCAGCTTAGGCTGAACTAGGAGACGTGTGAAGCTACTACAGTACCACTTAGTGTCATATGCACAATATCACAAGAAAACACAATACACAGTTATACTAAAAATAAAGGTACTTTATTTTTATGACAATATGCCAAAGTATCTTAGAGTGTACCCTCAGTGAGAGGATAGGAAATATACACAAGATATATATACACAATAGCAAAAATATGCAGTATAGTCTTAGAAAACAGTGCAAACAATGTATAGTTACAATAGGATGCAATGGGGAAACATAGGGATAGGGGCAACACAAACCATATACTCCAAAAGTGGAATGCGAACCACGAATGGACCCCAAACCTATGTGACCTTGTAGAGGGTCGCTGGGACTATTAGGAAATAGTGAGAGTTAGAAAAATAACCCTCCCCAAGACCCTGAAAAGTGAGTGCAAAGTGCACTAAAGTTCCCCTAAGGACAAAGAAGTCGTGTTAGAGGAATAATGCAGGAAAGACACAAACCAGCAATGCAACAACTGTGGATTTCCAATCTAGGGTACCTGTGGAACAAGGGGACCAAGTCCAAAAGTCACAAGCAAGTCGGAGATGGGCAGATGCCCAGGAAATGCCAGCTGCGGGTGCAAAGAAGCTTCTACTGGACAGAAGAAGCTGAGGTTTCTGCAGGAACGAAAAGGGCTAGAGACTTCCCCTTTGGTGGACGGATCCCTCTCGCCTTGGAGAGTCGTGCAGAAGTGTTTTCCCGCCGAAAGGACGCTAACAAGCCTTGCTAGCTGCAAATCGTGCGGTTAGCGTTTTTGGACGCTGCTGGAGCCCAGGAGGGACCAGGAGGTCGCAAATTGGACCTGAAGAGAGAGGGGACGTCGAGCAAGACAAAGAGCCCTCACTGAAGCAGGTAGCACCTGGAGAAGTGCCAGAAACAGGCACTACGAGGATGCGTGAAACGGTGCTCGCCGAAGTTGCACAAAGGAGTCCCACGTCGCCGGAGACCAACTTAGAAAGTCGTGCAATGCAGGTTAGAGTGCCGTGGACCCAGGCTTGGCTGTGCACAAAGGATTTCCGCCAGAAGTGCACAGGGGCCGGAGTAGCTGCAAAGTCGCGGTTCCCAGCAATGCAGCCCAGCGAGGTGAGGCAAGGACTTACCTCCACCAAACTTGGACTGAAGAGTCACTGGACTGTGGGGGTCACTTGGACAGAGTCGTTGGATTCGAGGGACCTCGCTCGTCGTGCTGAGAGGAGACCCAAGGGACCGGTAATGCAGCTTTTTGGTGCCTGTGGTTGCAGGGGGAAGATTCCGTCGACCCACGGGAGATTTCTTCGGAGCTTCTGGTGCAGAGAGGAGGCAGGCTACCCCCACAGCATGCACAAGCAGGAAAACAGTCGAGAAGGCGGCAGGATCAGCGTTACAGAGTTGCAGTAGTCGTCTTTGCTACTATGTTGCAGGTTTGCAGGCTTCCAGCGCGGTCAGCAGTCGATTCCTTATCAGAAGGTGAAGAGAGAGATGCAGAGGAACTCGGATGAGCTCTTGCATTCGTTATCTGAAGTTTCCCCAGAGACAGAGACCCTAAATAGCCAGAAAAGAGGGTTTGGCTACTTAGGAGAGAGGATAGGCTACTAACACCTGAAGGAGCCTATCAGAAGGAGTCTCTGACATCACCTGGTGGCACTGGCCACTCAGAGCAGTCCAGTGTGCCAGCAGCACCTCTGTTTCCAAGATGGCAGAGGTCTGGAGCACACTGGAGGAGCTCTGGACACCTCCCAGGGGAGGTGCAGGTCAGGGGAGTGGTCACTCCCCTTTCCTTTGTCCAGTTTCGCGCCAGAGCAGGGGCTAAGGGGTCCCTGAACCGGTGTAGACTGGCTTATGCAGAATTGGGCACATCTGTGCCCAACAAAGCATTTCCAGAGGCTGGGGGAGGCTACTCCTCCCCTGCCTTCACACCATTTTCCAAAGGGAGAGGGTGTCACACCCTCTCTCAGAGGAAGTTCTTTGTTCTGCCATCCTGGGCCAGGCCTGGCTGGACCCCAGGAGGGCAGATGCCTGTCTGAGGGGTTGGCAGCAGCAGCAGCTGCAGTGAAACCCCAGGAAGGGCAGTTTGGCAGTACCAGGGTCTGTGCTACAGACCACTGGGATCATGGGATTGTGCCAACTATGCCAGGATGGCATAGAGGGGGCAATTCCATGATCATAGACATGTTACATGGCCATATTCGGAGTTACCATTGTGAAGCTACATATAGGTAGTCACCTATATGTAGTGCACGCGTGTAATGGTGTCCCCGCACTCACAAAGTTCAGGGAATTGGCTCTGAACAATGTGGGGGCACCTTGGCTAGTGCCAGGGTGCCCTCACACTAAGTAACTTTTCACCTAACCTTTACCAGGTAAAGGTTAGACATATAGGTTACTTATAAGTTACTTAAGTGCAGTGTAAAATGGCTGTGAAATAACGTGGACGTTATTTCACTCAGGCTGCAGTGGCAGGCCTGTGTAAGAATTGTCAGAGCTCCCTATGGGTGGCAAAAGAAATGCTGCAGCCCATAGGGATCTCCTGGAACCCCAATACCCTGGGTACCTCAGTACCATATACTAGGGAATTATAAGGGTGTTCCAGTAAGCCAATGTAAATTGGTAAAAATGGTCACTAGCCTGTTAGTGACAATTTTGAAAGAAATGAGAGCGCATAACCACTGAGGTTCTGGTTAGCAGAGCCTCAGTGAGACAGTTAGGCACTACACAGGGAACACACACATATAGGCCACAACCTTATGAGCACTGGGGTCCTGACTAGCAGGGTCCCAGTGACACATAACAAACATACTGAAAACATAGGGTTTTCACTATGAGCACTGGGCCCTGGCTAGCAGGATCCCAGTGAGACAGTGAAAACACCCTGGCATACACTCACAAACAGGCCAAAAGTGGGGGTAACAAGGCTAGAAAGAGGCTACTTTCTCACACAACCGCCACAGTCGTAATATGGCTGTCGGACCGGCACAATGGCGGTGGCCCGACTGCCACAGTGGCCCGACCGCCACCGCAGCCCTGGTGTTCTTAAGACTGCCAGGGTCGTAATAACCCCTTAGTCTTTGTATGTTTCAAAATAGAGAAAGAAAATCCATCCGTAGAAAATACTCTACCTTTGAGGTCGAAAGCACGAATATATGAAACTCTCCTATATGAAATCAAACACAGAGCATAGTGAGTTTGGCCAACAATTGTTTTTGTGATAAGTCTTCATTGTCCGGCCATCTCTTACAAAAACAAATGACTACATTCACCCTCCACAGGCCTGTGTGCCTTTGTTGGGGAGTATTAGTTAACCTAATACCTCTCATAATTTTATAAAGAAATGGATGTTCCCCAGCTGGCTTACTTTCCAGTGGGAGATGCCCTGTGATATGGCAGACAGAAAATTGTTTAGTGATCTCTAAGCAAAATCGGAAGACACCAATTGTGACAAAAAATTTAATACCAAATGTATGTCAGGTCCCAAGTGATCAATTCTTCATTTGTCACACTAGCTAACCCATCTCCTCTATGCCGAAGCATATCGCTTATGAGTGTAGGCTGACCAGGCCTGTTGACTATTTAAGGTAGACTGCTGTGAAATGCCTGGCATGCTCCAACATTCTCTAAAATCCTCCAAAGATTTCCTATCGAATCCAGCAGAATGTTCTGAAGTGCTGGCAGGTTCACTGGGTGTAAAGAAATGGCTCCCTGTTGCAGTTACCCCCCACTTTTTGCCTGATACTGATGCTGACTTGACTAAGAAGAGTGCTGGGACCCTGCTAACCAGGCCCCAGCACCAGTGTTCCTTCACCTAAAATGTACCATTGTATCCACAATTGGCACACCCTGGCATTCAGATAAGTCCCTTGTAACTGGTACTTCTAGTACCAAGGGCCCTGATGCCAAGGAAGGTCTCTAAGGGCTGCAGCATGTCTTATGCCACCCTAGAGACCCCTCACTCAGCACAGACACACTGCTTACAAGCCTGTGTGTGCTAGTGAGAACAAAATGAGTAAGTCGACATGGCACTCCCCTCAGGGTGCCATGCCAGCCTCTCACTGCCTATGCAGTATAGGTAAGACACCCCTCTAGCAGGCCTTACAGCCCTAAGGCAGGGTGCACTATACCATAGGTGAGGGTACCAGTGCATGAGCATGGTACCCCTACAGTGTCTAAACAAAACCTTAGACATTGTAAGTGCAGGGTAGCCATAAGAGTATATGGTCTGGGAGTCTGTCAAACACGAACTCCACAGCACCATAATGGCTACACTGAAAACTGGGAAGTTTGGTATCAAACTTCTCAGCACAATAAATGCACACTGATGCCAGTGTACATTTTATTGCAAAACACACCCCAGAGGGCACCTTAGAGGTGCCCCCTGAAACTTAACCGACTGTCTGTGTAGGCTGACTAGTTCCAGCAGCCTGCCACACCAGAGACATGTTGCTGGCCCCATGGGGAGAGTGCCTTTGTCACTCTGAGGCCAGTAACAAAGCCTGCACTGGGTGGAGATGCTAACACCTCCCCCAGGCAGGAGCTGTGACACCTGGCGGTGAGCCTCAAAGGCTCACCCCTTTGTCACAGCCCAGCAGGGCACTCCAGCTTAGTGGAGTTGCCCGCCCCCTCCGGCCACGGCCCCCACTTTTGGCGGCAAGGCTGGAGGGAACAAAGAAAGCTACAAGGAGGAGTCACTGGCCAGTCAGGACAGCCCCTAAGGTGTCCTGAGCTGAGGTGACTCTGACTTTTAGAAATCCTCCATCTTGCAGATGGAGGATTCCCCCAATAGGGTTAGGATTGTGACCCCCTCCCCTTGGGAGGAGGCACAAAGAGGGTGTACCCACCCTCAGGGCTAGTAGCCATTGGCTACTAACCCCCCAGACCTAAAAACGCCCTTAAATTTAGTATTTAAGGGCTACCCTGAACCCTAGAAAATCAGATTCCTGCAACTACAAGAAGAAGGACTGCCCAGCTGAAAACCCCTGCAGCGGAAGACCAGAAGACGACAACTGCCTTGGCTCCAGAAACTCACCGGCCTGTCTCCTGCCTTCCAAAGATCCTGCTCCAGCGACGCCTTCCGAAGGGACCAGCGACCTCGACATCCTCTGAGGACTGCCCCTGCTTCGAAAAGACAAGAAACTCCCGAGGACAGCGGACCTGCTCCAAGAAAGGCTGCAACTTTGTTTCCAGCAGCTTTAAAGAACCCTGCAAGCTCCCCGCAAGAAGCGTGAGACTTGCAACACTGCACCCGGCGACCCCGACTCGGCTGGTGGAGACCCGACACCTCAGGAGGGACCCCAGGACTACTCTGATACTGTGAGTACCAAAACCTGTCCCCCCTGAGCCCCCACAGCGCCGCCTGCAGAGGGAATCCCGAGGCTTCCCCTGACCGCGACTCTTTGAATCCAAAGTCCCGACGCCTGGGAGAGACCCTGCACCCGCAGCCCCCAGGACCTGAAGGACCGGACTTTCACTGGAGAAGTGACCCCCAGGAGTCCCTCTCCCTTGCCCAAGTGGAGGTTTCCCCGAGGAACCCCCCCCTTGCCTGCCTGCAGCGCTGAAGAGATCCCGAGATCTCTCATAGACTAACATTGCGAACCCGACGCTTGTTTCTACACTGCACCCGGCCGCCCCCGCGCCGCTGAGGGTGAACTTTCTGTGTGGGCTTGTGTCCCCCCCGGTGCCCTACAAAACCCCCCTGGTCTGCCCTCCGAAGACGCGGGTACTTACCTGCAAGCAGACCGGAACCGGGGCACCCCCTTCTCTCCATTCTAGCCTATGTGTTTTGGGCACCACTTTGAACTCTGCACCTGACCGGCCCTGAGCTGCTGGTGTGGTGACTTTGGGGTTGCTCTGAACCCCCAACGGTGGGCTACCTTGGACCAAGAACTGAGCCCTGTAAGTGTCTTACTTACCTGGTTAACCTAACAAATACTTACCTCCCCTAGAAACTGTGAAAATTGCACTGTGTCCACTTTTAAAACAGCTATTTGTGAATAACTTGAAAAGTATACATGCAATTTTGATGATTTGAAGTTCCTAAAGTACTTACCTGCAATACCTTTCGAATGAGATATTACATGTAGAATTTGAACCTGTGGTTCTTAAAATAAACTAAGAAAAGATATTTTTCTATACAAAACCTATTGGCTGGATTTGTCTCTGAGTGTGTGTACCTCATTTATTGTCTATGTGTATGTACAACAAATGCTTAACACTACTCCTTGGATAAGCCTACTGCTCGACCACACTACCACAAAATAGAGCATTAGTATTATCTCTTTTTGCCACTATCTTACCTCTAAGGGGAACCCTTGGACTCTGTGCATACTATTCCTTACTTTGAAATAGTGCATACAGAGCCAACTTCCTACATTGGTGGATCAGCGGTGGGGTACAAGACTTTGCATTTGCTGGACTACTCAGCCAATACCTGATCACACGACAAATTCCAAAATTGTCATTAGAAATTCATTTTTGCAATTTGAAATTTTTCTAAATTCTTAAAAGTCCTGCTAGGGCCTTGTGTGTTAAGTCCCTGTTTAGCATTGTCTTTTTAGAGTTTAAAAAGTTTGTTAAAAGTTTGAATTAGATTCTAGAAACAGTTTTAGATTCTTAAAAAAGTATTCCAACTCTTAGCAGAATAATGTCTGATACAGAGATGCAGGTGGTGGAACTCGACACCACACCTTACCTCCATCTTAAGATGAGGGAGCTAAGGTCTCTCTGTAATATCAAAAAAATAACCATTGGCTCCAGACCTACCAAAATTCAGCTCCAGGAGCTGTTGGCAGAGTTTGAAAAAGCCAACCCCTCTGATGATGACCTCACAGAGGAAGAAATTAGTGACTTGGAGGCCAATGTCCCTCCTCCAGTCCTAAATAGGGAGAACAGGACCCCTCAAGTCCTGTCTCCAACTGTGTTAGTCAGAAATAGTGAGTCCCTCACAGGAGGGTCCCACATTTCTGAAATCACTGAGGATGCTCTCAGTGAAGATGACCTCCTGTTAGCCAGGATGGCCAAAAGATTGGCTTTAGAGAGACAGCTCCTAGCCATAGAAAGGGAAAGACAAGAGATGGGCCTAGGACCCATCAATGGTGGCAGCAACTTAAATAGGGTCAGAGATTGTCCTGACATCCTAAAAATCCCCAAAGGGATTGTAACAAAATATGAAGATGGTGATGACATCACCAAATGGTTCACAGCTTTTGAGAGGGCTTGTGTAACCAGAAAAGTGAACAGATCTCACTGGGGTGCTCTCCTTTGGGAAATGTTCACTGGAAAGTGTAGGGATAGACTCCTCACACTCTCTGGAAAAGATGCAGAATCTTATGACCTCATGAAGGGTACCCTGATTGAGGGCTTTGGATTCTCCACTGAGGAGTATAGAATTAGATTCAGGGGGGCTCAAAAATCCTCGAGCCAGACCTGGGTTGATTTTGTAGACTACTCAGTAAAAACACTAGATGGTTGGTTAACTGGAAATGAAGTGTGTGACTATGTTGGGCTTTATAATTTGTTTATGAAAGAACACATTTTAAGTAACTGCTTCAATGAAAAGTTGCATCAGTATCTGGTAGACCTAGGTCCAATTTCTCCCCAAGAATTGGGAAAGAAGGCAGACCACTGGGTCAAGACTAGGGTAACCAAAACTTCCACTGGGGGTGACCAAAAGAAAGGGGTTACAAAAACTCCCCAGGAGAAAGTGGGTGACACTAGAAACAAAGAAAAAGAGTCCTCTGTAGGCCCCCAAAAACCAGAACAGGTGGGTGGGCCCCAAGACACAACCCAAAACAAAGGTGGGTACCAGGGTAAGAACTGGGATGCCACTAAGGCCTGGTGCCACAACTGTAAACAGTCTGGGCACCACACCAAGGACACTTCTTGTCCCAAAAACAAACCCCAGAACAAAATTCCTGGGGTAACCAGTGTAGCCATGGGAGATGACTCCTCAGATGAGGAGGTCTTCGTAGCCTTCAACTGGAAACAGGGCCCAACAGGTGAGTTGGAGATTCCAGAGGGAAGTAGACACTTCCACCACCTACTGGTGAATGGAATCCCAACCACTGCCCTGAGAGACACTTGTGCCAGTCACACTATTGTGCATGACAGGCTGGTGCTCTCAAACCAGTACATCCCAGGTGAGACTGCCAGGGTAAGAGTTAGCCTAGACAGGGTCACTAAGAGGCCTGTGGCTTTAGTGCCCATAGAAGTGGGTGGCACTCTTAGCTGGAGAAGGGTAGTAGTCAGTACAGACCTCCCCCTTGATTGTCTCCTTGGAAATGACTACCCAGAGGTTAGTCAGAGCTCAAGAGAGGAACTGGTCCAGTGCCAGTCCTCTCCCAAGGATTCTGGAAGTCCTGCCTCTGCAGTAAATGCAAGCAGGCCCCAGAAGAAGAAGAAAAGAAAACAGAGTAGGAAGGGTGGACAACCTTTAGCCAAGGTTACAGCAAGCCAAGGAGATTCTGCTCCAGTAGGGGAGAACTCCAAAAATGGCCCTGATAAAGTCCAACCTGACCCACAAGAAGTCCTGGCTAGTCAGGCAACTGTTAAACCTGAGTGGGTGGCTCCTCAGCTAACAGAAGAAAGAGTGGAAGAAGGGTGTTTACTACAAGATGTGGTAACCCCCCACTCCAATACAGCAGACAGGCAACCTGAACCCAAAGAAGCCTGTAACTTAGCCCCTTCCCTTTTAGGTGAAGAGCTAAAGGTGTGGTTCTGGGCACTGACAGCTGTCAGTGGCCTCTGCTGGGTGTTAGCCTTTATGGCTGCACTATCCTTAGCATGGTGGTCTGACCCCATGCCAAATAGCAAGTTAGGCCCCCTGACCCTATTGGTCATGGTGGGGTTACTCCAGCTCTGGGTAACCTCTCTGGGTAAGCTAGGGGTAACCCTGGCCAAGATAAGGTTAGCAGAGGTGGATACCTCTAAGACCAAGATAGAAAGAATGGGTGGAGACATTGAAGAGGCAGACAAGAGGCAATTCAGACTAGGTCCTATCACTGTGGAAGTAGGTCAGTTCCCCAAAGGGAATGACCTGAACAGAAGGATGTAAGGCAGAGTAGGCCCTGCAACTAACCAGCCTATTTCTCCTACTCTTCCTCGCCTGACAGACTAGGAAGACTCTCCCAGCTTGGGCTGAGTCTCCTGGCCTGTGGGCTGGGGGGGGCTTGTGTAAAGAAATGGCTCCCTGTTGCAGTTACCCCCCACTTTTTGCCTGATACTGATGCTGACTTGACTAAGAAGAGTGCTGGGACCCTGCTAACCAGGCCCCAGCACCAGTGTTCCTTCACCTAAAATGTACCATTGTATCCACAATTGGCACACCCTGGCATTCAGATAAGTCCCTTGTAACTGGTACTTCTAGTACCAAGGGCCCTGATGCCAAGGAAGGTCTCTAAGGGCTGCAGCATGTCTTATGCCACCCTAGAGACCCCTCACTCAGCACAGACACACTGCTTACAAGCCTGTGTGTGCTAGTGAGAACAAAATGAGTAAGTCGACATGGCACTCCCCTCAGGGTGCCATGCCAGCCTCTCACTGCCTATGCAGTATAGGTAAGACACCCCTCTAGCAGGCCTTACAGCCCTAAGGCAGGGTGCACTATACCATAGGTGAGGGTACCAGTGCATGAGCATGGTACCCCTACAGTGTCTAAACAAAACCTTAGACATTGTAAGTGCAGGGTAGCCATAAGAGTATATGGTCTGGGAGTCTGTCAAACACGAACTCCACAGCACCATAATGGCTACACTGAAAACTGGGAAGTTTGGTATCAAACTTCTCAGCACAATAAATGCACACTGATGCCAGTGTACATTTTATTGCAAAACACACCCCAGAGGGCACCTTAGAGGTGCCCCCTGAAACTTAACCGACTGTCTGTGTAGGCTGACTAGTTCCAGCAGCCTGCCACACCAGAGACATGTTGCTGGCCCCATGGGGAGAGTGCCTTTGTCACTCTGAGGCCAGTAACAAAGCCTGCACTGGGTGGAGATGCTAACACCTCCCCCAGGCAGGAGCTGTGACACCTGGCGGTGAGCCTCAAAGGCTCACCCCTTTGTCACAGCCCAGCAGGGCACTCCAGCTTAGTGGAGTTGCCCGCCCCCTCCGGCCACGGCCCCCACTTTTGGCGGCAAGGCTGGAGGGAACAAAGAAAGCTACAAGGAGGAGTCACTGGCCAGTCAGGACAGCCCCTAAGGTGTCCTGAGCTGAGGTGACTCTGACTTTTAGAAATCCTCCATCTTGCAGATGGAGGATTCCCCCAATAGGGTTAGGATTGTGACCCCCTCCCCTTGGGAGGAGGCACAAAGAGGGTGTACCCACCCTCAGGGCTAGTAGCCATTGGCTACTAACCCCCCAGACCTAAAAACGCCCTTAAATTTAGTATTTAAGGGCTACCCTGAACCCTAGAAAATCAGATTCCTGCAACTACAAGAAGAAGGACTGCCCAGCTGAAAACCCCTGCAGCGGAAGACCAGAAGACGACAACTGCCTTGGCTCCAGAAACTCACCGGCCTGTCTCCTGCCTTCCAAAGATCCTGCTCCAGCGACGCCTTCCGAAGGGACCAGCGACCTCGACATCCTCTGAGGACTGCCCCTGCTTCGAAAAGACAAGAAACTCCCGAGGACAGCGGACCTGCTCCAAGAAAGGCTGCAACTTTGTTTCCAGCAGCTTTAAAGAACCCTGCAAGCTCCCCGCAAGAAGCGTGAGACTTGCAACACTGCACCCGGCGACCCCGACTCGGCTGGTGGAGACCCGACACCTCAGGAGGGACCCCAGGACTACTCTGATACTGTGAGTACCAAAACCTGTCCCCCCTGAGCCCCCACAGCGCCGCCTGCAGAGGGAATCCCGAGGCTTCCCCTGACCGCGACTCTTTGAATCCAAAGTCCCGACGCCTGGGAGAGACCCTGCACCCGCAGCCCCCAGGACCTGAAGGACCGGACTTTCACTGGAGAAGTGACCCCCAGGAGTCCCTCTCCCTTGCCCAAGTGGAGGTTTCCCCGAGGAACCCCCCCCTTGCCTGCCTGCAGCGCTGAAGAGATCCCGAGATCTCTCATAGACTAACATTGCGAACCCGACGTTTGTTTCTACACTGCACCCGGCCGCCCCCGCGCCGCTGAGGGTGAACTTTCTGTGTGGGCTTGTGTCCCCCCCGGTGCCCTACAAAACCCCCCTGGTCTGCCCTCCGAAGACGCGGGTACTTACCTGCAAGCAGACCGGAACCGGGGCACCCCCTTCTCTCCATTCTAGCCTATGTGTTTTGGGCACCACTTTGAACTCTGCACCTGACCGGCCCTGAGCTGCTGGTGTGGTGACTTTGGGGTTGCTCTGAACCCCCAACGGTGGGCTACCTTGGACCAAGAACTGAGCCCTGTAAGTGTCTTACTTACCTGGTTAACCTAACAAATACTTAGCTCCCCTAGAAACTGTGAAAATTGCACTGTGTCCACTTTTAAAACAGCTATTTGTGAATAACTTGAAAAGTATACATGCAATTTTGATGATTTGAAGTTCCTAAAGTACTTACCTGCAATACCTTTCGAATGAGATATTACATGTAGAATTTGAACCTGTGGTTCTTAAAATAAACTAAGAAAAGATATTTTTCTATACAAAACCTATTGGCTGGATTTGTCTCTGAGTGTGTGTACCTCATTTATTGTCTATGTGTATGTACAACAAATGCTTAACACTACTCCTTGGATAAGCCTACTGCTCGACCACACTACCACAAAATAGAGCATTAGTATTATCTCTTTTTGCCACTATCTTACCTCTAAGGGGAACCCTTGGACTCTGTGCATACTATTCCTTACTTTGAAATAGTGCATACAGAGCCAACTTCCTACACTGGGCAAGTGCACAACATCTCGAGCTAGGAACCATGACTGAGCTTTCCAAATCAGGATCACTAAAATGATCTCAGCTCTCTGACATCTGACTTGAGACAAGACTCTGGAAATCATTACAAATAGAGGAAAATCATAATTTTGATTCTGCTACAAGTCCTGGAGAAACACAGTGGTTGCCTGCTGCATCAGATCCAGTTGCCTACTGAAAATGGCTGGGAATTGCTTGTTCAGCCGAAACACAAAGAAATCCATCATGCAGGGACCATCGTGTTGTCTAGACTCTTGAGTACCTGAAATGTAACGTCAATCGCTTGTTGTCCAGCAGATGACAAGAGTTCAAGTCTGCCACTATATTCTTTTGACCTGGGAGATATTCTGCCAAAATATCTCCCAGGCTAGAATATCTCCCAAAAGTTAGAAATGCCCAAAGTCCTTGGCAAGTTCTGCTAACAAGCGGGGCTGTGTTCTGCCCAACTTGTTGACATACTGCACCACTGAAATGTTCTCCATCTGAAGCATAATACAATAGTTTGTTTTTATCAGAAAGAGATTCTTGATGGTGAAAGAACCCTCCAGTTGTTCCAAACAATTGATGTGGAGACTCAACTCTGTCTGTGATCATTGAACTCATGTGGTAACAGAGCCTGATGTGACTTTCCTGCCCCATCTGCTGGCATCCAATTCTATTATCTCTTCCGGAAAGCAACCAAAAATCATTCTTCTGTTTTACGTCTCCATGTGGTCAAACTACCAAGGGAGTTTGGTTTTGGCATCTGCTCACAGGGAGACTTGATCCGCGTTGGAAGGGCCTTTCCAAAAACTTTGAATCTTAAGGTGTTGGAGGGCTCTTTAATGTAGAGGCCGGGGAAAAATCACCTGGATAGATGAGGCCAAAAGGCCAACCATCCTGGCCAGGGATCTCAATGACACAGACTGGTTGCACAGTGCAGATCTCAATCAATTCCTCCTTGATCATCTTGATTTTTTGTTGAAGTCCGAGTGAAAAAAAGAAGCATCAGTTTCATTAAAAGTAGTGCCGCTGTCAGGGTACTTGGAGCCAGGAGAGTCTGGCATTGGGGTACACTATAGCCATGGCCCCCCAAGAATGAATCGGCTATCTTTTCCAAATGCTCTGTAAGTGGCCACTGCCTACTCTTAGCTTTGCCTTTTACATGCTTGGGACTAGTTGAGCCACTAGCCAGGAGACTTTGTGCACCCCAGCCCTGTTATAGGGCATATCAGTGAAGTTGCTACGTGAACAGTTGTAAGGCAGGCACTACGTCCCTGTTAATAGCTTGCTGGGCGCTGTTATCTG
Organism: Pleurodeles waltl; assembly: GCF_031143425.1. Classification (NCBI taxonomy): domain Eukaryota; kingdom Metazoa; phylum Chordata; class Amphibia; order Caudata; family Salamandridae; genus Pleurodeles; species Pleurodeles waltl. Next base: position 76,030,133 of record NC_090444.1, on the reverse strand, counting down.
AGGCGTCTACTAAACCTTGATCTATCTCTAGCTCAGGCTTCTCATCATATGCTTTTCATCATATCCAGCGTACACCTCCTCAAAGGTTTGATAATGCTCCATATCAAGATCGCCAAACAATAAGATTTTTATATATATATATATATATATATATATATATATATATATATAATATATATACACTAAAAAACAAAGGTTATAGGGATGTTCTAGTTGGGAAGAAGAATAAAAAAAAACATAAAAATTCACTTAAAAAACAGACGTTACAGGGACGTTATAGTTAGGTTGACATTTTCTGCGCACAAAACAATAGAAATTTAGCAGTTATAGTTACCTTACCTAACTAAAACTTGCACCTCTGGAATGCACTGCTTATTACCTCATAAATTAAAACTAAATAGTGACTACAATGTCTGTGGGACATTACTTTTTGCTATTATTTTTATATAATTGTTTAAAACACTGTAAATATATGTTGAATAAGAAATTTTCTTTTCTTTTTTGGTAACTAAATGTTTTTATATTTTATTTTCTACTTGATTTTTTATGTAAATTGTTTTCTTTTTCATTGCATTCAGTAGTTTGAAAATAATATATGTTTACAGCTTTAGGAACTTTAAAAATAAAAATTGTACACCTACAAAATGTTAACATGTCTATTTAATAGAAATATGCTATATAATTTTTTTTATTTTTTTTTACTGGAGTGCCGTAGCCGTTGCAAATCTTTATCATTGGCGTCACAATTTTATTGTATTTTCTGTATTGCTGAAACATATACAAACACCTTTTAAAACTGTAAGTGTCACCCAGGCATTAATTTGTGAATACTTACTAAATGTAAAAGTCAATAGAAATTCAATTTTCATGTATTTCTTGTACTTTTCATGTAGTCGCGATGGATACGCGACCCTAGCGCAATGTCCTTCCGGAGTCGCAAATCTATTGTATTTTTAAAATTATCATTTTCAATATATTGAGACGTTTATATTTCATTATGAACTTCTGGAATTACAATGATAGCAGAAAAATATAATAAATATAAATACATGGGTATAATATAATGTTTTTGTCTTATTTTGTGGAGCCTCATTGGAGGCGCGGTGCATGCACACTGGTGTGACGGATTCCATATGCCCGAAAAAAAAGGGTTTCGATCGGCTGAAGACATTTCAGTTACTAGCAAAGGAAATCTACACCTGTTTTTTTCCATCCTTTTACCATCTTCCAGGCAGTTTGCACCTGTGTTGCTGGAGTTCAATTTTGGTTGTATTTTTTTGTTTTTAGTGGCAGTTTTTGAAAACAGCAGGATGACAGCTGCTTCTCCAACAAATAACAACAACAGAAGTCACCTTGAGGATGAAGAGGCTCCAAAAAAAAGAAAGGAGAGCATTGTGCGGACCAGTGCTTAATTTGTAAATAAAAGCATGCCAGTGCCCAAAGCCCTCCTCTTAAACACACAGCTGCTGCAAATAAATGTGCGAGCACGGAACACCGAGGCATCCCGAAGCCATCTCAGGCCTCGTCAATCCATTTAAAGCCACTCCCTGCCCCTCCAGCTGACTCTTGCAGCTTTCTACTTTCTCCCTTTGTGATGCTTTTTTGTTTTTCTCTTCCTCCGTCTTTCCAATATGTGTCTTATGCTCGCAGCAAATGCTTGCGGCAGAAGAAAAAGCGCTGGGCCTCAAAAATAAGTGCCGGTGCTCAGCACCGGAAACAACAAACACAAATTAAGCACTGGTGCGGACCTTCTTTACTATTCCTGAGGGTAAAAAGAAGGTGAACGCCAAAAAAGTGCCTTGCAGTCTGTGCAAGAAGATCTTGTCATGGGGGTCTGACAAGAAATATTCATGGGGAACTTCTTGTATGAAGAAGCATTTGGAAAGCATGCATAGTGATCATTTAGCCTGTGCGCAAAGAGAGCGAGACCTTTCCGATAGGAGTGCTGTAAATGAAGATGCAGAACCAGGAACATCATCTGGATCTGCTGTTCCTTCAAGTTTCGCTATTACAGTGCCGGACTTTGCTGCAGTTGCACAGCGATGTGTAAAGTGCAAACGTACTTTGTGTGCAGAGTATCATGAATGCCATCAAAGTACAAAAGTGCTAGCTTTTTGATTGTTCTTTAAAACAACGTTTGTGTTATTTTTTCATACCACTACTGTTTCTAAAGTTGTTGTGTGAAAAAAAATTATATAACAAAAATTGCTCCAAAAAACACAAACACATTTGAAAAATTTAAAAACACTTGAAAAAAATGTTTCTTTTCATTAGTGGGTGGGTGCATGAGTGTCTGGGTGGGTCTGTGAGTGAGTGTATGAGGCTCTGAATGCGTCTGTCAGCAGGAGTGTCAGTGTTTGTATGACTGCACCATAGATCTGTGTCAGTCAGTAGTGTGGAAGAGTGTCTGATAGAGTGTTTGTGTGTGTATATATATATATATATATATATATATATATATATATATATATATATATATATAATTTTTTTTTTTTTTGGCGCTTGGCCAGAGTTGTGTCTCTGGCGTGGCTTTACACTGGAGCTGCATTGAACGCCATGATGGATTCACGACTTCATGATTGTGGCCAAAAAAAGGGTTTTCCTCTTTATAAACCCAACAGCTGTGCTCTCACACACGCTTAATGTCCCCATAAGGTCAAAGTACTGGTACTCTGACCCCTTCTATTATTATGAGACCCTATTTCCACCCCTGGGACCGTACACCAGTTCATAAAATGGCAGCTGCAACTTTCTGGACAGGTTGCGACCAACCAAACACAGTATTCCTCGTTGCGTGAGGATTTGCGCAGAGGTCGTGAATCCTTTGGGTCCCTATATATACACATTTGGATTTTCCTAAATTTCTCAAAAACTATTGAACGGATTTACACCAAATAACGAAAAGGGCTCTTTGTGGACCAAGAGCTACCTTTCTGCCAAATTTGGTATAATTCTGTCCAGTGGTTTTTGCGCTATCGCTGTTCAATTTTTCCTATGGGAATTAACATTGGAAATGCTCTAAGTTTCTCCCCCCACCCCTTTATCTCAGCCCCCGCTTAATGGATCACCCTGAAACTTTGCAGACAATAGCTCACATGACTGTCCAATTTTTGGGGAAAATTTCATGAAGATTTGTCAAGCGGCGTCAAAGATATAGGCAAGCAAAAACATTTTTTTCTATAGAAACTAGGTCCTAACTATAACTACCTAGTTGTATATATATATATATATATAGATATATATATTCTACATAAGAGCATGGGCACAATTCACAGAGACATTTGTGGGTGTAAGCTTTTTTTTACTAGTGTAAACGTTTCCATGTGGGTCATCTAACATGGAGATGCGCCGGTAAAAAGATGTATTCACACTGGTTTGTGCGAGTACATCTTCTGTCAAGGGTGTGGCCTTTCTTAGGCAGGATGGTTTGTGAACACCCACAAAAGTACTGGATAGTAGGTTCAAAAACGTTCTATGAGCCATCCACATCCCGGAAACAATCGAAGATTTACTTCTGTCCAGTACAGGAGTAAATCTGTTTACAGAATGGGAATGGAAAGGGAACTCAATCAGAATCGGTATAGGTGAAGGGATTCTTCTATAGGGATAAATACTTCCACCGTGAAGAAAAAAATAAATAAAGTTAACATGTCCAAGTGCACAAATGCATTACCTTTATTCATTCGAAAATGATGTACAGCGGGTACACGTACACGTGCAAAACTGCTTTCACGTGGGCATAAATAGAATGCACAGCAGAATTCCGCAAGCATTCCTGGGAACTTAGTAGTCACAGCTTTCAATATGTACTCCTGACAATTCCCAAAAAACTAGCAAATAAATTGCAAATATATGGAAGCTCTAGAGAAGTAAATTTCTGACTTTTTTTGTGAATTGGCCCTGCCATGTAGAAGGAAACATGAATCCTGCACAAGCATTGACTGCTCACCATGTTTCCATTTAATCCTTACTGCTAAATGCACATGTCTGTCAAAGGGCACATTATTAAGTGGGAGGGGGATACACATTACTTCCAGCACTACAAGGCCTAGGACATATCTTGTCTGAACTGTGCCCTGCTTTCAACGTGGCTGCAATAACCCTGAGGGACTGCTGCGGTGTTAGATACGTGCAAAGGTCAGGCGTCCTGTCCTTGAAGGAGGGCTGTTTCAGATTTACTTGTGTACACAAGATAAACATATCCCTGTCACAAGGAGGGCCTGTCACAGCCTTCTCACACGCTTGAGACCCGGTCCCATATTTGCTCCTAATGGATTTGTTTTTACATTTTGGGTAAAACTCCTATCTTCGGGCATTTATGCAGGTTCCATGGATCACTGCACCAGTCGTGGAATACAAGAAGTGCTCGCATTAAATGTACCTATGCCTGTGGTAAACTGCAAATGTGGACCTAGAACAGAAATGTGTTTTGGACATTTGGCTCCTATTCACAAAGGTACATTTCCCATAAACATGTGTTTAAGACCAAATTTACCTTCTTTAAGCTTGTCAACAATTCACAAAGGGATTCCTTGCAGGCGTAAATCCAATTATGGGAGTGGACATTTCCATCACAGAGATCTGCGCAGCCATAAATCCCACTCAAGGGGTTGGAAAGTGGGCGCTCCATGACGTGGATTGCTTTGGAACGGAAATATCACAAACGTGTACTTGGTTGGTATTCCCGAACTCCTCTGTCACACTTTTCCACTCTGGAAATAGTGATAGTTTTACTCCAGCCAAGCGCTAGAGTAACTCACCTTCCAGGGTGGGAAGAGTGACGGGTCACCCCAGGATTGCTGCTGGTCTAGGGAAAGGTGCTTCTTCATGGGGGGAAATATTTTCATAGCAGAAAAGAATAAAAGCATCTCAAGAGGGATCCTGCTTCCACTGAGCGTTTTCTCGCAATGAAGCGCTTGGGAGCCCTTGTGGAACGTCACGTAACCATCCCAGGAGTACATCTGGAAACGTACATCTGGCACAGCTTTCCGGGAGTCAGGGGCACCATTGAGGACCTGCAACAGCGATGGGCCAGGGAAAGTGGGAGCAAGGCACAGAGTTTAGTGTGGTCCTCCGGGGCGAGCTGGGGCTCCTGCTGCAAGGCAGCGGGAGGCTGGAGGGGCCTCCAGGAATCAGGGCACAGGGAAGGAGAGAGCAAGGCATCGGGAGGCTGGAGGGGCCCTCCAGGAACCATGGCACAGGGAAAGTCGAGAGAGTAGGGCAGCAGGATTCTGGAGAGGGCCTCCAGGAATCAGGGCACAGGGAAGGAGAGAGAGTAAAGCAGGAGGAGGCTGGAGGGGGCCTCCAGGAATCAGGGCACAGGGAAGGAGAGAGAGTAAAGCAGGAGGAGGCTGGAGGGGGCCTCCAGGAATCAGGACACAGGGAAATAGAAAGCAAGGCAGAGGGAGCCTTGAGGGGCCTCCAGGAACCAGGGCACAGGGAAAGAGAGAGCAAGGCAGAGGGATCCTGGAGGGGCCTCCAGGAATCAGGGCACAGGGAAGGATAGAGCAAGGCAGGGGGAGGTTGGAGGGGCCTCCAGGAAACAGGGCACACGAAGGAGAGAGAGCAAGGGCGCTGGAGGCTGGAGGGAGCATATTGTAAATATTCCCTCTTGGTAAACTGGAGATAGGTGTCCAATTCATGTAGGATAACAGGTTGTAGGTTTATTGAAGAGGTTATGGGTTAAGTTACAGGTTACAAGTTACTTGATGGAGAACCCCACCAGGAGCAGCATCCTCTCTGCTCAGCCCATTCTCTCTCACTGTCACACACCTCCTGTCACTCACCTACATTCCGTGACATCACACACTGGCTGAGCAGAGCAGAGAAGTCAATCAATCAATCAATCAAAAAAATGTATATAGCGTGCTTCTCACCCGTGAGGGTCTCAAGGCACTGGTGGGTGGGGGGGGGGGGTCGATCACTGTTCGAATAGCCTTGTCTTGAGGTTTTTTCTGAGGAGCAGGAGGTCTTGGGTCTTGCAGAGGTTGGTGGGGCCTTGGGGGTGAGATAGAAGGATCTGCCTCCTGTGGTGGTGTGTTGGATGCGGGGGACTGTGGCGAGTGCGAAGTCGGCTGATCAGAGGTGGCGGTGGGAGTGTGGAAGTTTACTCCTTCGTTGAGGTAGGTTTGGCCGGTGTTGTGTAGGGATTTGTGTGCGTGGATGAGGATTTTGAAGGTGATCCTTTTGTCTATGGGGAGCCAGTGAAGGGAACAATGGAGGTGAGCACAGAATGCCCCACAAACATAGCAGATTAAAACACATCTCCTCTCTTTACAAAATAATAAAATGCAAACATGAAACATAGGATAGAAAATAGTAAAATACATAAGAGACTTTAGCTTCGATAAGTCCAATGAATTACTCCAACCCCATAAGTTATTCACACAGTGGCCGCATCCGACCCCATCCTTGCAAAACTAAAAGCACACTGATATACAGGTCCCACTCAGTTGCGGATTACCAAATAGGCATAGTAGGTACCAGCCTATGGGCCTCACACCTTTTAGGGGCCCGCAACAACCGTGGTCTTGTTGCTTAGACATGTTGGAGTGTCAGATGGTGAAGTGGTACAACGTTTTCTCAGATTCATCCCCATAGCAAGCCACACTGAGGAAACGCTTGCCACCACTGTTTTGACCTTCTTAAACAAATGCAGCATTGAAATCAAAAACCTGAGAGGACACTCTTATGAAAATGCAGCAAACATTTCAAGGTGCTACAATGGTCTTCAAGAGCATATTGCCAATATTAATCAGCTTGTACCCTATGTAGGAAGTTGGCTCTGTATGTGCTATTTCAAAGTAAGGAATAGCATGCACAGAGTCCAAGGGTTCCCCTTAGAGGTAAAATAGTGGTAAAAATAGATAATACTAATGCTCTATTTTGTGGTAGTGTGGTCGAGCAATAGGCTTATCCAAGGAGTAGTGTTAAGCATTTGTTGTACATACACATAGACAATAAATGAGGTACACACACTCAGAGACAAATCCAGCCAATAGGTTTTTATATAGAAAAATATCTTTTCTTAGTTTATTTTAAGAACCACAGGTTCAAATTCTACATGTAATATCTCATTCGAAAGGTATTGCAGGTAAGTACTTTAGGAACTTCAAATCATCAAAATTGCATGTATACTTTTCAAGTTATTCACAAATAGCTGTTTTAAAAGTGGACACAGTGCAATTTTCACAGTTCCTAGGGGAGGTAAGTATTTGTTAGGTTAACCAGGTAAGTAAGACACTTACAGGGCTTAGTTCTTGGTCCAAGGTAGCCCACCGTTGGGGGTTCAGAGCAACCCCAAAGTCACCACACCAGCAGCTCAGGGCCGGTCAGGTGCAGAGTTCAAAGTGGTGCCCAAAACGCATAGGCTAGAATGGAGAGAAGGGGGTGCTCCGGTTCCGGTCAGCTTGCAGGTAAGTACCCGCGTCTTCGGAGGGCAGACCAGGGGGGTTTTGTAGGGCACCGGGGGGGACACAAATCCACACAGAAATTTCACCCTCAGCGGCGCGGGGGCGGCCGGGTGCAGTGTAGAAACAAGCGTCGGGTTCGCAATGTTAGTCTATGAGAGATCTCGGGATCTCTTCAGCGCTGCAGGCAGGCAAGGGGGGGATTCCTCGGGGAAACCTCCACTTGGGCAAGGGGGAGGGACTCCTGGGGGTCACTTCTCCAGTGAAAGTCCGGTCCTTCAGGTCCTGGGGGCTGCGGGTGCAGGGTCTCTCCCAGGCGTCGGGACTTTAGGTTCAAAGAGTCGCGGTCAGGGGAAGCCTCGGGATTCCCTCTGCAGGCGGCGCTGTGGGGGCTCAGGGGGGACAGGTTTTTGTACTCACAGTCTTAGAGTAGTCCTGGGGTCCCTCCTGAGGTGTTGGATCGCCACCAGCCGAGTCGGGGTCGCCGGGTGCAGTGTTGCAAGTCTCACGCTTCTTGCGGGGAGCTTGCAGGGTTCTTTAAAGCTGCTGGAAACAAAGTTGCAGCCTTTCTTGGAGCAGGTCCGCTGTCCTCGGGAGTTTCTTGTCTTTTCGAAGCAGGGGCAGTCCTCAGAGGATGTCGAGGTCGCTGGTCCCTTCGGAAGGCGTCGCTGGAGCAGGATCTTTGGAAGGCAGGAGACAGGCCGGTGAGTTTCTGGGGCCAAGGCAGTTGTCGTCTTCTGGTCTTCCGCTGCAGGGGTTTTCAGCTGGGCAGTCCTTCTTCTTGTAGTTGCAGGAATCTAATTTTCTAGGGTTCAGGGTAGCCCTTAAATACTAAATTTAAGGGCGTGTTTAGGTCTGGGGGGTTAGTAGCCAATGGCTACTAGCCCTGAGGGTGGGTACACCCTCTTTGTGCCTCCTCCCAAGGGGAGGGGGTCACAATCCTAACCCTATTGGGGGAATCCTCCATCTGCAAGATGGAGGATTTCTAAAAGTCAGAGTCACCTCAGCTCAGGACACCTTAGGGGCTGTCCTGACTGGCCAGTGACTCCTCCTTGTTTTTCTCATTATTTTCTCCGGCCTTGCCGCCAAAAGTGGGGCCTGGCCGGAGGGGGCGGGGAACTCCACTAGCTGGAGTGTCCTGCTGGGTTGGCACAAAGGAGGTGAGCCTTTGAGGCTCACCGCCAGGTGTGACAATTCCTGCCTGGGGGAGGTGTTAGCATCTCCACCCAGTGCAGGCTTTGTTACTGGCCTCAGAGTGACAAAGGCACTCTCCCCATGGGGCCAGCAACATGTCTCGGTTTGTGGCAGGCTGCTAAAACTAGTCAGCCTACACAGATAGTCGGTTAAGTTTCAGGGGGCACCTCTAAGGTGCCCTCTGGGGTGTATTTTACAATAAAATGTACACTGGCATCAGTGTGCATTTATTGTGCTGAGAAGTTTGATACCAAACTTCCCAGTTTTCAGTGTAGCCATTATGGTGCTGTGGAGTTCGTGTTTGACAGACTCCCAGACCATATACTCTTATGGCTACCCTGCACTTACAATGTCTAAGGTTTTGTTTAGACACTGTAGGGGTACCATGCTCATGCACTGGTACCCTCACCTATGGTATAGTGCACCCTGCCTTAGGGCTGTAAGGCCTGCTAGAGGGGTGTCTTACCTATACTGCATAGGCAGTGAGAGGCTGGCATGGCACCCTGAGGGGAGTGCCATGTCGACTTACTCATTTTGTTCTCACTAGCACACACAGGCTTGTAAGCAGTGTGTCTGTGCTGAGTGAGGGGTCTCTAGGGTGGCATAAGACATGCTGCAGCCCTTAGAGACCTTCCTTGGTATCAGGGCCCTTGGTACTAGAAGTACCAGTTACAAGGGACTTATCTGAATGCCAGGGTGTGCCAATTGTGGATACAATGGTACATTTTAGGTGAAGGAACACTGGTGCTGGGGCCTGGTTAGCAGGGTCCCAGCACTCTTCTTAGTCAAGTCAGCATCAGTATCAGGCAAAAAGTGGGGGGTAACTGCAACAGGGAGCCATTTCTTTACACAAGCCCCCCCCAGCCCACAGGCCAGGAGACTCAGCCCAAGCTGGGAGAGTCTTCCTAGTCTGTCAGGCGAGGAAGAGTAGGAGAAATAGGCTGGTTAGTTGCAGGGCCTACTCTGCCTTACATCCTTCTGTTCAGGTCATTCCCTTTGGGGAACTGACCTACTTCCACAGTGATAGGACCTAGTCTGAATTGCCTCTTGTCTGCCTCTTCAATGTCTCCACCCATTCTTTCTATCTTGGTCTTAGAGGTATCCACCTCTGCTAACCTTATCTTGGCCAGGGTTACCCCTAGCTTACCCAGAGAGGTTACCCAGAGCTGGAGTAACCCCACCATGACCAATAGGGTCAGGGGGCCTAACTTGCTATTTGGCATGGGGTCAGACCACCATGCTAAGGATAGTGCAGCCATAAAGGCTAACACCCAGCAGAGGCCACTGACAGCTGTCAGTGCCCAGAACCACACCTTTAGCTCTTCACCTAAAAGGGAAGGGGCTAAGTTACAGGCTTCTTTGGGTTCAGGTTGCCTGTCTGCTGTATTGGAGTGGGGGGTTACCACATCTTGTAGTAAACACCCTTCTTCCACTCTTTCTTCTGTTAGCTGAGGTGCCACCCACTCAGGTTTAACAGTTGCCTGACTAGCCAGGACTTCTTGTGGGTCAGGTTGGACTTTATCAGGGCCATTTTTGGAGTTCTCCCCTACTGGAGCAGAATCTCCTTGGCTTGCTGTAACCTTGGCTAAAGGTTGTCCACCCTTCCTACTCTGTTTTCTTTTCTTCTTCTTCTGGGGCCTGCTTGCATTTACTGCAGAGGCAGGACTTCCAGAATCCTTGGGAGAGGACTGGCACTGGACCAGTTCCTCTCTTGAGCTCTGACTAACCTCTGGGTAGTCATTTCCAAGGAGACAATCAAGGGGGAGGTCTGTACTGACTACTACCCTTCTCCAGCTAAGAGTGCCACCCACTTCTATGGGCACTAAAGCCACAGGCCTCTTAGTGACCCTGTCTAGGCTAACTCTTACCCTGGCAGTCTCACCTGGGATGTACTGGTTTGAGAGCACCAGCCTGTCATGCACAATAGTGTGACTGGCACAAGTGTCTCTCAGGGCAGTGGTTGGGATTCCATTCACCAGTAGGTGGTGGAAGTGTCTACTTCCCTCTGGAATCTCCAACTCACCTGTTGGGCCCTGTTTCCAGTTGAAGGCTAGGAAGACCTCCTCATCTGAGGAGTCATCTCCCATGGCTACACTGGTTACCCCAGGAATTTTGTTCTGGGGTTTGTTGTTGGGACAAGAAGTGTCCTTGGTGTGGTGCCCAGACTGTTTACAGTTGTGGCACCAGGCCTTAGTGGCATCCCAGTTCTTACCCTGGTACCCACCTTTGTTTTGGGTTGTGTCTTGGGGCCCACCCACCTGTTCTGGTTTTTGGGGGCCTACAGAGGACTCTTTTTCTTTGTTTCTAGTGTCACCCACTTTCTCCTGGGGAGTTTTTGTAACCCCTTTCTTTTGGTCACCCCCAGTGGAAGTTTTGGTTACCCTAGTCTTGACCCAGTGGTCTGCCTTCTTTCCCAATTCTTGGGGAGAAATTGGACCTAGGTCTACCAGATACTGATGCAACTTTTCATTGAAGCAGTTACTTAAAATGTGTTCTTTCATAAACAAATTATAAAGCCCAACATAGTCACACACTTCATTTCCAGTTAACCAACCATCTAGTGTTTTTACTGAGTAGTCTACAAAATCAACCCAGGTCTGGCTCGAGGATTTTTGAGCCCCCCTGAATCTAATTCTATACTCCTCAGTGGAGAATCCAAAGCCCTCAATCAGGGTACCCTTCATGAGGTCATAAGATTCTGCATCTTTTCCAGAGAGTGTGAGGAGTCTATCCCTACACTTTCCAGTGAACATTTCCCAAAGGAGAGCACCCCAGTGAGATCTGTTCACTTTTCTGGTTACACAAGCCCTCTCAAAAGCTGTGAACCATTTGGTGATGTCATCACCATCTTCATATTTTGTTACAATCCCTTTGGGGATTTTTAGGATGTCAGGAGAATCTCTGACCCTATTTAAGTTGCTGCCACCATTGATGGGACCTAGGCCCATCTCTTTTCTTTCCCTTTCTATGGCTAGGAGCTGCTTTTCCAAAGCCAATCTTTTGACCATCCTGGCTAACAGGGGGTCATCTTCACTGGAGTTATCCTCAGTGATTTCAGAGGTGTTGGTCTCTCCTGTGAGGGAACCAGCATCTCTGACTATTATTTTTGGAGTCAGGGTTTGAGGGACCCTGTTCTCCCTAGATAGGACTGGTAGGGGGGAATTTTCCTCCAAGTCACTATCCTCTTCTTCTGAGTTGCCACCCTCAGAGGGGTTGGCCTTTTCAAACTCTGCCAAAAGCTCCTGGAGCTGTATTTTGGTAGGTTTGGGGCCCATTGTTATTTTCTTTATTTTACAGAGTGACCTTAGCTCCCTCATCTTAAGATGGAGGTAAGGTGTGGTGTCGAGTTCCACCACAGTCACATCTGTGCTAGACATTTTGCTTCTAAAAGTTGGAATACTTTTTAAGAATCTACAACTGGTTCTAGAATCTAATTCAAACTTTTACAAACTTTTAAACTCTAAAAGAAATGCTAAACAGGGACTTAACACACAAGGCCCTAGCAGGACTTTTAAGAATTTAGAAAACTTTTCAAATTGCAAAAATCAATTTCTAATGACAATTTTGGAATTTGTCGTGTGATCAGGTATTGGCTGAGTAGTCCAGCAAATGCAAAGTCTTGTACCCCACCGCTGATCCACCAATGTAGGAAGTTGGCTCTGTATGTGCTATTTCAAAGTAAGGAATAGCATGCACAGAGTCCAAGGGTTCCCCTTAGAGGTAAAATAGTGGTAAAAATAGATAATACTAATGCTCTATTTTGTGGTAGTGTGGTCGAGCAATAGGCTTATCCAAGGAGTAGTGTTAAGCATTTGTTGTACATACACATAGACAATAAATGAGGTACACACACTCAGAGACAAATCCAGCCAATAGGTTTTTATATAGAAAAATATCTTTTCTTAGTTTATTTTAAGAACCACAGGTTCAAATTCTACATGTAATATCTCATTCGAAAGGTATTGCAGGTAAGTACTTTAGGAACTTCAAATCATCAAAATTGCATGTATACTTTTCAAGTTATTCACAAATAGCTGTTTTAAAAGTGGACACAGTGCAATTTTCACAGTTCCTAGGGGAGGTAAGTATTTGTTAGGTTAACCAGGTAAGTAAGACACTTACAGGGCTTAGTTCTTGGTCCAAGGTAGCCCACCGTTGGGGGTTCAGAGCAACCCCAAAGTCACCACACCAGCAGCTCAGGGCCGGTCAGGTGCAGAGTTCAAAGTGGTGCCCAAAACGCATAGGCTAGAATGGAGAGAAGGGGGTGCTCCGGTTCCGGTCAGCTTGCAGGTAAGTACCCGCGTCTTCGGAGGGCAGACCAGGGGGGTTTTGTAGGGCACCGGGGGGGACACAAATCCACACAGAAATGTCACCCTCAGCGGCGCGGGGGCGGCCGGGTGCAGTGTAGAAACAAGCGTCGGGTTCGCAATGTTAGTCTATGAGAGATCTCGGGATCTCTTCAGCGCTGCAGGCAGGCAAGGGGGGGATTCCTCGGGGAAACCTCCACTTGGGCAAGGGGGAGGGACTCCTGGGGGTCACTTCTCCAGTGAAAGTCCGGTCCTTCAGGTCCTGGGGGCTGCGGGTGCAGGGTCTCTCCCAGGCGTCGGGACTTTAGGTTCAAAGAGTCGCGGTCAGGGGAAGCCTCGGGATTCCCTCTGCAGGCGGCGCTGTGGGGGCTCAGGGGGGACAGGTTTTTGTACTCACAGTCTTAGAGTAGTCCTGGGGTCCCTCCTGAGGTGTTGGATCGCCACCAGCCGAGTCGGGGTCGCCGGGTGCAGTGTTGCAAGTCTCACGCTTCTTGCGGGGAGCTTGCAGGGTTCTTTAAAGCTGCTGGAAACAAAGTTGCAGCGTTTCTTGGAGCAGGTCCGCTGTCCTCGGGAGTTTCTTGTCTTTTCGAAGCAGGGGCAGTCCTCAGAGGATGTCGAGGTCGCTGGTCCCTTCGGAAGGCGTCGCTGGAGCAGGATCTTTGGAAGGCAGGAGACAGGCCGGTGAGTTTCTGGGGCCAAGGCAGTTGTCGTCTTCTGGTCTTCCGCTGCAGGGGTTTTCAGCTGGGCAGTCCTTCTTCTTGTAGTTGCAGGAATCTAATTTTCTAGGGTTCAGGGTAGCCCTTAAATACTAAATTTAAGGGCGTGTTTAGGTCTGGGGGGTTAGTAGCCAATGGCTACTAGCCCTGAGGGTGGGTACACCCTCTTTGTGCCTCCTCCCAAGGGGAGGGGGTCACAATCCTAACCCTATTGGGGGAATCCTCCATCTGCAAGATGGAGGATTTCTAAAAGTCAGAGTCACCTCAGCTCAGGACACCTTAGGGGCTGTCCTGACTGGCCAGTGACTCCTCCTTGTTTTTCTCATTATTTTCTCCGGCCTTGCCGCCAAAAGTGGGGCCTGGCCGGAGGGGGCGGGGAACTCCACTAGCTGGAGTGTCCTGCTGGGTTGGCACAAAGGAGGTGAGCCTTTGAGGCTCACCGCCAGGTGTGACAATTCCTGCCTGGGGGAGGTGTTAGCATCTCCACCCAGTGCAGGCTTTGTTACTGGCCTCAGAGTGACAAAGGCACTCTCCCCATGGGGCCAGCAACATGTCTCGGTTTGTGGCAGGCTGCTAAAACTAGTCAGCCTACACAGATAGTCGGTTAAGTTTCAGGGGGCACCTCTAAGGTGCCCTCTGGGGTGTATTTTACAATAAAATGTACACTGGCATCAGTGTGCATTTATTGTGCTGAGAAGTTTGATACCAAACTTCCCAGTTTTCAGTGTAGCCATTATGGTGCTGTGGAGTTCGTGTTTGACAGACTCCCAGACCATATACTCTTATGGCTACCCTGCACTTACAATGTCTAAGGTTTTGTTTAGACACTGTAGGGGTACCATGCTCATGCACTGGTACCCTCACCTATGGTATAGTGCACCCTGCTTTAGGGCTGTAAGGCCTGCTAGAGGGGTGTCTTACCTATACTGCATAGGCAGTGAGAGGCTGGCATGGCACCCTGAGGGGAGTGCCATGTCGACTTACTCATTTTGTTCTCACTAGCACACACAGGCTTGTAAGCAGTGTGTCTGTGCTGAGTGAGGGGTCTCTAGGGTGGCATAAGACATGCTGCAGCCCTTAGAGACCTTCCTTGGTATCAGGGCCCTTGGTACTAGAAGTACCAGTTACAAGGGACTTATCTGAATGCCAGGGTGTGCCAATTGTGGATACAATGGTACATTTTAGGTGAAGGAACACTGGTGCTGGGGCCTGGTTAGCAGGGTCCCAGCACTCTTCTTAGTCAAGTCAGCATCAGTATCAGGCAAAAAGTGGGGGGTAACTGCAACAGGGAGCCATTTCTTTACACCCTACATTCCGTGCGCAGCACACTCGCTCAATTTGGTTGGAGTACCAGCTGTAGAAAGCTGCGTTGGAGCAATCTCATTCTTCGGGCTTGTGCAAGCAACATACAACTTTTTCTCAGCATTAACTCATCGTTGGGCGGTTATGCTCGAATATCTTGAGGACAAAGATGGCAAACATCAGCACAGCTCTGCACTAATTTTAAAAAGAGTGACTGGCACAAGGTGGTGTGCAAGGGCCGATGCAACCAAGGCATTATCCCACAGCTACAGCAGCTTTCAGAAGCTTTCAGAAGGCTTTGCAGGTCATTGCTGAAGATGTGAATCACAAGCCAGGCCAACAATGGTGATGCGGAAGAGGTTGTGCTTAGAGGAGTGAGATTTTCAAGACCAAATCTTACCTACCAATATTGGATAATTGACAGAGGAACGACTGAACTCACTTGCCATTATCAAAGATTTCACCACAAACAAATTGAGGAAAGTGAATAGTCAAGTTTGTTGGTCTATTACATTTTTTTTAAAAACATTTTCATAAAATTAATAAAATTGGTTTATTAAAATTGTTGGTTGGTAAAATTAAAAATGTATTTGGAGATAATTTGCAAGAGGGACTCCGAAATTTTGACTGCCTAGGGGCCTCCACAGGGTTTAATCCAGCACTATTCCCACTGAACCCTTAACACATCACCTTTTACTCAACCAGGCAGAAACAACCAAGTGAACTACAAAAACATAAAATGGGTATCTTTGTACCCTCACTCAACCCAGAACAGCGTATCTTCTGCAAAACACAATGGGTGTCTTTAGCCCTCACTACAGAAATTTGTTGTGTGTATCTTAACCCTCATCCAATCTGTGGCCACAGAGAACCTCATGCTTTAGTAATGGGTATCTTTCAACCCTCGCTCATCCCAAAATAACAGGGCATCTTGTTCATTTAGCAAAGGGTCGCTTTCAAACCACACTCATCCCAAAACAACAGGGCATCTTGAGGATTTATCAACAGGACTAGCACTACACGCTCACCCTCTACTGCCTAATCTTGCAGGCTTAGGAACACTCATCCTATATTACATACTCTCACAGGACCAGGGACTTAAATGGCACACTACCTCTATCATATGCATGCAAAACATGGACACTGTTAGAAATGGGGTCTATAGTTGGCAGAGGTATGCACCCTTTCCAAGTAGGGACCACAATCCTAGTCAGGGTAAGTCACAGCACAATCCAAATTATCCTGTACTCACCGTGTAGTAGTTTGGCACAGAGCAGGCAGGCTTAAGTTAGAAGGCAATGTGGAAAGTATTTGAGCAAAAACTCATACAATAACACAGTGAAAACACCACAAAAATAGACCACACAGGTTTAGAAAGATAGATAATATTTATCTGAATAAAATAAGATAACGACAAAAATCCAATATGCACAAGTTGAGATATCACTGTTTAAAGCTTTAAATGAGTGTCAATCCTTAAAAATCAGTGGTTATATCCTTGTAACACACAGTACCTGAGATGTGTCAAGAATAACGAAGCACAGGGCCGCAGAGTAGGAGATGCGTTGAAAAATAAGGCGCTGTGTCGGATTTTCCAGAGCAGCACAGACAATGCGTTGAAAATCCGTGACGTGCTGGTAGGAGAAGCAGGTGCTGCGTCGATCCAGTAGGTGTTGCAGTGAAATTTCCGCCGTGAGGTGGCGCTGCGTCGATTTCTGCAGGTGTTGCGTTAATTTTCCTACCCACAGGTATTTTCTTCTTTTTGGTGAAGTCTTTGTGGCCCTGAGATTTCAGAATAGGAGGCAAGCTCAATCCAAGACCCTGGGGAGCACTTGTGGGGAACGCAGAGCCCTTTCAGCAAAGTCAGAGGCCAGCAGGCAGCAGGGCAACAAGCAGGGCAGCAGTCCTTCTCAGCAAAGCAGTCCAGATGAGTCTTTTGGGCAGCCAGGCAGTCCCTCTGACAGAGTCCAGTTGTAGATTCAGAAGTGTCTGATTTGGTGGGGTCAGAGAGAGAGACTCCCAGGTACCTTCTTGGACTCCCTGATGGTTGCCCAGAGGTCCGCCTCCTCAGCAAGCTTCCTGGGATGTTATGTTATGTTATGAGGACTTATAGAGCGCATGGCTACCCAAAGGCCTCCCAGCGCTAAACGGAAGTCTTCAAGACACAGACTGAGGGACGGGAATTAAAACAACCAAGTTTTAAGTAGACGACAAAAGCAAAGTTCGTGGCTTGTTTGTCGTAAGCCCAGGGGCAGAGAATTCCACAACTTGGCACCAAGATAAGCCATAGAGCTTTCGCCCCATTTAGACTTTTTTATTAAAGGGATTGAGGCTAGAGCCGCCGAAGAGAACCTGAGATATCTAACAGGCTTATGGAAAAAGGCAAGGGTTCGCAAAGACGGGGGGAGCTTAGTTATGAAGTGCTTTGTGGATACAACACAACATTTTAAACTTTATTTGTTGTTCCACTGGGAGCCAATGCAGAGAAGAGAGAGAGAATGTGGCCGATTCAAGCCTGGGTATATTGAAGAGAAGGCAGTGAGCAGTGTTCTGCACCACCTGTAGTTTCTTTTTCACATATTTCGGAGCACCGAGGTACAAGGCATTACCATAATCTAGGCGGGAGATAATGAGTGCCTGGATGATGAGTCTCTTTGCAATAGGTGGAAGTATTTTAAACACCTTTCTTAGGAGTCTGAATGTACCAAAGCAAGTGGAGGAAATTTTCTTAGCCTGATAATCCATGGTCACCCATGGGTCAAGCCATAATCCTAAACTCTTGATGTATCCCTTGGGAGGGGGCAAATACCCTCACGAGTGAAGCACAGGGGAACTGAGATTCAGCCAGGAATGATGGCCTAAGATCATGACCTCTGTCTTATCTCCACTTAGCTTAAGTTTACATTCAGACATCCATTCGGACACTGCCCATAGGCGAGTGCCGACACAGACGAATTCTGCTCAGTCGAAAATGAGACCACCAGCTGGGTGTCATCACCATATGGACCTAGAGAGAGACCATATGGCTCCACTATCTTTGCCAATGGTGACATGTAGATGTTAAATAAAGTAGGGCTAAGTGAAGAGCCTTGTGGCACTCCCCAGCTGCTATTAAAGCAGTTGGAGAAAAAAGATCGATCTAGCACCCGAAATGATCTTGCCTCTAGAAAAGAGGAGAACCAGCTCAGTGCATTGCCTGCAACTCAATTCTCCCTCATTCTTCAAAGTAGAATGTTATGATCCACAGTGTCAAATGTGGCACTGAGATCCAGAAGAATAATCACTGACACCAATCCCTGATCAAGGCGCTTCCTGACCTCTTCCTTGACTCCAATCGGAGCCGATTCCATGCTGTGTAGAGGTCTGAAACCCATCTGGGAAGAACGAAGAATATTATTGTCTTCAAGAAAATTGGAGAGATGAGTGTTCACATGTTTTTCCACTATCTTAGAGAGGGCTGGCAGCAAGGAGATGGGCCTGTAATTTTTGAGCACTGACACATCTAGATTGGGTTTCTTGAGCAGAGGTTTCACTATAGCGTGTTTCCACTGATGAGGGATGATACTGCAGGACAGCAACAGATTTAACAATGTTGGTCAGAATTGGAACTATGACAGATGATCCTAGCGCTAAAATTGTGGGGGGTGCCGGGACCAGGGGGAACCAGATTTAAGAGTCTCCAGTAATGTCAAAACCAGTTCCAGAGAGAGGCGGAAGCTGTGAAAGCAGCGCTGTGCCGTTTAAACACTCCTCTCCGAGAGCTTGGCAACAGTGCGTGCCCATCGGGAAGGCAGAATAGATGTCTAAGATTTCTTGCTGAAAGAATTATCCCAGATTGTTACTGTGTTTATGAGAGGCTTCCACAAACTCAGTATGAGAATGAGAGTGGGCAATTTTTCTTAATAAATGAAAAATCTCTTTAGAGAGTTGGAGCTCTGTTCTATTTTGGTAGCATAGTAGGTGCTTTGTGCTGATTTAATTTTCGCATGAAACAGTCTATTGGCCTTCCTATATTCTTCTTTCAGTGAGGTATAATAGGTTTTTCTCCATATTCTTTCCAAACATCTGTACCCCCTCTTTAATAGGCGTAGGTGGGTGGAGAACCAAGGAGCATCTTTTTTCAAATGTCCTCCCGACTTTGATGTATAGGGGAGGACAGTATCTAGGCTTTTGGTGATCATTGAATAACTCTAGGGAACAAACCTTATTCCCCCTCAAGGCGGGTTCCAAACTCTCTATAGCACTGATCCACTCTCTAGCATTAAGCATGTGCCAGCACCTATGGGGCTGAGTTATAATTTGGGAGGTTCTACCTGCTGCCGCGGTGGGCAGGTTAAGAGAGATTAAGAAATGATCAGACCAGGCCAGAGGAGTTGGGGGAAAGGAGGTTAGACCAACTACATTATTAAAAACTAGGTCAATAGTATGGCCTTTATTATGTGTCGGGCCTCTGACCAATTGTATGAGGTCCAGGGCGGCCATATCGGACAAAAAACTTTTAGCAGTTGCATTATCTTGATTCTCTGCGCAGGGATCAGTCAGCTTACTGTCAACTAAGTGCTGGCACAACTCTGTAAAACAGATACTGAGCAGGTTCTCTCTCATAATTAAATTTTATAACCCAACATTATCATTAACTTTGCTGCCCCACACCCAGCCATTCAATGCCTCGCTGGAGTAATCAAAGAAGTCTACCCAGGATTGGTTGGGGAGCTTGTTACTGTCCCTACATCTTTGGCAATATTTCTCAGCGGTCAGTCCAAATTTGGCAATCAAAATGGTTTTCATAGGAGTGTACTTGTTCTGGTCCCCAACCTCTAATGTCAGAAGTGTGTCCCTCCCAGGTGTTGGCACATGTTTCCACAGGCCCGCCCCAGTGCTCGTCAGGATTACCATGTGCCCTAAGTGCAACTTCGTAACCCGAAAACCACTTGTCAATGTAATCTCCCACCAAATAACTGGGCACCAAATTCTTGGGTGTACGAACCTTCTTGTCTCCAGCAGGTACTGTATGTATGCTGCCACCGTCACTGCTGGACTCAGTCTGCCTAGCCTTGAGGTCCAGCTCCTTTAAACTCAGTTCATGAGCCAGTAGTAATTTATTTTCTGCTAAGGCTGTCTCAGCTTCTCTCTCAGCCTTCCTCTCCCCGCCTCCATTTTTAAGTTTTGCCAACTACAGCCTGAATTCTCTCTCCTCTCTCCTTTCCTCTGCGGTCAGGCCGTGACTTGCAACACTGCTCCCTGGTCTCACGGGGGCACATATCCAGGGGTGTCACCCCCACTGGTGTTGGCAGCTCCTCAGGAGAGCCATTCTCTTGCTCCCCCAGCTCATTATGCTCTTGGGAATGGGATTCTGCCCAGGCCCTCAGTGCCTCTTGGTACTCCTTCTTCTTGGAGGCTCCACAGGTATGTACCCCCCATCCACTTGCAAAAGCCCTTCAGCTTGGTAACTGTGTACTCCTCCAGCTTAGCCAGGTTAAACTCCCCAGCTCCACTTGTGGACCCAGCCAGATACATGATGTATAGGTTTTAAAAGATGCAACGCAGGAAAAATTGCAGAAAAAGAAAACAAATCAAATTGACCATTGACTGTGGGTGGGTATTGTACACATAGCTATTGTATGTCACTGCACAAACACAATTCTCTAGTTGGCAAAGGTATGCACCAATCCTAATCAGGGTAAGTCACAACACAACCCAAATTGTCCTGTGCTCATCCTCTGGTAGCTTGGCACAGAGCAGGGAGGCTTAACTTAGAAGGCAATGTATAAAGTATTTGAGCAAAATCTCATACAATAACACAGTGAAAACACCACAAAAATAGACCACACAGGTTTAGAAAGATAGATAATATTTATCTGAATAAAATAAGATAACAACAAAAATCCAATATGCACAAGTTGAGATATCACTTTTTAAAGCTTTAAATGAGTGTCAAACCTTAAAAATCATGGTTATATCTTTGTAACACACAGTACCTGGGATGCGTCAAGAATAACGAAGCACGGGCCGCAAAGGAATAGATGCGTTGAAAAGTAAGGCACTGCATCAGATTTCCCGGTGCAGCACAGACGATGCGTAGTTTCTTTCCATGCTGCAAGGTGGTGCGTTGATTTCCAGGAGGGCAGCCTTGGCTCGTCACTGTGATGCAGGGATATTTTGATGCCCAGGGACGATGTGTTGAAAATACTTGACGCACTGGTAGAAGGGGCAGGCGCTGTGTTGATCCGGTAGGCAATGAATTAAAATTTCAGCCGTGAGGCAAGCCTTGCTTCAATTTCTGCAGGCGTTGGGTTGATTTTCCGAAGCACAGGGATTTTCTTCTTTTTGGTGAAGTCTTTGTGGCCCTGAGACTTCAGACACAACAGGAGGCAAGCTCAATCCAAGCCCCTGGAGAGCACTTGTGGAGAAGGCAGAGTCCTTCCAGTGTTGTCAATGGCCAGCAGGGCAACAAGCAGGGTAGTAGTCCTTCTCAGCAAAACAATCCAGATGAGTCCTTTGGGCAGCCAGGCAGTCCCTCTGACAGAGTCGAGTCCAGGTGCAGATCCAGAAGTGTCTGATTTGGTGGGGTCAGAGGCCCAGTATATATACCCAAAAATGCCTTTGAGGTTGGTGAAACTTCAAAGAGTGGTTTTGAAGTGCACAAGTTCCCCTTTCTGCCCAGTCCTGTCTGCCAGGATCCCTATAGGGAGGAGTGGGGGAGGGTTATCAGTCCTTTGTGTGAGGGCAGGCCACTGGCCTTTGAAGTGTAAGAGAGAGCCCTTCCACCCTTCCTGCCCAGGGAGACCCATTCAGTATACAGATTAATGCAGATGTGACTGAGGCCCTCATTACAACCCTGGCGGTAGGTGATAAAGCCGGTGGTAACCAAAATTGAACTATGCCCATGGCGGAAACCGCTCAGACAGACAGCCACTTTAACTCATCGACTGCCACGGCGGAATCAACAAGCACCACAGAGGTAAACGCCAACAGCCAGGCGGAAGACAATATACCGCCCACTCTATTATGACACACCGCCACCTTTTCCGGGGCGGTACCAACAACATCAAAAGCATGGTGGAAACAGAGCTCAGAAGTCAAAGGACTCACCTGTGGAGACTCAGGGAACATCCACGACGCCATGGAGCCCGAGCTGCACATATTTCCGATGCTCGTCTACCTTCTGCTGCATTATGAACAGAAAGCCGACCACAGTGAGTACTGCCGCCTAGCACACAAGGGAGGGGGAAGGAAAAAGAGAGACACACAAACAGGCAACACGCAACACCCCCACACCCAACACCATACACACAACCAGATGCACTAAAATTACATATTTCCCTTACCCCTCAGGAATAATGCAAGGACAAAAAGATTTGAAGAAAGTGAGTGTAATACGATAAAATAACATGAATAAGTGCATCAAAATACAAACGTATATACATATTTAAAAATGGAGGGACACTGCCCAGTCCTCAATGTCCGTGGGCCACAGGGCCACAACACATAGGCCAAGGCCCCACCTCACTCCTGCAACAACACGGAGAAAACACTGCAGGGGCATCAGGTCGAAAATACACAGGCACCTCGGGGGGGGACGGTGAATAATGGGGCACCTCAGCCGGAAGATGGTACAACACCACTGGTCCTGGAGGAGACAACATGCCCTCTGCGCTGCCCTGGGGCATGCAAGGCCACAGTCTCTCAAGTGGGTGGTTTGCCTACTGCTTGGTCCTGGGAGTTCAAGAGCACAGTCTCTCAAGAGGGTTGTTTGCCCACTGCTTGGTCCTGGGGAGTGCAAGGCCACAGTCTCTCTAGTGGGTAGTTTGCCCACTGCTTGGTCCTGGGAAGTGTAAGACCACAGTCTCTCTAGTGGGTGGTTTGCCCACTGCTTGGTCCTGGGGAGTGCAAGGCCAAAGTCTCTCTAGTGGATGGCTTCTCCACTGGTTCTGGAGGGGGCATTTTGCCCAGTGTGCTTCATCCTGGGGATGATGGGGTGAGTGGATAGCTTCTTCCACTGGTTCTGGAGGGGGCCTTGTGCTCAGTGTGCTTCATCCTGGGAAGGATGGGGTGAGTGGATGGCTTCTCCACTGGTTCTGGAGGGGGCATTGTGCCCAGTGTGCTTCATCCTGGGAAGGATGGGGTGTGTGGATGGCTTCTTCCACTGGTGCTGGAGGGGGCATTGTGCCCTGTGATGCAGATCTTGGGGAGTGCAAGGTCACAGTCTCTCACCTGGGTGTCAGACCCACAGGATTTGCAGGGGCAAGGACGCACAACAGCTCATGGATGCAGGACTACACACTGTCTGTCAGCGGTGACGGCTGCTCAGTGGTGGCAGTGGTGCTGCTGCTGGTGGAGCTGGCAGTGGTGGGGGGAGGCTCCAGCCAATCCCCTGCAGCCTCGGACAGCTGCCCACTGGGGCTGCTGCTGCTGATGGCAGTGCTGGTGGCGGTGCTGGTGGTGGTGCTGGCAGTGGTGGGGGGATACTCCAGCCCTTCCCTTGCAGCCTCGGACGGCTGAACCACCATGGTTGGTGGTGGGGGCTCCAAATGAATCCCAGCACCAGGCCTCCTGTCTTTCCTGCCTGCTGGTGCAGGCCCCTTGCCCTTCCTGTCAGCAGCCGGGGATTTCTCCTTGCTCTTCCCTGTCGCAGCTGGTGGTGCCTCCTTGCCCTTCCCTGTCGCAGCTGGTGGTGCCTCCTTTCCCTTCCCTGTCGCAGCTGGTGGTGCCTCCTTTCCCTTCCCTGTCGCAGCTGGTGGTGCCTCCTTGACGTTCCTAGATGCTGCTGGTGCAGGCACCTTTTCAATGTTGCTGCCTGGTGCCCGGGATCCTCTCCCATCTGCAGTAGCTGTCGACACTACTGTGGCCGTGGACTGGGTGGATGCGGTGCTTGCCTGGGTTTTGACCACATTGGCCCGATGTGAAGGACGGGGGGGAAGTGGTAGGGAAGAGGTCAACGGTGTAGAGGAAAAGCTTCTTAGGGGCATTGGGGCGGGAAGAGGGTGAAGGTTTGGGAGTGGAGGAAGAGGAAGTGGTTGTAGGAGGTGTCTGCTGAATTTGGGTGCAGGTGCGTGGGCTGGATGCTGTTGTGAGGTGGATGGCTGTTGGATGTCTGAGTGCTTGTGTTTGTGTACCTTGGGAGGAGGAGGCACAAACACAGTGGGAGAGGACACAGGGGACGTGTGCATGGATGTGGGGGTGGTGACTGCCAGTGAGGGGGTTGTAGTGATAGGCGTGATGGGGGGAGTGGATGAGGATGTAGTGCATGCAGGTGTGAGTGTAGATGCAACAGGGATGGAGGTGGACGACAAGGAGGAGGGGGACACAGTGGAGGCAGTGGATGTTGATATGTCTGCATCAGGATGGTGTTTGTGTGAGTGCCTGTGGGATGATGTGTGGTGCTTGTGTTTGCCTGAACCACACCTGTGTGTTGTCTTATGAACATGCTGGCCTGCCTGTGTGCTTGGGATATGTTGGGGTTGAGGGGAATGGGATTGGGATTGGGTAGAGGAAGTTGGAAGGGGGAGGCTAGAAACAGGGACAATAGCTGCCATCAGTGAGGAGGCCAGATTCTGGATTGATCTCTGGTGGGCCTCCATGCCAGAGTGAATGCCCTCCAGAAATGCATTTGTTTGTTGCAAATGGGCTGCCAGCCCCTGGATGGCATTTACAATGGTTGACTGCCCAACGGAGATGGATCGCAGGAGGTCAATAGCCTCCTCACTCAGGGCAGCAGGGCTAACTGGGGCAGGGCCTGAGGTGGCTGGGGCCAAGGAGATGCCCACCCCCCTGGGTGAGCAGGCACAGGAAACACGCTGAGGGGCTGCTGGGAGGGCAGTGCTGGTACGGGGAGTGGCAGCTGTACCTGTAGTTGAGGTGAGCACAGAGGTGTCCGCCACCACCAGGGAGCTTCCATTGGAGGAGGTATCACTGTCAGAACTGTCCCCTCCAGTCTCCGCTGTGGTGCTCCCCTCGCCCCCGTCCCACTGGTGCCCTCACCGTCAGTGGATTCGGCCTCCTGGGCCCTGTGGGATGCAGCTCTCCACCAGATGATGCTAGTGCACATAAGGAAAGGGTGACAAAACAAAAAGGGGGGGAGAGACAAAGGATACCCTTGGTCAATGGTGGCAACAACACCACCGTTGGCATACACAACACACACACACAGGGAACAGCCCTACGCACTAGGCAATGCACTAACAGTCTCAATGCTAGTCACCAGCCCATGGACAGGGATGCCTAACGCCAATTGCAGTATACCTGAGACCCACAGACCCCTGCCCAGTAGTGGATGCCTACTACCTTGGTTAGAGGAGGTTTACATCAGACCCTGCCCAACATGGGGCCTACCCTGCAATGTCCGGCCTAGCCTAGGGGCACCCACAGGCCCACATCCCCCACCCAGAAGCCACCCCACACCGTGCAAGTTGTATATTGGGGCACTGTACTCACCCCCTTGTGGCTGCTGTGATGCCCCCAAGCCCCTTCCTCATTGGGAGGCCATCCCCAGCTGGGCCTCCACCGTCTTCCGTGCCCAGCGTCTCAGGTCCTCCCACCGTTTGCAACAGTGGGTGCTCTGCTTGCCGTAGACCCCCAGGGTCCGCACGTCCTTGGCGATGGCTCGCCATATACCCTTTTTTTGATGGGTGCTGACCTGCAGAGAAATACACATAGGAAAAGGTATCAGTCAGACCGTCCTGCCTGTTACACTCATGGCCCACCATAGCCCTCACATCCACATACGCACAGACATTGTCCACCATACATCCAGCCCGCTGCCTAGGGCCCTTCCACCAATCCCCACTTACACGAGGCCCTCACACACAACTCCATGCATTCATGCCCCATGCATTGTGCTCACAGTGTTTTCACCTGTTGGTCTGGAGGCCCATACAGCATTCGGTACTGGGGTAGGACCCCATCCACCAGTCTCTCCAACTCCGCAGCAGTGAAGGCAGGGGCCCTTTCCCCAGTGACACGAGCCATGGTCGGTTCCAGACACAGGTCACAGCAGCACTTGCAGTGTAGGTCCTCTCTTGTTGAAGGTCAGGTAGCAAGTGAGTGAACAGATAGAAAATGGCGGTCACGTCCGCGGCGGTGCGTACCCTCACCGCAGGCATACATCACCATTGGCCACTGTAGCCCGTAGGGCCCAATGGTATCCAATGAGGAGTTGCACGGCGGTTCTCGACCGCCTCCCGCAATGGCGCACAACGTCAGCGGAATTACCTAATTTCCACCTCTTCCCTCCATACAGGACAGGCGGATTTCAGCAATTTCAGGGGGGACAGGCCATGGCACTTAAATGCGTCACAGTACACATAGGCACCATTTGGGCCTATCCAACAATATACTGTTACAGTCATAACATGCAATGCACTGTAGTGTTTGGAAATATGGAATACTGTCCAGCTGCTCACCGTTTTGCCCCCTAGATTGCAACCGCTGCGGATGAATAGGAGATGGAGACATCCCCCGTGTACAGGCCCCTGGTGGACTTGGCAACAATGGAGGAAAGGCACATTATCCTTACCTATAGACTGGACAGGGCCACAATCACAGAGTTGTGCGCCCAATTGGAGCCTGATCTAATCTCTTCTACCCTTCAGCCCACCAGGATCCCCTCTGTTGTGCAAGTCCTATCTGTGCTCCATTTCCTGGCAACTGGCTCCTTCCAAGTGACAGTGGGCTTGGCAGCAGGAATGTCTCAACCAATGTTCTAAATAGTGCTCACCAGAGTGTTGTCTGCCCTGATTACCCACATGCGCTCCTACATAATTTTCCCCCAGGTGGAGGATTTGGCCACAGTGAAAGCTGATTTCTATGCAATGGGACATATCCCCAACATTATTGGGGCTATTGATGGTGCACAAATTGCATTTGTCCCCCCCAGCGAAATGAACAGGTGTTCAGAAATCGAAAGAGCTTTCACTCCATGAATGTGCAGATAGTGTGCCTGGCAGACCAGTACATCTCCCATGTCAATGCAAAGTATCGTGGGTCTGTGCATGATGCATTTATCCTTAGGAATAGCAGCATCCCATATGTGATGGCTCAACTCCAGAAGCACAGGGTGTGGCTAATAGGTTTGCCCTGGTGTAAGGAAATGCCTCCTTGGCATGGTTACCCCCTGACTTTTTGCCTTTGCTGATGCTAAGTTTTGATTGAAAGTGTGCTGGGATCCTGCTAACCAGGCCCCAGCACTAGTATTCTTCCCCTAAACTGTACCCTTTCTTCCACAATTGACACAGCCCTGGCACTCAGATAAGTCCCTTGTAACTGGGACCATTGGTACCAAGGGCCCTGATTCCAGGGAAGGTCTCTAAGGGCTGCGGCATATCTTATGCCACCCTGGGGACCCCTCACTCCGCACATGCGCACTGCCTCACAGCTTGTATGTGCTGGTGGGGAAAAAATGACTAAGTCGACATGGCACTCCCCTCAGAGTGCCATGCCAACCTCACACTGCCTGTGGCATAGGTAAGTCACCCCTCTAGCAGGCCTTACAGCCCTAAGGCAGGGTGCACTATACCACAGGTGAGGGTATATGTGCAGGAGCACTATGCCCCTACAGTGTCTAAGCAAAACCTTAGACATTGTAAGTGCAGGGTAGCCATAAGAGTATATGGTCTGGGAGTTTGTCAAACACGAACACCACAGCACCATAATGGCTACACTGAAATCTGGGAAGTTTGGTATCAAACTTCTCAGCACAATAAATGCACACTGATGCCAGTGTGGAACTTATTGTAACATGCACCCAAAGGGCATCTTAGAGATGCCCCCTGAATACCAACCCGACTTCTAGTGTGGGGCTGACCAGTTCCTGCCAGCCTGCCACAACCAGACGAGTTGCTGGCCACCTGGGGTGAGTGCCTTTGTCACTCTGTGGCAGGGAACAAAGCCTGCACTGGGAGTAGGTGCTTCACACCTCCCCCTGCAGGAACTGTAACGCCTGGCAGAGAGCCTCAAAGGCTCACCCCATTTGTTACAGCGCCCTGGGCATCCCAGATAGTGGAGATGCCCGCCCCTCCGGCCACTGCCCCCACTTTTGGCGGCAAGGCTGAAGGAGATAATGAGAAAACAAGGAGGAGTCACCCACCAGTCAGGATAGCCCCTAAGGTGCCCTAAGCTGAGGTGACCCCTGCCTTTAGAAATCCTACATCTTAGTTTTGGAGGATTCCCCCAATAGAATTAGGGGTGTGCCCCCTCCCCACAGGGAGGAGGCACAAAGAGGGTGTAGCCACTCTCAAGGACAGTAGCCACTGGCTAATGCCCTCCCAGATTAAACACACCCCTAAATCTAGTATTTAGGGGCACCCCAGAACCCAGGAAATCACTAAAGAAGAAGGACTGCTGAGAGACGACGGAAGACGACAACTGCTTTGGCCCCAGCCCTACCGGCCTGTCTCCTGAGTCGAAAACCTGCAACCAGCGATGCATCCAACAGGGACCAGCGACCTCTGAAGCCTCAGAGGACTGCCCTGACCCCCAGGACCAAGAAACTCCCGTGAGCAGCGGCTCTGCTCAACAATCTGCAACAAACTTGCAACTTTTCTACAACTTTAAAGACTTCACTCTTCCCACCGGAAGCGTGAGACTTCACACTCTGCACCCGACGCCCCCAGCTCGAGATCCAGAGAACGAACACCACTGGGAGGACTCCCCGGCAACTGCGACCCTATGAGTAGCCCAAGATGACCCCCCAGGACCCCACATCGACGCCTGCAGAGAGAATCCAAAGTTCCCCTTGACCGCGACTGCCTGTATCAAGGGACCCGATGCCTGGACCAAGTACTGCACCCGCAGCCCCCAGGACCAGAAGGAACTGAACTTCAGTGCAGGAGTGACCCCCAGGCGACCCTCTGCCTAGCCCAGGTGGTGGCTGGCCCGAGAAGCCCCCCTGTGCCCTGCCTGCACCACTAGAGTGACCCCCGGGCCCCTCCATTGAAACCAATACAAAACCCGACGCCTGCTTTGCACACTACACCCGGCCACCCCTGTGCCGCTGAGGGTGTGTTTTGTGTGCCTACTTGTGCCCTCTCTAGTGCTCTACAAAACCCCCCTTGTCTGCCCCCGAGGACATGGGTACTTACCTGCTGGCAGACTAGAACCGGAGCACCCCTGTTCTCCATAGGCACCTATGTGTTTTGGGCACCTCTTTGACCTCTGCACCTAACCGGCCCTGAGCTGCTGGTATGGTAACTTTGGGGTTGCCTTGAACCCCCAACGGTGGGCTGCCTATGCCCAGGAACTGAGACTTGTAAGTGTCTTACTTACCTCATAATCTAACCAATACTTACCTCCCCCAGGAACTGTTGATTTTTTAACTGTCTACTTTTAAAATAGCTTATTGCCACTTTAACAAAAACTGTATATGTTATTGCTCTAATTCAAAGTTCCTAACTTACCTGTGTGGAGTACCTTGTATTTTATGTATTTACTTCAAATCTTGAACTTGTGGTTCTAAAAATAAATTAAGAAAATATATTTTTCTATATATTAACTATTGGCCTGGAATTAAATCTTTGAGTGTGTGTTCCTCATTTATTGCCTGTGTGTGTACAACAAATGCTTAACACTACCCTCTGATAAGCCTACCGCTCGATCACACTACCACAAAATAGAGCATTCGAATTATCTAGTTTTGCCACTATCTTACCTCTAAGGTGAACCCTTGGACTCTGTGCACACTATTTCTTACTTTGAAATAGTATATACAGAGACAACTTCCTACACTTGGATCCCACCCAGTTGGTGTTGGTGTATGGGTATGGTGTGGGCCCTAAGGGTTAATGTGTGGCTAACAGTTGTCCCTCAATATTTTCAGGTGACTCTGGTTACCACAACCTCTCATAACTACTGACCCCTGTGAGGAATCCCAGGACAAGGGCAGAGGAATGTTACAATCAGGCACATGGGCGAACAAGAAGAATCATAGAGAGGACATTCGGCCTCCTGAAGGCCAGGTTTCCTTGCTTCCATCTAACAGGTACGCTCCCAGGATCTTGGTGAGTGCCTCCTGGAGAGTTGGTTCCCTGGGCCTGTCCTCCCCCTGTCTCACAGAAGTCCTCCCAGCTTCCCTGTTGTCCTGTGCCTCTGTCCCCTGAACCGTGTTCCCACTGACACTGACCCCAGGTCCCTGATCATCCTGTGTTTGTGGGGTTGTCTGGGGTCCCTGTAGTGGTGGACACACTGCTGATTGACATGTCCTGGGGACAGAGGTATGGGACCGCTGGGTGGGTACTGTGGTGGTGTTTCCTGAGGGGGGAGGCTCTGTGGTGGCATGGGACTGTGCCTGGGTAACCGACTGTCCGGAGGTCCCTGATGGGCCAGGTTGGTGATCCAGATCCAGGCGTCCAGAGCTGCTGCCATCACTGTGGGCCTCTTCTGGGGGGGGGGGGACTGGATGTTGCTGGCACCTTCTCTCCGGTGACGTTGGGTGGGGGACATGTGGGGATGTAAATGCAGAGTTATTGTTTCTGCATGTGACATCTTGTGCATGGGTGTGTTGCCTTCTATGGTTGTTATTACCCTGCCAACTTTGCATTGTGTGAGTAGTTATTTGGTGGGCTAGGTGTCCTTTGGACAGTGGTTGAAGCTGGCCTTCTATGTTTTGAGTCTTTGGGGGTCATTATGACCCTGGCGGAAGGCGGAGAAGCGGCGGTAAGACCGCCAACAGGCTGGCGGTCTTTTTTTTCATATTATGACCATGGCTGTTACCGCCATGGTCATCCGCCGCTTCTCCGTTCCGCCCGCCAGGCTGGAGACCTGTGTCTCCAGTCCGGAGGCCGTCACTATACCGCCAGCGGTATTTTGACCCGGCTTACCGCCGTAGATTTCCTGCGTTGGAACCGCCATGAAATCCATGGCGGTAAGCACTATCAGTGCCAGGGAATTCCTTCCCTGGGTCTTCCCCACCCCCTACCCCCACCCCGACTCCCTCCCCTACACCCCCCACCACCCCTGCCACCCCCCAAAGGTGGCAGGGCCCCCCTCCCCACCCCGACCCCCAACATCACAGAAACTCACACACACACATGACACGCATGCAGGCACCACCAACACACACACACCGACATACATGCCTACATCCACACACACAGTCAGACACGCACAACCACATACAAACATACACGCACACATCCATACAGACATACCCACAGATATACACGCACTCATTCCCAAAACACGCAACACCCCCGCAAGCATACACGCACTCACACACCCCCTCTACATACACAGACGCACACCCCCATGCACCCACACAACACACAACTTACCTGTTCCGTCGATCCTCCGGGAGGGGACGGGAGCCATGGGGGCAGCTCTGCCGACACCACACAGTCAACAGAACACCGCCACGGCGAATCACAGGACGTGATTCGCTGGGCGGTGTTCTCTTGGCGTGGCGGTGGAGGTGGAGCAACCTCCACTTCCCCGCCTCCTGCCAGTATGGCTGTTGGCGACTCTCTGTCCGTAAAAGGATGGAGAGCTACCAACAGTCATAACCACTGGCGGTCTTCCGCACGGCGGTCCCTCAGCGGTCTTGGGAAAAGACCGCCGAGGTCAAAATGACCCCCTTTGTTTCTAAATCCAGGGTTTGGGTTCCAGCTGAGTTCCACCTTGGCCTGGAGTGAGATAAAACTGCTATTGATTTCTGATTTGAGTGATTCTAAAGATGCTGTAATATCAGTTTTAAGTTCCTCAAGGAGCTTGGCCTTAAAATCCCTCAGAGATGGCATCAAGTCCTCCTTTGTTAGCGCCATGGCTGCACGGGGGAAGGTGCTATAGTGTCTTCTCTGTTCTCTATTGGTGTGAAATAACTCAACACTATATTTAGCTGGGGTTTCTTGTTCGACATAGGGGACCACACACCGATGTCCCATTAAAGTTTGATAGCCAGTTGCTGTTCTTAGTGATCTATGAGCACTGATTATTCGTCTGTATTACCATGAGTTTGGTGCCCACCTGGGAACGGTGTCCCTTGTGATAGTGCATGTATGAGGATCTGGGCTCTTCAGGTCCGGGACCCGGACATTCTATTTAGTAAGGTTCGATGATCGCCTTGTAAGAAGTTCGAGTCTCCGGTATTAATATGTCGCTGTGCCCAATAACAGGATATTTTGTGGTTTCAGAGGGCCATGCGGATCCATACAAAAGTGCATACATTTGAAAGTTTAAACCTTCCACAGCTTTATGAGACAAATCCAAAGGTAACTTATTCGGTCAGGCAGCTCCAGGCACTCTCCTCGTTCAACTCTTGCTGTCCTCGTCATTTGTATTGATCATCCCCTCCAGACTCGCAGGCAAAGCTATCCAGGTATTTAGCCCACGCTCACTTAACAGCATCTTTTGAACTTCCGGTTTGCATCTGGACCCGCGTTGTTACTGGTTCTGCAGCTCCAAAAGTTTCTAGCCGGTCACCCTACAACCATTGAATAGCTCCAGTGCGCCCGGTGTCCTATAGACGGCGTTTATGCCTCTGGTTGACAGCCGTGTACCAGAGCTGGTTGTCATTCCTTCTCTACAATTCGGCTCCTGGAGGTCTCGGGGTCTTGAGAAGAGTGTTCTCAGCTTCTCCCTTAAATTTTGTGGGTAGATATGAGGTTTGCGGCCATGGATATCTGCAGAAAAGTGCATTTTGCGGGGCATGTTAACGGAACCTCTGTGGATCACGTCCACTCGGCCATGCTGGCTGGCTACCCCCTCCCTATTTTTAACATGCCCCCCCGAAACCTTAATTTAAACATCATTTTAAATATTTCCGCTGGATCCGCCACAACTTGCGGTGATGTTTTACAAAATGCTTTTTTGCCTGGGGGGTGGAGGAGGAGGGTGGGGGTGTGGTAGTCCCTCTGGGACCCCAGCACCAGAGTTAAGGGGTGTCCCTACCCTGGTGCCTTTTCCTTTTTTAATCTTCTTTGGTAGGACTCAGCTGAAGTCGAGTCCCAAGATAGCCGCCTACACTTCCTCGTTGAAATATTGGCAGCCAATCAGAGCTCTGCATTTCCCTGCAAGAGCTTGTTATTTTTTGTGAATCCTTCACGCCTCTAGATATCTATATTTCTTTTTCTTTTCAATATCTCAAAAACTACTGAGAGGATTTACACCAAATAACAAAAAGCACGCTCTCTGGACCAAGAGCTACCTTTTTGTCAAATTTGGTGTAATTCCATCTAGCAGTTCAGGCTGTAGATGACTTGGCTATATCTGTGGCGCTGTTTGTCAAATCTTCACGAAATTTTCCAAAAAAGTGTGACCAAAAGTTTCGGGGTGATCCTTCAAGCGGGGAGGAGAAAAAGGGGGGGGGGGTCAAAAAAAGTGTGATTCCCATGTTAATTTCCATAGAGTCTTTAGACACGCCTGCAGCCTGAACCCCTGGACAAAATTTGGCAGAAAGGTAGCTTTTGGTCCACAGATCACACTTTTTATTATTTGGTGTAAATTCGTTTAGTAGTTTTCCAGATATTAAAGACAATCCAAATTTGTATATTTAGGGCCACAAAGATTTTGCGACAAATTGCGAATGCACGCACCAACAGGAATGCCGTGATATGGGACACAGTACCTGGGGCTGAAAATAAACAAGGAACGTGGTATAAGGGGTCAGTGTGGAGATACTCTGACCCCAAGGGTGGGATATAGGGATTTTGAGGGTGATATCATGTGTTTAAAATGAAGAAAAATTTATTTTTAACTACATTCAATATTCACAAATAAATGTAAACGCTCAGCGCGGTCCCCCCATATAACATCACGAAAAATTTGCGAATATCACATAAAAAAAGATTCACATTCTCACAGACCCACTGAGGCATTCATACACCCAATCACAAGCCCACTCGGACACTCATTCACCCGACAGAGCTTGAAATTTTGTGGCATCCCTCGTGTCACAAAACTAATCAGATTGTGAGAGTATATGCCTTTTTAGACCCAGAACACTGCTAGTTTAAAACTTAGAAAGTTGCCCTGACATGTTTATGAAAGTGCCTTTTTATAATGAGTTCGACTTAGGTGATATTTAAATTACATTGAATGTTAGTAGAAATACAGTGGTTTAAAAATGTGATATAGACTCTAGACTAAGAGAATATATTGAAATTATATTACATTTCAAGTGATTATTGATTTGAAATACATGCGAAAAATAGAAACAAATGTAGTACTCTGCCTATATCTATTGACATGCATTAACAGACTTTGTGCACATTTAAATTGAATATGATATGCATAATATTTATATATTATTTATATATTATTAATAATGTTGAATTTATAAGATTGTATATTATATGTGTTTTAATAAAACATATTAATTGAATGTAATGTCATGACTTTCTGCGTTAGCATAAGTAAATTCCTGCAGAGCTTGTATTTTGTGATCTGAGAAGCTTAGCCTTTTGGTAATATATCCTATTGATGAAACATGGAAAAGTTGTACCATATTGTCCTTGAAACCGGAACAGTGTGGAACATGGACTGATATTGTACACAATTGCTTCAAACCAGCATGGATTCACACGGATGGAAGATGTTCTCAGGATGATCCTGAAAATGAATGCACATGTTGCAGTTTGGACTCTTGTTATCGATTTTATTGGATGGTGCCCCTCTAACGTAACATGAACTGATTCCCCTGCAAATCAAATCATTTAAGGAACTTTGATATTGCATTGTATTTTGGTCAGATTTAGAGTCGGATTCAGATGCATTCAGGTCCAGAGGCAGAGAAGATGTTTCAGTTCCCCAGATGCCTTTCAAATTGAACTTTTGCTGAAGAAGAATCTTTGTATGCTGAACCCAAGGAGAGGTATATTTCTCTCTACCTTGCCCATGTCATTTGAATTGTCCCATTGAGATTTAGAATTTCCCCAAGCCCCTTCGGGTGACTCTTAATCGAGCTCCTGACATGCTGAGGGTTGTTTCCCCTTTTTATTCAACTTTGTTCGCCTTAGTTGGAACCTGACTGTTCTGAGTTTTTAATTTTTCCAAATTCTTTTGGTCCATTCTGTTCTTTTTGTTTTGCCTACATGTGTTCATCCTCACACATGCTAGTCCCTGATTGGACCATGGTAGGGTTGTCTCTTCACTCATAAAAATAATTGAACTATTTGTTAAATTTGATTGATGTATGCGCAGACTGAGCAACACTTATTACCTTTGAGTCAGTTGATTTTAATAGTGCTTTGTATTTTGGCCCTAGCCAAGCCCCGCTGCACACGGCACAAGGCAGTGCTCTGCAGTGGTTATATTAACATAAAGGCCCTCATCTTGACATTGGCGGTCGGCTGACCTCCACACCAGCGATGGCGGTAGTACCGTCCCCAGGCCGGTGGTGAAGACCGCCAAATTATGGCCATTGCCGTGATCCCTCCCACAGACAGCCAATATACCACCTGAACTGCCAGTGCGGTCCGTCCACTGACCACAGCGGTAGCCATCTTTAGGCAGGCGGAAGACAACGATCTTCATCATGGAGATGGTAGGCAGGCACCTCAGAAGGCAGGGGGGAGGAGGGTGGGAGGGGGTTTCATTTTGTGAGGGGGGTCCTTAGGCTTGGGAGGGGACAGGTCTTTGCCCTTCTGTTTAGGGGTGGAGGAGTGGCCTTGGGATGGGGGGGCGGAGTGCCACTCTTTTTCCCCTTAGTGGCAGGTGTACTTATAGGGGGAGGAACAGGAGTCGACTGGGAGCTGGAGGTACTGGGCTTTCTCTTACGGGCAGGATGGGGGGTGGAGGAGGGAAGAGGTCAAGGCGGGAAAGGAAAAGCTTCTTAGGACCAATGGGGTGGGGTGTGGGAGGAGGATTGGGAGTGGAGGTAGAGGGAGTGGTTGTAGGAGGAGGAGCTGTGCTGGACTTGGGTGCAGGTGCATGGACAGTGTGCGTGTGTGAGGTGGATGGCTGTTGCGTGTCTGAGTGGGAGCGTTTATGTGTCTTTGGAGGGGGCAGACAGGGTAGGAGAGGACAAACAGGACGTGTGTATGTATGTTGTGGTGGTATCTGCAAGTGAGGTGGGTGTGCTGCATGAGGTGGTGATGGTGGCGGTGGTGACTGTGCATGTGGTGTGTGGGGTGCATGTCTGCGTGTCTGCTGTTGTGGTGTCTGTGGGCAAGGCTGTACAGGTGGAAGGATCTGGGACTGATGATGCAATGCATACAGGTATGAGTGCTGATGTGAGTGTGAGGGAAGAAAAGGAGTGGGAGACAGTGGAGGCAGTGGCTGTTGTAGTATGTGCATCTGTGTATTGACTGTGTGTGTGCTTGTGAAGTGAAAAGTGGTGGCTTTGTTTGTCTGTGCAAGTCCTGTCTGTTGTTTTGTGTGCATGCTTGTCAGATTGTGTGTGTGTGGGATGGGTTGGGGGAGAGGGCTATGGGACTGGGAACAGGTAGTTGGAGGGGGGACGGAAGAACCAGGGACACTGGCTGCCATCAGCCTGGAATGATCTCTGTAGGGCAGCCAAGCCACCGTGAATGCCCTCCAGGAAGACATTGCATTGCTGCATTCGGGATGCCAGCCCCTGGATGGCATTCACTATGGTTGACTGCCCTACAGGGATGGAACTCAGGAGGTCAATAGCTTCCTCACTGAGAGCAGCTGAGCTGAGTGGGGCAGGGCCTGAGGTGCCTGGAATGAAGGAGAAGCCCAGCCTGCCGGGTGAGTAGGCATGGGCAACTGGGTGGGGGGCTACTGGGAAGGTGGTGCTGGTACGGGGTGGTGGAAGACGACGTAGCTCGGGTGGTCCCAAAGGGGTCCGCCACCACCAGGGAGCTCCCATCGGAGGAGGAATCTGAGTCTGTAGTAGTCGCTCCTGTCTCCCCCGTGGTGCTCCTTCACCCTCCAACCCACTGGTCCCCTTGGTGTCTGTGCTCTCCGCCTCCTGGGTCCCATGGGCTGCAGCTCCCCCACTCGCAGGTGCCCTTGCTCCTTCACCAGATGATGCTAATGCACACATGGACATGATGACAAAAGGAGAGAAGGAGAGAGGGAGGAGAGAGAAAGGTAGCACTGGGTAAATCACAGCACCAACAGCACATATGGCATACATATCACAATCACTCACTGGGACTTACATTGGGCAGTATGGACCACAGTGACAAACCATTACCTAGGTGCAACAGCAGTAAGGAACCCAAACACTACCAACTGCACACCTACTGGGACTAAGCCCTGTCTGCCATGGTATGCTAGCTACTTAGCAATACCAAATATGCATACCACCGTACATAGCTAAGCAGGACCACACAGGAATAGCTAAACCGATATATTGGGGCATCCACTGACTAGAACCTTGTAC
The DNA here is from genome assembly GCF_031143425.1 of Pleurodeles waltl. Taxonomy (NCBI): domain Eukaryota; kingdom Metazoa; phylum Chordata; class Amphibia; order Caudata; family Salamandridae; genus Pleurodeles; species Pleurodeles waltl. The sequence goes on along the minus strand of NC_090444.1, from coordinate 75,992,926 downwards.
CCAAACCCCATGGCAGCCAACAAATACAAAATACCACACAGTCTGTACTCGCCCCCATGTGGCTGCACTGCTGCCCTCAAGCGCCCATCCAACTCCGGATTGGCCACCACCAGAATGCAGGCCACTAGGGGGGTCAGGGTCCGACGGTAACTCCTCCCTCATTGGGAGGCTGTCCCCAGCTGGGCCTCCGCGGTCTTCCGGGCCCAGCGTCTCAGGTCCTCCCACCGATTCCTGCAGTGGGTGCTCCGCCGACTATGGACCCCCAGGGTCCACGTGTCCTTGGCGATGGCACGCCACAACCCTTTCTTTTGATGGGTGCTGACCTGCAGAGGAGACACAGACAGAAGGACACCATGAACTATATAATCCAATCTTCACACAAATGTCTCACATACTTCAAATACCCCTCATCAAGCACACACATGACCCAAACCTCTGCATACACATTGGATTCCGCCAACCCCCCCCAAATGACACACTGCTAGCACACACATACATCTACATGCAGCTATGTTGCATCCAACGTACCCATGATGTACTCACCTGTTAGTCTGGAGTCCCATACAACTGCCCATACAGGGTTAGGACCTTATCCACAAGCTTCTCCAACTCCTCGGATGTGAAGGCTGGGGTCCTTTCCCCTGCAGCATGGACCATCGCAGGTTCCAGACACAGGTCACAGCAGCACACACAGTGGAGATGTAGTACAGTGGAGAGTCAGGAATCAAGTGAAGTGGTAGAAAGAAAATGGCAGTCACATCAGCAGTACTGAACACTGTCACCGCTGGCGTTGATCATCATTGGTTCCTGTACTCCATAGAGCCGCATGTTGGCCAACGAGGAGTAGCACGGAGGTGCAGACCGCCTTCCGCCATAATGCCTAACGCCGGCGGAGTGAGGTCACTTCCACCTGTCCCTGCATACAGGACAGGCGTTTGCCATTTCCTACTGCTCGTACTCATGTTGGGAATATGTGTGTCATTGGTATCGACTGTTCACACCTAGACAATTCCAGTCTCCTACATACATACATGCACTGTGTACTATGATGTTGTGTGTCTATAGGTTCTGTAGTCACACCCATTTTACTTTTGGCTCACTTAGATACCAACCACTGCGGAGGATGAGGAGACAAGCACCTGTGTACAGAACCCTTGTGAACTTGGCTACACTGGAGGACCGGCACGTCATACTCACCTACCGTCTGGACAGGGCCACCATTGCTGAGCTGTGTGCACAATTGGAGCCAGATCTAATACCTGGTCTCTGTAGCACTACAGCTATTCCCCCTGTCGTACAGGTACTCTCAGTGCTCCACTTCCTGGCAAGTGGTTCATTCCAGGTGACAGTGGGTTTGCCTGCAGGAATGTCACAGTCAATGTTTTCGATAGTTCTTGGAAGGGTTTTGGCTTCCTTGCTCAAACACATGAGCAGCTACATTGCATTCCGCCAGAGTGAAGATTTGCCCACTGTGAAGGCTGGATTCTACGCCATGGGACACATACCACATGTGATCGGGCCATTGACAGGACCCATATTGGCTTGGTCCCTCCCAGGGCAAATGAGAAGGTATAAAGGAGTAGGAAGAGTTTCCACTCAATTAATGTCCAGATGGTGTGCCTTGCAAATCAGTACATCTCCCACGTCACTGCCAAGTTTCCTGGATCCATGCATGATGCCTACGTCTTGAGGAATAGCAGCGTCCCACAGGTGATTGCACGACTACAGAGGCACAGAGTGTGGCTCATAGGTGAGCATGAGTCTTCACACAATGCATTTCAGTGTATGGCAACTGGAGATGTACTCATTGCCATTGTAAATGGGTAATGTGTGTCCCTCACTACTTCCAGGTGACTCTGGCTATCCAAACCTGTCCTGGCTGTTGACCCCTGTAGGAATCTGAGAACAGGGGCTGAAAATCAGTACAATGAGGGACATGGCCGTACCAGAAGGGTTGTAGAATGCACATTTAGCCTACTGAATAGGTTCAGGTGCCTCCATTTGACAGGTGGGTCCCTATGCTACCCCCCTAAGAAGGTCTGCCAGATTGTGGTGGCATGCTGCATGCTGTACAATTTGGCCCTCAGACACCATGTTCCGTACCTGCAGGAGGAGAGGGGTGACAATGCACCTGTGGCAGCAGTGGACCCTGAGGACAGTGAGGAGGAGGAGGAGAATGTGGACAACAGGGCACATATCATACAGCTGTACTTCCAATGACACTCAGATAAGACTGTAGATCTGCTCACGTCTCCATTTCCTTTGAGTGTTCTGTGCCAGCTATGTTGAGCCAATCCCTGCCTTAACCTTTCAATTGACTGTCACTTATGCCTTCCCTTTTTGCAGATGTTGGTGTGGTCACAGCAGTGTACTGATGTGATGGCTACAGACTGCTTCACAACATTTATTTGATGGATTCACATTTTACAGGACATTTGCACAGGATAATACAGTTCATTACATTGCACATTTCTGTCTGATAAAGCACTATTACTCCGGTTGTGTTCAAGGGTGTTTATTGAAGTGATATTAATGAAGGGATAGTGTAATAGAGTGGGGTGAAGGTTGAGGAAAACCACAGTGTAGTGGTCCAATTGGCCTGGAGCACAGGCACAATGTCATGGGGCCATAGGATGAGGAGCAATGGCAGCCCAAAGTGAACAAGGTGACTCAGTGGCACACAAGGGGGACATTCTGGAGGGCCTCATTTCCTGGCAGTGGTCTTGGTAACAGTCTCTGTTGCCTGTCTTGGTAACAGTCTCTGTTGCCTGTCTGGGTCACAGGGAACGTTTGAGGGGTGGTTCTTCTGCTGCAGAGGGAGGGGTGTTGGTGGCCTGTGGGTCCTGTGGCAGGTCCTCCTGTACACTAGCTGCAGCAGATGTTGATGGCTGCTGAGTGGAGTGGCTAGTGGTAGTGGGCAGCTGGTGTGCTCTGTTCTCCGCATGGTGTTGGCCATGCCACCCAGATCCCCTACAATTGAGGCCATGTTGCCATTTATGCCTTGCAACTGCTGCATGACCTCCTGGTGATGTACCCCCTGCAGCCGCTGGTTCTCCTGCATGATGGTGATGACCTGGCCCATCCTGTCCTGGGATTTTTGGTATGCCCCCAGGACATGTGTGAGTGCCTCCTGGGCAGTCGGTTCCCTGGTCCTGGTCCCCCCGGCGCACAGCTGACCTCCCACTGTCCCTGGCCCCCTGTGCCTGTGTCCCCTGAACGGTGTGCCCACCCCCACTTACACCAGAGCCTTCTTTGTCTTGCCTGTGTGGTGTCGACTCCGGTCCTGGGACAGGTTGGCACACTATTGATCGGCGTGTCCTGGGAACAGAGGATTGGGGACGTTGGGTGGCTGCTGTGGTGTTTGAGTCAGAGAAGGGGGCCCTGTGGTGGACTGGCTGTGGGATGTGGAAGCCGACTGACCTGTGGTCCCAAATGGGCCAGAGAGTTCATCAAGCTCGAGACATCCAGAATTGTTGTCATCACTGGGGGCATCTTCTAGTGGCCGTGGCACCTGCTCGCCGCTGACATTGGTTAGGGCACCTGTGGGGATATAAGGGATTTGTTAAGGTCATTGTCTGTCATATTTTCCACATTTCTACCTTTCCCTATGGGTTTGGAGTAGTCCTCCCACCTTGGTAGTGTATGGTGTTGGATTGTTGGATTGGTAGTACTACATGCTGTCCATGCGTTGCTTGTGGTTGTGCATGCAGTGGTGGGAGGGGTGTGCCTGCAGTGGGTAGGGCATGCAGGGGTATGGATTTACGTGTGATCATTGGGCTGATGCCCTATGTGGGATGGGGTGGGGTGTGGGGAGTCGGGGTTAGGGGGTGACATGCCATCCATGAATTGGTGGAGGTAGGATAGTAATGGTGACTTACCTGTGTCCAACCCTCCAGTGACTCCAGTGAGGCCCTCAGGATGCAGTATTGCCAAGACTTGCTCCTCTCATGCTGTCAACGGTGGGGGAGCCGGTGGGGGTCCACCACCGGTCCTCATGATGGCAACCTGGTGCCTTGATGCAAGGTCGTTCCACCTCTTTCAGATGTTGTCCCTTGTGCGTGGATATTGTCCCACGGAGTTCACCCTGTCCACGATCCTCCGCCATAGCTCCATCTTCCTGGCAATGGAGACCTGCTGGACCTGTGCACCAAACAGCTGTGGCTCTACCCTGACAATTTCCTCTACCATCACCCGCAACTCCTCATCTGTGAAACGGGTGTGCTTTTGTGGGGACATGCCTATTGTGTGCGTTCTGCAGACGGTGTTCAGTGTTGTGGTAGGGTGTGTGGTGTGTGATGCGTGACGAATGTATGGGTGGATCTGGTGTTTGTGTGCAGTTCTGTAAGGGATTGGCCTGGCAAGGTGTGACAGTCTTTTCGTGTTTGCAAGGGATTGTGGGTTGTGCGGGTGTGTTTTATAGTGCTGTTGGTGGGTGTGTGTTTATGTGTCAGGTGTGGGGTTTTTGAACTGACCAATGTTGGCTTGTAGTGGTGATCGGTGCCCAATTTCACTGCGACCGTGTGCACCACCAGTGGTTGACCGCCGTTGAATGTCCGCTGTGGTGATTCGTGGGTCATAATTTGGAGGGCGGTGTTTTGCTGGTGTAGCGGTGTGGGTGATGGGTCTGACAGTTTTTCGCCTTAGTTGGGTGTGGCGGACTTGTGGTTGTGGCAGTTTTCTGCCAGTTTTGTGTTTGTGTGTCATAATCTGGCGGGTGGAATACTGCCTCTGCGACGGTCTGTTGGCAGCTCTCACCAGGGCGGTCTTTGGAATAGACCGCCAATGTCATAATGACCACCAAAGTCTTTAAAATTACTTTACTTTAAAAAAACATAGATATTCACTGTAAAAAACAAAGGTTACTGGGACGTTATAGTTAGGCTCACATTTCAAATGTACAAAACCAAAGAAATTCAGCTGATATAGTTAGAGTTATTTCAAGTAACTACAACTTGTGTCCTAAGGTAACTGCAACTTGTGCCCTCACCATGCACTGCTAATCACCCCACCTATTACAGCACTCATCACATCTTTTATAACATGATTAAAAATATCAATGTAAAATTAGCAGTCAAATTATTGATGAGAAAACTGTGCTTGGCAGGGGCGTGAGTTATAGTTACCTTGGGGCACAAATTATAGTTACTTGAAATAACTCTATCTATAAAATCCTCACTATATCATCCCTGTAACCTTTGTTTTTTAGTATATATATATATATATATATATATATATATATATATATATATATATATATATATATATATATATAAACATACATCTTCAAGTTACTTGGAGGTGGAGTCAAGAATTCTATCCCAGGTTATATGTACTTATCTTCAGGATATTTTGATTATCAATGTTTTAAATAAAATATTTTTATAAAACAATATTTCTGACATACACCTGTTACAATAACTTTATCTCAAATATCACCTCATAAAAATATTGGCCCTCATCCTGACCTTGGCGGGCGGCGGAGGCCGCCCGCCAAAGTCCCGCCGTCAGGTTACCGTTCTGCGGTCGAAAGACCGCGGCGGTAATTCTGACATTCCCGCTGGCTTGGCGGGCGGCCGCCTTCAGGCCGCCCGCCAGCCCAGCGGGAAAGAGGCTTCCACGATGAAGCCGGCTCGGAATCGAGCCGGCGGAGTGGAAGCTGTGCGAAGGGTGCAGTTGCACCCGTCGCGTATTTCACTGTCTGCGCAGCAGACAGTGAAATACATTTAGGGGCCCTCTTACGGGGGCCCCAGCAGTGCCCATGCCAGTGGCATGGGCACTGCAGGGGCCCCCAGGGGCCCCGCGACCCCCCCTACCGCCATCCGGTTCCCGGCGGGCGGACCGCCGGGAACTGGATGGCGGTAGGGGGGGTCGGAATCCCCTCGGCGGCGCAGCAAGCTGCGCCGCCTTGGAGGATTCCAAGGGGCAGCGGAAAACCGGCGGGAGCCCGCCGGTTTTCCTGCACTGACCGCGGCCAAAGCGCCGCGGTCAGAATGCCCTGCGGGGCACCGCCGGTCTGTCGGCGGTGCTCCCGCCGACCCTGGCCCCGGCGGTCTAAGACCGCCGGGGTTAGAATCACCCCCATTGTGTCCTAAAAATATTGTTTTCACAAATATCACCTCTTTGAGTGTAGGTTAGATATTCTATTATCTCTAATGTAGTGATATTTGTGTAAAAAGTATTTTGAACACAATATTTTGTCAGACGGTATTTTGGTTCTAATATTCTGCTACCACACAGGTCAGTGGGGAGAACATTCCATAGAAAATTCCCCATGGTCTGGATAGTATTCTGTATTGTGCATTACTTATCGGTTTAGTGTCTCACAGGTCTTACAGTGAGAGCGTATGTCTGTGAAAACTTTATTTAAGCCTCACACTCAGGCCACTCATGTTTTGCAAGTCGATGACAAGTCTTGTTTACAAGTTGTATTAAGAAAATATGAAATTTACCCATCAGAAGGACAAATTCCACATTCCACTCTGGACAAGAATTATGAGGTCTTAATGCTGACTGTATTTCCACATTTTGTTTACAGACAAGCAGAATTCATTGTTTGAATTGTGCTTCTGTTTACCTTGATGACATCGCTTGAGCTCATTTGACTCTGCTTGTGCCAAGATTTTGGTTTTCTATATTGTGGTATGCCTGTGTTTGCAAACATTAGCACGTTAAACCCTAGACTATTTGCTAATGCTTGTTTGGTTACTTTTGAAGAATCAGAATTTTTGGCCCTAAAGACCTGAATCAGAGGTAGTGAATCTGCCAAACAAGGTGACATCTCCATGATTTTTGGAGTTAACTATGGAAGAACTGCTACCGGTATATACTGCTAATGGTCCACCTAAGTGTCACGGCTTCTATGCCACAGATGGTGGTAGAGTGGTCCTTTTCAGGGTGCCTTGTATGTCTTGCTTGCAACCATGTTTGGAGCTCCACAAAACACTAACATACAAAATATAGTGGCCCTTCACCAAGAGGTGAGTAGGCTCACCAGCATGTTAGGGAGGGTAAAACCCAGGGTACCCACAATGTTCTTCTCTTTTGGGGGCACATTTTCATTGTCCACATTCATGGATGAAATTCCATCATGCACTATGGTCATCTCCCAAAATGGATTCTTCTGATGCAAAGGCAGCCATTTTGGTGGAGGAGCCTCAGCCACTAGTCAGCCATTTGGGTTGAGGAGCCTCAGCCACCAGGGCAGACAACTCAAAATGTAGCCGAATTGTCTTCACCAATATGACAGAGAACTTACATTTGACACAGTGGCTGACAGAAAGTCAGCTGGCAAACCGGTCCTCAAGTGTACTTGCTTAGACGTATGAAGAAGCACCTTTGGGGAAGTGTGTGAATAATACAGTTATTACTTTGTTGTGTGCCCCTCCTCTAGTAGATCCCTGTTCCCACCAATCACTTAGACCTACAGCTGCTAGAAATTGTCCATATTTACATATATTTCCCAGGAAGAGTCCCAGTGAAAGCCATTCATATTTCCAAATGCGGATTCAGTCAATGAGGAGCAGGCCTATCACTCATTAAGAATAAGTAGAACTGAGGTTTGCAAAAAGAACTCTGAATCAGGCCCAGTGATGATATTAATGTGTTCATATTTGTGTGACTGCAGAAGGATCTGGCATGCCTTTCAATTGGTGCAGTCTTCCCATTTGACTCTGAGTATTCAGGATGCCTGGCTTCCAATAAAGATTTCATTGTAGTTGAGAGGGAGGTGGAATTTGTTTACTGTGGTCACCTGTTTGCAGATTTTCCTATCTCATGACCAAAAACTCTCTGAAAAACTCATGTCATTAATTTTTCAAAAAGGTTCCCTAAAACAAGTACAGAGAGAATAGGTTTTTGGTTATTCCCGTTCACTCATTGGCTCTCCTATGTTTTTCATGGTTTGCCATTGCTTGGAGGAGCTGTTGATCAAGACCATGACATTTCATGGATAGTCAGTTTGACTCTTTGGTGTTCGCACTGTGTTTTGGTGTTGTGGCATCAAGTAGTCCTTTTATTAGACTGCAGATTAGACATGACATGTAGCTAATAGCTAATTGACAGCCATGGGGTGTTGATCAATGTATTTATTTTTCAGACATAACATTTTAAGGCTTTTTGTTTAACAAGAGTGTGCTATTTCAATACCTTCACCTGTCATAAAGACATAGGTGGTCATTATGACATTGGCGGTGAGTGATAAAGTGTCGGTAATATCGCCAACAGGCTGGCGGTATTTACCACCAAATTATGACCATGGCGGTGATACCTACCATAGACAGCCAATGTATCACACCAGCCGCCAGGGTGTAAACACCATTGACCACGGGGTAGCCATCAACAGCCAGGCAGAAGACAAGGTACCGCCCATCATATTATGACACAGCACACCGCCATGATTTCCGGGGCAGTACCAACACCATCAAAAGCCTGGGAGAAACACAACACAGAAGGTCAAAGACTCACCATTAGAGACACAAAAAAGATCATTACCGCCATGGAACCGGAACTGCAGGTCTTCCCAATGCTTTTCTACACCATGCTCCACCTGGAACGCCAATGCTGATGAAGACGACGATAGTGAGTACAGCTGCCTAGCACACAAGGGAGGGAGGGAGGAAAAGGAGAGTGACACACACATGCACAAGACACACCATACACACACACACACCATACACACAACCAGCTGCAGATGAAAAAAAATGTCACAGGACACACGTCATAATAATGCAAGGACAAAAGTAAGGCAGAATTGAAAATGTATTTGCATGACAACAACCACCATTAGTACCAAAGTGACAAATATTATAGATGAACCATTGTCCAGAAAGGGCCAATGCCCAGTCCAAAGTACAAAAGGCCCACATGGCCACAGGGTAGCGTCCAAGCCCCAACTTGATCCTGATATTCACCGCACCAAACTGTGCAGGGGCAACATGTTGGATGTGCAAAAAGATATGGATAGTGCACCACTGCACAAAGTCAGTAAAGTCCAGTAACACAACGTTGTCTTTTAAAAATCTTCATTTTTTATTATTGCTTTTTCTTGAACAAACGAGCAATCAGCCAACGCGTTTCATCCTACACAAAAGGAGTTCTTCAGGGCTTATATTTGCATGGTCTTTAAATTGATTGTATTTCCATATTATTGGAATTAAGGGGGTTATTCTAACTTTGGAGGAGTGTTAATCCGTCCCAAAAGTGACGGTAAAGTGACGGATATACCACCAGCCGTATTACGAGTTCCATAGGATATAATGGACTCGTAATACGGCTGGTGGTAAATCAGTCACTTTTCCGTCACTTTTGGGACGGATTAACACCTCCTCCAAAGTTAGAATAACCCCCTAAATGTCCAACCTATTATTACCCATAAGATAAGGGATCAGCCATGTCTGTCCCGGTCGGCATTGGTATAGCATGCAGGGCTAGGCATTGGGGTTAGTCATATGTGTAGGTGCAGTGTGTGGGATGTAGTGGAGTGATGGGAGTGAGGGTGAGGGGGTGTGATGCATGCAGGTATGAGGGGTGATAAGCAGTAAATCTTGACTCACCAGTGTCCAGTCCTCCGGCAACCCCAGTGGTCCCTCAGGATGCAGTATTGCCAAGACTTGCTCCTCCCATGCTGTGAGCTGTGGGGGAGGAGATGGGGGTCCACCGCCAGTCCTCTGTATGGTGAGCTGGTGCCCTGCTGCCATGGAACGTACCTTCTTCCGTAGGTCGTTCCACCTCTTCCTGATGTTGTCCCTTGTTCTTGGATGCTGTCCCACGGCGTTCACCCTGTCCACGATTCTCCGCCATAGCTCCATCTTACTGGCAATGGATATTTTCTGTACCTGTGCTCCAAACAGCTGTGGCTCTACCCTGACTATTTCCTCCACCATGACCCACAACTCCTCATCAGTGAAACAGGGGTGCCTTGGTGGGGACATGGGTGTTGTCTGGTGTGTAATGGTGGGAGGGTGTTGAGTAATGTGGTGGGGTGTGGGATGGGGGTGCATGACGGGTGGGTGGGTGTTTGTGGTGTGTGTGTGTAGTTGTCTCAGTGGTCTTGGTTTCAGTCTGGTGGCAATAATTGGGGTTCATAAATGGTTGTGGGTAATGTGGGTGGGTGTTTTATGGTGCTGTGGATGGGTGGGTGTGGTGTGTGTATGAGTGTCAGGTGTGTGATTTCGGTTTTGGACAATGTAGTGTTGTTTTGTATTTGGGTGTCCATTCTGAGCGTGTTGGTGTGTACTGCCAATGGTTTACCGCCGTTGAATGTCCGCCATGGTGATTCGTGGGTCATAATGTGGTGGGCGTTGTTTTGTTGGCATAACGGTATGGGTGTTGGTACTTTAGCACTGACCTTTGGGTTGGCGGATTTGTGTATGTGGCAGTATTCTGTCGGATTGGTGTGTGTGTGTGTCATAATATGGCGAACAGATATCTGCCACCTTGCGGTATGTTGGAGGCCGTCACCGCAGCGGTAAGCGCATTTACCACCAGTGTCATAATGAGGGCCATAGTGATATTCAATAATCATCCTCACAAATTCATTAATTTACTCTGCCATCATGATAACTACTTTTGCCTACAAAATAAAGATGTTTGCACACAGCCTTTCCTAAAGATTCATATAAAATACTTCTCTCTTGCCAAAAGTATCCCCTCTGTAATATTTTGGTCTATATGACTTTTAAGTTTACCACTTACAATGCAAACCTCATCTTGTAACACGTTTCATAACTTTTTTCTTTGAGGTTACATTCTAACCTTGCTAGTGCAGTGTGTCAAGAAAAGGGACCCTTATCCCACTTACCATATTGTTGGGGTCCATGATGTTGCTTCATTATGGGATTTTCTTTATAGGACAACTTGTGGAACTCACATAAGCTAGCCAGGCTACTCACCAAACATTTCTAGCAAAAAAGCCAGACGCCACTGCTTTGCCAATACTTGTTTTCAGAAGTCTTTCTGTTGGACTTTTTTCCTTATGCAGGGTTATCCCCAATCTTTTTGCCTCCTGTCTCCTAAATTTTCTGACCTGTTGTTGTTGGCTTTTGAACTCTGAGCACTGCTAACCAGCGTAAAGTGCAAATGCTCACTGTGTAAATTTTATGGGTAATTGGTTTATACATGATTGGCATATTTGATTTACTGGTAAGTCCCTAGTACAGTGCACTAGAGGTGCCCAGGGCCTGTAAATCAAATGCTACTAGTAGGCCTGCAGCAATGGTTGTGCCACCCACATTAGTAGCCCTGTAAACATTGCTCAGGCCTGCCACTTCAGTGTTTGTGTGTGCAGTTTTGAACTGTGAATTCAAATCAGCAAGTGTACCCACTTGCCAGGCCTAAACCTTCCCTTTTCTTACTTGTACGACACCCCTAAGGTAGGCCCTAGGAAGCACCATGGGCAGGGTTCAGTGTCCCAGAGAGGTGGCATCCCCGGGCTTCAGTAAGCCTATGAGGGGTGCCCATTCCAGTATGACACGTAATTGTGCTGCTCTATAATATGTGAGAAAATCTGGCACCTCCAATCCTCCCCGATTTCGCAGGAGGGTCAACAGTTTAGCAGATAGATGTGCCCAGTGCCCCTGCCAAATAAAGTGAGTGACTATAGTGCGAAGTTCCGTAAAGAAATCTCTGTGGACCTCAATGGGAAAAACCTGAAATAGATACAAGAGTTGTATAACCCACCCATGTGAGGTATGTTAGTGCCCAGCTTTTTAAATCAGCCCTCGGCTGTTAAAGCAAGGGGACATAGTTGGCCTTGAATAAATCAGCAATCCTAGGTGTCAGTTTTATACCTAAATAGGTTATCTCATTTTTTGCCCATTGAAAGGGGAATGTCGACAAAATGTCCTCCATCTCCCTTTGGGGGGCGCGGTCGTTAAATTGAGTAAATGCGATTTTTTGAGGTTTACTTAGAAACCAGAAACTTTCTTGTAAGCCTTGAGTTCTTCCTGAAGGGTCATTAGGGAGTTATAGGGAGTAGTGAGGGCAAGTAATATTTTGTCTGCGAAGAGTGAGATTTGGTGTTCATCCCTCCCGAAAAGTAAACCTCTAACTGCAGGATTGTTTCTAATCTTGGTCGCTAGTGGTTCAATGCTAAAGGCAAAAAGTAATGAAGAGAGAGGATACCCCTGCCTCATCCTTCTCTTCAGTTTGGAAAAAATCTGAAGCCATACCATTGACAACCACCCGCGTCTGGGGCAAGAGTAATTACTCCTTATCATAGTAATAAAATGCTCCCCAAATCCAGTGGCAGTAATAATGCAGCATCTTTTTCTGCGTGACCTTCTCTATCAAGTGGACCACCCGCTGTAAATTATCATGGGTCTGACAGTCTTTAATAAATCCAACTTGTCCGAATGAGTGAGTTCGGGGAAAATCTCTTCTAATCTGTTGGCCAGAACCTTGGTGTATATTTTAGCATCTAAGTTTAGTAAGGCTATTGGCCTAAATGAGGCACAAGCTCGGGGGTCCTTCCCTGGTTTTGGAAATACTGTTAATAGGACTTCGCCCATGGTGAACGTTACAGTCCGTAGCTCTGTCAAATGACTAAAGAGGTCAGTTAAATAAGGGGTGAGATCAGAGCTAAAGGTCTTATAAAAGTGAGCATTAAGGCCATCTGGACCCAGCGATTTGTTGAGTTTTAGAGCGTCTGTAGCCCGCTGTTCCTCCTCGCGGGACATGGGATTATTCAGGGCCTTATTAGCTTTAGTGGAAACTCTCAGTAATGAAACCTCTTCTAAGTAGGCTTGAAGCTCCACCACATCCACCGGCTCGGTGGAATATAGCTATTTATAAAAGTCCCAAAATAATCGGGCCTTCTCGTTTTTCTGAATGATGTAGAGCCCCGTTTGTATCTTGTTTTTGTCCTATGGACGCCTTCGCCCGTTTGGTCCGCAATTGCTTCACTAGTTTTGCGCTAATTTTTGTCTCCATGTTCATAAACAGTGTTTTGTAAGTGTAGGAGTGTAGGTTCGGATCTATTGGCATACAGGGCTTGCAATTCCCCCTTGAGGGTTTTCACTGTTCTCTGTAGCGTAAGGGAGGGCATTGCTTCATGGGCTCTTTCTGCTTTATCAAGCTCTACTTCTAGTAGGAGCCTCTCCTCTGTTTCTGTCGGTCAACTGAGGTTGCCAATGAGATACATTTACCCCAGATGACCGCCTTAAAGGCACCCCATGTCGCAAAGTGGGAAGTATCCTCCGGTCGGTTAAGCCAGAAATAGTTCCTGACAGTTTTCCTAAGTTCATCTCGCATGGGCCCATCCCGTGTCAACACATTCGGGAAAAAACATCTATGAAACTTAGGTTGTATTACTGACATATCAAGAACAACCTCCAGTGGGGCATGGTCTGAGACAGCAATAGGATAGCTTTTTGATGAGACTATGGTCTGTTGCAGGAGCTGGCTAAGGAAAATGTGATCTATCCTAGAATAAATCCTGTGGGAATGAGAGTAGTATGTGTAGTCTTTCGCGTTTGGGTGTATGCTTCGCCAGGCGTCTAAGAGACCCAGATTGTGGAGAGCTGTTTTCACTGATTTTGAGAAAATGCCTGTAGTCCCTCGGTGAGTGTGGGTGGTGTCCATGGCCATGTCCCAGATCATAATAACATTTCTTAGGAGGACGATTTTCCCTCCTGCAAAGCCCCCCAGGGTGATTTTGAAATGATGGATAAATTGTGATTGACCTGTGTTGGGGGCATATAATGCAGCTATTGAGCATAGTTTACCTTGAAGTATCCCCTTGATCATGACGTAATTTCCCTTGTTTGTCCCCTTTACTCCATGATAATTGGAAGGTATTGAGGAGTGTAGGAGTATAGCTGCCCCGTTGAGTTTAATTGGGGTGAAGAATCTGAATATTTGTGGGTATTGTTTATGGTGTAATCTCAAGTCTTCCCCCGTTACAGGTGGGTCTCCTGAAGTGCTATGATACCAAAGCGGTGGTCCCCAATATATTTCCAAAGCGGGGACCGCTTGTTAGGAGAATTTAACCCCTTCATATTCCACTTTAAGAAGTTAAAGGCAACCAATTATAAGGGTGTCGTGAATGATTTTTGTCAGCCCCATCACCTCCTCCCCAGTCACATCTCTCTCTTCCATCCTGCTCTTCCCTCCTTCCAAGTGCTATCACCATCACCAGGACACTACTAAGGTCAATTTAACATAAAAAACATTCAATGAAACATATATTAACATATAACTGGAGTATTATGCTCCAATTTCTTAGCATCATTTAGTACAGTGGAGGGTAGTGGACCTATACCCATGTCAGTAAACCGCAAGCATTTGTCTCATAAGTTCAGTCTGAGGCTTGTGGTCCTCGGTCCATAAACAGAAGGAGCTGAGTTGAGCTGAACCGGAAGAGGAAGGAGAAGGAAGAAGGAGGAGTTACGTCTCAGTGCGTTCGTCCGTCTGCCCGAAACGCCAAAGCCCCGTCTGTTGGCCTGAAGCCCCGAAGCACCGTAGCCCCAGCACTAGGGCCAGCGCAGCGGGAGCGTCAGCGCCAGGGCAGCGGGAGGCAGCGGAGAGAGGCGGGAGAGAGCGGGTTCCTCCCCGCGATTTTGATGAGGTTGCAGGTGCGGAAGGGGAAGGGAGCCGTCGAGGACTGTGCAGCCCGAGCAACGCAAGTAACGCGAGGCACACGAGGCACACGCCTGGTTCCATGCCGGCAGTGGCAGGCTAGCCAGGATAACCAGGAGGGGAGACCCCCGAGGCCACTAGGACCATCTAAGAGCCAGGCAGTGGACCGGGAGGATCGGAATCCCGTGGAATCCTGTGGAAATCTTGGCAGGCGCAGGCGCAGGCGCAGGCGTACCAACGGTGAGTGAGGCAGGAGGGTCGAGGCGTCACGGGGCGGAGGGCCTTGGTTGTTCCTGTGAGGGGGTGGGGCTTGGTGAGGAGTGGTGAGGCGTGCAGGGTGGTGGTCAGAGGCCGGTGGCCGGTCGGTGAGGGGTGACGCCGGGTTCTGTGGAGCGTGCCAAAAGTGTGGTGGAGATTGGCAGTGTGGCTGCGCGATCCCACTGCCTCTGCGCGCTGCCTTCCCCCGGCACCGGTCTCCCCCATACCACCTGTCTGGGGCTCCATCACCGTCTCCCCTCGGTTTTCTCCCTCCAGCCTCGTCTCCCTCTCCTCCAGGGTCCTCCTCTCCTCTCCCCTCACTTCCCCCTCACTCACCTCTCACCAGGCTTGCGCCCATCTAGCCAACTTCACGTCATCTTAAACCATTTTTCAACAATTAAAAAAAGGAAACCTGTGCCAAGAATCCTTCAAACTGTACCGCTGGCTAGGAGAGTGCTGGGTGAGCGCGGCTGTGTTAGTTAAAAGCTGCGGAGTGAGTGCACCAGGGCAGCACGGAAGCGGCCCAGCCAGGTCTGGGTGCAGCCTGTGGGTGCCCTGTGTGCCCTGCTCACCAGTTGCACCTAATATCGACAACCCCTCGACAACCCCTCGTTCCTGAGGCGTCCAACTCTTCAGGTTTCGCAGCTCGCTGCTGCATCACCTTATCTACCAACATTCAGCAGGAGGCTTTGTGCTTAGGACCCATCCATCCCCTTCCAGCCAGGGTGAGCGCAGCAGTCTTAGTAAACTGCAGCAGAGAGAGCGCACCGGGGCCACACGGAAGCGGCCCTGCCAGGTCCGGGTGTGACTTGTGAGAGTCCCGGGTGCCCCGCTCACCGAGCATCTCAGGTCATCAACACTAGTCCATCAGTCTCAAGCAAATTGAGTCCCTCCTGCAGAAATCTGGGCTAAGAGAAAGCAGCCATGAGATCAGGACGACTCAGGCTGCCAAAAAAGGGTAAAGTCAAAACTTCAAGACCTCAAAGGAGGGCGCAAAGGAAGGTAAATTGCTCTGCACAGAGCCCGCAAAGTAGTAGGCCAGATCAGCAGGTATCACCCCTCACTCCTCTGCAGGTCTAACTCAAGAAAACAGGGGTTTCCAACAAGTTTGCCTTTCTTAAAGATCCAGCTGCAGCCTTCTTCTCAAATCTTGACACCGACGTGGGCCTGCCAACCCCTTTGGTTCCACAACCAATGGCCACTGGGCAGTTGGGGCTCGAGGTGTCAACAAACCCCACTCAACAATTAGGTGTCGATTTCCCCATTCAGGAAGCTTCTAAGCGTCTGGCCCGAAGTGCATAATGACTGCTCAGCTCATGAACGACTAAACATCTCCAGGGTCACTAGCAGCCCAACAGTGCGTAAAAACCTGCAGGCGGGCAGTATTGTGATCACGGCTCTGTTTCATGTTCAAGAGAGGGAATCTCATCAAAGTGACCAACAGCAGGGCGCATCTATCAATCCCAGTAACACAGACCCTCTATTCTCCACAGGTATCTCGACAGAGGTACACAACGACATCGTGCATGAGGGAATGCGCCAACAATCGACCCCCATCCCGCGGTTAAATCTTAATACCCAGGGGAGCAATGAGAGATTGGACATGGGCTTTGAAGTAGCTACAGGAATAATGGAAGACTCTTGGTTGCAGTCACTCTCAATAACAATCAACAAAGATCTAGGTGAAGCACTGGACTAAAAAACACTTGACCTATTGAATCCTAAAGATCAGTATTCAAACCAACCACTACTGGTGGGCAGCACCGAATACAGTTCCTCTATACTGCAACAAGAAAGGCCGCCTAACTCAACTATTGAAATTTCAAGTGGTATAAGCAAACTACAACATGACATCGAAGCAATGGCAAGAAGCAACCTGACTATTTCTCCCCTGGAGACTATCAATAGAGAAGGTAAAATTATTTCCAAAAGTTCCACTCATGCAGGTTACCCGAGCAGCAATATGGAAGATCTCACTCGATTACATGCCTCACTGTCAAACGCTCTACATACTTCAACGACAGCTCTTAACATGCAATCGGATAAGCTTGACTTACAAATGGATCTAATGAAGGTTATTGCTATCCACATCGCCGATATCCATCGTAAGTTGGATCTGCTGGCCATCCGGCCAATGGAGCAAATAACTAGTCAACAGCAAGCCTTTTGCCACTGTGGCCCAGTAATAAATAAACTAAGCACATTACCAACTATTTTAACAGAGATACTGCAGAAAGTTAAAACAAGCAATATCGATGAAGCAACTTTCAACAATACAAACCACGATTCAGGTGATATAGTCATACTTCAAAAGACACCAGGTTTGGCGGCAAGTAGTCCTATAAAAAAGAGGCAAATACCCAGGGTATATACTCAATTAGTATGGATGAATCACCACAGCTGAAAGAAATAGTGCCCACTAACTCAAACGAGTGTCCAGCTCTAAAACCGAAACCCCTATCTAAGAGACAAAAAAAGCGAGCCAGGAAGACAAGGAAACAAACATGTGCCAAAGCTGTTAATGACAATCTTTACCCAATATTTTCGGTGTTCCAGAAATCACAAACCCAAGGCTCTGGGTCTTTAGGGAATCAGAAGGCCCTAAATCATGGGAAAGCCACAAGGGTTGGGGCAGTCAATGGTTCAGGTCTGTTGCCAAATGCTGCTTCACCAAAGTCAGTTGTACACAAAATGTCTCAGTCGACAGTACAATTTCAGTCTAACCCGCATGCCTTGGAGATGAGGGTGATGGAACTTCTGGACCAGGCACCCCGACAGAGGTGTCCAACGGAAGAAATGCACATGAGTAGCAAAAAATCTTCAAACCAACCAGACGCTCTAATACCGAGAAAGGACCCACCAGGGTCAATAACAGCTGGAATACCAAGACCAAAGGACTTTCCACACGCAGCGGCGTCAGCTGGCACTCCATCCGGTAGGAACAAGAAGCAAGTATCTCCTTGACAAGCTACCACTTCGTACGCAGCTGCCACACAATTCGCAGCAACTCTCCCGGGTACTACAGCGGGCATCATGTTGAGCCTCAAGTTACACCCAGGGAAAGGATCTTGCACCCAAGCTGGTGCTACGCAAGTCATAGAAATTTCCCCAGATACAATGTCGGGTAATCGATCAAGCCACAAACCACACTCAAGAAAAAATACTGATGAGGCAAAAGCACAGTCCATAAGTCAGAGTCTTAAACTCTCCCTCTCAGCATACGGCTCGCAATACGGCATTAATAACATCAGCAGGGAAAAGCACCAGATAACAAGCCCAAGTTACAGCCATCCCTCTAGGGTGGTTACAATCACAAACAATCAAGGGCTAATAAAAACCAAAGTTACGATTCATAATAGGCAAACTTCGGCAACCAATCTCTTAAACAAAATGTCCTCAATTAAACAAACACCCATATTAGAAATGGTACCACATAGTAGCCAGTCGGAGGAGGGCCAGTTGAGAAGGCCACCGTCACAAAGAAACACCGATCACCCCCATCAATTACAATATACTCATGCCACCGAGAACGATCGGGAATTAAGGCAGATCCTTTTTACCCCACAATATAAATCACTGGGCCAACAAGACAGCTTAAATAGGGGTAACATTCTGAGGCTTCTCGCTGAGTTCCCATCAACTAAGAAAATCGTATCCGCAGATCTGACATCAGTGAAATTCCTCTCTGGCAGCGCTGAAAACGGGCTGGAACAAACACTAACAATGTGGAGAACAAGTGATATTGTTACATTAATTATGGCAGTCAAACAGCAATTCGAAATTTGGGGCATACGGTTATCAGAACCATCCAGTCAACGCTATCCCTTCACCCTATTTTGAAAACTCCCAACGGCCCTTGAATTCGTAGGGGGCCCGGAATCCGAGGAACTGGAACAAAGGCAGTTTAAATGGAAGGTACCCAACTCAAAAACTATCAGTGGCCCCCCAACTGTACTGAAGGGAGAGCAGGATGAATGGAGATGGATGGCTCACACTTTAAATTCGAGGAGAAATAATTGACTTAGCGCATCAAATGCAGTAAATATAGATCAAAGTTTGGCTGTCACCATAATGTCCTGGAACATCGCCGGTGTAAAAACTATCATAGCAGACGGGTTCACAGCAATGACCAGTTGCAATTATTCCATAATCCTACTACAAGAAACTTGGCTGGAAGACCCGATCGAATTAGGAGGCTACTCACTACACCAAATTAGTGCCAAAAAATCAAAGAAATCAGGTAGGCCAAGCGGTGGCCTAGCCACATACATTTCTACGGCACTTCTTGTTTCAACAGAGCAGTTGGCTTTCTCAAAGACCGACTTGTAGGCCATTAAAATCACCTTTAGTAATAATCAGCACACCCCGCTAGTCATCTTTAATGTCTATGCCTATCCGCTGAAAAATCGGGAAGTACTGCTCTTTGATGAACTACTGAACAAGGTAGAAGAGATAAGATGTGCCAATCCAGCATGGGACATATTAGTGACACGCAACTTTAATGCTAACTTAATACACACTCCAGAACCAGATGAACAACTGGCAGCTGAAAATGCCATATGGTCAGTGCCGCTGCAAATATCGCTAGCACAGAAAAGACTGGACACAAGGGGTAAACAACTGGTAGAGGCACTAGAGCACATGAGTATGAGGGTACTAAATGGCAGGATCAACAATGACGTCCCTCCAAGCTTCACTCATCATAGCACAAAGTCCGCAACAATAATAGACTACACAGCCGTGTCTCTTCCCTTTCTAGCTCATGTTAGCAAATTTAAAATTAAACCTACTCTCCACAGTGATCACTCATATCAGCACATAGAACTCGTTTGGAATGCTCCATGCCTTCTTCCAGCTATAAAGAAACTAGGAACAATAACATCTATCAACCTAAACGGCCTGATCTGGTCGAAGTCCTCATTACCAAGGCTGTGTAAAAACATAAAATCTTTGCTTCAATCGGCAATATGCCAGGATCTATCAACAGTGGAAGCGTGGGCCAGCTTTCTACGGTCAGTGCCCTCTCTTGGCTTCGCCATATAATAATCAGACAAGGTCTTCAAACCCACCAGTAAAAATTTTAGAACTAAGGAAGGAATTGAGGCGCAACCTTAGACTAATAAAAGACAGATCTCCCACAGAAACCCAATGCGCCCAAATAAAAACCCTACAAAAAAATTATAAGAATCAGGTATGGCAAATGCGAACCAAAAAGGAGGACGACTTCTGGCTCAAATTAGTTCATAATTCAAGGAAGGCCAAATTCAAGGGCCTTTTGGACAACAGTGAATAGAATCAGCCGGCAGGTAAGAACAATAAACTTCACATCAGTCCCAGAAGGAAAATGGGTGGATTACCTTGCCGACATTTTCTTTAAACCACCCTCATCTGAAGCAAATCATTATCTGAAGGAGTCAATAAAACTCACAGACGTCAGTCAGAGTAGGACAGGGTTCAGTGCCAAGAACGTCGCCCTAGCCATCAGGAGGGGTCGCAGGGACGGGGCCCCTGGTCCTAACGGTCTTCCGCAAGCTGTCTTTAAGGCTGATTTTGAGTATTGGTCAACTACACTGTCAATCCTGTATACTGAAGTTGAGTGTAACACAATCATTCCAGAAAGTTGGAGAGGATCCATCATTAATTCAATATACAAAGGGGGTTGTAGAGCAAACCCAGCCAGTTACAGATTGATAGCGCTAATTGACAGCGAGGCCAAATATTTCGCCACCTTAGTCCTGGCCGCACTGCTCAATTGGTCAAACTCAAATAACCTGGTTCCTCTGAATCAAACTGGTTTTCGGAAGGGATATGGTACAGTGATTAACATTCTTACACTAGGAGACATTGCCAATCGAGCAAAATGCTCAAAGAAAAAACTATATTTATGTTTTGTGGACTTCAAAAGTGCTTTTGATCGAGTGGATAGAGCACTTCTCTGGAGCAAATTGCAAAGATGGGGCCTGCAAGAGCGAACTCTTAGATGCATAGAAATGCTATACGACAAAACTTGGGTGCAGGTCAAGGTAGCAGATGGCTCAAAAAGTTCTAGGAGGATACCGATAAATATAGGACTAAAACAGGGCTGTGTTTTGACCCCGCACCTTTTCAAACTTTTCACGGCAGATCTTTCATCGAAGCTGGACGCAACCAACTCACACTCTCCAAGGATGGGAAGTCTCTCCCTATCACACCTTTCATACGCTGACGATATTGTTCTGCTAAGCCACACGAAAATAGTGCTGCAGCGGTTGGTCAGTACCTTAGGTGAATATGCAATGACAAACAAATTAGAAGTTAACACCTCAAATCTGAATCTAGCAAACAATATAAAGTTGAACGGCATTACTCTAGAAACAACTCACTGCTACAAATACCTTGGCTTTACCATTGACAATAAGGCCAATCTCGCGCCGCAGACGCACTACATTGCACAGAAGTGCAAAGCTCTAACGTTTGCTTTCTGTACCCTAGCAAAAAGATTAAATGGCCCATTTTATAAACCGTTACTGTCTGTTATGTCGGCCAAATTCCTCCCAGCCACTACATATGGAAGCGCAGCTCTACATGGGAAAGATGCCCTGCTACTGGATCAGCAACAAATAAAAACCTACAAGCAGGTCTTTAAACTTCCTCGCTCCGCTTCTCCCGCACAGGTCAGGTTAGAATTTTGCCTAATACAACAGCAGTTGGGCAGGAAAGTGCACACAATAAAGTCCTGGTACAAAATAAGTAAAAACACAACTAGCCCCCTAGTCGTGGCATTATGGTATTCAGTGAACAACAATTCAAAATCAGTATACAATAGGTATCTGTATAATTCTCTGCAAGAGACAGAAATGATGCACCTGTGGGACTCCAACATCTCATAGAAAAGGAAATAGGATTGCAGTCCTTTCTAGCTGACAAATCTAAATTTGCACAACGCTCGCACTCCTGGCTTCTTATGCACACTTATACCACCTTGGCGCCATCACAATATCTGATCTCAACTTTCGCACGTCGTTCGCTGGCTCTTCGTCTAGGAGCTCTACCATCTAGAGCGGACCAACCGTCTTGGAAGAATGGAGGACAATCTTCCTGTAGGTTATGTAAAGGCCCCAAGGAAGACATGGTCTACCTGATTTGTATTTGCCCGGCCTTAAAAGAAGCACGACGACAACAGTTAAAACCAGTTTTTGAGAGGAATTGTACTCGTTCTTGTCGGCCAGCAGTGATGCCAATGTTTGACCCTCACGATCCACAGTCAATCTGCAGATTCATCAAATTTTTGTCTGTCCACACCGCAAGCGTAAACTTGCTATTTAGGACACACCTTAGCTGACAGTTGGCTCACTTTTAAGCGTTCAGTTATTTTATTAGTCGCGTATCAAAGTTTTGGAAATGGTATAGCACGAGGAAAACATATTTTAAGATGACTCAGTTAACAAGGTAAAAGAGGCGCACTTCTAACCTGGTAGAGAAACCCGTAGACGTAACAGCAGGTCCCTCGGCTGCACACATTGAGTTAGTATTCAACATCAACCGCACCACGGACATTAAGGGGGTCATTCTGACCCCCGCCGGCGGTGGAAGCCGCCCGCCTGGCGGGAACCGCCAGAAGACCGTACCGCGGTCACAAGACCGCGGCGGTCATTCTGACTTTCCCGCTGGGCTGGCGGGCGACCGCCAAAAGGCCGCCCGCCCGCCCAGCGGGAAAGCACCAGCAACGAGGAAGCCGGCTCTGAATGGAGCCGGCGGAGTTGCTGGTGTGCGACGGGTGCAATTGCACCCGTCGCGATTTTCAGTGTCTGCTAGGCAGACACTGAAAATCAATGTGGGGGCCCCTGCAGTGCCCATGCCACTGGCATGGGCACTGCAGGGGCCCCATGACACCCGTTCCCGCCAGCCTGGTTCTGGCGGTGAAAACCGCCAGAACCAGGCTGGCGGGAAGGGGGTCGGAATCCCCATGGCGGCGCTGCTTGCAGCGCCGCCGTGGAGGATTCACAGGGGCAGGGGAAAACCGGCGGGAAACCGACGGTTTCCCTTTTCTGACCGCAGCTTTACCGCCGCGTTCAGAATTGCCCTTGATGCACCGCCAGTCTGTTGGCGGTGCATCCTCCAACCCCGGCCCTGGAGGTCCATGACCGCCAGGGTCGGAATGACCCCCTAAGTGTTTGCAAAGTTAGTTTAATGGTCAGTCCAGTCCAGTCCCTGCTTTAGAATTGTAAGCTATCAAAAAATCGCGCTTTAGCTGTATATATATGGTAATAGATTCTTGTATGAAAGTTTTTTTTTTTTATTTCAAAGATCTTACAGAATCCTCTCTTTTTGTTTGGCCTTCTTTTTACAGAATTTTATATATTGTATACAATGTGTTGATTGTTATGGTTTTTATTAACTAAACAATAAAGATTATGACTCGGTCATTGAAATCTCAACTCACCCCTGGTGCTGCTGACACCCCCGCAGCTTCATACTCCCCACACCCCGGGTTTTTCTCAGATAGTCTATGCTATGCCATCTAGAGGGTGAGGGTGGAGAGAGGACAGCGAGCCGTCCCGGGAAGTGATCCCGTCATCCAGCAGGGTGCCAATTAGATTGGCCGCTTTGGGGCTAGTACCCCTTCATCTCTAATGGATTTCCCCCCTTTCTTTCATTGCTGCCAAGAAAAGGGAGTTGGACGGTGCTCTGATGTTTCTGGTAGAGACACCCCCATGCCTATACAATTGTGATCACTTCCCTTTGGAAGAACAAGGAAAGTTGTTGCTTCAATACATTCTGTGAAGTGAACTTGCTTGTTATCGTGCTCAAATGAGATCCCAAAGGGATAGGTCCATCTGTATTAAATTGGCCTCATCCTCAGGGTATCCGTGACTGGTTGAGATTGCAACCTGCGGGCCAATGTCACAAGGGCAATGTCCTGGAAAAGAGCACAAGTGGCCCCCTGAAAGGTTATAGCATCCAGTTTCCTGGCCTCCTGGATGATCAGTTCTTTCACCTTGAAGGTGGCTAGTTTAGCTAGTACGTCTCTGGGTCGTCCTCCCTCTCCTGGCAAGCGTAGTCCTACCCTGTAGACTCGCTCCAGTTGTACCTTCATGCAGTTATCACCCAGGACTGTGTAGAACAGGCCAACAACATAGGCTTTGTGCACATTTAAACTGAATATGATATGCATAATATTTATATATTATTTATATATTATTTATATGTTATTAATAATGTTGAATTTATAAGACTGTATATTATATGTCTTTTATTAAAAACATAATAATTGAATGTAATGTCATTACTTTCTGCGTTAGCATAAGTAAGTTCCTGCAGAGCCTGTATTTTGTGATCATGTTGGAAATGCTGACTTATTTTTTCGTAGTGTGAAGTCTTCTTTCAGATTTTGTTCCTATGAGAAGCTTAGCCTTTTGGTAATAGACCCTATTGATGAAACATGGAAAAGTTGTACCATATTGTCCTTGAAACCGGAACAGTGTGGAACATGGACTGACATTGTACACAATTGCTTCAAACCGGCATGGATTCACATGAATGGAAGATGTTCTCAGGATGATCCTGAAAATGAATGCACATGTTGCAGTTTGGACTCTTGTTATCGATTTTATTGGATGGTGCCCCTCTAACGTAACATGAACTGATTATCCTTCAAATCAAATCATTTTAGGAACTTTGATATTGCATTGTATTTTGGTCAGATTTAGAGTTGGATTCAGACTCAGATGAATTCAGGTCCAGAGGCAAAGAAGATGTTTCAATTCCCCAGGTGCCTTTCGATCTGAACTTTTGTTCAAGAAGAATCCTTGTATGCTGAACCCAAGGAGAGGTATATTTCTCTCTACCTTGCCCATGTCCTTTCAATTGTCCCATTGAGATTTAGAATTTCCCCAAGCCCCTTCGGGTGACTCTTAATCAAGCTCCTGACATGCTGAGGGTTGTTTCCCCTTTTTATTCAACTTTGTTCGCCTTAGTTGGGACCTAACTGTTTTTCCTTTTTGTTCTTTTTGTTTTGCCTACATGTGTTCATCCTCACACATGCTAGTCCCTGATTCGGCCATGGTAGGGTTGTCTCTTCTCTCATAAAAAAACTACTTGAACTATTTGTTAAATTTGATTGATGTATGCGCAGACTGAGCAACACTTATTACCTTTGAGTCAGTTGATTTTATTAGTGCTTTGTATTTTGGCATTTGAATATTTAGTTTTGTTAATGTTAGTTCAACTAAATTTCTTTTGTCACTTTGGGAAGCCCCTGGTATTAAAGTATATTTATAACTTTGTATTGAGAATAACCTACATGACTTTAATCCTGAGTTTGTAATAAACCTTTAAGCTTTATTTTTGACTGGAGTTTTCCTTGTATGGCCAAATGGATCATACTGACTAAAGTTACTGCACAGTAATTGAATTTTGATTAATGGTTCTACCACACTCCATTGCTAGGTCAAAAGGTCTCTCGACCTCCGTAAGTCTTGATTCCTGGGAAGGGTAAAAAAATGCTCCAGTACACTCGGATACTGATACACCCACTCACAGACCCACTCAGGCACTCATGCAGCCACTCACAGACCCACTCAGATACTCATGCAACAACTCACAGACCCATTAAGATACTCATGCACCCACTCACAGACCCACTCATACACTCATGCACCCATTCACAGACCCACTCAGACACTCATGCACCTACTCACAGACCTGCTCAGACACTCACACATCCACTCATGCACGCACCCACTTAGATACTCAGATAGACTAATTGTGCTCAGGTTGTGGCCAGCCCGCGCCATGCACGACCAAAGGTCATGCGTGGTGTGGGATTGGATGGTTATAGGGGGTTGGCCGCAGGGCCTGGCCACAGGCCAGGCCCCCCCAGCCAAGCCCCGCTGCGCATGGTACAAGGCAGTGCTCTGCAGTGGTTATATTAATATAAAGGCCCTCATTATGACATTGGTGGTCGGCTGACCGCCACACCGGCGATGGCGGTAGTACCGTCCCCAGGCCGGCGGTGAAGACTGCCAAATTATGACCATGGCAGTGATCCCTCCCATAGACAGCCAATATACCACCTGAACTGCCAGTGCGGTCCGTCCACTGACCACGGCGGTAGCCATCTTTAGGCAGGCGGAAGACAACGACTCGCCCACCATATATGACATAGCAGACCGCCAGGATTTCCAAGGCAGGATCACCGCCACCAAAGGTCTGGCGGAAATACATCATATAAAAGGAGAATCTCATCTCCAGGGACTCGAAGCAGTCCGCAGCCGCCATGGAACCCGAACTGGAAGTCATGCCAATGCTGCACCACACAATGGCAGTCCAGAAGCGCCGGCGAACACGACGACGTTGAGTACAGCCGCCTAGCACACAAGGGAGGGAAGGGAGAGTGGCACACCCACACGCACAACACACACCAAACACACATACCACACACCCAGAACCATCTGCAGAGTTAATCAACAGCAACATAACCCAGGAGCATAGAAAGCCAGTACACATACCCCTGGTCCAACCACTGTAACTATGTGGGAACAGCGTCAGCATACTAAAATATATACATTTGTACAAATATACATATGTACAGCAAGGGCCATTGGCCAGTCCAAAGATAACAAATGGCCACAGGGCAACGTCCAAGGCCCAACTTGACTCCTGACAGCCCAGTCACTCCACTGGGCAGGGGCATCATGGAGATGGTAGGCAGGCACCTCAGAAGGCAGGGGGGTGGAGGGTGGGGGGGGCTTCGTTTTGGGAGTGGGGTCCTTAGGCTTGGGAGGGGATGGGTCTTTGCCCTTCTGTTTAGGGGTGGAGGAGTGGCCTTGGGACGGTGGGGGGGCGGAGTGCCACTCTTTTTCCCCTTAGTGGCAGGTGTAGTTTTAGGGGGAGGAACAGGAGTCGACTGGGAGCTGGAGGTACTGGGCTTTCTCTTACGGGCAGGATGGGGGGTGGAGAGGGAACAGGTCAAGGCGGGAAAGGAAAAGCTTCTTAGGACCAATGGGGTGGGGTGTGGGAGGAGGTTTGGGAGTGGAGATAGAGGGAGTGGTTGTAGGAGGAGGAGGTGTGCTGGACTTGGGTGCAGGTGCATGGACACTGTGCGTGTGTGAGGTGGATGGCTGTTGTGTGTCTGAGTGGGAGCGTTTATGTGTCTTTGGAGGGGGCAGACAGGGTAGGAGAAGACAAACAGGACGTGTGTATGTATGTTGTGGTCGTGTCTGCTAGTGAGGTGGGTGTGCTGCATGAG
Source organism: Pleurodeles waltl (assembly GCF_031143425.1). Lineage (NCBI taxonomy): Eukaryota > Metazoa > Chordata > Amphibia > Caudata > Salamandridae > Pleurodeles > Pleurodeles waltl. Next base: position 75,965,865 of record NC_090444.1, on the reverse strand, counting down.
GTGTAATGGTGGCGGTGGTGACTGTGCATGTGGTGTGTGGGGTGTATGTCTGTGTGTCTGCTGTTGTGGTGTCTGTGGGCAAGGCTGTACAGGTGGAGGGATCTGGGACTGATGATGCAGTGCATACAGGTACGAGTGCTGAAGTGACTGTGAGGGAAGAAAAGGAGTGGGAGACAGTGGAGGCAGTGGCTGTTGTAGTATGTGCATCTGCGTATTGACTGTGTGTGTGCTTGTGGAGTGAAAATTGGTGGCTTTATTTGTCTGTGTAAGTCATGTCTGTTGTTTTGTGTGCATGCTTGTCAGATTGTGTGTGTGTGGAATGGGTTGGGGGAGAGGGCTATGGGACTGGGAACAGGTAGTTGGAGGGGGGACGGAAGAACCAGGGACACTGGCTGCCGTCAGAGAGGAGGCCAGAGCCTGAAATGATCTCTGTAGGGCAGCCAAGCCACCGTGAAGGCCCTCCAGGAAGGTATTGCATTGCTGCATCTGGGATGCCAGCCCCTGAATGGCATTCACTATGGTTGACTGCCCTACAGAGATGGAACTCAGGAGGTCAATAGCTTCCTCACTGAAGGCAGCTGGGCTGACTGGGGCAGGGCCCGAGGTGCCTGTAATGAAGGAGAAGCCCACCCTGTCGGGTGAGTAGGCATGGGCAACTGGGTGGGGGCTTCTGGGAAGGTGGTGCTGGTACGGGGGTGGCGGAAGACGATGTAGCTGGGGTGGTACCAGAGGGGTCTGCCACCACCAGGGAGCTCCCATCGGAGGAGGAGTCTGTAATAGTAGCTCCTGTCTCCCCCGTTGTGCACCCCTCACCCTCCAACCCACTGGTCCCCTTGGCGTCTGTGCTCTCCGCCTCCTGGGTCCCGTGGACTGCAGCTCCCCTACTCACAGGTGCCCTTGCTCCTTCGCCAGAGGATGCTAATGCACACATGGACATGATGACAAAAGGAGAGAGGGGGAGAGAGAAAGGTAGCACAGGGTAAATCACAGCACCAAAAGCACATATGGCATACATATCACAATCACTCACTGGGACTTACATTGCGCAGTATGGACCACAGTGACAAACCATTACCTAGGTACAACAGCAGTAAGGAACCCAAACACTACCAACTGCCCACCTACTGGGACTAAGCCCTGTCTGCCATGGTTTGCTAGCTACTTAGCAATACCAAATATGCATACCACCCTACATAGCTAAGCAGGACCACACAGGAATAGCTAAACCAGTATATTGGGGCATCCACTGACTATAACCTTGTACCCAAACCCCATGGCAGGCAACAAATACAAAATACCACACAGTCTGTACTCGCCCCCATGTGGCTGCACTGCTGCCCTCAAGCGCCCATCCAACTCCGGATTGGCCACCACCAGTATGCAGGCCATTAGGGGGGTCAAGGTCCGACGGTAACCCCTCCCTCATTGGGAGGCTGTTCCCAGCTGGGCCTCCGCAGTCTTCCGGACCCAGCCTCTCAGGTCCTCCCACCGATTCCTGCAGTGGGTGCTCCACCCGCTATGGACCCCCAGGGTCTGCGTGTCCTTGGCGATGGCACGCCACAACCCTTTCTTTTTATGGGTGCTGACCTGCAGAGGAGACACAGACAGAAGGACACCAGGAACTATATAATCCAATCTGTCACACAAACGTCTCACATACTGCATTTACCCCTCATCAAGCACACACATGACCTGAACCTCTGCATACAAATTGCAGGCAGCCAAACCCCCCCCAAATGACACACTGCTAACACACACATACATCTACATGCAGCTATGTCGCATCCAACGTATCCATGATGTACTCACCTGTTAGTCTAGAGGCCCATACAACTGCCCATACAGGGGTAGGACCTTATCCACAAGCTTCTCCAACCCCTCGGATGTGAAGGCTGGGGCCCTTTCCCCTGTAGCATGGGCCATCGCAGGTTCCAGACACAGGTCACAGCAGCACACGCAGTGGAGATGTAGTACCGTGGAGAGTCAGGAATCAAGTGAAGTGGTAGAAAGAAAATGGCAGTAACATCCGCGGCGCTGAAAACCGTCACCGCCGGTGTTGATCATCATTGGATCCTGTACTCCATAGAGCCACATGTTAGCCAATGAGGAGTAGCACGGCGGTGCAGACCGCCTTCCGCCATAATGCCTAACGCTGGCGGAGTGAGGTCACTTCCACCTGTCCCTGCATACAGGACAGGCGTTTGCCATTTCCTACTGCTCGTACTCATATTTGGAATAATATGTGCGTCACTGGTATTGACTGTTCACACCTAGACAATTCCAGTCTCCTACATACATACATGCACTGTGTACTATGATGTTGTGTATCTATAGGTCATGTAGTCACACCCATTTTACTTTTGGCTCACTTAGATACCAACCACTGTGGAGGATGAGGATGAGGAGGCAAGCACCCGTGTACAGACCCCTTGTGGACTTGGCTACACTGGAGGACCAGCACATCATACTCACCTACCGTCTGGACAGGGCCATCATTGCTGAGCTGTGTGCACAATTGGAGTCAGATCTAATGCCTGGTATCCGTAGCACTACAGCTATTCCCCCTGTCGTACAGGTACTCTCAGTGCTCCACATCCTGGCAAGTGGTTCATTCCAGGTGACAGTGGGCTTGCCTGCAGGAATGTCACAGCCAATGTTTTCGATAGTTCTTGGAAGGGTTTTGGCTGCCTTGCTCAAACACATGAGCAGCTACATCGCATTCCCCCAGAGTGAAGATTTGCCCACTGTGAAGGCTGGATTCTATGCCATGGGACACATACCACATGTGATCGGGCCAATGACAGGACCCATATTACCATGGTCCCTCCCAGGGCATATGAGAAGGTATACAGGAATAGGAAGAGTTTCCACTCAATTAATGTCCAAACGGTGTGCCTTGCAGATCAGTACATCTCCCACGTCACTGCCAAGTTTCCTGGATCCGTGCATGATGCCTATGTCTTGAGAAATAGCAGCGTCCCACAGGTGATTGCACGATTACAGAGGCACAGAGTGTGGCTCATAGGTGAGCATGAGTCTTCACACAATGCATTTCAGTGTATGGCAACTGGAGATGTACTCCATGCCATTGTAAATGGGTAATGTGTGTCCCTCACTACTTCCAGATGTCTCTGGCTACCCAAACCTGTCGTCGCTGTTGACCCCTGTAGGAATCCGAGAACAGGGGCTGAAAATCAGTACGAGGGACATGGCCATACCAGAAGGGTTGTAGAATGCACATTTGGCCTACTGAATAGGTTCAGGTGCCTCCATTTGACAGGTGGGTCCCTATGATACACCCCTAAGAAGGTCTGCCAGATTGTGGTGGCATGCTGCATGCTGCACAATTGGCCCTCAGACGCCATTTGCCCTACCTGCAGGAGGAGAGGGGTGACAATGCATCTGTGGCAGCAGTGGACCCTGAGGACAGTGAGGAGGAGGAGGAGGAGGATGTGGACAACAGGGCACATATCATACAGCAGTACTTCCAATGACACTCAGATAAGACTGTAGATCTGCTCATGTCTCCGTTTCCTTTGAGTGCTGTGTGCCAGCTGAATTGAGCCAATCACTGCCTTAACCTTTCAATTGACTATCAATTATGCCTTCCCTTTTTGCAGATGTTGGTGTGGTCACAACAGTGTACTGATGTGATGGCTACAGACTGCTTCACAACATTTATTTGGATTCAAGCTAGCCTGGCTGATGAGGGGTGAAACCCCAAAACCGGTCCCAGAATGCTTGTTTTCAGTCCAGGGAAGACCTGGCCTAGCAGTTCGGGCTGGACTGTTCCCATGGGGAACAGGGTCAAGACTGATTTGCATATGGCTGGGTCCAAACTGGAATGGCATGGGCAGCAAAAAAACGATGGATTTAGGCCCAGATCACTGTACTGGGGGTGAATGTTTGACAATGTTCAGCATTCCGTCCATCACTTGTTGTTTTTTGCTTTGTCGCCCTAAGTGGGAAGGGTATGCCCAGACGTGGGTCCCGTGCTTCCCATGCCACTGGATTCAAGCTAGCCTGGCTGATGAGGGGTGAAACCCCGAAACCGGTCCCAGAATGCTTGTTTTCAGTCCAGGGAAGACCTGGCCTAGCAGTTCGGGCTGGACTGTTCCCATGGGGAACAGGGTCAAGACTGATTTGCATATGGCTGGGTCCAAACTGGAATGGCATGGGCAGCAAAAAAACGATGGATTTAGGCCCAGATCACTGTACTGGGGGTGAATGTTTGACAATGTTCAGCATTCCGTCCATCACTTGTTGTTTTTTACAGACTGCTTCATAACATTTATTTGATGGATTCACATTTTACAGGACATTTGCACAGGATAATACAGTTCATTACATTGCACATTTCTGTCTGATAAAGCACTATAACTCCAGTTGTGTTCAAGGGTGTTTATTGAAGTGATACCAATGAAGGGATAGATCAATAGAGTGGGGTGATGGTTGAGGAAAACCACAGTGTAGTGGTCCAGTTGGCCTGGAGCACAGGAACAATGTCCATGGGGCCATAGGATGAGGAGCAATGGCAGTCCAAAGTGAACAAGGTGACTCAGTGGCACACAAGGGGGACATTCTGGAGCGGCTCATTTCCTGGCGGTGGTCTTGGTAACAGTCTCTGGTGCCTGTCTGGGTCACAGGGAATGTTTGAGGGGTGGTTCTTCTGCTGCAGAGGGAGGGGTGTTGGTGGCCTGTGAGTCCTGTGGCAGGTCCTCCTGTATATTAGCTGCAGCAGATGTTGATGGCTGCTGAGTGGAGTGGCTAGTGGTAGTGGGCAGCTGGTGTGCTCTGTTCTCCCGCATGGTGTTGGCCATGTCACCCAGATCCCCTAAAATTGAGGCCCTGTTGCCATTTATGCCCTGCAACTGCTGCATAACCTCCTGGTGGTGTACCCCCTGCAGCCGCTGGTTCTCCTGCATGATGGTGATGACCTGGGCCATCCTGTCCTGTGATTTTTGGTATGCCCCCAGGACATGTGTGAGTGCCTCCTGGGCAGTCAGTTCCCTGGTCCTGGTCCCCCCTGCGCAGAGCTGACATCCCACTGTCCCTGGCCCCCTGTGCCTGTGTCCCCTGAACAGTGTGCCCACCCCCACTTACACCAGGACCTTCTTTGTCTTGCCTGTGTGGTGTCGACTCCGGTCCTGGGACAGGTTGGTACACTATTGATCGACGTGTCCTGGGAACAGGGGATTGGGGACGTTGGGTGGCTTCTGTGGTGTTTGTGTCAGAGAAGGGAGCCCTGTGGTGGACCGACTGTGGGATGTGGAAGCCGACTGACCTGTGGTCCCAAATGGGCCAGAGAGTTCATCCAGCTCAAGACATCCAGAGTTTCTGTCATCACTGGGGGCATCTTTTAGTGGAGTACTGGGTTGCTGTGGCACCTGCTCGCTGCTGACATTGGCTAGGGCACCTGTGGGGATATAAGTGATTTGTTAAGGTCATTGTCTGTCATATTTTCCGCATTTCTACCTTTCCCTATGGGTTTGGTGTAGTCCTCCCACCTTGGTAGTGTATGCTGTTGGATTGTGGGATTGGTAGTACTACATGCTGTCCATGCATAGCTGGTGGTTGTGCATGGAGTGCTGGGAGGGGTGGGCCTGCAGTGGGTAGGGCATGCAGGGGTACGGATTTACATGTGGTCATTGGGGTGGTGCACTGTGTGGGGTGGGGTGGGGTGTGAGGAGTCTGGGTGAGGGGGTGACATGCCATCCATGAATTGGTGGAGGTAGGATAGTAATGGTGACTTACCCGTGTCCAGCCCTCCAGTGACTCCAGTGAGGCCCTCAGGATGCAGTATTGCCAAGACTTGCTCCTCTCATGCTGTTAACTGTGGGGGAGGCGGTGGGGGTCCACCACCAGTCCTCATGAAGGCAACCTGGTGCCTTGATGCAAGGTTGTTCCACCTCTTTCAGATGTCGTCCCTTGTGCGTGGATATTGTCCCACGGAGTTCACCCTGTCCACGATCCTCCGCCATAGCTCCATCTTCCTGGCAATGGAGATCTGCTGGACCTGTGCACCAAACAGCTGTGGCTCTACACTGACGATTTTCTCTACCATCACCCGCAACTCCTCATCTGTGAAACGGGTGTGCTTTTGTGGGGACATGCCTATTGTGTGTGTTGTGCAGAGGGTGTTCAGTGTTGTGGTAGGGTGTGTGGTGTATGATGTGTGACAGATGTATTGGTGGATCTGGTGTGTGTGTGTGCAGTTCTGTAAGGGATTGGCCTGGCAAGGTGTGACAGTCTTTTCGTGTTTGCAAGGGATTGTGGGTTGTGCGGGGTGTGTTTTATAGCGCTGTTGGTGGGTGTGTAGGGTGGTGCGTTTATGTGTCAGGTGTGGGGTTTTTGAACTGGCCAATGTTGGCTTGTAGTGGTGATTGGTGCCCAATTTCACAGCGACGGTGTGCACCGCCACTGGTTGACCGCCGTTGAATGTCCGCTGTGGTGATTCGTGGGTCATAATTTGGAGGGCAGTGTTTTGCTGATGTAGCGGTGTGGGTTATGGGTCTGACAGCTTTTCGCCTTAGTTGAGTGTGGCGGACTTGGGGTTGTGGCAGTTTTCTTCCGGTTTTGTGTTTGTGTGTCATAATCTGGTGGGTGGAATAACGCCTCTGCGACGGTCTGTTGGCAGCTGTCACCACAGCAATCTTTAGAATAGACCGCCAATGTCATAATGACCACCAAAGTCTTTAAAATTACTTTTTTTTTAAAAACGTAGAAATTCACTGTAAAAAACAAAGGTTATCGGGACGTTATGGTTAGGAAATAGAATTAAAGAAACATAGACATTCACTTAAAAAAACAAAGGTTACAGAGATGTTATAGTTAGGCTCACATTTCAAATGTACAAAACCATAGAAATTCAGCTGATATAGTTAGAGTTATTTCAAGTAACTACAACTTGTGCCCTAAGGCAGTGTTGTCCAACCTTTTTATCGCCGCGGACCGGTAAATGTTGGATAATTTTTCCGTGGCCCGCTTGGGAGGGCGCAATGCTCTGCGCCTCGGCCGCCCGCCACAGTGAAATGAAGTTGAAGTTCCTCGGGCGGCCCGGTGCCGATTGATCCACGGACCGGCACCGGTCCGCGGCCCGGGGGTTGGGGAACACTGCCCTAAGGTAACTGTAACTTGTGTCCTTGCCATGCACTGCTAATCACACCACCTATTACACCACTCATGACATCTTTTATAACATGATTAAAAATATCAATGTAAAATTAGCAGTCAAATTATTGATGAGAAAACTGTACATGGCAGGGGCGTGAGTTATAGTTACCTTGGGGCACAAATTATAGTTACTTGAAATAACTCTATCTATAACAGCTGAATTTCTATGGTTTTGTATGTTTGAAATGTAATCCTCACTACATCATCCCTGTAACCTTTGTTTTGTTATGTGAATATATATATATATAGATAGATAGATAGATAGATAGATAGATAGATAGATAGATAGATAGATAGATAGATAGATAGATAGATAGATATACACACAGGATATTTTGATTCTCCATTTTTTAAATAAAATATTTTTATAAAACAATATTTCTAATATACACCCATAACAATAACTTTATCACAAATATCACCTCATAAAAATATTGTGTCCTAAAAATATTGTTTACACAAATATCACCTCTTTGAGTGTAGGTTAGATATGCTATTATCTCTAATGTAGTAATATCTGTGTAAAAAATATTTTGGACACAATATTTTGTCAGACTGTATTTTGGTTTGAATATTCTGCTACCATACAGGTCAGTGGGGAGAACATTCCATAGAAAATTCCCTATGGTCTGGATAGTATTCTGTATTGTGCAATACTTATCGGTTTAGGGTCTCACAGGTCTTACAGTAAGAGCGTATGTCTGTGAAAACTTTATTTAAGTCTCACACTGGGGCCACTCATGTCTCGCAAGGCGAGGACAAGTCTTGTTTACAAGTTGTATTAAGAAAATATGAAATTTACCCATCAGAAGGAAAAATTCCACATTCCACTGTCTGGACAAGAATTATGAGGTCTTAATGCTAAATCTATTTGCACGTTTTGTTTACAGACAAGCAGAATTCAGTGTTTGAATTGTGCTTCTGTTTACCTTGATGACATCGCTTGAGCTCATTTGACTCTGCTTGTGCCAAGATTTTGGTTTTGTATATTGTGGTATGCCTGTGTTTGCAAACATTAGCACGTTAAAGCCGAGACTATTTGCTAATACTTGTTTGGTTACTTTTGAAGAATCAGAATTTTTGGCCCTAAAGACCTGAATCAGAGGTGGTGAATCTGCCAAACAAGGTGACATCTCCATGATTTTTGGAGTTAACTATGGAAGGACTGCTACCGGTATATACTGCTAACGGTCCACCTAAGTGTAACAGCTTCTATGCCACAGATGGTGGTAGAGTGGTCCTTTTCAGGGTGCCTTGTATATCTTGCCTGCAACCATGTTTGGAGCTCCACAAAACACTAACATACAAAATATAGTGGCCCTTCACCAAGAGGTGAGTAGGCTCACCAGCATGTTAGGGAGGGTAAAACCCAGGGTACCCACAATGTTCTTCTCTTTTGGGGGCACATTTTCATTGTCCACATTCATGGATGAAATTCCATCATGAACTATGGTCACCTCCCAAAATGGATTCTCCTGATGCAAAGGCAGCCATTTTGGTGGAGGAGCCTCAGCCACTAGGCAGCCATTTTGGTGGAGGAGCACTAGGCAGCCATTTTGGTTGAGGAGCCTCAGACACCAGGGCAGACAACTAAAAATGTAGCCGAATTGTCTTCACCAGTATGGCAGAAAACTTAGATTTGACACAGCGGCTGACAGAAAGTCAGCTGGCAAACCGGTCCTCAAGTGTACTTGCTTAGACGTATGAAAAAGCACCTTTGGGGAAGTGTGGGAATAATACAGTTATGACTTTGTTGTGTGCCCCTCCTCTGGTAGATCCCTGTTCCCACCAATCACTTAGACCTACAGCTGTTAAAAATTGTCCATATTTACATATATTTCCCAGGAAGAGTCCCAGTGAAAGCCATTCATATTTCCAAATGCGGATTCAGTCAATGAGGAGCAGGCCTATTACACATCAAGAATAAGTAGAACTGAGGTTTGCAAAAAGAACTCTGAATCAGGCCCAGTGATGATATTAATGTGTTCATATTTGTGTGACTGCAGAAGGATCTGGCATGCCTTCCAATTGGTGCAGTCTTCCCATTTGACTCTGAGTATTCAGGATATCTGCCTTCCAATAAAGATTTCATTGTAGTTGAGAGGGAGGTGGAATTTTATACTGTGGTCACCTGTTTTAGGGAAAATATACCTGAAATTTGCAGATTTTCCCATTTTCCTATCTCGTGACCAAAAACTCTCTGAAAAACTCATGTCATTAATTTTTCAAAAAGGCTCCCTAAAAACAAGTACAGAGAGAATAGGCTTTTGGTTATTCCCGTTCACTCATTGGCTCTCATATGTTTTTAATGGTTTGCCATTGTTTGGAGGGGCTGTCGATCAAGACCATGACATTTCATGGATAGTCAGTTTGCCTCTTTGGTGTTTGCATTGTGTTTTGGTGTTGTGGCATCAAGTAGTCCTTTTATTAGATTGCAGATTAGACATGACATGTAGCTAATAGCTAATTGACAGCCATGGGGTGTTGATCAATGTATTTATTTTTCAGACATAACATTTTAAGGCTGTTTGTTTAACAAGAGTGTGCTATTTCAATACCTTCACCTGTCATAAAGACATAGGTGGTCATTATGACATTGGCGGTGAGTGATAAAGTGTTGATAATACCACCAACAGGCTGGCGGTATTTACCACCAAATTATGACCATGGCGTTGACACCTACCATAGACAGCCAATGTATCACACCAGCCGCCAGGGTGTAAACACCACTGACCACGGGGTAGACATCAACAGCCAGGCAGAAGACAAGGTACCGCCCATCATATTATGACACAGCACACCGCAATGATTTCCGGGGCAGTACCAACGCCATCAAAAGCCTGGCAGAAACACAACACAGAAGGTCAAAGACTCACCATTAGAGACACAGAGAAGATCATTACCGCCATGGAACCAGAACTGCAGGTCTTCCTGATGCTTTTCTACGCCATGCTCCACCTGGAACGCCAACCCTGATGAAGACGTCGATGGTGAGTACAGCTGCCTAGCACACAAGGGAGGGAGGGAGGAAAAGGAGAGTGACACACACATGCACAAGACACACCATTCACAAACACACCATACACACAACCAGCTGCAGATGAAAAACAATGTCACAGGACACACGTCATAATAACACAAGGACAACAGTAAGGCAGAATTGAAAATGTATTTGCATGACAACAACCACCATTAGTACCGAAGTGACAAATATTATACATGAACCATTGTCCAGAAAGAGCCAATGCCCAGTCCAAAGTACAAAAGGCCCACATGGCCACAGGGCAGCGTCCAAGGCCCATCTTGATCCTGATATTCACCGCACCAAACTGTGCAGGGGCAACATGTTGGATGTGGGCAGGCACCTCAGGAGAAAGAGGGGTGGGGGGCACCTCAGCTGAAGTGGGGAACTCTCCCACTGGTTCTGGAGGGGGCTCCATGCCCATTTCCCGATGCTGGGGAGTGCACGGTCACAGTCTCTGAAGTAAGGAACTTGCCCACTGCTTCTGGAGGGGGCTCCTTGTACAATTGTCTCTGGAGGGTGGCCTATATGCCCTCTGCTTGAGGTGAGAGTTACATTGTCTCTGCTGGGGTAGGTGTCCTCAGGGCAGCCTCTGCTGGAGGTGAGGGCTGCTTTGTCTCTGCTGGGGCAGGTGTCTCCTGGGCAGTCTCTGCTGGAGGTGAGGGCTTCTTTGTCTCAGCTGGAGGTGAGGGCTTCTTGCATTCATTGGTGGTTGAATGGGAACCATTACTGTCATTGGTGGTTGAGTGGAAGCCTTACCCCTCCTGGCTGGTGGATGGGGAACCATCCCTTTCCTGGCTGGTGGAGTGGAATCCTTCCCTTTCCTGGCTGGTGGAGTGGGATCCTTCCCTTTACTGGCTGGTGGAGTGGGATCCTTCCCTTTCCTGGCTGGTGGAGTGGGATCCTTCCCTTTACTGGCTGGTGGAGTGGGATCCTTCCCTTTCCTGGCTAGTGGAGTGTGATCCTTCACTTTCTTGCCTCCATGACTAGGAGGTGGCTCCACTGTCCCCGTGGACTGTTAGGCTGCGGTGCTGGGCTGGGTCATTCGGACCCTGCTCTTACGGGCATGATTGGCGGTGGAGGGGGAGGGAAGAGGTCAAGTTGGGCAAGGAAAAGTTTCTTAGGGATGGTGGGGTGGGATGAGGGATGAGGGATGGGAGTGGAGGTTGAGGGAGTGGTTGTTGGAGGAGTACGTCTGCTAGACTTGGGTGCAGGTGCATGGGCGGTGTGCTGATGTGAGGTGGATAGCTGTTGGGTGTCTGAGTGACTGTGTTTGTGTCCCCTAGGAGGGGGGGGACAGACAGGGTGGGGGAGGACACAGGGGACGCGTGCATGGATGTTGTGGAGGTGTCTGCTAGTGAGGTGTGTGTGCTGCTTGATGTGGTGATGCTGGTGGTGGCTGTTGAAGCAGTGCATGCAGGTGTGAGTGTGGATGTGACTGTGAGGGAGGAGGAGGAGGGGGAGACAGTGGAGGCAGTGGATGTGGTTGTGTGTGCAACTGTCTATTGTTTGTGTGAGTGCCTGTGGCCTGAAGTGTGCTGCCTGTGTTTGACTGTGCTACTCTTGTCTGATGTTTTGTGTGCATGCTTGTCTGTATGTGTGCATGGGATGGGTTAGGGTTGAGGAGACTGGGACTGGGAAGTGGTAGTTGGAGGGGGGACGGTAGGAACAGAAACAATGGCTGCCATCAGAGAGGAGGCCAGAGCCTGAAACGATCTGTGTTGGGCCGCCAACACACCGTGGATGCCCTCCAGAAATGCGTTGCATTGCTGCATCTGGGATGCCAGTCCCTGGGTAGCATTCACTATGGTTGACTGCCCTACAGAGATGGTTCTCAGGAGATCAATAGCGTCCTCACTCAGGGCAGCAGGGCTCACTGGGGCAAGGCCTGAGGTGCCTGGGGCGAAGGAGATGCCCACCCTCCTGGGTGAGCGGGCACGAGCAACTCGCTGAGGGGCTACTGGGAGGGCGGTGCTGGTACAGGGTGTGGCGGCTGTACCTGGAGCTGGGGTGGTCCCAGAAGTGTCCGCCACAACCAGGGAGCTCCCATCGGAGGAGGAATCAGAGTTAGTGTTGTCACCTCCTGTCTCCGCTCTGGTGCTCCCCTCGTCCTCCGTCCCACTGGTTCCCTCGGCGTCAGTGGACTCTGCTTCCTGGGTCCTGTGGGATGCAGCTCCCTCAGTCGTCGCTGCCCCTCCGCCAGATGATGCTAATGCACACATGGACAGGATGACAGAAGAAAAAAGGGGGGAGAGAAAGAAAGGGAACAATGCGTGAATTACAGCACCAACGCCATAGTTGGCATACACGTTACCATCACACACAGGGTTCAGGATTGAGCACTATGCACCACATTGGCAATCAATTGGCTAGGTGCCACAGCAAGATGAGGGCCAAACACGGCCAACTGCAGCCCTTCTGCGACCCACTAAGCCCTGCCTGACATGGAATACAACCTAGCTAGGTTTCCTGAATGGGCTATATACCCATTACCCTTGAGCTGGGTCACGCTGCAATGTCTGACCTGGCATTAGGGGCACCCACTGACTCACAACCACCACCCGGATCCCATGCCACCTACCAATGATTGTAGTTACGCCCACTGTACTCACCCCCTTTTGGCTGCTGTGATGCCCTCAAGTGCCCATCCAGATCTGGGTACGCCCCTGCCAGTATGCCCGCCATCAGAGGGGTCAGGTTTCGACGGGCACCCCTTCCTCGTTGGGAGTCCATCCTCAGCTGGGCTTCTGAACGGTAAGTTTAAAAAACGCTTCTGGGATCCCCATCGCAAGCAAACTGTACTCAGGTGTCCCGTATGTCATCGTCCAAAATTTACGCCATACTGCTTAGTATATTAAGTAGAAGATCCACTTCTAAAAGCCTTTTTTTCGTGGCATTATGATTAGGAACGCCGCGGGAGGACGGCAACGTGGTTTTCCGCCTATATGATTTAAAGTGGATCTTCTACTTAATATACTAAGCAGTATGGCGTAAATTTTGGACGATGACATACGGGACACCTGAGTACAATTTGCTTGAGATGGGGATCCCAGAAGCGTTTTTTAAACTTACCGTTCAGAAGTCCCTCTAATTATTATGGAAGCCCTGATGAAGTCTTTGAGAATATTTATCTCATACGACGAAACACGTGTTGGCTGTTGTTGCATTATGGATAATGGTTTCAAGGACGGTTTTTGTTGCTTTAATGGACCTTAAATTTCAAGATTAAACTGAACTTTGCCTACTATCCTGGTCCGACCTATATTTGATGGCTTACCAAGTCTTGACACACATGGAGGACTGAACTCTTATTCATGAGTGCCCTGACATCTGTTTGTCATACTGTGGTAGGACCCCTTCCACCAAACGCTCCAACTCCTCCAAAGTGAAGGCAGGGGCCCTTTTCCCTGTCACATGGGCCAAGGTAGGTTCCAGACACAGGTCATAGCAGCACATGCAGTGTAGGTGTTGTCCTGTGGAAAGTCAGGACTCAAGTGAGGATTTAGATAGAAAATGGCAGTCACGTCCGCGGCAGTGTGCACCGTCACCACCGCTGCTCATCCCCATTGGCCACTGTACACCGTAGAGCCCGATATTAGACAATGAGGAATTGCATGGCGATGCGAGACCGCCTTCCACCATGACACCCAATGTAGGTGGAGTTACCTCACTTTCACCTGTCCCTATATGCAGGACAGGCGGTCTCCATTTAATGGTGGTGGACATCATTCAGATAATCCATAACTGCGTCATTGCTGATGATTGCACATACATTGCCATTCCCACTGTCCCATCACATTAATGCTCTATGTACACTGAGGTCGTGGTTCTCCATTGTACAAATTGTGACAGCCTACTCACTCTTGTGTCCCTTAAATACCTACCACTGTGGATGAATAGGAGGAGGAGACAAGCCCCCGTGTACAGACCCCTTGTGGACTTGGCTACACTGGAGGACAGACACATAATATCACCTATAAACTAGACAGGGCCACAATCACAGAGCTGGGTGCCCAATTGGAGCCTGATCTGATATCAGCTATCCGTCATCCCACTGGGATCCCCCCTCTTGTGCAAGTCAGTGCTCCATTTCCTGGCAACTGGTTCTTTCCATGTGACAGTGGGCTTGGCAGCAGGAATGTCACAGCCAATGTTCTCAGTCGTGCTGGCAAGGGTTCTGTCTGCCTTGGTCAAACACATGTGCAGCTACATCGCTTTCCCCCAGGTGGAAGATTTGGCCACTGTGAAGGCAGGATTCTATGCAATGGGACATATACCAAATATTGTTGGGGCGATTGACGGAACACATATTGCGTTTGTCTCCCCCCACGTCAGAATGAACAGGTGTTCAGGAATTGGAAGAGTTTCCACTCACTCAATATGCAAATGGTGTGCCTGGCGGACCAGTACATCTCCCACGTCACTGCCAAGTATCCTGTGTCAGTGCATGATGCCTTTGTTCTGAGGAATAGCAGCATCCCACAGCTGATGGCACAAGTACAGAGGCACAGAGTGTGACTAATAGGTGACCCTGAGTGCCCACCCAATGTGTGTCAGTGTATGTCTTCTGGCGTTAACCCCATACTATTGTGTAAGGTTAATGTTTGTCCCTTAATACTTGCAGGTGACTCAGGCTACCCAAACCTATTGTGGCTCCTGACCCCTGTGAGGAATGCCAGGACAGGGGTTGAGATTCGTTACAATGATGCACATGAGCGAACCAGGAGAATTATCGAAAGGACCTTCGGCCTCCTGAAGGCCAGGTTCAGATGCCTGCATCTGACGGGTGGATACTGCGCTACTCACCCGAGAAGGTCTGCCAGATAGTAGTGGCATGCTGCATGTGGCACAACCTGGCCCTCAGACGACATGTGCCTTATCTGCAGGAGGAGGAGACTGGAAGTGCCCCTGTGGCAGCAGTGTACCCTGAGGACAGTGAGAATGAGGAGGCAGAGGATGAGGATGTGGACAACAGAACATTAGTTATACTTCAATACTTCCAATGACACACAGGTGAGACAGTGTAACTGACCATTCCTCTGACTATTGTTTTATCTGTGTGGCTGTAGCAGGATGGCATTCACATCCTTTGCATCTCTACTTACCGTGACCAATGGCTTCTCATTTTGCAGATGTTGGCTGATATTACAACAGTGTACTGATGTGATGACTACAGACAGATACTAGTCATTAATTGTATGCTATTACAGTTTTCAGATCATTTGCACATGATGTGACTGTTTCCATAAATGCATATTTTCATCACATTAAACACTATCAGTCAAGTTGTGTTCAAGGGTGTATATTGTAGTGCAAATAATTGACGGGAAAGTGCAATGGAATGGGGTGATGGTAGGGGAAAGTCCAGGGTATGGTTCCATTCTGTTTGTATCACAGGTCCAGTGTCCAATGGCCATAGGAAGGGGAGCAAAGGCAGTTCAAAGTGGACAAGGTGACAGGGTGGGACACAAGGGGGACATTCAGGAGGGTCTTATTTCCTGACAGTTGTCTTAGTCTTGGCAAGTGTCTCTGGCTTCTGTCTGGGTCGCAGGGAACGTTTGCGGGGTGGTTCACCTTCTGCAGGGGGAGGGGTGCTGGTGGCCTGTGGGTCCTGTGGCAGGGCCTCCTGCCCACTAGCTGCAGCGGAAGTGGAGGGCTGGTCAGTGGGCTGGCTAGTGGTAGGGGCCCGCTGGTGTGCTGTCCATTCCTTCATGATGTTGGCCATGTCTGCCAGCACCCATGCTATGGAGATCATGGTGGTGCTGAGGGCCTGCACGTTCTCCCTGATCTCCTGATGGTGTTCCTCCTGCAGCCGCTTGTTCTCCTGCATGTTGGTAAGGATCTGGCCCATCTTGTCCTGGGATTGTTGGGTAAGCCCCCAGGACATTAGTGAGTGCCTCCTGGAGAGTCGGTTCCCTGGGCCTGTCCTCGCCCTGGCGCACAGCGGTCCTCCCAGTGTCCCTGTAGCCCAGTGCCTCTGTCCCCTAAACAGTGTGCCCACTGCCACTGACCCCAGGACCCTGATTGTCTTGTGGGTGAGGTGTGGACTGGGGTCCCTGTACAGGTGGGCACACTGCTGATTGACATGTCCTGGGGACAAAGGTGTGGGGATGTTGGGTGGGTGCTGTGGTGTTAGATACTGATTGGGGAGGCTCTGTGGTGGACTGCGAGTGAGCTGGGGTGTCCGACTGACCAGTAGTCCCTGATGGGCCAGGTAGTTAATCCAGATCCTGAAGTCCAAAGTTACTGTCATCACTGGGGGCATCTTCTGTTGGGGGATTGGTTAGACATGGCACCTCCTCTCCGCTGAGATTGGCTGGTGCACCTGTGGGGATGTAAGTGATGTATTATGCTTCATGTCTGTGACAAATTGTACATCCCTGGCTTCCCCTCTTTCGTTGCTGTTGCCCTGCCGCCTATGTTTGTGTATGGTGATGTATTGTGGGCTTGTTAGTTCTCCATGCTGTGCATGCTTTTGTGATGGGTGTCCATGCAGAGCTGAGAGGGCTGTCCATACATTGGTATAGCATGCAGGGCTAGGCACTGGGGTTAGTCATATGTGTAGGTGCAGTGTGTGAGATGTAGTGGAGTGATGGGAGTGAGGGTGAGGGGGTGTGATGGCAGGCAGGTATGAGGGGTGATAAGCAGTAAATCTTGACTCACCAGTGTCCAGTCCTCCGGCAACTCCAGTGAGTCCCTCAGGATGCAGTATTGCCAAGACTTGCTCCTCCCATGCTGTGAGCTGTGGGGTAGGGGATGGGGGTCCACCACCAGTCCTCTGTATGGTGAGCTGGTGCCTTGCTGCCACGGAACGTACCTTCTCCCATAGGTCGTTCCACCTCTTCCTGATGTTGTCCCTTGTTCTTGGATGCTGTCCCACGGGGTTCACCCTGTCCACAATTCTCCACCATAGCTCCATCTTACTGGCAATGGATATTTGCTGTACCTGTGCTCCAAACAGCTGTGGCTCTACCCTGACTATTTCCTCCACCATGACCCACAACTCCTCATCAGTGAAACAGGGGTGCCTTAGTGGGGACATGGGTGTTGTGTGGTGTGTATTGGTGGGAGGGTGTTGAGTAATGTGGTGGGGTGCATGACGGATGTGTTTGTTGTTTGTGGTGTGTGTGTGTGTGTAGTTGTCTCAGTGGTCTTAGTTTCAGTGTGGTGGCAATAATTGGTGTTCATAAATGGTTGTGGGTAGGGTAGGGTAGGGTAGGGTAGGTCGCTCCCCCGCCTCCGCAGCGCCACCAGTGCTTGCCTGCCTCAGTGTTGCCTATTTCTGCCTGTGTGCCCCCGTGACTGCCGCCTCCACTTCTCTCCTTGTTCCCGAGTGCGTGGCCCCAGAGTGCCCGGTTCCCCTCTTTTATTTTGTACCCCCGAGTGCCTGCCTCAGAGACTGCCTGGTTGAATGTAATTCCACCTTTTTTCTGTATCCCCGAGTGCGTGCCCCCCCCTGTGCGCCCGGTGCCCCTGCTCGTTGTGCTTGTTTTTCTCCGCCTTTTTTCGTCCTTTTTACGCCTTTCTCGTCGTCTGCATCGCTCTTCCCCTGTTTTCTCGCCACCCTCCCAAAGCCGTTTTTCCCTCGTTTTTTCCCTCCGCCCGCCTCCCGCTTTTCCTGTCGTTTCTGCGCTCCTCAAGCGCAATCCCATTGGCTCACCTACCCTCCCGCCTCCCGCCTCCCAGCTGACCCCTCCTCTTCGGCTACCCCATATATGGCGGCCGCTGCGAGGCAGAGGTAGCGACCCTTGACCTTAGGGTAGGTCGCTCCCCCGCCTCCGCAGCGCCACCAGTGCTTGCCTGCCTCAGTGTTGCCTATTTCTGCCTGTGTGCCCCCGTGACTGCCGCCTCCACTTCTCTCCTTCTTTCCCGAGTGCGTGGCCCCAGAGTGCCCGGTTCCCCTCTTTTATTTTGTACCCCCGAGTGCCTGCCTCAGAGACTGCCTGGTTGAATGTAATTCCACCTTTTTTCTGTATCCCCGAGTGCGTGGCCCCCCCCTGTGCGCCCGGTGCCCCTGCTCGTTGTGCTTGTTTTTCTCCGCCTTTTTTCGTCCTTTTTCCGCCTTTCTCGTCGTCTGCATCGCTCTTCCCCTGTTTTCTCGCCACCCTCCCAAAGCCGTTTTTCCCTCGTTTTTTCCCGCCGCCCGCCTCCCGCTTTTCCCGCCGTTTCTGCGCTCCTCAAGCGCAATCCCATTGGCTCACCTAACCTCCCGCCTCCCGCCTCCCAGCTGACCCCTCCTCCTCGGCTACCCCATATATGGCGGCCGCTGCGAGGCAGAGGTAGCGACCCTTGACCTTAGGGTAGGTCGCTCCCCCGCCTCCGCAGCGCCACCAGTGCTTGCCTGCCTCAGTGTTGCCTATTTCTGCCTGTGTGCCCCCGTGACTCCCGCCTCCACTTCTCTCCTTGTTTCCCGAGTGCGTGGCCCCAGAGTGCCCGGTTCCCCTCTTTTATTTTGTACCCCCGAGTGCCTGCCTCAGAGACTGCCTGGTTGAATGTAATTCCACCTTTTTTCTGTATCCCCGAGTGCGTGGCCCCCCCCCTGTGCGCCCGGTGCCCCTGCTCGTTGTGCTTGTTTTTCTCCGCCTTTTTTTGTCCTTTTTCCGCCTTTCTCGTCGTCTGCATCGCTCTTTCCCTGTTTTCTCGCCACCCTCCCAAAGCCGTTTTTCCCTCGTTTTTTCCCGCCGCCCGCCTCCCGCTTTTCCCGCCGTTTCTGCGCTCCTCAAGGGCAATCCCATTGGCTCACCTACCCTCCCGCCTCCCAGCTGACCCCTCCTCCTCGGCTACCCCATATATGGCGGCCGCTGCGAGGCAGAGGTAGCGACCCTTGACCTTAGGGTAGGTCGCTCCCCTGCCTCCGCAGCGCCACCAGTGCTTGCCTGCCTCAGTGTTGCCTATTTCTGCCTGTGTGCCCCCGTGACTGCCGCCTCCACTTCTCTCCTTGTTTCCCGAGTGCGTGGCCCCAGAGTGCCCGGTTCCCCTCTTTTATTTTGTACCCCCGAGTGCCTGCCTCAGAGACTGCTTGGTTGAATGTAATTCCACCTTTTTTCTGTATCCCCGAGTGCGTGGCCCCCCCCTGTGCGCCCGGTGCCCCTGCTCGTTGTGCTTGTTTTTCTCTGCCTTTTTTCGTCCTTTTCCGCCTTTCTCGTCGTCTGCATCGCTCTTCCCCTGTTTTCTCGCCACCCTCCCAAAGCCGTTTTTCCCTCGTTTTTTCCCACCGCCCGCCTCCCGCTTTTCCCGCCGTTTCTGCGCTCCTCAAGCGCAATCCCATTGGCTCACCTACACTCCCGCCTCCCGCCTCCCAGCTGACCCCTCCTCCTCGGCTACCCCATATATGGCGGCCGCTGCGAGGCAGAGGTAGCGACCCTTGACCTTAGGGTAGGTCGCTCCCCCGCCTCCGCAGCGCCACCAGTGCTTGCCTGCCTCAGTGTTGCCTATTTCTGCCTGTGTGCCCCCGTGACTGCCGCCTCCACTTCTCTCCTTGTTTCCCGAGTGCATGGCCCCAGAGTGCCCGGTTCCCCTCTTTTATTTTGTACCCCCGAGTGCCTGCCTCAGAGACTGCCTGGTTGAATGTAATTCCACCTTTTTTCTGTATCCCCGAGTGCGTGGCCCCCCCCTGTGCGCCCGGTGCCCCTGCTCGTTGTGCTTGTTTTTCTCCACCTTTTTTCGTCCTTTTCCGCCTTTCTCGTCGTCTGCATCGCTCTTCCCCTGTTTTCTCGCCACCCTCCCAAAGCCGTTTTTCCCTCGTTTTTTCCCACCGCCCGCCTCCCGCTTTTCCCGCCGTTTCTGCGCTCCTCAAGCGCAATCCCATTGGCTCACCTACCCTCCCGCCTCCCGCCTCCCAGCTGACCCCTCCTCCTCGGCTACCCCATATATGGCGGCCGCTGCGAGGCAGAGGTAGCGACCCTTGACCTTAGGGTAGGTCGCTCCCCCGCCTCCGCAGCGCCACCAGTGCTTGCCTGCCTCAGTGTTGCCTATTTCTGCCTGTGTGCCACCGTGACTGCCGCCTCCACTTCTCTCCTTGTTTCCCGAGTGCGTGGCCCCAGAGTGCCCGGTTCCCCTCTTTTATTTTGTACCCCCGAGTGCCTGCCTCAGAGACTGCCTGGTTGAATGTAATTCCACCTTTTTTCTGTATCCCCGAGTGCGTGGCCCCCCCCTGTGCGCCCGGTGCCCCTGCTTGTTGTGCTTGTTTTTCTCCGCCTTTTTTCGTCCTTTTTCCGCCTTTCTCGTCATCTGCATCGCTCTTCCCCTGTTTTCTCGCCACCCTCCCAAAGCCGTTTTTCCCTCGTTTTTTTCCCGCCGCCCGCCTCCCACTTTTCCCACCGTTTCTGCGCTCCTCAAGCGCAATCCCATTGGCTCACCTACCCTCCCGCCTCCCGCCTCCCAGCTGACCCCTCCTCCTCGGCTACCCCATATATGGCGGCCTCTGCGAGGCCGCGCAGCGGGCGCGCCGCTGGCACGTCAAAGGCAAGCCTAAGGCAAGCCCGTCTGCGCCCGTCCGTGCCTGGACCGCGCCCAGCGCCCGAACCCCTGGTCCCCGCGACCCCCACCCCATCCGCCACCCCCGCCTGACCTATGACACCACCACCCTCAACCCTGGCCGCACGCCGGGCTGCTACCGCGCTACCCCGAAGCGGACCCACGGATCCTTCACCTGCCGCAACTGCCGCTTTACCTGCCTACGAACACACATCGCACCCGACAAGAACGACTCCCCCGGAAACAACCTCGACTGCATCCTGATCAACACCCGATCCGTCCACAGGCATGCCATCGAACTATGGAACCTCATCGACTCAACAACACCGGACATCGCCTTCCTCACCGAGACCTGGATGAACCCCTCCTCGACACCCGACATCGCCATAGCCATCCCCGACGGCTACAAAATCATCCGGAAAGACAGCACTAACCGCACCGCAGGAGGCATCGCCATCGCACACAAAAGCTCCATCCGCATCTCGACCCACGTCGACGACTCACTCCCCGATGCCGAACACCTCCACTTCGCGATCCACAGCGACCCCAAGACCACCCTCAGAGGCACCCTCATGTACAGACCACCAGGACCACGCACTAAGTTCAGCGAAGACATCGCAGACTTCGTCAGCCCACACGCACTCCCGTCCACCGACTACATCCTCCTAGGGGACCTCAACTTCCACCTGGAGAACCACACCGACAACAACACCACCGCCTTACTGGACAACCTCACCAACCTGGGACTGAAACAGCTAGTCAACACCCCCACCCACCACGCCGGACACACGCTCGACCCCATCTTCTCCTCCAGCAAACACATCTCTTTCAGCCACACCACCGAACTCGCCTGGTCGGACCACAGCTGTGTCCACTTCAGCTTCAAGAAGACCACCGTGCACCACCACACCCAGCAACCACCAAGAAGACAGTGGAATCGAATCACCATGGAACAACTCACATCGACCCTCTCTCAGAACCAACCCACCAGCACCACAGACCCCAACGAAGCCGCCAACAACCTCACGAGCTGGATCTCCGACTGCACCAACCTCCTGGCACCCCTGAAGACCCAAGCAAACACCAACAACCACAAAAAAAACTCCTGGTTCACCCCCGACCTCAAGGACTCCAAAAAAGAATGCCGCACCCTCGAAAAGACTTGGCGCCTCAACCAGACCGAGGAGAACATGTCTACTCTCAAGAACGCCACCCGCCAACACCACCAACGCCTCCGCGCCGCACGAAAATCAGCCTTCCAGAACAGACTAGACAACAACGCCCACAACAGCAAGGAACTATTTGGCATCGTCAAAGAACTCTCCAACCCCGACGCAGAAAACAACTCCATCCCTCCCTCACAGGACCTCTGCGACTCCCTCGCAGCCCTCTTCCACCACAAGATCACCGACATCTACAACAGCTTCACCACAACCAACACGAACCCACCACTGGAACCCGCCACCGACAACACCACCATCCTCACCTGGAACCCAACCACCACCGAGGAAACCACCCGCATCATGAACTCCATCCACTCAGGATCACCATCCGACCCCTGCCCGCACCACATCTTCAACAAAGCCGACAACATCATCGCACCCCACCTCCGAGACATCATCAACGCGTCTTTCACCACCGCCACCTTCCCGGAGAACTGGAAACACGCCGAACTCAACGCCCTCCTAAAGAAACCAACAGCAGACCCCACCGAACTCATAAACTTCCGGCCCATCTCGCTCCTACCGTTCCCCGCCAAAGTGATTGAGAAAATCGTCAACGCTCAACTCACCACCGCCCTGGAAACCAACGACTCACTCGACCCCTCACAGTTCGGCTTCAGAGCTAACCACAGCACGGAGACCGCCCTCATCGCAGCCAAGGACGACATCAGATCCCTGACCGACAGAGGAGAAACCGTGGCCCTCATACTCCTGGACCTCTCTGCAGCCTTCGACACGGTATGCCACCGTACCCTGATACGTCGCCTCAGCAACACCGGCATCAGAGGCAAGGCCCTGGAATGGATCATCTCCTTCCTCTCTGGAAGAACTCAGAGAGTCCGCCTCCCCCCCTTTAGATCCACAGCCACAGAGATCATCTGCGGCGTCCCCCAAGGATCCTCCCTCAGCCCCACCCTCTTCAACATCTACATGACCCCCCTGGCGAACATCGCACGAAAACACGGACTCGACCTCATATCCTACGCCGACGACACCCAGCTCATATTATCCCTCACCAACAACCCCACCTCAGCAAGAACCAGACTACACGAAGGCATGAAGGAAGTAGCGAACTGGATGACAGACAGCCGGCTTAAACTGAACACAGAAAAGACGGAGGTCCTCATCCTCGGCCCTACACCCACCGCCTGGGACGACTCCTGGTGGCCTCCCGCCCTGGGCAGCACTCCCCAACCCACCAACCACGCACGCAACCTTGGCTTCATCCTGGACTCAATTCCTCTCTATGACCAGACAGGTCAACTCGGTGACCTCGGCATGCTTCAACACCCTCCGCATGCTCTGCAAGATGTTCCGCTGGATCCCCACTGACACCAGGAAGACCGTCACCCACGCCCTCGTCACCAGTCGCTTGGACTATGGGAACACTCTGTACGCCGGCATCACCATCAAGCTGCAGAGGAAACTGCAACGAATCCAGAACGCTGCCGCACGACTCATCCTGAACATACCCCGCCACCACCACATCTCCGGACACCTGAAGAAACTTCACTGGCTCCCAGTCAACAAGAGGATCACCTTCAGACTCCTCACCCACGCACACAAAGCCCTGCACAACCTCGGACCAAAACTCATCAACCACCGCGTCTCATTCTACACTCCTCCGCGCACCCTACGCTCGACCGGACAAGCCCTGGCAGCCGTACCCCGCATCCGCAAAGCCACCGCCGGAGGAAGATCCTTCTCTTTTCTGGCAGCGAAGACCTGGAACTCCCTTCCCAGCCACCTTTGCGCCATACAGGACCACCTCCCCTTCAGAAGGCAGCTCAAGACCTGGCTCTACGAGCACTGACCCCCTCCCTCCCCCCCCCAGCGCCTTGAGACCCTTACGGGTGAGTAGCGCGCTTTATAAATGTATTTGATTGATTGATTGATTGGGTAATGTGGGTGGGTGTTTTATGGTGCTGTGGATGGGTGGGTGTGGTGTGTGTATGAGTGTCAGGTGTGTGGTTTCGGTTTTGGACAATGTAGTGTTGTTTTGTATTTGGGTGTCCATTCTGAGCATGCTGGTGTGTACTGCCAATGGTTTACCGCCGTTGAATGTCCGCCATGGTGATTCGTGGGTCATAATGTGGTGGGCGTTGTTTAGTTGGCATAACGGTATGGGTGTTGGTACTTTAGCACTGACCTTTGGGTTGGCGGATTTGTGTGTGTGGCAGTATTCTGTCGGATTGGTGTGTGTGTGTCATAATATGGTAAACAGATATCTGCCACCTCGCGGTATGTTGGCAGCCATCACCGCAGCGGTAAGCGCATTTACCACCAGTGTCATAATGAGGGCCATAGTGATATTCAATAATCATCCTCGCAAATTCATTAATTTACTCTGCCATCACAATAACTACTTTTGCCTACAAAATAAAGATGTTTGCAC
The DNA here is from genome assembly GCF_031143425.1 of Pleurodeles waltl. Taxonomy (NCBI): domain Eukaryota; kingdom Metazoa; phylum Chordata; class Amphibia; order Caudata; family Salamandridae; genus Pleurodeles; species Pleurodeles waltl. The sequence goes on along the minus strand of NC_090444.1, from coordinate 75,941,576 downwards.
AAGCCTTTCCTAAAGATTCAAATAAAATACTTCCCTCTTGCCAAAAGTATCCCCTCCGTAATATTTTGGTCTATATGACTTTTAAGTTTACCACTTACAATGCAAACCTCATCTTGTAACACGTTTCATAACGTTTTTCTTTGAGGTTACATTCTAACCTTGCTAGTGCAGTGTGTCAAGAAAAGGGACCCTTATCCCACCTACTATATTGTTGGAGTCCATGATGTTGCTTCATTATGGGATTTTCTTTATAGGACAGCCTGTGGAACTCATATAAGCTAGCCAGACTACTCACCAAACATTTCTAGCAAAAAAGCCAGGCCCCTCTGCTTTGCCAATACTTGTTTTCAGAAGCCTTTCTGTTGGACTTTTTTCCTTATGCAGGGTTATCCCCAATCTTTTTGCCTCCAGCCTCCTACATTTTCTGACCTGTTGTTGTTGGCTTTTGAACTCTGAGCACTGCTAACCAGCGCTATAGTGCATATGCTCACTGTGTAAATTGTATGGGTGATTGGTTTATACATGATTGGCATATTTGATTTACTGGTAAGTCCCTAGTACAGTGCACTAGAGGTGCCCATGGCCTGTAAATCAAATGCTACTAGTAGGCCTGCAGCAATGGTTGTGCCACCCACATTAGTAGCCCTGTAAACATGGCTCAGGCCTGCCACTGCACTGTCTGTGTGTGCAGTTTTAAACTGCGAATTCGAATCAGCAAGTGTACTCACTTGCCAGGATTAAACCTTGCCTTTTCTTACATGTAAGACACCCCTAAGGTAGGCCTTAGGTAGCCCCATGGGCAGGGTGCAGTGTATGTTTAAGGTAGGACATATACTGATGTGTCTTATATGTCCTAACAGTGAAATACTGCTAAATTCGTTTTTCACTGTTGCAAGGCCTATCCCTCTCATAGGTTAACATGGGGGCTGCCTTTAAATATGATTAAAGCGTAGATTCCCTTTGGGAGCTGATAGACATGTGGAGTTTGGGGTCTCTGAGCTCACAATTTAAAAATACATATTTTAGTAAAGTTGATTTTAAGATTGTGTGTTTGAAGATGCCACTTTTAGAAAGTGAGCATTTTCTTGCTTAAACCATTCTGTGACTCTGCCTGTTTGTGGATTCCCTGTCTGGGTCAGTTTGACAGTTGGGCTGGTTGCACCTCTCACTAGACAGTGACACAAAGGGAGCTGGGGTGTAGCCTGCATAGCCTGATGAGCCATCTGTGCTAAGAGGGAGGGGAGGAGTGGTCACTTACACCTGAAAGGGCTGTGCCTGTCCTCACACAATGCAGTCTCCAACCCACTGGTGTGTGTCTGGGGCCTGGCCTGGGCAAGGCAGGATCTCACAAACAAGAGAGACTTTGCTTTGAAGTAGGCCTACTTCAAAGGCCAAAATGGGTATAAGAAGGGCACCCAAAACCACAGACTTTAGATCACTTCTGGACATCAAGAGGAACCTCTGCATGAAGAAGAGCTGAAGAGCTGAGGAGAAGTGCTGTCCTGTCTGTGACTGTGCTTTGTGGAGCTATCCTGCAGTTGCTGCTTCTGCCTGGTGAAAGGGGACAAAGTTTGAACTTGTTGTGCATTCCTGCTTGTGAAGAAATCTCCAAGGGCTTGTCCTGAGCTTGCCTCCTGTTGTTGAAGTCTCAGGGCCATCAAAGACTTCCCCTGCCAGGACCTAGACTCTCTACTGAGACTCCTGCCCTGCCAAGTGGTGCCCTATCCAGTTCCTGGGGCCTTGACAGGTGAAGCTGGCAGACCAAGATTGAAAATCCACGCACAGACCGCCGTGCGGGAAATTTCCGACGCGGCTGAAGAAACGACGCGCCGCCGGCTCCGCAGCTGAAATCGACGCAGCACTTGGAGTGTGGCTGGAAGATCAATGCACGCAGCTGGAGAAACGATGCGCTGCATCGCTAACGGAAGCTGGTAACATCGCAACCCACACAGCGCGGTATTGCTAACGCCGTGCGGCAGGATTTTCGACGCAAACCTTGCTGGGCACGGAAAAACTTCGCAAAGGCTGCCTGGACCTGAGTGCTGCCCAGATCAATGCATCACTCTCCTGCGGAAAGGAAAAACGACGCATGCCGACCTGACTGGAGAAGGAGAAACGACGCACAGTCTCGCTTGCAGGTGAGAAATTGACGCACCGCTTACCTTTTTCGACACATACTCCACAAACCTTATGCATAGCTGACATTGTTTAACACTAGGTTTTCTTCTAATTCTTTGCCATGACAACACCCTCTGCCAGTGTTTTGAGCGATAGCCTCCCTTTCTTGTAGGCATCTAGCACCTATGCGGCCCCTATGCTCCACCTTGCTGCTGAGATTTGTGTGAGTGGCCCTGGTGCCTGGCCAAGACTGCAGGTGCTGTGTTCCCCAGTACTGACCCCCTTTACTAACCATTCCACTGCCCCTGCTGTAAGGCATCCCAAGGACACAAACTTGAGCGGCTCCTCTTTTTAGGCTATTGTGCTCATCCTAGCGGTTCTTCTGTGCTGTCTCTGCCACGCTGCCTGTGGTTTTCCGACCTCAGGCAGCCCCCCATGTGCTTCCTGACTTTCTCCTAAATTGACAGCACTCCCCGGCTCTGTTCCAATCTGTGCCGTGGAAGCGAAGACCCCCTGGGGCTACGTTGCAGCTGCTAGGCTTCCTCTTGCTACCGATGGGACATTTGTGGCGCTCTCTGGCCGTGCCTGAGCTGCAAATGCCATGCCTGCACTGAGGCTACCCCTTTTCTTGGTTCTTCCAGTGCTGCATGGTGTTCCAGCCGTGGGGCATCCCAAAGTCGCATGCTCTGGTACTTCTCCCCATCCGACGGCCTACCAGCTGCTGAAATGTATTACTGATGCTGAGTATTGGAGATGCCTCAGCCACGCTGTCAGTGGTTTCTCGACCGCCGACATCTCTCCCCTTTTTAACTGGCAAACCGCTTTCTGTGCTCGAGTTCACAAGCCCCGAAAATGTCAGGAGGATGAATAGGCTGAGTGGCCCTGTCTGGGATTTGAACCTGTGACCATGAAGTCAAACCCAGGGCGTTACAGTGGAAACATTTTTCCCAAGCAGCCAGACCCAGCTGTGAACCAACCCAAGGGCAATTTTAGAACCAGTTGCAGAGCAGTTGGCCTGTTAGGGGCCCGCAACAAATGCCTCCTGAGGGCAAGGACCAGCGGGCCGCGGGAGCCAAAAGGCCGCGAAAAAGCAGGGCGCCGATTGGCCAGTGTCCTTCAAACTGGCCAAACATTCCGTTAGGCAGCGGGCATCTTGGGGGTTAAAAGAGGGTGCAGGATGGCACCCCCTCAGCTTTGTCCAACCTACCCTCTCCATGGGAGTGGGAGTCACAGCCGCATGTTGTTGGGTCTGGCAATGAGGTTGAGATAAAACACAGCTGGAGGGAGAGCACAACAGCTGAAAGAAGGGGAGCTGCTCGGGTAGTGTCCTTGGGATGCCTCAAAGCAGGGGTACAGGGGAGCAGTCAAAAGATCAACAAGGGGTTAGCAGCCGGCTGACACGGCACTCGCAGTCCGGGCAAGGCCAAGGGACCACCCAATGCGATTTGGTAGCAAGGGAAACCTAGCCGCAAAGCGCTGACAATCTAACCAAAGGTAGGGTGACCAGAGGTACCGGAGTTCCCCGGACAGTCCCGGTTTTTAGAAGACTGTCTCGGTGTCCCGACGCTTCTCTTAATTTTAAATAAATGTCCCAGTGTTTGGGACAAAGGTCAGATCATTAAATAAATGTCCCAGTTTTTGGGACAAAGGTCAGATCATTAAATAAATGTCCTGGTTTTTGGGACAAAGGTCAGATCATCTAGGGAAGAATAAGTTAAAGGTATGCTCTCCTTTAGCAGACGCCTACAAGGTATGACAAATTTAAAGTAATTTATCTGTTACTGTCAGGCAACACAGTCCCCTGTCTGCTCCCAGCAGAGAGACGGAGTGGGGAGCAGAGAGAGGTGGGTGGGGGCGGGTTGTGGGTGCAGGGTGGGAGGTCAAGCCATAGTTAATTTTATACAAGTAGTCTTGCAAGTGTGTGTGTGTGTGTCTGTATATATATATATATATATAAAACAAGCATATATATGTATAGACACACAGGCCCTCATTCTGACCTTGGCGGGCGGCGGAGGCCGCCCGCCAAAGTCCCGCCGTCAGGTTACCGTTCCGCGGTCGAAAGACCGCGGCGGTAATTCTGACTTTCCCGCTGGGCTGGCGGGCGGTCGCCTTCAGACCGCCAGCCAGCCCAGCGGGAAAGAGGCTTCCACGATGAAGCCGGCTCGGAATCGAGCCGGCGGAGTGGAAGCTGTGCGACGGGTGCAGTTGCACCCGTCGCGTATTTCACTGTCTGCGCAGCAGACAGTGAAATACATGTAGGGGCCCTCTTACGGGGGCCCCTGCAATGCCCATGCCAGTGGCATGGGCACTGCAGGGGCCCCCAGGGGCCCCGCGACCCCCCCTACCGCCATCCGGATCCCGGCGGTCCGACCGCCGGGATCTGGATGGCGGTAGGGGGGGTCGGAATCCCCGCGGCGGTGCAGCAAGCTGCGCCGCCGCGGAGGATTCAATGGGGCGGCGGTACACTGGCGGGACCCCGCCAGTGGTGCCGGTCCGACCGCGGCTTTACCGCCGCGGTCGGAATCCCCATTGGAGCACCGCCGGCCTGTCGGCGGTGCTCCCGCGGTCCTCCGCCCTGGCGGTCAAAGACCGCCAGGGTCAGAATGACCACCACAGTCACAAAAATACGCAAAAAAAACGGGACAGGCCAGATATAAAAATGAGAGTAAAGTCTTTAGTCCTTCTTTTATATCTGACCTGTCCCTTTTCGCTCCTCAGAATATGGTCGACCTAACCAAAGGGCTCTAAGGAGGAAAGCCTGTGCTGGAACACTGGCGTTCAGCAACACAATATGAGGCTCACAGGGCAATGCCGAGGACAAAAAAAACGTTTGTGCATTGATGTGAATGACCAATATTGCGTAGTTTGTGTGTTTGCGATGTACAAGTCAATAAACCGCAGCCGTTTACATCCCAGTGATGTCTCCCCTCTGTGCTACAGGGAAGAGGGGAGGGTGGGGTGAAATAAGGGTACCCATTGGAACGGGCGGGAGGGAAGATGGTCCCTTAGCACGTCTGGGGAGGTTATACATCACTTGAAATGTGGGGTAAAACTACCTTAAAATCTTCATTAATATTAGCAACGTATTGACTTAATTAAAAATGAAATGCAACATAATATTCGGTCCATATAGAGCATAAAAGCAGAGGAAAATAAAAAACTCAAAAATATACAGGCAACAAAGACTACCTCAGCTGCACATCCCTCCAATTGTGTTGGATTGTTATGTTAAAACATATGGGGCCATATGTACGAACACATTTCCCATAGACACAGAATGGGCAAAACTGCTTGCTACATCTGGCCCATGGTGCTCCAAACACTAGATCACACCTGCTGCCAAAGTGTGTAAACTGGAACCGAAAAAACAGACTGATTCGTTGAAGATTAGAGCCGTGGTTATGAACATCTTTTTAGAAAATGGCCTTAAACTGTTGAATACGATGATGGTACAGATAAGTACATACTGATATAAGTAATGTAAATAAAAGGAAAATGTGAAGAAAAACAATATAAATACATTTTTGTAACTAACTTTGACATTGAAAGAAAATAGTGAATAACACCCGGATGTCCTTAAATTATTTGCAATGGATGATTTGATTACTATACAAATGGATTGAATTGGATATATAGCAATTTACATATGTGTGACTCGCTGTTATTTTGTCTTGAAACCAGAAAACTCGCTGGCCAGTGCATCTGTTACTGCGTGTCACTATGCCAGGCCTCTGCACAGCCCTCTTCAGAGTGGTGCTTGGGTAACCTTGCTGCCATACTTGTTTACATTCTAGGCATCCCTTGGTGTACAGTATTGTAATATTTATATAGTGCTTTATGCTCTTGATGGGGTTGCCAAGCGCTGCATTTTGGACTGGAACCCCGTGTATCCTGTCTAGAGTACATGGTTGAGTTGGCGCTGGTTGTAGCATGACCTGTGCGGAAGGAGGCGGATGATGTGCTTGAAGTTTGGAGACAGATATGCACTAAACATGCGCTGCAGCGTCACTCCGCCTAAATGCTTCGTCCAGTGTAGAGAAAAAAATACTTCTCTGGACCCAGACTGCGTGGCTAACAATCACCACCAGAAGTTATTCCAGAAAGTTCTGTTCTTTAATGATGTCACCTGAGGGTTTGAGACGTGTTGTGGCATCATTGACAGAAATGGCCCGTTTGCATGAGACGGAGAGGATGTGGCGTAACAGGGTTACCGACTTTGGCAGGGGGGAGGCAGGTACAGGTCTCAGCATGCTGTGATTCTGGGCGAATCACCAACTCCCCCCCATGCTTAGGAAGAATGAATGTGTGCTTGTGTTATGTCACTGGTACTCATGCAAAGCGCCCCAACACCGTCAGGTCGAGTTCGCGCTTTTTTATAAAAACTGCCAAAAAACGTGTAAGCTCTTAAACACATGCACACTGCAAATATTGACTTTTTTCATTGCTAAGACCTGGTCCCATATTGCCCTTGTGTTGAGAGTGGTAATACTGTCTTGAGTTTCTACCTCTAATTTAACCTAAAATATAACACTATTCCTTTCATCCCAGAGTTCCCAAGTTCAAAGCCAGAGCAATTCAAACAGTCTCAGACAGCGTTTTCATTCTGAGATTTGTAGCCCTGATTTGATATAATAATGAAAACAGGACCACAAGTCCCAGAATGCCAAGCTACACCCCGGACAGGATGAGCCCCTCACGGCTGTACCTCGGAAGCGTGAAAGCTCTGCTCATCCTGGGAGGTGCATTGCTGCTGCAGGGAGTGTTTTCAGAGTGGGAGGGCGTGTCCTGCTGAGCCACCAGCAGCCGGGCAGTGCCACAGGCAGACTCTGCCCCTCACAAGCATGGGCGCTAGCATGGGCATAGGTGCCTGCTAGAGTGCCTGCCTCTGCCCATCCGCCCCTTTATCTCTCGCCCTTAATCACAGACAGACGGGTCCATCGAAGGTTGTGTTGTGACGCAATTTATGTGTGCTTCCGGTTAAACACCCACTCTCACGGCTGGCATTTGCTGCAGGCACGTCAGGCAGCTGCTGTGGGCAGACACCGGTGCCGGCTGGAGTGTCACTGCCCGCTGGTGGCGCTGAGGACGAAGGATGCTCGGGTACTCGCAGATACTGCACGATGCCCTGCTGCCCAACTGGGGCAGGCCCTTCCCCCTGATACTGGGCGTCAGCACTGCCTACCTGTGCTACTACTGGACGTGCGTCCCTAAGGTGGGTGAGCGAGTGCCAGGCTCAGCTGCTTCCTAGGGTGGGTGAGAGTGTGCTCGGCTCAGCTGCTCCCTGGGGTGGGTGAGTGCGCCAGGCTCCGCTGCTTCCTGGGGCGGGTGAGAGTGTGCCAGGCTCAGCTGCTTCCTGGGGTGGGTGAGAGTGTGCCGGGCTCAGCTGCTTCCTGGGATGGGTGAGTGTGCCGGGCTCAGCTGCTTCCTGGGATGGGTGAGAGTGTGCCAGGCTCAGCTGCCCCCTGGGGTGGGTGAGAGTGCGCCAGGCTCAGCTGCCTCCTGGGGTGGGTGAGAGTGCCTTACTCAGCTGCCCCTTGGGGCGGGTGAGAGTGTGCCGGGCTCAGCTGCTTCCTGGGGCGGGTGAGAGTGTGCCCGGCTCAGCTGCTCCCTGGGGTGGGTGAGAGTGCCTTACTCAGCTGCCCCCTGGTGCGGGTGAGAGTGTGCCGGGCTCAGCTGCTCCCTGGGGTGGGTGAGAGTGTGCCTTACTCAGCTGCTTCCTGGGGTGGGTGAGAGTGTGCCTTACTCAGCTGCTTCCTGGGGTGGGTGAGAGTGCGCCAGGCTCAGCTGCCCCCTGGGGTGGGTGAGAGTGTGCCCGGCTCCGCTGCTTCCTGGGGCGGGTGAGAGTGCGCCAGGCTCAGCTGCCCCCTGGGATGGGTGAGAGTGTGCCCGGCTCCGCTGCTTCCTGGGGCGGGTGAGAGTGTGCCCGGCTCCGCTGCTTCCTGGGGCGGGTGAGAGTGTGCCAGGCTCAGCTGCTTCCTGGGGTGGGTGAGAGTGTGCTCGGCTCAGCTGCTCCCTGGGGTGGGTGAGTGCGCCAGGCTCAGCTGCTTCCTGGGGCGGGTGAGAGTGTGCCAGGCTCCGCTGCTCCCTGGGGTGGGTGAGAGTGTGCCCGGCTCAGCTGCTCCCTGGGGTGGGTGAGAGTGTGCCCGGCTCAGCTGCTTCCTGGGGCGGGTGAGAGTGCGCCAGGCTCAGCTGCCCCCTGGGATGGGTGAGAGTGTGCCCGGCTCCGCTGCTTCCTGGGGTGGGTGAGAGTGTGCCAGGCTCAGCTGCCCCCTGGGGTGGGTGAGAGTGTGCCCGGCTCCGCTGCTTCCTGGGGCGGGTGAGAGTGTGCCAGGCTCAGCTGCCCCCTGGGGTGGGTGAGAGTGTGCCCGGCTCCGCTGCTTCCTGGGGCGGGTGAGAGTGTGCCCGGCTCCGCTGCTCCCTGGGGTGGGTGAGAGTGTGCCCGGCTCCGCTGCTTCCTGGGGCGGGTGAGAGTGTGCCCGGCTCCGCTGCTTCCTGGGGTGGGTGAGAGTGTGCCAGGCTCAGCTGCCCCCTGGGGTGGGTGAGAGTGTGCCCGGCTCCGCTGCTTCCTGGGGTGGGTGAGAGTGTGCCCGGCTCAGCTGCTCCCTGGGGTGGGTGAGAGTGTGCCCGGCTCAGCTGCTTCCTGGGGTGGGTGAGAGTGCGCCAGGCTCAGCTGCCCCCTGGGGTGGGTGAGAGTGTGCCCGGCTCCGCTGCTTCCTGGGGCGGGTGAGAGTGTGCCAGGCTCAGCTGCCCCCTGGGGTGGGTGAGAGTGTGCCCGGCTCAGCTGCTCCCTGGGGCGGGTGAGAGTGTGCCCGGCTCAGCTGCTCCCTGGGGTGGGTGAGAGTGTGCCCGGCTCAGCTGCTTCCTGGGGTGGGTGAGAGTGCGCCAGGCTCAGCTGCCCCCTGGGGTGGGTGAGAGTGTGCCCGGCTCCGCTGCTTCCTGGGGCGGGTGAGAGTGTGCCAGGCTCAGCTGCCCCCTGGGGTGGGTGAGAGTGTGCCCGGCTCAGCTGCTCCCTGGGGCGGGTGAGAGTGTGCCAGGCTCAGCTGCTTCCTGGGGTGGGTGAGAGTGTGCCAGGCTCAGCTGCTCCCTGGGGTGGGTGAGAGTGTGCCCGGCTCCGCTGCTTCCTGGGGCGGGTGAGAGTGTGCCCGGCTCCGCTGCTTCCTGGGGCGGGTGAGAGTGTGCCAGGCTCAGCTGCCCCCTGGGGCGGGTGAGAGTGTGCCCGGCTCCGCTGCTTCCTGGGGCGGGTGAGAGTGTGCCTTACTCAGCTGCCCCCTGGGGTGGGTGAGAGTGTGCCTTACTCAGCTGCCCCCTGGGGTGGGTGAGAGTGTGCCTTACTCAGCTGCCCCCTGGGGTGGGTGAGAGTGTGCCCGGCTCCGCTGCTTCCTGGGGTGGGTGAGAGTGTGCCCGGCTCAGCTGCTTCCTGGGGTAGGTGAGAGTGTGCCCGGCTCAGCTGCTTCCTGGTGTAGGTGAGAGTGTGCCCGGCTCAGCTGCTTCCTGGAGAAGGTGAGAGTGTGCCTGGCTCAGCTGCTTCCTGGGGTGGGTGAGAGTGTGCCCGGCTCCGCTGCTTCCTGGGGCGGGTGAGAGTGTGCCGGGCTCAGCTGCTCCCTGGGGTGGGTGAGAGTGCCTTACTCAGGTGCCCCCTGGGGTGGGTGAGAGTGCCTTACTCAGCTGCCCCCTGGGGTGGGTGAGAGTGCCTTACTCAGCTGCCCCCTGGGGTGGGTGAGAGTGCCTTACTCAGCTGCCCCCTGGGGTGGGTGAGTGTGCCTTACTCAGCTGCCCCCTGGGGTGGGTGAGTGTGCCTTACTCAGCTGCCCCCTGGGGTGGGTGAGTGTGCCTTACTCAGCTGCCCCCTGGGGTGGGTGAGTGTGCCCGGCTCAGCTGCTTCCTGGGGTAGGTGAGAGTGTGCCTGGCTCAGCTGTTTGCTGCTCCCTGGGGTAGGTGAGAGTGTGCCTGGCTCAGCTGCTTCCTGGGGTGGGTGAGAGTGTGCCTGGCTCAGCTGCTTCCCGGGGTGGGTGAGAGTGTGCCCGGCTCAGCTGCTTCCTGGGGTAGGTGAGAGAGTGCCCGGTCCGCTGCTCCGTGGGGTGGGTGAGAGTGTGCCTGGCTCAGCAGTTTCCTGCTCCCCTGGGTGGGTGAGAGTGTGCCCAGCTCAGCTGCCCCCTGGGGTAGGTGAAAGTGTGCCTGCCTCCACTGCTCCCTGGGGCGGGTGAGAGTGTGCCTGCCTCCACTGCTCCCTTGGGCGGGTGAGAGTGTGCTTGGCTCAGCTGCTTCCTGGGGCGGGTGAGAGTGTGCTTGGCTCAGCTGCTTCCTGGGGCGGGTGAGAGTGTGCTTGGCTCAGCTGCTCCCTGGGGCGGGTGAGAGTGTGCTTGGCTCAGCTGCTCCCTGGGGCGGGTGAGAGTGTGCTTGGCTCAGCTGCTCCCTGGGGCGGGTGAGAGTGTGCTTGGCTCAGCTGCTCCCTGGGGCGGGTGAGAGTGTGCTTGGCTCAGCTGCTTCCTGGGGCGGGTGAGAGTGTGCCCGGCTCAGCTTCTACCTAGGGCGGGTGAGTGTGTGCCCGGCTCAGCTTCTACCTAGGGCGGGTGAGTGTGTGCTTGGCTCAGCTGCTCCCTGGGGCGGGTTAGAGTGTGCTTGGCTCAGCTGCTCCCTGGGCGGGTTAGAGTGTGCTTGGCTCAGCTGCTTCCTGGGGCGGGTGAGAGTGTGCTTGGCTCAGCTGCTTCCTGCTCCCTGGGGTGGGCGTCGGTGTGTCTATCTCAGGTGTTCTGTTCCCTGCCAGGGGTTGTGTGTTTATGGGCAGCTGTCGGGACACATCTGCTCTCTCCCTGGTGAGGAAACACAAGTGTAACCCGTCTCCTACGGTGGAAAGAAAGCCAAACAGGGTGAGCTCGCTGTCAGCAGGAGTACAGAACAGTGTGCACCGGATGCCTACTCTCAGCTGAAGAGAGTTTATGTACAGTGGCAGGTGGCGGCAGCATGCCATATTTTTAATGATGAGTAGCTAGGCAGGCCTTGTTTACCTGGTCAGGGATAGAAGTACAGTGCTTACAGGCCCGCTTGTGTAAATTTACATCTGTGTCATGACCACACCGTGTCCTGACATCACTGTGTGCATGTATGTGAACAGTAGCAGGGCTCCATGTTGTTTGTGAGTGTGTATGTACGCTGTTACTAGTGGGATCCATTTTGGATTGCTCCTGGTCTGACATGGCTTCCCCTGGGCAGTGTAAGTGTATTCTGCAAGAAGAGGGTGTAACTTGAGACACAGAAGCGTAGATGGATGGAGGCAGAACTGCCTTTATAACTTGTATGTGATCTTTTAGTAAATGATTGTTGATTAGTCCTTCCTGAGCGCTGCTATTTAGTTAATGGAGTAATGGAGATGAGTCTGTAGAGACCATTGCTATTCTAAGAGAGGTTGGTTCTTTGCTTTCCTTTGAGTGGCGCATCCTGGAAGGCTGACGGGAGCTTGATGCCGAGCTCCTCACTTGTGTTTATGTTCTGCCTGGAGCCAGCATCATCTTTACCTGCTGCGAGCAGGCATCAGCTTGCATCACAAGGCGGTCTGCGTTGCAGATGAAAAATGGACTATGAAAAGAAACTAAGCCAGGCCTGTTTCACATCCTCTTAATCACCATTAACTTGTGGGTCCCAAACTTCCCACTCTGTTCCCGTTCAAGCTGCTTCCCTGCCCTGGGGAAGAGCTGCTGTGTCCCAGGACTGGAATCGCTGATAGCCACTCTCCCATAGGTGAGGGGACACCGACTGGTGTCTGTAAGCCGTGCTGGAAGAAACTGTAGGTCTGCCAGTGACCCTGGAAGCTGTCTGCCTGTTGGGAGGAGTGTGCCTTGTCCTGCCGGTGCCAGCTCACCCATGGAGAAGAACCTGGCTGCCAAGCCTAGTAAGAGTGGCCCAAAGAGAACAGATAAATAATGGGAGAGTCCCAGGAAGATCTGTGAAGTGCCCAGGGTCATCCTGTCTGACTGCCAGTCAACTCAAAACTGAAGAGAGGGCCTGGCCAACTTACTAATGGTAATTGCACAGTAAACGCTCCCTGATTTGGAGAAAGATGTAGGTGTCACGTACGCACTCTTCCTTTGTTGCAGTTCAGTGATTACACTAGCACCAAGGACCAAAAAGGGAAGATCCCTCCACCCCAACATCTGATGCACACTGCTGGAGGTGTTGTCATGGAGCAGCTTTTGTGCTAGCCTACTGACTATCTAGAGCTGGAGGAGGGGTTTCCCGGCGAGCGCTGGTGCACATGACAGCTGAACCAGGACCCATCCACTGGTATACCCACACTTTGTGATCCTGAGTGCACATTGTAGGAAGCTGGCTTTTTGGACCAAAAAGAGGTACACTCTGCAAAGATCCAGGGAAACCCCAAAGGTATCACAGAGGCACAAATGACATCACAAATGCTCTCTTTTGTGGTAGTGTGAGCAAGCAATAAGGCATATCATCGGGTAGTGCTAAGCATGTAATGCGCACACATTGGCAGAAAGTGAGACAGTCACTCAATAAAGAAATCCAACACCAATTTATAAAAAGAACACATACTACAGCCATATTGTATTGTATTGTATTGTAATAGTATTTATATAGTGCTTACTAACCCTGACGAGGCGTTGAAGCGCTTTTCAATGAGTAGCACGTTACTCTGGAACCCAACAAGAATTAGTGATGGATTAGTATCTGGAAATAATGAGTACAGTTTTAGTATTATTATGAGTTAATTTGAGACGCGGATATGAGAGTTTGTTAGTTAGATTGACTGGAGTAATGGAGGGGTGGAGGAGGAAAGAAATCCAGAAGTGTTAATTGGGAGTATATCCTTCATTTACTCAACCCAAAGGCTTGGGATGAGTAAAGGGGGATGGAGGAGGGAAGAATATGTGGAAGGGTTATGGCGAGCATAGTAGCAGGGTGAGATAAATGAGGGAGAATTTAGTAGGGTTGTGTGGGAGGTCATGGTAGTAGAGTGAGGTTTGGTGAGTTAGATGTGGAAGCGGAGGGAAGAGCTTAGGCAGAGTTATTTAGGAGATGAAAGTAGTAGAAAGGATTTGGGATGAGTGAGAGTGGGAATGGAGGATAGTTTGGTAGAGACATGACATATGATGATAGGTATATAAGTGTGATAAGATGAGAGCAGGAATTCATAGATATCTAGTATAACAACCCACCCAGGAGCCATGCATAAACCCGGTCAGACGTGACGAGAAGGCTTTGTTTGGAGCCTTTTGCTTTTAAGCATTAGGAAGCACATTTTTTAAATTTCATCTTTAAAAATTCATATCTGCGGTTCCAAAAAATTGGATTCTTGTTGTTTTTGTGTGATTTTAAAGATAAAAATATTTTCTATTTTTCTAAATTGGTGTTGGATTTTTATTGTGTGTCCTGTCTTTATTGACTGTTTTGTAAATATTAAGTGCTTTACAAACCTGTCTCCTAAGTTAAGGTTGACTGATCGGGAGCCAAGCTACCAAGACTTGAGCAAGGATTAAGTTATTGAGACCTTGACTGGGCCTTATGTGTGAGTGCAGCTATATTACTAGCTGTAGGTACCTACCTGCACCTGCTAATAGTCCACCATCCAACACCCAAATCGTAAGAAGGCCTTCACTTACCCAACATCTATATGTATATACCACATGCCTCACCTTCTGTGGTCCAAATAGCTCTGGATTGTTATTGACATGTCGAAGAGCTGCCAGGGCATGCTCGTGGTCCTGGAACTCCACAAATGCGTAGCCCAAGGACTGACCTTTGGAATTCCCAGCAACACCTTTAAGGTTACGCATCACCCGACACTCCTTAAGCCGCACAGTTGAGTGCAGTGGTGCAGTTCAGCGTCAGGTGCCCAGTGTAAGTCTTTGGGTATTGGTCCAGTCACAATAATGCTGCAGGGGTGGACTGAGATTCCAGGCCAGGTGAACCACCCAGGGGGTTCAGTTCTTGCAAAGCTGTGGGACGTAGGGACACTAGTGATTCTGTTCTTCTCGGTCCGGGGCGTCCGGGTGCATGGGTGGTTTGGACCGTTGGGTTTACTGTCCCCGGTGGTGGTTGCGGTGCAGGGTGGCCCACAGAAACAGGCTGCAGGCGTGGACTGGGAGTCCAGGCCAGCTGAAACAACAAGTGGGCTCAAGTCTCATAAGCCTGAGGGACCCCAGTGGTCCTCTTCGCTCACTCTTGGGCATCCTGGTGCAGAGGTGCAGTGGACCGTTGGGACTCCATCACTGGATGCGGTTGCGGTGAAGGGGGGGGGGCCCACAGAAACAGGCTGCAGATGTTGCTAGGAAATCCACAATGGGCAAACTCAAGGTAGACTTCGTCTCTGGAAGTCCTGGGGATGACGTTGGCATTGTTGGCCCACTTCAGATCGGCCTAAGCAGCTTCGGTGAGGTGGGGTGCCTGGCATCAGGTTTTTGGCAGTCCTGGTCCTCACAGATCTCTCTTGGGTTGCCTGCAGATGTAGGGAAGCTGCTCCTCTGCTCCAAGGGAGTTCTTGGCAATTTGCGAAGCCCTGTCAGTTCCTCTGGTTTCTTGGCGGCTGCAGCAGCAGGGCAGGTCATTACTCCCTGAGGGTCGGGTGCAGCGTGCAGGCTGGCAGTGTTGGCGCCAAGTCCGTTGAGCTCCTCGGTTCGCGGGTACAGCAGGCTTCTTGTCCATTCTTTCTTTTGTGTCCAGCACAGATATGTTTTCCTGGTATGAGAGGCTGTAGGAGGCTGGACTGGCTTGTAGTGAGTACCAAGGGGTACTTGCACCTTGCACCAGGCCCAGTTATCCCTTATTAGTGTATATGGTGTCTAGCAGCTTAGGCTGATAGATAATGGTAGCTTAGCAGAGCAGCTTAGGCTGAACTAGGAGACGAGTGAAGCTCCTACAGTACCACCTAGTGTCATATGCACAATATCATAAGAAAACACAATACACAGTTATACTAAAAATAAAGGTACTTTATTTTTATGACAATATGCTAAAGTATCTCAGAGTGTACCCTCAGTGAGAGGATAGGAAATATACACAAGATATATATACACAATAGCAAAAATATGCAGTATAGTCTTAGAAAACAGTGCAAACAATGTATAGTTACAATAGGATGCAATGGGGACACATAGGGATAGGGGCAACACAAACCATATACTCCAAAAGTGGAATGCGAACCACGAATGGACCCCAAACCTATGTGACCTTGTAGAGGGTCGCTGGGACTATTAGAAAATAGTGAGAGTTAGAAAAATAACCCTCCCCAAGACCCTGAAAAGTGAGTGCAAAGTGCACTAAAGTTCCCCTAAGGACAAAGAAGTCGTGTTAGAGGAATAATGCAGGAAAGACACAAACCAACAATGCAACAACGATGGATTTCCAATCTAGGGTACCTGTGGAACAAGGGGACCAAGTCCAAAAGTCACAAGCAAGTCGGAGATGGGCAGATGCCCAGGAAATGCCAGCTGTGGGTGCAAAGAAGCTTCTACTGGACAGAAGAAGCTGAGGTTTCTGCAGGAACGAAAAGGGCTAGAGACTTCCCCTTTGGTGGACGGATCCCTCTCGCCGTGGAGAGTCGTGCAGAAGTGTTTTCCCGCCGAAAAAGAACGCCAACAAGCCTTGCTAGCTGCAAATCGTGCGGTTAGCGTTTTTGGACGCTGCTAGGGACCAGGAGGTCGCAAATTGGACCAGGAGGTAGAGGGGACGTCGAGCAAGACAAGGAGCCCTCTTAGCAGCAGGTAGCACCCGGAGAAGTGCCAGAAACAGGCACTACGAGGATGCGTGAAACGGTGCTCACCCGAAGTTACACAAAGGAGTCCCACGTCGCAGGAGACCAACTTAGAAAGTCATGCAATGTAGGTTAGAGTGCCGTGGACCCAAGCTTGGCTGTGCACAAAGGATTTCCGCCGGAAGTGCACAGGGGCCGGAGTAGCTGCAAAAGTCGCGGTTCCCAGCAATGCAGTCTAGCGAGGTGAGGCAAGGACTTACCTCCACCAAACTTGGACTGAAGAGTCACTGGACTGTGGGGGTCACTTGGACAGAGTTGCTGGATTCGAGGGACCTCGCTCGTCGTGCTGAGAGGAGACCCAAGGGACCGGTAATGCAGCTTTTGGTGCCTGCGGTTGCAGGGGGAAGATTCCGTCGACCCACGGGAGATTTCTTCGGAGCTTCTAGTGCAGAGAGGAGGCAGACTACCCCCACAGCATGCACCACCAGGAAAACAGTCGAGAAGGCGGCAGGATCAGCGTTACAGAGTTGCAGTAGTCGTCTTTGCTACTATGTTGCAGGTTTGCAGGCTTCCAGCGCGGTCAGCAGTCGATTCCTTGGCAGAAGGTGAAGAGAGAGATGCAGAGGAACTCGGATGAGCTCTTGCATTCGTTATCTAAAGTTTCCACAGAGACCCTAAATAGCCAGAAAAGAGGGTTTGGCTACTTAGGAGAGAGGATAGGCTAGCAACACCTGAAGGAGCCTATCAGAAGGAGTCTCTGACGTCACCTGGTGGCACTGGCCACTCAGAGCAGTCCAGTGTGCCAGCAGCACCTCTGTTTCCAAGATGGCAGAGGTCTGGAGCACACTGGAGGAGCTCTGGACACCTCCCAGGGGAGGTGCAGGTCAGGGGAGTGGTCACTCCCCTTTCCTTTGTCCAGTTTCGCGCCAGAGCAGGGCTAAGGGGTCCCTGAACCGGTGTAGACTGGCTTATGCAGAAATGGGCACCAAAAGTGCCCATGAAAGCATTTCAGGAGGCTGGGGGAGGCTACTCCTCCCCTGCCTTCACACCATTTTCCAAAGGGAGAGGGTGTAACACCCTCTCTCAGAGGAAGTCCTTTGTTCTGCCATCCTGGGACAAGCCTGGCTTGACCCCAGGGGGGCAGAAACCTGTCTGAGGGGTTGGCAGCAGCTGCAGTGAAACCCCAGGAAAGGCAGTTTGGCAGTACCAGGGTCTGTGCTACAGACCACTGGGATCATGGGATTGTGCCAACTATGCCAGGATGGCATAGAGGGGGCAATTCCATGATCATAGACATGTTACATGGCCATATTCGGAGTTACCATTGTGAAGCTACATATAGGTAGTGACCTATATGTAGTGCACGCGTTTAATGGTGTCCCCGCACTCACAAAGTCCGGGGAATTGGCCCTGAACAATGTGGGGGCACCTTGGCTAGTTCCAGGGTGCCCTCACACTAAGTAACTTTGCACCTAACCTTTACCAGGTAAAGGTTAGACATATAGGTGACTTATAAGTTACTTAAGTGCAGTGTAAAATGGCTGTGAAATAACGTGGACGTTATTTCACTCAGGCTGCAGTGGCAGGCCTGTGTAAGAATTGTCAGAGCTCCCTATGGGTGGCAAAAGAAATGCTGCAGCCCATAGGGATCTCCTGGAACCCCAATACCCTGGGTACCTCAGTACCATATACTAGGGAATTATAAGGGTGTTCCAGTAAGCCAATGTAAATTGGTAAAATTGGTCACTAGCCTGTTAGTGACAATTTGGAAAGAAATGAGAGAGCATAACCACTGAGGTTCTGGTTAGCAGAGCCTCAGTGAGACAGTTAGGCACCACACAGGGAACACATACATGTAGGCCACAAACTTATGAGCACTGGGGTCCTGACTAGCAGGGTCCCAGTGACACATAACAAACATACTGAAAACATAGGGTTTTCACTATGAGCATTGGGCCCTGGCTAGCAGGATCCCAGTGAGACAGTGAAAACACCGTGACATACACTCACAAACAGGCCAAAAGTGGGGGTAACAAGGCTAGAAAGAGGCTACTTTCTCACAGAGGGTCCCCTAAATACTCAATTTAGGGGGCGTTAAGGGGAGTGAAGGGTAGTAGGTGATTGGCTACTTACCCTTGGGGTCACTATGCCGCATAGATGACTACTTCCTTTGGGGAGTGGGCATCGCCTTATCCCATAATTCCTAGTTCCACCACACACAGAATGGCTGAATTCCTAGGGTTGTGTTAATTTCAGGCTAGTCAGCCTAGCGGTGTGTTCCGCCTGGAAATGCAACATGCCTCTGGCATAGCTAATTTTCCTGCCTGTCCAGGTGCCAGATGGGGCCTGGGGTTAGGGGTCGGCATCTCTCTCTGAGGAAGACCAGATCTGCACTCCAAAGGCGGTGGGCTTCTCTGAGGCCTCCTGCCTTGGAATGCAGATTTGCAGGTCACCCTGTTAGAAGGGGTGTGATTCACCTCTGTCAGAGCAGGCTTTGTTTCTGACCTCCAGAGAGCAAAGGCTCTCACTGTAGGGGTCAGAATCTCATCTGTTGGTGGCAGGCTGACTAGAACTCAGCAGTGACCACCAGCAGTTGGTAGGTTTTCAGGGGCAACCTCTAAAGTACAGTCTGGATGCATGTATTAATACATCCATCACTGGAATCAGTGAGGGTTCGTTAATATGAGATGTTTGATACCAAACATCCCCAGTTTCAGTGAAGCCATCATGTAGCTGGGGAACCCTTATTGACCAGTGTTCACTGCATGTACTTAAAAGGGCTTCCCTGTTCACTCACTATGTCTAAGAATGAACAAAGACATAGCTAGCAGGGACATGTCTGCTCCTGCAGATGTGACCACATATGTAACATAATGCACCCCGCCTTAGGGCAGTAAGGCCTACTTTAGTGGTGACGTGCAAATATTACATACAGTGTTTAGGGGACATGGCAGACACGCTGTGTGCCTTGTGTTTTCACTTTCAAGGGCACCTTGTGACTCAGCCTGCAATGACAGTCTGCATGAGGTTGGTGCAGGGTCCCTTAGAATGCCACAAGTGATGATGCAGCTCTTAGGGACCCTCTTTAGTACCTAGGCACCAGAGGTACCATTTACTAGGGACTTACAGAGGTGCTAAAGGTCCTGGCAACTTGGGGAGCAAGTGACCAGGGGTCTTGTTTTAGGGAAGGAGCACTGGCATGGGGGACCTGGTCAGCAGGAACCCAGTGCACTTCAGTCAAAGTTACATCAAAAACAATGCAAAACGTGTGTATGGGGTGTACTGCAATCAGAACCCGGCTTCCTACACACATCTGGTAATTCGATATGCCTGAGAGATATTGACAGTGAACCTTGTGCTGACCGAGTGGTGGGCCAATTTAAAGAACATTGGTATCCCAGCACACAAACTGAATATTTGTTTGCTATGTACTGACCTTTGGCTCATAGAACACTAAGAAACTGCTCCGCTGCCACACAGTGAGCCTGCACCTGAGCTTTAAAGGTGAATACTTACCTGTTTTCATTCTGTAAAGGACCCAGCAATGCATCCTTGTAGACATGCATGCTCACATGTACCATATTAAGTTCTGTTGTAGTTTAAATACTTATATTTTACTAAAAAGACAGATATTGGGCTGGACATTACATTATTGTACCTGTTGTATGATTGAGTTATAAGTACCACCATCCCCCCCCACGCCCCCCCCCACCTCCCTGAGACACCTTCAACTTCTCTGCACTGTGATAGTCAAGTGCAGAAAAGATTTAATTGGCCCACTTTGCACAGCCATAATAGGATAGGCTCCAAGACATCAAAAGCAAACTACCTCAACCACCACAGTTGGGGACCCGTACCCTTTTGTCTGCCGTGTGACTCCCCCAGTCTACCCCTTCCTCCACCCAAATGGGGTCTGACAACCCTCAGCACTTCACATCCTGGAATTACTTAAAACAAACCTACAATGTTAATAGAAAAACTTCAAGTGCTAGAATGCAGCATGTACTTGGGTAAAAATCCAGGGCTGTAGGAAGGTGTCATGTATGACATGGGGCCACTTGACAGCTTGTTTGACCCCCCACAGGATGTGGTCTGAAGAATTTCCTTCTTTAATAGAAAATTGGAGTAGAGTATGTGACCATCTCGATGGAGTATTCACCTAAGGAATGCTTTAATTACTTGCAATAATTCTACTCTGAGGTGTTCACACTCTGCAGAAAGTTATCACACTGCCTTTCAAAATAAACAGGTTAAGCTTCTCCCTCGTCCATTTGTACATCTAATAAACCACCCCTACCCAGAACCATCCTGAGTTGAATAAGAAAGCAGCTGAGCAGAAACAAAAGGACTGGGAGGAGGAAACGGAATAAGAGTAATGAGATTGCTGGTAATCCAAGCATTACCTCCATCACTTCCTCGCCTTAGTCCTTAAATCACAGACACCTATCAAAGCAGCAATCACTGGCTTCAGTCATCCAGTAATGCAGCCAGAAAAAAAGGCCAAGTCAAGACATAAAGAAGGAAAGACAAAACCCAGGAGGCCAACACAGCCGCAAGCGCTGACCGCAAAGCAGCTGATGTGCACTAGAAGCTCAAAGGCAGAAGGCACAACCGGTGTGCCCAGAGGAGCTGGGTCACAAAAGAGGGGACACCTTCAGTAACCGCCCCCCCCACACACACCAAGTAAGCTAAGACAACCTCCCGTCTTGGTCCCATCACTCACAGCCAGTAATGTTGGGAAAGAAAATCGGAACTGACCATGAGGCAGTAAAAAAAAAAAAGGGTACTGCAGGGACCAGAAGGGATTTGCCTACTCAGGCAGAGCGGGCACACAGAGGAAAGACCGCCACTGATTTCCCCACTCCAGAGGTTGATGGTTCGTGTACAGGAAACCATCAGAAAGGCCATGCAACTTCCAGTAGCGGAGGCTGCTTGGAGATGTGGTCCTGAAGGTCAGGAGAGTTCCTCTGGGCAAGTTCCTTAGGCTATAATGGAATTGTAATACGTCGGATGGGATATCCGTCACATTTGTGATAAAGTAACCCACTCTGCCAAACTCTAGATTAGGCCCTGAGTTAGGTAACAAAGGCAAACCAAAGGTGAGGTCAGAAACACAGACCACAGTTACCCCAGAGGCAGCAGAACAGGGCCTAACCTACAGGAGGGGAAGATCCAGCCACGTGTATCAGGAACAAAAGGGGAACCATCCCAAGACGTGGTTCTTTATAGGCACACCTAGAAGGGGAGTTTAAGCTTTTTACTTTTAGATAGAGAGAAGGTTGCCTGTTTCATCACCTCATGTTGTAAGGACTGTGAGGAGGAAGTGGTTAGGAGGTGATGCGGTGTGGGCCTGGCTGCTTCCTGTTCCATGCAGTGCAATCAAGAGCAGGAGCTCTACAGTGGCCTCAAGCTCTGCAGAGGAAGAAGCAACACAGTGTGTGTCTTTCAGATGGATTCCAGAGACACATTGTGCGCCTCCATCAAGAGAGGAACAAGGAATCATTACGTTGTGTTCTTTCTCTGCATGACATCTTTAAAGAAGTGTGTACCCTCTTTGCAGTTCTCCCCTGGGAAGGCTTTCCAGTTCACCATTTGCTAATAGTTGTTCAGGACTCAGTTCCAGCATATGCATTTTTGCAAACTGGGTTATGCATGTCCAGCGGAAAAAACAAGTAAAGTTCTCCTGGATAAAAAGATATGTTCCTGGAACTGGTGTACACAGTGCAGATTCCCCTCCACTAAAGGGAATGGAGGTTTAGATCTTGTTAGAGGCTAATATGCTTTTATTTTCTTGGCTACTCAAATAGTAGCAACTCGAGCATGTTATTGTTATAATTCATCTTACTATATTTCAGCTTATAAATGGAAATATTATATTTATATATATATATATATATATATATATATATATATATATATATATATATATATATATATATAGAACATCCGTTTATGCTTGACAGCACATGGCATCATTCTATGGGTAGAACATCTCCGCACTGATGGAAGTTTATCATACTAAATGAGCATAGGCAGCGTTGAGTTTACAACATAATTGTACATGTTCCACTTACTCACAGCCACATGTACCTGGTCACCAAATGGGCTTCGGTCTGACTATGATCATGGTCGCCAGTTTCACTATCCTCCTGGGATTGCAGTGGTTACTAAAGTGGCAACCAAATGGCCTTGCTATAGGTGCCATTAGTGTACTAAATGTATATGCAGCACTGTCACAATGTATTCGTCTTGTACCAATTCCTGTACTTTAGGGAGCCGACTTCTGCCCCGTCTCATCGCCACCAACGTTTTGCCAACAGTAGGGCCAGTGCCGTATATTCTCGTACCAATGCTGTCAGCAGGGAGGGATCGAGGTTGTATTGTGTCGTGTTCCATATTTCGGAGAAGATATTCCCCTCCATAGCTTTGAATTCCTGGACACCTGACAGCCCAAGGGCATAAGGTCTTCTGCATGTCATGATTAGATCTTTGACATTTTGCATCAACGATCAGAACACAGGCCTGAAATCTATCCTGGGTATAGAAATACATTTTGAATACATTTAAACTGTCTGTGTCTGGTATTAAGTGAGCCACTCTTAATTAATGAACAGAATATATATGTCTTTCAGCATGAGAGTGTAGCCCGGATCCTGTTCCCAATGTTGCTAACACTTGTTGATCTCATGCCCTTTACATGAGTGTATGTCGTTGAAACTCTGTGTTCAAATTCTTTATTTTTATTAGATGTGTCAATAATAAGAATGAATTCTGTTCTCTGGGATAATCCAGGAGGGCATCCTTAAATATGTGGCTTATCCTATAGGATATGATGTAATGCTGTCTGAGTGGGATTATCACACTTAATTTGATCTATCTTAAAAATATGATCTAGGAGTATGTCCCCCATGATCGTTCCAGTTGTGATCCCTACCTCAGCATTTCAGGCAGCCACAAACACCACCTCTTCTGCATCCCTGCCGTATAAACCAATTTAATCTGACCAGGGCTTGCCAGCCAGGTCTATACATATATGGCCCACTGAACTGGTTGGATATGGCTGTGTAGCTTACAGATTGGGTTGAACTAGACAGTTTCAGGAGACACCGCTGCAATGCTTTCCATTCCACTACAAGGTGTGGTAACTGCGGGGGGCTGTGCTTTATAATAGTACAATTCCAAATTTCAGGGAGTCACTCCTCCTTGCTCGTATGGGAGAGTCAGTGTGGTCCATTTAATGCTAGGTTGTTTGCCTAGCCAAGTCAACCATATCAAACTTTGAAGGGTACAGGAGAATGTTTGGGGGGGGGGGCACAATCAGAATATTAAGAAATAAGTACAGCATTCTTGGAAGCACCACCATTTTCATTATAGATATTCTACCTGCCAAATATAATGGGAACTTAATCCATCCCCCAGTAAGGCTGTTAACTTGTCTATAACCACACTTTAATTGGAACGGAATACTTCTGTATGGTCTCTGCACCAGGGAACCTAAATAGCATACTGATTATTCCGTCCATTGGAGTGGGAATTCCATTGCCCATTGTTTCTAGGATTCAGTTAATCAGAAAATGTGGGACTTGCTCCCACTTATTTTTAATCCTGAGATTCCACCAAAGCTGAGGCTTTCTTGGATAACAGGTGAAAGATTAGCAGCTGGATCTCTGACATAGAGGAGTAAGTCGTCAGCATAAGCCAATAAGCCTCGCCAATTGCCATAAAATGTTAACCCCCATCCCACATGTTCTCCCTGACTACACAAGTCAGCGCTTTGGCCGCCAAGGCATATAGAAGCGGCGAGAGCAGACATCCCTGCCACATTCCTTTTTTAATGTGAATGACATCAGGCATAGATCCGTGCAAAGTTATTTCACCACTTTAAGAAATAAGCTCCCTACACCAATTTTCACAAGTACCTCTAACATATATGGCCTCATTATGACCCTGGCGGCCGGCGGTAAGCTGGCAGTAACACTGCCAACAGGCTGGCGGTGTTACGCCAGCTTTTATGACCGTTGCGCAATAGCCATGGCCATACCGCCGGCCCCTCCACTATACCGCCAGGCTTCCACTTGGCGGTCATAATCCCCAGGGCAGCGGTGCAAGCACCGCTGCCCTGGGGGATTATGAGTCCCCGACCGCCAGCCTGGCCACGGCGGTAAACACCGCCATGGAAAGGCTGGCGATAAGGGGGACTCTGGGTGCGCCTGGGGGCCCCTGCACTGCCCATGCGCTTGGCATGGGCAGTGCAGGGGGCCCCAGGCATAGCCCCGTCACGCATTTCACTGCCCGAAGTTTGGGCAGTGAAATGCGCGACGGGTGCTACTGCACCCGCTGCACATCAGCATTGCCGCTGGCTCTATTACGAGCCGGCAGCAATGTTGATGTGACTTTTCCGCTGGGCCAGCGGACGGTAACACTGTTACCGTCCGCTGGCCCAGCGGAAAAGTCGTAATAGGGAGCCAGAAATACCGCCAACACTGGCGGTATTCTGGCGCCCGCAGCCTCAGCGGTCTTTGGAAAAGACCGCCAAGGTTGTAATGAGGGCCATAGTCTCATTCAACAGAATCAAAAGCTTTCTGTGCTTCCAAAAAGACCACAACTGCATTTACACTGGGGTCTACTTGTGAAATAGTGGTTTACAAATTCTTTGCAGCTGATCTACCAGGTGTAAAGCCGGACTGTTCAAGAAGGCTGGACATGGAGGAGGTAATAAGCTTTGCAAGCATGTTTGCAAAACATTGATCTCTGTGTTTAGTAATGAGGAGCAGAGCTCTGTAGGTTTATCTGGTGTTAGAAACGTGACCATCAAGGCTTTTCACAATGTAGGGGTGAAGTCAACCTCTCACAACTGCCTCTTCAAATTGTTTTACAATCTGGGTGGGGCAGGTCTTCCACAACTTCGTTATAGAATTAGTTGTATTACCATGTGTGCTGGTGCATGACTATGTGGAAAATCTTTTATAGTTTTTTTCCCCCCAGCCGTACCATGGTTAATTCCTTAAGGCAGTGGTTCCCAACCTGTGGTCCAGGGACCCCTGGTGGTCCGCGAAGCCTCCTCAGGGGGTCCGCAACTGCTTAGAAAATTAATTAATAGTAATAGATTAGGCCCCCAGCTTTCAATAATGACAGTGGGGGGGGTCCCCGGATTCCAATAAAGATTCTGTGGGGGTCCCCGGGCTCCATTAATGATAAAGTGGGGTCCACAGTAGTCAAAAGGTTGAGAACCACTCCTTAAGGTATTCCGTTATTTCTGTTAATTGGTTTTATGTGGTGAGTAAAGCTCATTAAAAGGGTTTTTAGACTTTTCAGCTGTTGGGGGGGGGATTGTTTATCAATTGAATATTTTCTATTCTAATGCTCATTTAATGCCCCTCGGGCCACGTAGGATGTATAGTTCATGCAAGTTTTCTGCCATGGTGGTCACCCTTGCCACCACAAATTTTCTGAGATTTAATTTCCCTGCCCTCCATTTCATGAAACTCCCCAAGTTTTGTGTAAATCTCATTTAAAGTCTGGCCATCTTCTGATTGCCCTTGGATTTCTTTAAGGGAAGCATTTTCCAGGTCATTTTATTTAAACTGTTTTATCTGTATTTAAGAACTCCAGTAATTCTGGCTATACCTTCACTGCAAATATACACTGTAAATTAGTGTTGCGGCCCACTGGTGCGTCACACGCCTATTTTTTGGTGGGTGCAAAGTCAAAACAATAAGTAAAGATTCCTTTAAATTCTATATTTATCTTGCCACATTTTCTGCCTATTCAAAGACACATGTCAAATGTCAGGCTAAGTCTTCTGACAAATTGCTGCCTATGTTTTTATAACATGGGGTTAGAGAAAAAAAAAATACAGTAAATTATGTGACAATCTTGTTGGGGTACAGAGAGTGTGAAAGGAAAGACTGTAAGATGTCATTTTTTATGACAGAACAAAATGTAAAATACCTGAAATTGAACTGTACACATTCATCATTTCACAAAGCAAATATGAAGCAAATATTTTTGTAATTCTGAAGTGAGATGGAAACAAAGTTTTTAATAAGATCAAAACCAATCGACACACTTTTTCTTAGTGATGCCAATTCCACCAGGAGTGGTGAGTGGTCAGAATAAGTGTGTGCTACACACTGCTTAATTTGGGCAGGTGGGCAGCACTTATTTTCTGCCTCAGATATTTTCTGAGTCCATGAGAGGGAAAACGCACAGATAGGAAAGACGGAGACAGAGCAAACCTGTCTTAAAGGGAGAAGGAAGGAACCAGCCAGAGTGAGAAAAAGGGGCAGGGAGTGTGTGGTAGTGTATTAAACACTAGCAGGTGTGATATTTGGCTTTCCAATTTATAAGTGCACCGGCCGCTGACTTCTGAGCAGAACGTCGGGCACCAGCACTTTTTATTGACGAATTAAGCACTGGTGCTACACGTGTTCAAGAGTGCACCCATGATGGACAGTAGGAAACAGTCTTTTTATTAAACTCTCTGCTACGGTTGATAAATTAAACATTATAACATGCCCAACATCCTATTGGTTTTACCGTTTCCCTGTTGACGAATGAAAGGGCCACACCTATGAAGTTTGTCTCAAAGTAAGCTACTATGTTGCATATCTTATGGCAATTATTCAAGTCCCTTAACTTTCTTGCAGGATAATACGGAGGTCATCTTCTTTTATTTCCAAAACCGATCATCTTTCCAACTTTCTCGATTAATATCATTGGGGGATATCCCATTGTTGTTTGATGATATCTTAGCACTCATGCCATATTTCAATAGTAGGTGTCTGTCAGATGGATTATACAGCTCCCCTTTATCTTGCCTGTGTTATCAGAGTTCACTGGTGCATGCAATCAGTCATGAAGTGCCACTTGTGTAGATGGGAATTCCAACTCTGCTCATCATTAAGCACCAGTCTCCAACAATGTCTTTGTTCAAGTCGTTCCCTGCCCGTAACCTAACAGTGGTGCTGTTCCAATGGGTATTACCAAACAGTATGTAGTTTCTTATCCCGGTAACCTGGGAGATGTGAGATAATGCAGCATACAACTCACATAGCCGAGCTGAGAACGAAGTCCGAACAGCTAGCCAAAGAGACTCTCCAAGGCCACCACCTATAGTGTACCTCCTTCAACAGGAAGGCCGCCGCTTCCTGTCCCTGCTCCGGGGCACCTTGTTTTCCTGCCATGCCATCCGCACACCACTCCCTACTCCTGAGCACTAGGAGCAGACAACTTGGCCATCTGCGTTGGAGCTCACCTGGCCTACACAGCCACTCAGCTGTTGGTCAGCTCCATTGTGCCAAAGCCTAGCAACTTTCACACACACCATTCCTCACCGGTTTTTGCTGCCATTGGGTTTCCAGTTTCAATTTCTGAGTGGCTCTTTCTATCTTAAGTAGCTGCGGAAGGCAGTGCAAGAGAGACCTTTGTGCTTGGCACTTGATGACACTGCTGCCCAGGCGATTTTATAGGATTACTGATATGACAGAAGGAGTCGGGCTAGCTCTGCCACCCCATGTACCCTTATTTATAACTTTGCCACCCCGTGCCACCTTATTTATGTCTTGTTTCTAATCATTGTCTCTACAGCCCCATTACCTATTTTCTCATTTCCTGTATAATAAAATAGTTACCTTTTGTGTATTAGTAGAGATCAGAATTAGACTCCGGTTGTGCAACGTATACAAAATCATAATGCTGTCTAAAGCACATTTACTAAATTCAAGTTAATATAATTAAAGAATTTAAGAAATTAAAATTTGTTATTGTTAGCAAAAGGGTAATGATTTCTTAACAGGTATAATTTAACTAAAGTAAAATATATGTAATTAAGTAAACCTTAAGTATGAAATGTATTTAATTATATTGAATTAAATTAATTTAATTACATCTTTAACCTAAATTCAGATTCGCAAAAGGGCTAGAGTAGAAACAAATTATTGATTTTACATTAATTAATACTATAAATAAGAACAAAAAATGTATTATACTCTCAAAATCTTAGCATCTAATAGTGCTTTTCAAGAGCTAAACTTTAAAAACACCTAACCATCCCAATTCACAATCTAGCAATACACCCACAACCGGTCAGCAGCTAGTTAACTCACTATCAAGAAAAACAAGAGGCAACAGTGACTTTGTTTAGCTGCACATCCCTCCAATTCTTTCAGTTCAAATTGTATATGTTTTTGGTGCTCATACACTATAATACATCAGTTGCCAACATGTATAGACTGGAATCAGAAAAACAAAACCAGTTATTCACAGAACAAAGAAAAAGTGGAGCACACCAATTATTTAACATCAAACTGTAAAATGGTATTAGTTATAACCACAAACAATTGCATTGACAAAAAAGGGTATAGATGAAAAATCAGTATGTGAACATATGGGTGCATATCTTTAGAGTGTCAGCTGAAGTCTACATCCATTGGTTGAGAATTTAAACAGATTGAACGTTTCAGATCTACAACCACTTTTGATGAGATTCTATAAGAAATGTTATGTGTTTTCCAAATTGTTGATAATTATATATTTGTATGAGACCATATACCTATGAATGTTTATATTTATAAGCAATTATGTTATACATATTATGTATGTGAATATTTATAGCTTTTTTGTAGATAAAATCAGTAAAGATAATAAGAACTCTAAAGATATGCACCCATACGTTCACATACTGATTTTTCATCTATCCCTTTTTTTGTCAATGTAATTGTTTGTGGTTAGAACCAATACCATTTTACAGTTTGATGTTAAATAATTGAGCTATGGTGTGTTCCACTGTTTCTTTGTTCAGTTAACTCACTATTCTCTTACTTATATAACAAAGTCAAGGCTATTAAGATTAACCTTGCCCTTGCTTCTTCAAACTCTTAGGTGCTAACTACTTAAATGGAACAGGGATCATCATATCGCCATGACAAAATTAACCAGTGCATCCAGCACAGGGGCAACCACCCTCCTAACCCAAATTGTTTATTTTAGCTTTTTCACCCTTATCCGGTGATGAGAGTTAAAAAAAATACATAAGGGTAACAAGCAAAGTCTCTGGCACGCCATTAGACCGCTTTCCTGCAGGCAAATTAAAACAATTAAGCTCAGCAATTACTCCTCATAATAATATATTTAATAACAATTCCTTTTATTCCAAGATAGACCCCCTACTGAAGAAGCTTAACCTAGGTTTTGACACAGCGCCAGTGAATACCTCGATCATTGATGATCTAAGAATAGTGGACGACAACAAAAGTTCAAGGGGGGGGCATAACTCCTAGACTACTCTGCCTTATTGAATACTGTTAATCTTAATATTTTAATACAGCATCTACAAAATGCCCATTTTGGGGGCACTGCCCTCTAATGGCTAATATCTATCATCTCTAATAGATTTCACCAGTTGTGCATGGGTTCCTTTTCATCACGCCACAACCCCTTCGTGTAGACAGACTCAGATTGTCATCAACCTTAATGGCAATCCTGTAAATCCAGTCACTGATAGGCCTCTCACTTTAGAGAATGTAAGCCGTGGATGAATATAGACTGCCTTAAATTGAACCCTTCTAAAACAAACATTCTCCCAATTAACAGCACTCAAAGCCAGTAGGGTTCTCTCCTATGACCCACCTCAAAGGGGATCTGTCCAGAACCAATCAAATCAGCAAGAAGTCTTGGTTGCTTTATAGATTCCAATTTAAATCTAGACAGGCAAACCTCTCCCAACCAGATACTTGCACTGCGTTAAATCTTCCTACGTCTTTCCTTTTCACATATTGTAGTCATTGCCATGATTTTGTTGAATGTAAACCAGACTATGGCAGCCTAGCCTGTTTGAGCCTATCCAAAGAAATGATTAGACACCTTCATAAATTTCAGAACACCTTAGTGAGGTGCACGGTCAACCTGAGGAAATACTATTCCAGTGCGGATTACGCATGGCAAGTACATTGGGGAAAGGTTTCTCTTTAAATCAACATGCACTGATCACAAAATATTCCACGGAATAGGGCTGCAATTTCTGAGGATGAAATTCTAGTAATATGTTCCTCATTGTAACTTGATATCCCAAAACACTTCACTATTTGTAATCCCCAACACGAGATTGTCAATTTGAGGGAAAAAGAGTGTTCCACGCTCAAGGTGCGGTTTTATGGAATTAGACATATGACTTGAAACATTGTTAATCATATTTTGGAAAGCCCTGAAAATGTGGCTCTTCACTCTATAAGGTGATTGACTGCTGTTTCCCAAAGCGCCAAAAGGGTCTAGCAGTATGGTTATTAAATTGACACCCTAAACTAACTAACTAACTAAATAAGTCAATATTATTGCTAAGGCTTAGAGATATGATTTGTCAATAGTGATGAGGTGGATCTCCTAACAGGAAGATTTTGAGATAGTTGTAAGATCTATCATAAATAAAGGTATTCAAAGTGAATTAAGACGAGGTAAAAAGTTGTTTATTGTGTTTATAGGTAATTTTGGTAGGGTAATTGTAGGAGTGGTAATGGCGGGCAATGTTATGGTGTGTGTGTGTGTATCTATGTGTGGATATACTTATTTATATTGACTTTGAAAATGATCTGGCTGGTGGCAGAGTACAGTGAATCCTGCATCTATACTGTGGAGTGTCTAGACCCACTGGGGGTCCCATCTGCAAGTGTTGTCAGGTGACGCACTGCGTCTACCATTGTCTGCACAGTGACCTAATGCTTGTGGGGTTTGGTGCTAAAAAAAATTCATCACTTATAACCAGTTCCAAGATGCAAATGGAATCAAGTGAAATTGCTCATTGGAATTCATTGTATGCTCCATGACCAATATGCTAATATTTATGTCCTACCAAGCTTGCTGGAATCTTTAATTTCACTTTTCTAAAAAGCTGCTGCTGCATGCGATAGAAACAGCTGGATAAGACAAGTTAAACCCCCGCAATCTCTTCCAGTGAGATTAACATTGCATTTAAGAACATGCAGAGTGGGAGTCACAGGAAACAGTCCATCCTAAACTGCCAGGCAAGGCCCCTCCACAGTGGTGGCTCCTCCATAACAGCGGAGGAGCGTCGCCCCCTGCTTAGTCAGGCAGTGACAAATAAAATAATGTTATTATTATTTTATTTGTCACTGTCTGATTGAGCCATGCACATCTAGGGTGGGGCAGGGCCATATAGAGGAGGAGTGGTGGACACTGTAAAGTGCGCATGTCAGTTTGGCCGGCAATCTTAGGGCACACTTACATTTCCCCAACCCGGTTGTGTTACACAGCCGAGTTGGAGAAATGGCACAGGTTCCCTGTGCCTGAGTGAGTGCCAAACCAGCCCACTCAGGCCAATCCCGGTGCTACTGTCATGCTTAATGTAGCATGAGAGCAGTGTCTGGATTGGAGTCTCTGCCCCAGTGATTGCTGGGAAGAGAGGAGCGACGGAGACGATCGGGAGCGGCAGGTAGGTACGTTTTTATTTTTTTATTTTTTTTATGCATTATGTTTAAACACCCCCGCCCATCGACAGTTTCCTCCTCGCCCCACCAACCTTGATTGGCGGCAGCAGCCACTGCCCCACCATAAGGGATGCTTTTGGCTGTTGACCGCAGTGGTTCAGGAGCCTTGATGCCACTTGATCTACATGTTTCAGTCCATTCCGTGTCTCACACAATACTTTTCAACAAATTGTCAAAGGCCAGCATCGAAGGAAAAGCTTGCATTGGATCCCCTCATTTTTCGTCACACTGCATGCAGGATGTCAAGTTATCAATTTCACCTTTTCTTATTGAGCTGTTCCTTGGGGCCGCCCAACCCTCCTGAGTATATATGTAGCTCCCCTGGCACAGCTTATTTGTCAAATAACAACAAAGCATGTAGAGAGTCAACTGGAATTAGGAAAGACATAAACCCAACTTTCAGAATTGCATGCTTGTTGCTGCTAAATTCATAAGGAATAACCACTTAAAATGTAATTTAGATTAGGATGAAATCGTATTTGGTCCTGAAATTTGTACTTGGCTGAATTATTGATCCAATGAGTTGAGAAACTGCCCCCAAACAATCGTATATGCTCGCAATGTTGGTGTCATTTTTGATGAGTCTCCTATCTTTCTCTGCTTATATCTCTAAAGTTACTTCTCAATGCTTCCTGATTCTTAAAATTCGGAGAAAAATTCTGCCTTTTCTACCAAAATATAGCCCCTTCACTCTCATTTAAGCCACTATTGGACCAAAACTTGATTATTGCTGTATCATGCTTCTATTCTGATAGTTCTGGAGAATAGAAAGGCTCGACAAGGAGGTCAATACCTTTCCTTTCAAAGTTGTGAAACCTAGAACGCTTTGCGTTTGCTTTGTTCTATAACTGATCATCTTCAGTTCTGATAGGCCCTCAAAACCTGGCTGTTAGTCTTCACTATGTAACTGTCTATCACTGTGATTTCAAGACTGTCGGTGCACCAAATTGTAATCGCAGCTCTATAGAATCCAATCAAAT
Source organism: Pleurodeles waltl (assembly GCF_031143425.1). Classification (NCBI taxonomy): domain Eukaryota; kingdom Metazoa; phylum Chordata; class Amphibia; order Caudata; family Salamandridae; genus Pleurodeles; species Pleurodeles waltl. The sequence goes on along the minus strand of NC_090444.1, from coordinate 75,909,270 downwards.
CCAAATACAACCTAGAGAATTCAAGACTTCAAAGGAGTGGTAAGGTCCATGGAGAAAGATAAGATAAAGCTCTTGAGATGTGGATGTTTGTTGCTCTATCCCAGCTGATTGCCCTAAATAATAAATCCTTTTTAGCCACACTTCAAACCCACCTTCGAAAGAAGGGACCACCTGATCTTTCCTTGCCTTTGGACGGTATCCATATCCAAACCTTTCCTGTTTATTATAGTGCCACCAAACCTGCTTAAAAGATGTGTTCGACACAAAAGGATTTTTTAGGAATGATACAAAAAAATAGAATGACCAAAAACGTCCCAACCCAAGGAGGAAGGCAGGTTTGGATGTTTGTGGCTTCATCTAGACCAAAGGAAACAGATCCCAAAAAGCCTGCTGAAGAACCAGGCTTTAGGGCTCTTTCTGAGAATGTGGAGAGATTTACTGTTCAATGCATGTTTATTTACTTGGCCTTCTCCCCTAAGGTTGTTCTGGGTCCTGCCATTTCTCTAACATACAAGAGTGATCTAGAGTGACCATAGCAAACTCTGGATTCATGAATCACCCATTCTTGTGTTACCTTTCATTACGATGAAACAGACTTTGAAAATTATTCTTTGGTATCTTTTGGGAGTCGCTGATGGGCAGCATCACTAAGGAGTGATAATGTTCCCGGGTGGCGGGTTTGGTGGTCTAAGGTTTGTTTCAAGGAGAAGTCCTTTTCTTATTATTATTCTTATCAAAGCCATGAGTGGTGAGTGATGGAGGTCTTCCTCTGTGTAACCAACTGCTTTTCGTTCAGGTATAAATTAACTTTTCTGGTCTAGCTGTGTTACTTGGCATGTGCAATCCATGGTTTGTGTATTGATATGTTGAAACTTGAATTAAAATGTTCAATTAAAAACTTTTTTTCTTCTCTTTTCTAGAGACCGCAGTTGGTGACAGGACCTGCATTCAAGTCCTTCTTGCAAAAGTACTGCCCAATTGTCACTGAGAAGTTCTACCCCACACCGTGGTGTTTTGGAGGACGACTCCAGACAGTCTTCAGAGTCCTCCTGAAGTCAAAGCCTCAGTTGTCATACCGGAAGTAGGTTTTCTAATCCTTCATACACGTTAGTGAGTCGAGAATGGAAATGTGTCTTCAGTGTCTTGAGCGGGATCCTCGACTCGCATGTAATAATGAACTTTGATAAACAGGCACAGAAAGAGAATTCAACGTTCAGACGACCCCAGGCTTTCATTTCGGTTTCCATTTTAGTGAATTTCTTGAGGTCTCTCACTGAAGTGGTGTGCAAACATTAGATATACCAATGGCAATCATGTTTAGTTACATTAGAACCTGGAACAGAGACAACAATAATTAGCATTTAGGAACAGAAGAGATGCCATAGGTTTTGTGGAAGAAGGCTGTACGTTTGCTGCAGACACCTTAGAAGGCAAGGGTTCCGCAGGAGAGAGAAAGCACAGAACAGTGATTGAGAACAGGAAGAGTGGAGTTAAAAGAAGGACCCGTTAAAAGGAAGGAAGAAGGCGGATATGAACATAAAGTGAGATGAGATAAACTGCAGTTAAGCTATAGACTCATTATAGCTCTTCTGAGAGGTTTAGCTTTGTCCAGACACGAAGGAGCACCCAGTATAAGTAAAACAAAAAATATCATGGTTAGAGTGATGCATAAGTTATGCAAAAAAGAAGAGAGAACTCTGGGTAGTTCACAAGTTTAGGTGGAGAGCAGCTCCAGTAAGGAGTACCCTGCAGTGGTGTAAGGCTTTTTTCATTTTACAGCTTGGCAAGGATGGCACTGTGCCAATCCTAGGCTTACAGATTTTGCTGTACAAATGGGAAAATATTTTGTCCCTTTCTAGCTCTTCATTGATAGCACTGTGCCAATCCCATGCTTAAAAACTTTGCTAGATAAACAGACATTTGAGGTGAACAAATCTAGAGTGTCGCTGATGTTGCAGGGTTCTCCTTACTGGAGCTGCTCTCTGCCTAAACCCAGAGTTCTTTCTTCTTTTTTGCATAATTTATGCGTCACTCTAACCATGATAGTATTTTGTTGTGATAGATATGTTGAATTGATTGATTAATATCCTGGTTGGAGATAGTAATAAGATCTTAGCTTACGTTAAACAAAAATACAAAAACAGAAAGAGACATTATAATTACTCATTTAAAAAATGATATTTGTCAGTTATACTTTAATAAACTAACTATAACTTGCCCCGTCACTTCTTAGGACCTCTCATAATACATCACTCATGACATGTTTAATCACATCTTAAAGAAGCAAAATTAAATGGCTTTCCTATAGAAAGCTTGACCTAATTATAACTACAGAGCGGTGACCACCTTTGTCTGTCTATCTAGTTTATCCATCTCAGATATGGGGTTAAGAATACCAAAGGCTTGCGAGGCGGCACATATGTTCATTGTCACCAGGGAGCCGCTGTGAGGGTGTGCTGTTGGCCTGGCCTGTTCCAGAATGGAATCCTGAGGTATCGTGCTGTCGCAACCCACATGTCGAGCCAGGGCTTGGCGCCGCCAGGAATACAAGGGTGTGGGATGCCCAGGGCCGAGCCACCTTTTTTCATCCTGTCCACGGTGCGCACCCATGGGTAGACCAGGCATGTCAGCGGGCTGTGATGCTAACATCGGGCCGGATTGGCCTGCTGGGCTCGATGCTGCATGGGCCTGGTGCGGACCGGCGCAGGAGACAGAGGAATTGGCTACGAGTTGGGCGACCTCACTGGAGGTAGGTGCCTTGTGGCAGCCCCCCTTTCTGCCATGAGGGCTGGTGCACCACCACAAGCTACACCCGGCGCATTTACTTAATTGGATGGGCCGCGTGCAGAGATCTCCCTGGTGTCGCCTTGGGAGGGAGACACAACATCAGGCAAAATTTTAAAATGCACAAAGCCAAGACTGTGTCACCAAACAGCATCGGTTCCTTCTCCTTTTCAAAAAGAAACAAAGCGCCAACACCGCCACTTTCAGGACTTCTCATGCTCCCAAGGTGGACCTAGTTAACTTGGGAGAGGCGGTGCCCGTGAGGGGAGTAGAGCGCATGTCAACTAAATAATAAACCTGCACCCGCTGGAGCCAAGTGCATGCAGCCTAAGTGACTGTTGAGAGTGGGGGCTGCCCAAAGGCACATCTACCCTGAATGAACAGTTCCACCAGTGCGAGGACACACTAAAATGCAATCAATTAAATGGTGGTGAGCTGTCTGTAGCCCCTGGACCTGCTCGTGCCCCTGTGGAGACGAACACCGGGAAGAGGCATGGCCCAGGGGGACACTCCAAGGGGACAACATGCATCCAGACGATGATCTTCGCTCTCTACTGGTGGAGATGAAGGCTTGCCTCAGCTCCATAGTTGCTAAGCTAGATACCCTCACATCCCGCTTCGATCACATGAAGCAGCATGTGGATAAACACAAAACCAGATTGGACCATCTATCAAACCGGGTTTCAGAAGAGGATGACAGGCCAATACTAAGGAACATCTCCTGCACATGGATAAAATCCTCGACCTCATCAAAACCAAAAGTGAGGACCTGAAGCAAGATCTCGCCACAATAACATCAGGATAACTGGAGTCCCTGAATCCACTGCCATCACAAGAATGGAAGACTACATGGAAACTCTGCTCTGTGACCTTTTTGGAGAGGCACTTTCCCCGGTCTTCATATTAGCGAGAGCCCACCACTCTCACTGGGGCCACGCCAGCCTCTGGGGACCCCCGGGGCCCCTTGCCCATCCAATATTTGCATCTCTGCTGAACTACAAGGACAGACACACAATATTGTGCCTTGCCTGGGAACACCGGGTAATCAATCATCATGGCAACGACTTATCATTTTACCCTGATTTCACCCAGGGAATTCCGTCCAAATGGGCAGCAAAGAGTTCCAACTTTCCAAAAAGCTCCTCCAGAACTCAAACATCCCCAATGCTCTTTTATATCTGGTTGATAGTTTTGTTGAGTTCATGAAAAACTTGGACCTCGAAACCAAATGTTCAAACACCTTTGTAAAGGCCTGTGGCCTTAAAAATACCAAGACATGCCCTATACATATAGGAGGACGTACTCTGGCAAAAGTAGGCTTGTTTCCATACTTGGGGTTAGAATTTGATGAAGCATGTGGTTGGTGCCCCTGCTTGAAAAATAGGGTTTCATGCTTTTTTGCATACAGTAGGATTCACCTACTCCTTATCTGCTAATATAGGGAGAAAGCCAGTTGCCCCCATACAGGAGGTCTACAGGAGAAAAAGCTTGCCAGCTGTGACCTATGGTATGGGGTTGTGGGTTTTTAAAGATGTAGGGAGCCTTCAGGTAGAGGAAAATCGGTTTTGTCGCCGGCTGCTAGGCACCCCGCCCTCTACACCACATTTTTCTGTTCACCTGAATATTTACAGGATAGAATTAGCGTTGCTCCGTTGGAGCTATGGGACACGTTCTGGCTTAATAAGGAAGCCGTCCTCAATCAGCTGATTATTAAGGACTGTCTCGCTAGTAATCTTGCCTGTTCAATCCCGTGGTTGAAGTACATCAAGGTCTCTTTGACCAATGGGAGTTGCCCACATTTGTTTGCGAGTCCGCATCTCATCATCAAAAAAGATAAATTGTGGGTTTGCGATCGCTTTCTTGAGCTCAGACGGGTGGCCAGAGAGACAAATGAAGTAGGCAAGGCAACTGTCAAGGATTATTGTAGTGTTCAAATGTCCGTGTGCCCAGCCCCCCATTTATTGTTTGTCCATAATGCGTATGTGCGAATGCTCTCAACCCGTTTTAGACTGGGGTCTCTTCACTGGATGCTGTCGTTCCCCCAAGGACAGTTTTCCTCTAGCGCTATTTGCACCTCTTCTTGTGATGAGTATTCACCACAAACGTTGTTGCATTTTATGTTTTTTTGCAAGTATTATGAGCACTTCAGAAAATTGTATTTGGTTCCGTTGTTCCGAAAACAAAATTTCACTAATTGTAGGGCCGCTTTGCTCCTTCTTCGCCAGTTAAATGATTATGATGTATGCTGCTCTGAGGACCACTTCCTGGAAGGAGCAGTGGCCTGGTGTAAGAAGTTAGTGTTTTAAAAAAAACAAGCTAGGATGACTAATTTTTTAAGGGGGGGCTTTGTTCATTTTTATGGATAATGCTTTGTATATTTTATATGTTTTTAAATTTTTGTACTGTATGTAACTCTTTTATGATCTATTTATTTGATCGACGAAAGATTATTTATTCATTCATCTGGCCAAATTGCATATCACACACAAGGGGAAACAACACTTTTTCACTGATGCCAATTCCTCTTTAAAATTTGGCAAGTTTGTCGGCACAAGGAAATTCCCACCTGGAGGCTTGCCGTGACACCAGACAGAAACTCCCCTCAGTGACAATTATTATACTAAGCACAGACTCCCCGGGTCGCCCCTTCTGGACAATCTGCCGGCAGCCAAGTCAAGAAAAGCCTACGGGCCAACAAATTACGAGCAACTGTTTGGCTACCCATGTCTGCTGCTTGGCTGTTTAAGTGGGGGAGGGAGGAGCGCCTGCCTTGCTAATGTTTTGCATTTGCCATCCTGTGCCCACTGGCTGGCCCAGGGGTGTGTTCTGCTCAGCTGGCCACCCCGCCAAGTCCTAACTGGGTCAGAAGCGTGGCCTTCCTCTGGCCCCAGGGATGTTTCCCACATTGATATCTGTCTTTTTTGGGGCTAATTGGAGTAGAGGGCGGGGTCGGGCTACTCAACTTTGTTTTTGTGTTGGAGTGGAAGGTGGGTGGATTTGGGGTGATGTTGATTGCTGTTGCTTGTTGCAGTTGTTTCTTGTTCCTCCCAGGTCCCTTGCACGGTTGCACACATAAATGCTGCTCCGCCCTCCATGGGCCGTATCACTACACATCTCAGTGCTCTACCCGCACACCTCCCACATGCCACCATGACAACTACTACCTGTCTTACATGGAATATCCGTGGTATAAATGACTTCTGGAAAGCGCACCTTATACAGAGTATAGACATCTGCTTTCTTCAAGAACTCCACTTGACACACTCCTCAGCACCGGGTCTACGTGTGGTAGTGTGGAGAATGCCATACTTCCCTTTACTCCAAATATGCTTGTGGGGTGGCCGCATTACTGCGCAAAGGCCTACAATGGCAACTAACACGTTCCATACATGATGAAGGTGGTCGATATGTCCTGCTCGTCGGCATACTACACAAACAGCCTGTAACAGTTGCCGCCGACTACAGTCCTAACACAGATGACCCAGAGTTCTTCATTGAGGTGTGGTGACATATATCCAGCCTAGGACCTAGAGCTCTAATATGGGGGAGGTGGTGACTTCAACGCTACCTTGAATGACCAGATAGACAGGGCAGGATCCTCTCACCGCCCCCCCAGGTGCAGCACTAGCCCTTAACACCATAATTCACAATAATTATCTACATGATGCGTGGCGACACAAACACCCCACACACAAGTAAGGTACATATATCACAGCTTTTCACAGTGCATGGTCTAGGATTATTGGTTGCTGTGATGTCAACATCACTACAGATCCACCCCCCCCCCCCAATATTAGAGCTCTATTCCTAGGTTGGATATTTGTCACCACACCTCAAAGAAGAACTCGGGATCATCTGTGTTAGGACTGTAGTCGGCGGCAAGTGTTACAGGCTGTTTGCGTAGTATGCCTACGAGCAGGACATATTGGCCACTTTCATTACATTTGGAACGTGTTAGTTGCCATGAGAAGTTAGCTTCCTGGGTTGCGATGCTCAAGCCCGCCGCTACAGAGGGGGAGATCACCAGGGCAGGACCCTTGCTGGACTGCTTCACAGACCGCAGGCATTCACATACGTAGCAGAATCACCAGACAACAACCAGGTCCTCCACTCTACCCCCAGGGAGATATTAGACACTATGGGCCTCATTATGACCAGACCGCCATTGTCACTGTCGGGCCGCCACCATGGGGATTACAACTCCCCAATCCCCCGGCCTTTTCATGATGGTTGGGCCTCCATGAAAAGGCTGGCGGAATTGGGCGTTGGGGTGGGGGGGCTCCATGGACAGCCCCATCGTGCTTTCCACTGCAAGCGCGATGGGTGCTGCTGCACCCACCGCACTGCCACTTTGCCACCGGCTCGTATTCGATCCGTCGTCAGTGTTAGGCCCTGTTTACTACTGGGCCGGCAGGAAACTTTTTATAGGGCCGACGGTGTTCTGGCGGTCAGATGCGGCAGCGGCTTCAGTGGTCTTGGAAAAAGACCGCCAAAGTCGTAATGAGGCCCTATGTCCTCTTTCTATACGCAGTTGTACACAGCCACCCAGATGCAGCCTGATGATGCACTTTGCGCATACCTTGACAACATCCAACTAGACACACCCATTACCTCTGAAGAGCTCATACAAGTCATCCGCAGCCTCCCAGGTGATAAAGCATCCAGCTTTGATGGCCTAACCACTGCTTGTTATAAGGAATATGTGCCTATTTTGGCTCCCCACATGCTGTCCATGTTTGAGAAGTCCTTAGACAAGGGGTCCCTCCCATTCTCTCTGCGAGAGGCAGCCATAGTGACCCTTCTTAAGCCCAACAAACCCACTTTGTGCTGTGACTCTTATTGCCCACTGTCCCTGATAAACGTAGCAGCCAAGATATTCGCGAAAACCCTCACCAACCATCTGCTCCCCTTACTTCCTACAATGGTGCGGCCCAATCAATCAGGGTTCATACCAGGACATGCAACATTACACAAGCTATGCATCATCTGCACCCCCAAGTCTCGGAAGTTGCTGCCCTGCTAGATGTCACCAAGGCCTTTGACTCCCTTCAGTGGAATTACCTCTTCACACTTCTTGCACGCCTATAGCTTGGCCCTCACCATCTTTGCCAAATAAAACTCCTTTACACCTCACCCTCCGCCCACTTTAGGTTCAACGGCATGATCTCTGAACCCTTTTCAATTACCCGCGGCACACCCCAGGGATGTTGGTTATCGCCTGTTCTCTTCGCCATCGCAATGGAGCCCCTGGCAGTAGTTGATAGCCTTGATTTCATATTTATGAAAGATGATATTATTTACCACCCCTGGAGCTTGGTGTTATCACCATCCTTATTCAAGGGTCCAAGGGCTTGAACAGCATTCTAGAAGTCTCTTTCTGGAAGGAACAGTTTAACTTTGTTTAGTAGAGACCTCGTACAGGCCAGCTTGGTTTTCTTGGCAATGAGTTCATATGCTTGTGAACGTGGAAGACTTCTACGGCTTTGTGCTAAAATGTTATAGTGTCGCACAACTACCAACAAATGTTGGCGTCTATGCTCCCTGGCCTTAAAATTGTTTAGGTCCTTCATTTTTAATTACCAACAGGTTTCGTATCTTATATATCTTTCCCTCAACTGATTCAAGAGCTGTTGTTAAACTCTGGTAGCTCACTAACTATACAAAACAGAGAAAAGTATCAGAAAAGTTTCTGGATTAGACTTTAAAAGCCCTCAGTGGGTGTTACAAGGCAGGATTGAGAGCAGAAGGTCCTGTAGTCAAATCATTTCTAGATATCTCTGCTCATGCTCAGATCTGCACATACCAGTTGCTGTGCTGGGAGTTGTTTGTTGCTTTCTGCTGAGATGTTGCTGTGTTCCTCTCTTTCAGTGAGTTGATCGCAACTGCTGATGGGGGTCAGATATCACTGGACTGGTCAGACAATGAAGAGAGCCTAAGGTACCCAGACTCTGCATCCCGCCCGACTGTGCTTCTACTGCCCGGCCTCACAGGCAACAGCGAGCAGACGTACATGTTGCATATGGTGAGACAAGCCTCCCAGGAGGGGTACAGGTAAGAAACCCATTTGTGTATCAAATGAGTGAGAGATTTGGCCAGCCAGGCATTAACAACCAGATTTAAAAAACATTGAACAATATTTTGTTTTATATAAAGATTATCTATTTTGGCAGTGGGATTTGAGGATCGTTTTGTACACCTACTGGATAGTGCAATCCAATTCGTTTTCCTGGATAGCCACAGTGAATATGTAAATGCCACATATACATATAATGATTTTCTACAGAGGTAATTTGCATTTTGTTTTTTTAATACATTTTGTAACTTGAGGAGATGTGCTAAATAGCATTCTCTTGCTGAACTCCTCTGGAGGGATTTGGTGGGGGTTAGTTACTTCAAGGAGAGGGTAGAAGCACTAACCAAAGGGGTAGAGGGAATAGAGAAGCAGTGCATAAATAGTACTAAAAGAGCATAAAAAGAAGACCTGATATGTGGGGGATGCACATGTGGAGGGTGCAAATTAAAGCTAAGAGAGGATACATCCTATTTGGGAGAAAATAAATTGACATTAGCCTCTCCATGTAAACAATAGTTTTAATCACTGTCATCAAATATACAAAGAAAATACAAGATTGCATGGAATTAATGCATCATTATATCGTTCAACACTCTAAAACACTGAAGAATGTAAGCCCCCCCCACTCCAGTGGATGATTCACCATGACCAAATCAATAGCCCAACACTTCACCCCTTTTTAGGTCGAGCGTGCAAATGCTCTGACCTGTTGTAAATTATCTGTGGGCTTTTAACCACGCCCATTGCACGCCCATCACTAGCACTCGTTTTTGGGCTTGCCTTTCAAAAATCCTTTGTTATTATTGGTAAATACTTTACGTTTGTCCCTCCTTGGGTCGGTTTGGTCACCACCTGGGACACCGACCCTGTTACATCGATAATTGCACGATTGCTGATATGTTTGACTGCGAGCGAACTTCTTTTTTCTTTTGTCTCTCTCCTTCGCGCTCATGCTCATGGCAGCCATGGCGCTTTGAATCGGCTCGCTTATATCAACTGTTTTACTTTTCATTTTCAATTTAAGTGGTAAGAAAAGTCCGGTTAGGAATTTACAATGTTAACAGCTCTAACTCGAGCAAACACTAGACCAGTGGTTCCCAAATGTTTGATTTTTGTGGACCCCCACTTTATTATTACTGGAACCCGGGACCCCCACTGAATCATTATTGGAATCCGGGGACCCCCATACTGAGTCATTACTTAAAGGTGGGATCTAATCTGTTAAGATTATTTAATTTTCTAAGGAGTCGCGGACCCCCAGGGGCCCCCGGACCACAGGTTGGGAACCACTGCACTAGACCCATTGCATTTCAAATTCTTGTTTTGTTTCATGTTGTAAACATTGTAAACCGCAATCTAGTTAGAGGGATACAATTTGTGACAAATTAAACCCATTAAAATGTCCTCTAGCCTCATCAACGAACTTATCTATTTAAAAAAAACACTATCCGATCATTCCTATACACAGTTCACAAATTATTGTGAATGCTTTACTGATGAAAGATCTTATCACCACCAACAAACTGCTTAACAATTACCAATCTGCTTTTAGGCAAGGATGCAACACAAAAATGTCCATCAGTCTTTGAGAAATTATGCCCTCATGGTCCCTAACAGGAGAGAATACTGCATCCAGGTGCCTCTAGACCTTTCAAAAGCCTTCAGCACCATTGACCATGCAACTCTAATTCAACACCATGGTAATAAGAGATGGGTCACAACATACATCGATGACTGATCCAACACTGTAAAGAAGGGAGAATGCTGTTCCCCCTCAAATGCTGTCATTAGATTGGGCTCCTCAGTAATCCATTCTAGACCCAATCTTTTTCATTCGTGACGTGAAATCTCTGAACAAAGAACATAGTGGCCCAGGCCTTACCCAGCATCCAAAGGCTGATGGTACACAGCCTTACCTGAGAAGGTTTTTTAACCTTAAGTTAGCATAAAAAACACCTAACTGACTATCCAACTACTTTCTTAAGCGTACCGATCTGAAACAAAATTCGTTTTCCCCCAACCCAAGTAACCCTTATGCTAAACTTTGGATCACAAACCTTAATCCACTTGAAGTCTTCCTCAGGTTTGTAGACTAAGCAGAATCGCTCAGTTCCATCTTGAGTGACAAACTCTCACTTCCGAGCCACAAAATCAAACATGTCAAAAACCCACACTGACAACCCTGCACATTTGGTGCCTGAAGAAACCCTCTGTACTAAAGGACACTCACTTGTTCGGTCTAGGATTGTCCACTGGATTGACGTGCTCAAGAGGCTTCCTAAATCTAATCCCACTCCCCGACTGTAGTATTCCCCTCAGCAGCCAATCTCCTCCATCCTGATATCTGACTGTATCACCCCTGTCTTGCGATTCTAAAACTGACAACACAGCATTCATGATCCCTCCCAGAACTTCAAGCCACAGTAACAGATTTGTGTTCTTCGTTGAGCTAGCCAACACTATGATTTTCATTTACAAGTAATGTCCTTTTAGTCACAAGTAGCTGTACCTGAGTAACATTGTTGCAATGCAGCCGTTTCCTGCTTAGTCACAGGCAATTTGCAACACGAGATAATACACAGTTACTCTTATCTACTGTGTCGTAATATACAGGCTCTGCTCATCGACATACGATGCTCTTAAAGTTATTCTCCTGCCTTCTGTGCATTCAGAAAAGCCACCTCTTGTGAAATTACATTTAAACCTGACCTAGAAAGAGCCTCCTGTATGCACTTGAATTGATAATTTATTATATGGTTGGAACAGAGTGTTTCCTGTATTAGCAATACTCACACAGGCATGGCTCTCCAGTTTACCTTATTGGGATATGCTCTATATGTGCTGTCTGTGAAGCTCTTCTGTCTAAGGGCTGCGCCAACTACAAGGACTTTAGAGGCTCCCAGGTCAGCTGGTAATGGTTGCACTGTTTAGACGGAAACTGTGTGTTGAGCATTTGTCCCTCTTGCTTTTTACAGAGCCATCGTCTTCAACAACAGAGGGTTTGGAGGTGAAGAGCTGCTGGTGAGTTGGATTATTCTATATTCAGAGGTTGTTCTGCTTTCAGTTACTCCTTCTGCACTTCTTTGCTTGGGTTCTAGGTCCGTGTTCCTCTAGTCATTTGCTAATATACTACATCTTGCTTTTACAACTTTGCTGTAAGGCCATCCTGAAGCAGATGTCAGCAGATGTCACAGATGGGCCTGGCTCTGCTCTGTGCATAAAGTCCAATTTCAAAGATATTAGGTGGGAACTGAATTGGAGCTATGGGGCCTTGGCTGTCGGGTACTCAAGCATGCCCAGATGTTTCTAATCAGGAGTCAGACCTTTATGAAACACTATCCAAAGCTATACAGTAAACATGTGTCTCCATGAGTTACTATAAGTCAGAAGAATCAATCAATCAATCAAAAAAATTTATAGAGTGCGCTACTCACCCGTGAGGGTCTCAAGGCGCTAGTGAGGGGGTTGAGGGGGGGTCACTGTTAGAACAGCCAACAGCCAAGGGTGATGTTCCTACCATTTATTGACTAGAGCTGAGTTGCCATTCTGCAACAGACTGTGAACTGGAGAGCATTATGCATTCTTTAATAGGCTGTAACTGGAGAGCAGTAGTCCTGCCTCACAAGATTATGGATTAAAACCATAGAAGTGTTGCAGTGGAAGACAATACACTTTTCACCTGAGACTATTTTCTCACAAATATGCATTGCAATTAGATAATTTCAATGTACATTACCAATGTGAGGAATATGGAAATTTCTTTCAAACTTTGTAATTGCTTTTGTGTCCGCCTATGATTACTCCTCGTTGCCTTTTAGGAAAAGTGTGAGCTTAGATACCATGGATCCATTTGACCACTTTTTCTTACATTTACTCGGTTCAGCCTGGCTGTGAATGCTGAATTGCTGACTTGCAAGTCACTAATGCACTTCTGTCTACGCCTCCTCCCTCCATTCAGAGCTGTAAACACCTGCCCAAGGTAGACCAAGTAACTGAAACAGGTATCTGGGAACAAGACTTTTAGAAGCCTCTGTAGAGAGGACAGGATACCGTCACTGTCATTTCACAGAAGTCGGAGTACAAACCCAATCTCACACCATCAGCTTCTTGGGAGAAGTGGCACGAAGGGAAAACAGTGAGATCTTCAAAATTAAATATCACCTAATCACCCTCAGGCTTAGATTATAGGGAACGCAGGCTCTCTATACTCTGATGGCATGGCGCAAATCACATGTGCCGAATAAGGTGATACATAAGCATAAATTATCTGGTACAGCCCTCTATCCTGGCTTACAACTCTGTGAAGTCAGCATACCGGCCTTACTTGACATGCACTCCTTCTGGCACTGCAAAGAGCACACCTCCACAAATGTGGCTCTTGTGATCTTGTCACCCTGATGACAAGTCGCATTACACAATGGTTCCCTTATAATGTAATGCTGTGAATGGTGCTTTAAGTGTCTTAGATTGTGTCCTTGTGGTTTTATTCAGCAAAGACAATGTCACCACTGTTCTGTTTGCATCACCCTGTGATTGCAATTGACTGTGATTGATAATGTTGACGTGGCTAAGTATGGCTCCCCACACATGGGACAGTGTGACGATGATGTTATGAGTGAGTGAATGTTAGTAAAGCACAGTAAACTGAATGGCTGCAAAGTTCTTCTCGATGAGGCAGCATTGGCGTTGCCATTAGACAAGGACAAGTGGTGTGCCACGAGGCAGATATCGTTCACAGAAGCTTATTTTATATTCTTTTGCTGGCTGGAAATGCTGGAAATAACAGGAGTTTATCTGAATTGCAAAGCACCATTCACTCTTTTAGTTATAGTGCGTTCGAACCATGAGTTTTGGTGGCCGCATAGTCTCAGCAGTGCTGAGGCTATGCATAGGGTTGCCTGATCCATGGTCCCACTGAAGATATATGGCTGTGGTTCACTTGAGTTCTCTTAAACTGAAAACTCTTTGCCTTCTGTATGCTGGGAAACTTTAATCCACGTATCTTATATGTTTGCAGACATACCGCACGTTCTGTGCATCAAACACTGAAGACCTGGAGACCGTGATCTCCCATGTCAGAAACCTGTACCCCAAGGCTCCACTCCTCGCTGTTGGTGTATCTCTAGGAGGGTAAGCAGTTAATTATTGTATAAAGATATTATGTCTGAGAAGGAAACGGGTGGCAGCTGGGTTCAATTATCTCAAAAGGCACAGAATACCCCGTGTTCACTGGAGACAACAGAGATAGAGCTGGGGCTGCTGTGTTGCTAAGAGCTCATGTTTCAGCTTCATCACCCTGGCAAAGTTCGGAAGCGGCATTACTTATGTGATCAAGAGTTTATCGCCGTCCGGCAGATGGTGATGGGTGGATAGTCAGTGGGTCTGTTCTCCGCATACTTGACACGAGCCAACTTAACTTCTCATTGTGGACGATCCATTGGGGCACAGCCAAGTAATCTACCTTCCTTTTGGCTTACAGGTGACTCTGATTTGTGTAGATTCTTTATATTCCATTTTAGATGTTATATATTTGTTTTATAATGGCATGTCAAAGCCTGGGAAAGACCTGACCGATGGCACGGGTGCACGGTTCCTGAGCAGGATGCTGGCTCACAGCATTAGTAGGCTATAATACAGCTAGGTAAAGTACAAGACTTTGTGTATTATCTGGGAGCAGAGCAAGAAGAAAGGGAATATGCAGTGTCCTTCCTGAATGCTGAAACAGCATTGAATTTGAAAGGGTGAGAATACTTGCTTGCATACTTTCACCAAAAGAACTTGGGCCACTGGTGTTCCTTTGATACGTATACAAGTCCATCAGGTCAGGTTGGGTACCCCTAGAAAGATGGTGAATACAGAGGTGAACCAGAGCAAGTGGCCACTTTTGCGAATGGTGGGATATCAAGCAACATGCAGCAGATGCTTCAAAATGTAGCGGGAAGACCAATATCCAGGACAGAAGATTTGTTTGAATGCAACCTAATGAATACCATAACAAAACTTAAGGATGCTATTGACTTCTATTTAAAGCTCTCCCTGTTGACTATGACCAGTGAGGGTATTTGTGTCATGGTGGTGGTGGTTTCCAGTTTCCTATCACTACACATCCCTACGTTTTTCGTCCTGGAAATAGACAAAATAGACAGATTGGGATAGTAGGTTGGTAGATGCAGTGTTCTCACTAAACCATCTGATGCCCCTGAGAAAGAAGGGCTGGCTAAGGTTATCTGATTTAGAAGGCTATTTTATGGTGCTTTAGATGTTCAGTGTCCTCTCTTTCTGTTGTATGCATGTATTGAGCGAACTAAGTTTCCAAAAAGATCATAACCTGAAGATTAAAATACAAATGTGTAGTGGTGTCAGGTCTGTGGTTTAATTAAAAATGCAAGCAGGAATGGAAGATTTAAACTTATTCACCTTAATTATTTGCATTATAAGTGCATAACACCAGAATTAATAAGAACAATTAACCCAACTTCACTTTATCAGCAGGCAAGTGCCCAGTGCATGAGACTAGGAGGGAACACTTGTTTTATATGGTGTGGGAATATGAGATGCACTCCATTGTCTTGCATATTGTTGCAATTTTTATAGTGGAAGCTCAAAGCAGAAAGGATATAATAGCCCTTATGAAATGTATATTGACTTTCTTTGTCAGAAAAAAGATAAGGTGATCTTCAAAAGTTTTAATGTAGCTACAAAAGTGGCTAAAAATCAATTGCACTGGCTCTCGGTCGACAAACGCATCCCCTACAAGCTACTGACACCTACAAGGCACTGCACAACATAGGACAGGCCTACCTCAACCACCGCCTGACCTTCTACACCCCCACAAGACAGCTCCGATCCTCCCAACTCGCCCTTGCCGCCACCCACATATTCGGGAAGAGCACAGCCAGAGGCAGATCCTTCTCTTATCTCGCAGCCCGGACATGGAACACGCTCCCACTCCACCTCAGGCAGGCCACCTCGCTAAAGCAGTTCAGGAAGGATCTCAAGAACTGGCTTTTTGAATGAGCAGCATGCCTGCAGCAGCACCTTGAGACCCTACGGGTGATAAGTCGCGCTTTACATGTAATCGATTGATTGATTCGTGCCAGTGGCACAGCCTTCGTAGCCAGTCGAGAGGGGATGGAGTATCTTATTGCCCGAGTTGAGGTGAAAATCAATAGCAGTTCGGCCACTGTTGATGTGAGGGTGAGAGAGAAGCAAGGTGCTAGAGTCTTTTGGGCAATGATTTAATTGCCTCTAATTTAGACCCAGAACCAGAAGCCTACATGGCTTGAGCAACATCCGCTGTATTGATCAGAGCACAGGCTGCATGTCATTCTCTGGAAGAGACTCAGACCAGTCCCGATTTGCGGGTATAGGACCATGTAGTCAGTGGATCAGGGCACTGGCTTTGGCATCCACTGCCCCTGCTCCAGACGGGTAGCGGAATGAGGTACCGGAGCAACACCATGTGTTGAAGTCTGGGTCTCTACTACAGCTGCGGGGGCTGTTAACTGCTGGAGGGCCTACTTGGGAGGAATTCCACAAGGCACAAGTTAAGTGTCCTGCGCTTCTGGAACTGCAGGTCAGCAAAGGATTGTTGGGAAGACATTATTTTGGCTGAGAGGATTGCAAACTGCATAGTGAGCCTTTAAATCCTGAGTCAAGAGCTAGCTAGTTGTTTACTAGTGCACAGGAGCTTCCTGTTGCCACTGGCCCACAAAGTGCTCTTAGAGGGACACATCGCTTTAGAAATTATGTTCAAATTATATGTTGAATCCTCTTTCCCCACACATCCCACCAGGGATGTGTGGGGACACACAGAGATTCTGTAGGACCTGTCCTACTTGCAAGCTGAGTGTTAAGTTGGAGGGTAAGACTAGGGCACCCTTATTGCCTCTACCAGTTATAGATGCTCCATTTGAGTGGGAATAGACATTGTTTGTCCATTCAAACCATCCTCAGCATGAAGCAACAAGATTATCTCTGAGGAGGACAACTCAAGATTGGTAGCTAGGGCTCTATTAGGGATCTTCTCTAGGGTTGGATTTCCTAAAACAGTGATTTCTAACCCAGGAACCTACTTTATCTCCTGTTGCATGAAAGATCTGGGTGCAAAACTGGCGTGACTTACCATTTCTCCATTGGACTACTATCCACAGACCAATTGGTGGGTGGAGTGGTTAAATAAGACACTTAAAAGCATGATGGGAATACTACCAGAGAACCTCAGGAGGAGGTGAGACCTTCTCTTGCCATGTCTCTAATCCGCGTACAGGGAGATTCCTTATTAGGGAATGTGGTTTAGCACATTCGAGCTACTATTTGGACACTAGTCCAAGGACCACTCACACTGATTTGGGAAAGGTTGAAAGTAACTACTGAGTCACCTCAGAAGGATGTGGTGGACTTTGTGGTTGGCCTCAGGAAGTTGATAGCGCAATACATGTATCAGGTGAAGCAAAGCAAAGCAAAAGCTTCAGGCTAGCCAAGAGCTGATATGATAAGAAAGCATGCTAACTGGGTACCAGGAAGATCAGGGAGTGTTGGTGGTGAGGCCCATTTTCCAGTAGTTTTGGAGGGTAAGTGGTGTGAGCCAATAGAAAATAGTGGAGAGAGTGTGGCATATGAACATTGTGGAGGACACAACTTCTGGGTGCAGCATGGGAACCCAGAAGAGTGGTCCAGGTGAACTGGCTGAAGCCTTACCTCTGTTGAGATCGCAAAGTGACTCTTATGGCTGTGGCAGAGGGAGTTGAGTTTTGGGGATTTTTGGCCCCAGTCTAACATTTGTGTGACGTGTCTAAGACATTCCCTGGACGCAATTACCTGGTACGGGTTCAAGCAAATAGCACAGTGGTGGCAGCACACCATGTGTTAGCAATCATTGCCCGACCCAACTTTTTTTATCTATGTTACAAGAGTGTTGGCCTACCAGCCCACTTGTATAAAGTCTCTCTCCTACAGATGAATCCAGATCCTTGTTCTAATATCACAAGCGCATGTGTATATGTATGTGTGTTGTCTGTGTGTTACACCATTGAGCGTTTCTAAGTGAGCCAGGAAGCCTGCAAGGTCCATTTTGGAAGCCCCTGGCCTGTTTATGTGCGAGTTGAGATTACTTTCCCCAGACAGTTGAAGAATACTGCTGATATTCCTGAGACTTGAGGAAGGGAACCAAAACATGGAAGTGGGAAAGATGAGACAAGACCCCCCCTTAGAAATTCAATAAAGTCCTTTTGTTGCAGAGGGCTGATGATTAATCTCTCTGAGTACTGTCATTTAGTAGATGGTGTGGTGAAGGGTGGGACTGAGTCCCTGGTCTTCAGAATGTGAAGGGGCCTTTAGAAAGTGTCACACACATGTCAGTCTTGCTACTGCTTGGATAAGCCAGACTACATGTTGCTGGTGTCCATGAGAACCAGTTTGTGACCATATACTGCTCAGTAGTCTCCTTAATCAAGTTAAACAGATAATTATCCAAAACACAGTCTGGGGCAAAATGGTGTACTCGTCAAATGCGTGCCATGGGTGCAGCCCATATCTGGATATCTGGCCATTATGGTGTTGGTATTGGCTTGTCTGAGGGAGAAACCTTCAGTTTAGTTTAAAAACATTTAGCCTCCTTGTCGGAGCTGGAGGGTCCCAGTGACAAAGACTGGGCTATCACTGGGAGACCAATAATTTTTGTCCAAAGACTTGAAGATTGTCACCTAGGAAACCAGCTTCCTCTTTATCTTTTAGGCCTGATCGAAGAGCAGGTGATCAATGATGAGAATGTGCTTTACAGGGAAGCTGATTTTCCATCAACCATAAATGTCCTCACTCATTAACGGGGTACCATGACTTCACTGTAATTCTGTTTTGGTTAGGAGTAGGCAGTCTTGCGGAGAACTGAAATTCACCTCTTTGGCATTGGTGAACTCCTTCCAGGTGAGTCATGTCTCCATGGGTTTGTATGTAAGCTTGTGCATCCTCTCACCACCTGTATTTACTGTATTTGTGTAAAGTTCTGTGGCCACTGCCTCTCTGCTAACATGCCTGCATATGATGTATGTTACACTTTCTTTGCTACGTAGGATGACATTACTGAATTATCTGGCACGGAAAGGGAAGGACACGGGCCTCGTTGCAGCGGTCACCTTTTCTGTGGTGTGGAATACGTTAGAATCCAGCTCATCCTTGGAAGAGCCTCTAAACTTCTTTTTGTTTAATCAGCGCCTTACATACAGCTTATGCAAAGCCATCAACAGGTATATCATGTTCGTGTATGGCTGTGTGTGTGTCTTTCCTTTCTGTTTCTCACCATCAGGTATGTGGAGGTCATGTTGCTTTGCGTTCTTCCAGTACATCAGGTTGGTGTTAGCTCTCCTTCTATACATTCAGCGTACATGGAATGACTTTTGCTTGAGGTCACTCTTAGTTCTGTGCAGAATATTAACTGACATGAGTGAGTGCTGTCCTTTATGTTCCTTCTCATTTAGGGAGTGACTGTAGAGCGATGCCTGCACTATGTATGTACAGAAAGTGGTGTCTTGACTTCTCATATCTATATTTTTCAGTTTTAAGCTTGATGAAGTTGTTGCTGTCAGTGTTTAGCCCAGTAGAACTTTTGGGCTGCCTGCCATGAATAGAAGAGAGCTTGAATATTCTGTTTTGTGGGTGATGCAGCATGCTTTAAATGTGATGGAGGCGGACAGAGAGAGCAAGTGGAGTTCTTAGAGGGTGGGTGAGATTCTGTCAAACTTCCTTAGATCTTCATCAGCCTGGCAGCGGGAATCGGGAAACTCTTCTAGGGTCGGTGTGATTCCAGAGTAGTTCTCCTGTTAGGTGAGGCAGGATCAGGGCTTGTTCAGGTTTTCTGAAATCACCTTCGGGGAGAAAAACTTATACCTTGACGAGTTGGTGCTAAATGGTTTGTGTCTTTTTTTCAGATGTACGTTCTCATACTGAGGGTGGTGTTAATGTAGAACCTCAGGTTATGGTTCAGTTGAACAGTCAGGGAGTGACAATGCTGAGGTTCATTGCTGAAAGCTCCATCTGCACATGCTTGTTTGCTCTTATTGTCAATTAGAAGAAACTATGAGCTTTATTTGCAGTTTGGCAGAAGGTTACTCTGTTGCAATGTTATGGATATCCCATCCACCTTATTACGAGTGAAATCCGATATAATGCTCTGGTAATAATACAGATGGGATAACTGTTCATGTTTGTGATAGAGTAACCTGCCCACTGAACTATAAATCAAACCCTCTGTCTGAAAATGCGAATCAAATACGACTCATATATGCCGGCCTGGATGGTGGTGAAAGTATATTTGATACAGATCATTTTAGTTCCTCGTCTTATTTGTACGTATATTTACGTGTGGTCTGCTTACTGATGGATCTTGATGTTGTGTTTACCATCTATTGGAGCTCCCAGGGTTTGCATTTGAAGGTTACTGGGGATAGGATGGTGCCTTAGGGTCTCCAAAGGACCCAGAGAGGCATCATGATCCCACAGTGCTATTGCGTTGAGCTGGGATTCCCTTGAAGCCCATCGTTAAGGAAAAGATGCTGAGTGACGTTTTATGATTGAAGGTGACGAAGGCTCCTGACAGAACCTGCAGGAAGAGGTGACCTGGCCTGTCATGGTCGGGGTGTTATCGACTACTTGAATAGTGGCCGCCTAAGTCCTGCAATGGGGTATAAATCGAGACTGGTAACCTTGGTGAAGCCTGGAGCTCAGTGGCAGCTTCCTTTTTAGTGATCTAAGCCTAGAATGGTAGGCGCGTGATTGCATGGCCAGGTTGTCGGGGTCCATGTTGGGGTTTGGGGGATCACCAAATAGAAGGATGTGTACTAAGGCTGACTCTTTTTTTATGCATATTTGTACATTCTTTGCACTTGGATGCAAACTCGCTGCTTTATCGACACATTTACTGTGTCCAGATGGATTTGCATATCTTCTTTACTAAAATTTGTTTTCATCTTCTAGACACAGAAAAGTCATGGAAAGCAAGGTGGATGTGGACCATGTGCTGAAGGTAAGATTCTGAGGCCTCGTACCCCTCTCCGATTATCAATGAGTTATGCATCCATCCATATAGCATCTATAAGACGTGCCCTCTCTGTGCACTCCTTTTATCTGTAACTGCTTCCCTCTCCATTCACCACTTTCTTTTCACCCAGATCTCTTAACTCCAAATATCTTTCAAACCCTTTCCTCACTATTCACTATGTACTTTACCTTGATTCTGCCCTTACCCCCAAATCAGTTTAAACACCTGCTTTTCTCACTTTGTCTCTCCCCCCTCCCATTATTCTCTTGTCTAAATTTTTTTTGAGGTTTTGAGCCCTTTTCCGCACTATTGGACCTCTTCACAAAGGTAAATCTGCTTGTAAACATACATTTACGACCAAAGTTTCATGTTTTATATCTGACACTAATTCACAAAGAGATTCCTGGCAGACATAAAACCTTTTCAATGTGCGGGGATCTTTGCAGCTGTAATTCCCACTCAAGGAGTGAGGAGTGGCATTCAAAGGTGGCAGTTGCCTTGGATGTTTGTCAACGCCCACAAAGTCACACGTTTGTGGGACTTTTCATACTACAATGCATCTCCTTTCCACACTGGAAATGATTGGACATATTCTCCAGCACAAGGAAGGGGGAAAGATCATCTCTAGATCTGTTGGGAGAGTAGAGGAATGTCTTTCTCCATGAGGAAAAGTATTTTAGCTGCAAAGAAAAAAAGCTGTAGCTGGACAGGGATCCTGTTCCTGCTGCGAGGAGCTCTCTGCATTAGAGAACTCCCTCCAGTAATAAATAGATCCTACTGGAAAGATCACATGACATTCGCAGGCCTAGACACCTGCAACTAGCACTTGTGAATTCCAAAAAGTAGGAAACATTTGTTCAGGCAGAGGCCTAGACCATTTTCCTGAACATTTCCTGCTCCTTTTTAGGGTCGAGCCTGCGTTGCATGCGCTCGCGCATGCGTATCGCAGCAAGACTCTTTTATATTTTGAAAAGGGCTCGGAGCCCTGTCAACTTCACGTCACTGTTTTTTATTGGTTTGTGGGCTTGCCTAATAAAATCTGCTTGCTTTCATTAGTCGAAGACACGCATACGTCATGCCTTTTCCGGTGGCTAGCCCTCCTTGAGCGCAGCGACCAAGTACAGAAAACATGCGAGGCTCGCTGTTTTCCATCAGGCTCGTGGACTTCTTTTTCTCTAATTCACGAGCGCGATCTCGCTTGGCAGAAGTCGAGCGCTTTACATAGTTAATTTCACTTTTTCGGGTTATGTACATAAATGCACTTTTGCCCGATAGGTGAAAAGTCGGGTTAGGAGTTTACAACGTGATCCGCTCTAACATGAGCAAACGCGAGACCCATTGCATTGTAAATGCTTGTTTTTTTTTATTATTGATGAATCGGGCCAGACAGTTTCACTGAGGCTCCTAACCCATTTTCGAATGTATTTTCACACCTCATTGTTTTTTACAGTTTGTTCATTCTGGCTCTTTCCACCATCTTTCTCACTTTGTTTCTGTATACGTCTCCCCCTTTTTCTTTTACTCCTGTTTATTAGTCCTGTTTTTTTTTCTCTCTCTCCCTCTTTCTCTCACAGTTGTGGTTTTTGTGCTTCATGGCCTTGAGATTACAAGTGTTGGCAAGAGATTCGGATGCCTTTAAGTAGCTTACAGAAGAATGTGGGGTCTTAAATCTAATGACCAGCTGACTGGTTTTCATGTTCTGCCAACTCGGGGTTTTCGTCCAAAAGAATGCAGATCTTGTGTTAATAATCCGGCGTTGTGAAGTTTGATTCTGTGGTCAGTTTCTTGTTACTTAACCTGGGCAGAGAAGGAGGAAGAGACTCTTTTTATGCCTTGCACAGTGTTAACCCCTTCGCTGCCAGGCCTTTTCCCCTCCCGTGCCGAGCCTTTTTATGGCTATTTGGGGCAGTTCTCGCTTAGGCCCTCATAACTTTTTGTTCACATAAGCTACCCACGCCAAATTTGCGTCCTTTTTTTCCAGCGTCCTAGGGATTCTAGAGGTACCAGACTGTGTGGGTTCCCCTGAAGGAGACCAAGAAATTAGCCAACATACAGCGAATATGTTTTTTTTTTTTTTTTTTTAAAAAGGGCTGCAAAAGACGGCTCAGGGTTTTTTCCCTGAAAATGGCATCAACAAAGGGTTTGCGGTGGTAAGATCACCATCTTCCCAGCTTTCAGGAACAGGCAGACTTGAATTAGAAAACCCAATTTTTCAATAACATTTTGACATTTTACTGGGACATACCCCATTTTTACTATTTTTTGTGCTTTCAGCCTCCTTCCAGTTAGTGGCCAAAATGGATGAGAAACCAATGCTGGATCCCAGAAAGCTAAATATTTCTGAAAAGTAGACAAAATACTGAATTAAGCAAGGGGTCATTTGTGTAGTTACTACAAGTGTTTCCTACAGAACATAACAGCTGAAATAAAACAATATTGAAATTGAGGTGAAAAAAGCAGCAGTTTTTCTCCATCTTTACTCTGTAGCGTTTTCCTGTGATGTCAGATTTTTTAAAGTAATATACTGTTACGTTTGCTGGACTCTTCTGGTTGCGGGGATATATAGGGCTTGAAGGTTCATCAAGAACCCTAGATACCCAGAGCCAATAGATGAGCTGCACCTTGCAATGGGTTTTCATTCTATACCGGGTATACAGCAATTCATTTGCTGAAATATAAAAAGTGAAAAATAGGTATCAAGAAAACCTTTGTATTTCCAAAATGGCCACAAGATAAGGTGTTAAGAAGCAGCGGTTATTTGCACATCTCTGAATTTCAGGGTGCCCATACTAGCATGTGAATTACAGGGCATTTCTCAAATAGACGTCTTTTTTACACACTGTCTTACATTTGGAAGGAAAAAATGTGGAGAAAGACAAGGGGCAATAACTCTTGTTTTGCTATTCTGTGTTCCCCCATGTCTCCCGATAAAAATGGTACCCCACTTGGGTGGGTAGGCCTAGCGCCCGCAAAAGGAAATGCCCCAAAACAAAATGTGGACACATCACATTTTCACAACGAAAACAGAGCTGTTTTTTACAAAGTGCCTAGCTGTGGATTTTGGCCTGTAGCTCAGCCGGCACCTAGGGAAACCTAGCAAACCTGCACAGTTTTGAAAACTAGACACCTAGGGGAATCCAAGATGGGGTGACTTGTGGGGCTCTGACCAGGTTCTGTTACCCAGAATCCTTTGCAAACCTCAAAATGTGGCCAAACACTTTTTCCTCTCATTTCGGTGACAGAAAGTTCTGGAATCTGAGAGGAGCCGCAAATTTCCTTCCACCCAGCGTTTCCCCAAGTCTCCCGATAAAAATGGTACCTCACTTTTGTGGGTAGGCCTACTGCCCGCGAAAGGAAATGCCCTAAAACACTATCTGGACACATAAAAATGATCAAAAACAAAACTACCTGTTTTTTGCGGGGGGCACCTGCGTTTTTGGTCCTGGGCTCAGCAGCCATCTAGAGAAACCTACCAACCCCAGACATTTCTGAAAACTAGACACCTGAGGTAGTCCAGGGAGGTGTGATTTGCTTGGATCCCCCAATGTTTTCTTACCCAGATCCCCCAATGTTTTCTTACCCAGAATCCCCAGCAAACCTCAAATTTAGCTAAAAAATCAAATTTTTCCAACATTTCTGTGTGGGATTACCGCACTGGGACAAATTTTATACCACTCAACATTCCCCTCAGTCTCCCTGTAAAAATGATACCTCATTTGTGTAGGTGGGCCAAGTGCTTGTGAAAGGGAAGAGCCAAAAACATGTCGATATTGAGGGGGAACCAAAGGAGGTCCAAAAGGGCAGTTTGCAAAAAAACATTTTTAGGCTGACAAGTGCAGCAGAATTTTTATCGGTATAGATGAGACAGTGCTCGGTGGTAGGAATTTTGTGGATTCCTGCAGATTCCGGAAGGTTCCATCACAAAAACGTGGGAAAAATGTGTGATTTCCAGCCAAGTTGGAGGTTTGCAGGACATTGTGGGTACGAAAATAGTGCGGGGTGCATGTGAGGAACACCACCCTGGGCTCACCCAGATGTTTAGTTTTCAGATGTGTCTAGGTCTTGTGGATTTTTCTACATGGCAGCGTCCCAAAGTCCATAAAGTGTAGCCCTCACCATTCCAAGTGGGATTTTGAGAGTTAGCCAAGCTCTCATGGCCCAAATGTAAAACCAAAAACCAAAATAATCAAATGTCTTCTTGCTTGTTGTGGGATAAGATGTTTTAGAGTGCGGGGAGAGCTGAAAGACTGTTACTCCCTTCAGTTGGGGTGGGGGCATAACCAGGCCCATACTGGTTGGTATAAGTCGAAAGTCAGGGCACTCATGAATCATAGTCCATATTGTAATGGTAAAGAATTTTTGTACAAATGGAAATCATGAAACAGGATCTTCAATTTAATCTCAAAAAATAAATTACAACATAGTGATAGGAAACAATCCTTAATGTAGATATATCTGAGACTACGACAGCCGATAAGTAGTCATGTAGCAACAAACGCCAACACGTGTTTCGTCTTGTGAACTACGAAACGCCGTGCGATTACCTGAACACGGCTTTCCCCCTTTTCATTTTTCTTCGTCATAATAGGTTAATTTTGGCGCTATAGGTGTCTCAACTACCTGCCATTTCTCTATCCCAATTACCACAAGATACCTGTGATTTCTTGAGAATACTTTCATGATAGATGGCCTTACTGTAGCTCAGCCCTGATGAAGTCTTTGAGATATATCTCTCACAAGACGAAACACGTGTTGGGGTTTGTTGCTACATGACTACTTATCGGCTGTCGTAGTCTCAGATATATCTACATTAAGGATTGTTTCCTATCACTATGTTGTAATTTATTTTTTTAGATTAAATTGAAGATCCTGTTTCATGATTTCCATTTGTACAAAAATTCTTTACCATTACAATATGGACTATGATTCATGAGTGCCCTGACTTTCGACTTATCTCTGTTCAGTTTCTTCGGAAACTTTAGAGGTCCAGGGAAGATCCTCTTGCCGGGAGCACCGTGCCTTACCTGCTGTGTTTATGTGTTAATATGTGGATTCACTGTGAGCGCCCAAGTGCTATGTCCTTTCTTCCTGGTTGCTAGTGTTTTGGCCATACTGGTTGGTAGCCACCACCCCAATATTTTGTTTTTTTTATATATTCCCTGGCTTCTAGTAGACTTCCCCGCCCCCCCCCCCCCCCCCCAGGGTGTGGATCGGGGTAATTGCCCCATCTGCCCACTGGTGGGCAGAACAACTTTGGCCCCATTTATTTGGGGTGGGGGTATGGCCATACCCCCACCCTCTTATTTTGGAAAAATAAATTTGTCCCTTCCCTCCACCCTCCTCCCCCCCCCCCCCGGGAGTGACCCTTGCCTAGGGGGTCTCTCCCCTTGCATGAAATTGGCGCAAAAAAAAGATCCCTGGTGCCTAGTGGTTTCAGCCCCCCTCGGGGGCAGATTGACCTTACAAAAATCGGCCAATCTGCCCCGAGGGGGGGCAGAAATGGTCTAAATACAATTTGCCCCCCCCCCCCCCAGGGGAGCGACTCTTGCCTAACGGGTCGCTCCCCATCTCTTAAAAAAAAAAAAAAAAAATTATCACTGGCGCCTATGGCCTAAACATAATTTGCCCCCTAGGGGACCGACCCTTGCCTAAGGGGTCGCTCCCCACCTCTAAAAAAAAAATAAAAAAAAAATGATCCCTGGCGCCTAGAGGTTTCTGCCCCCAGGGGGCGCAGAAAAGGCCTTGAAAAAAAATGCCACCCTGGGGAGCGACCCTTGCCCAAGGGGTCGCTCCCCTCATGCCAATTTCCTTTTACAGAATAATCCCTGGTGTCTAGTGGGCATTTCAAAGGGAAGGAAATTCCTTTCCTTCCCTTTGAAGCCTCTCAGGCCCCCATCACATGATCAGAAGAGAAATGCTTGATCACGCTGGAAGCTATGGGAGGCGGCCTCTGTGAGGTCAGCGCGCGATCGCGCGCTGACGTCACGGGGGTGTCGGGGGAGGAAGGGGAAGGGCTTCCCCTTCCATCCCTGCCTTTGGGGGGGTGGGAGGGAAGATAACAGAGGGAGTGCTAGCGCTTCCTCTGAGCTCTGTGCCCAGGACGTAATGGTTACATCCTCAGCACACGCGCACTGTGCCGCGGGACGTAACCATTACGTCCACAGCACAGAAGGGGTTAAAAGAGCCATTTTGACAAGTCAGTTTGTGCTATTTCTTCTCATTCTCCTGGATGTCATTGTAGAAGTTTATCTGTTTAGTTCATCATAGTTTATTGGCATGACCTAAGGTGCTACAAATGTCAGCAAAGGTTGACACATTGAATGGATTTACAATGTTGTAGGTTTGTGAATTTGAGCCCTTTGTGATGTCACACAGTATTATGCTGGTTTTTCTGTAACTGATTTGATTTTCCCTCCAAAATATCTTGAGTTTCTCTTTATGCCTAGTGAAAGTCATGATCTTGCAGAAGGATTCCTTGGAGTAGAGGCTTCTTGTTTCCTCCTGTGGGGGCAGTGATCTATGAATTACATAGTTGATTCATACAAGGCATCAGTTCTGTTTGACAGGCGTTGTGCATTGCTTTGATGTGGACAGTCACAGTTATTTTTTAGAAAAGCAGGAGTATGTGCTTGTTGGTTCATTGTTGTGCATGGGCAGGTCCCCAGACTTTCTTGCTATTGAGAAACATTTGTTTGATACTTCCATGGAATTTATATATGTATTAGTACTTGGAATTCATAAAGCGCAATGACCAACAAACAAGTGTATGTTGGCGCTGATAAAACCAAGAAAAAACACCAGAAAGCCATGACCCGCTATGGAAGTAGAGGGCACATATGAAAAGACCTAACTAAGCCGTAAATCCATGGAAACAGCCAAGTCTTTAAAGGTTTATGAAACTATGGTAATTTTTACTCTGTACTCGGATGGCACGCAGTAGAGTTCCATGTGTGTCTCTTACCTGCGGATATGTGGTCATGGACTGGAAAGCCCACATGGATTTCTGTGAATTCACCAGCGGTGCTGAGTGTTATTCCCAAGAAGTGCTCAGTAATTAGTGTTTGATACTTCACCTGTTTAGCCTAAACTGTCATGAGGTTGTTTACTGTGGATTTTTGCCTGGTTCATCATGATTTGTGCTGTGTTTTCAGAATCTATAGGTGGTAGTAATTTTGCTGTGTGTCCAGGGCATCTTAGTTAGGAAGAACAACTTGTCTGCGTAGAACAGCCAGTTACTCACTCCGCATGCGTGAGATAACCCAGAGGTTGTTCGTCAGGGTGGCAGAACATTTGCCCCGGATTGCTGCATTCTCATATGTTTATATATTTTATAAGGAACATCTATCGGCCATAATCGGCCACCCTGGTGCTGAAACATTTTAGTATGCCCCTGTGGATATTGGAGTCCAGACAGTTGTTTTTTTGTAGGACTTGCCTGCCAGACAGTGCAAGCTGCCTGGTTGTGAAAGACCAATTGTGGGTTTACCTGGAATTTACAGTGGGTTTACAGCCCGCCCATTTCTTACCATTGGTTGGCTTTATTGCCACTCTTCTTTGCTTTCTTCTTATTCAATGGTTTTACTTGCCCCATCTTTTTCATATATGTGTCCCTGCCCTGGCGCATAGCTTTTTCACCATCCTTTTGCTTTTCTGAATTACAACCTTCGACTGCTCAATTTTTTGGAAACTACTTTTTCATTATGGTTAAGCTCTCCATGAGAGTGTATGTGTTTTTCTAGCTATCTCCCTTCTCCACTTTCCATACCACCCTACCGATGTTCTCCATGTTGCTCTCACCTTATGTACTTCTGCTCCCCAAATCATCTCCCTGCCCCTGTATTACTTTCTCCATTCTGCACTTCTCCCCCTACGAAAAACCCTCATTTGCGCTGTTGCTCTCTCCCTTGTGTGCTCTCCCTGCAACCCCGCTATATTCTTCTGTCCCTCGTGTGCTTTCCCCCTACAACCACCTACACTCTTCTTCCTCCTGTGCTTCCCCCGCAACCCGAACTCCAAGCTTCATATGGCTCTCTCCTTTGTGTGCTTCCCCCACCCGTGCTGTGTTGCTCTCTCCCTTTTGTGCTTCCCACATAGAGCCCTCCCACCCATTCTCTGTTGCTCTCGCCAAAGTGTGCTTCTCCCCCATGCACCTTATCTCCAAACAGCACTGGTAAAGGTCCCCACCATTCAGTCTGCCTCCGAAGGTAGTTGTAAGACTGTCGACACCAGGAGTGGATCCTGAGGGTAGTGAGACGCAAGTAATAGGATTTCTTGTGCGGTCAGTTGTCCTGTGCCACTTAGCCAGGCATAGTTGAAGAGCTCATGGGAGCCTCCAGATGGAACTGGTGTCCCAGTCATAGTAGGGCTGAGGGTCCTACTCCACTGTTTCAAACTACTTTTGTCATATTTTGGATCTTGAATATGATAAGATACTCTATCTTGACAAAATCAGGCTACCGTGTAACTGATCCTGGTCATTCCCCATACAGGGTCCGACTGGGCCCAATGTATTTGTAAAATGTCCTTTTGAAACTACCATTCTCCCGGTGGTTGAGCGGAAGTTCATAAGGTTAATTGGGAGGTGTTTTCAGAAACTTTAGTCAGTTATTTTTTTCTCGCCTCTTCAGTATTTTCCGTCGGGTTCCACTTCTCAGGGTGACCGGTACTGCAGGGGATTCATCTGCCATTTCACCCCCAGTTCAGCTTTTACCTGTTTCAGGGAGGCTCTCTCCGGAGAGGTGGACCTGGGAGGTCACATGGTAGATGAATGGGGTGCACTTTTAGCTCATGCCACACTTTTGGTTTCATGGTTGCACCATAGTCCGATTCCCAGTAAAAGAAGGTTCAGAAAGAGTTGGATGAACATGTGAAAAATCCACAATAGTTTAACATGTCTCTGTTTCGAGCCCCATCATGTGGGTATAACAGCTGTTTTATTGCAGCCTCTCCCTTTCACTTTCTCAAGTCTGACTCCCTCTTTCTTGACAAATTTGTTTCTCTTTTTGACCTCCAGGTGTTTTAACTTGGTCTTCCCCTCTACTTGTCCCATTCTATAATTATTCACCTTCCTTGGATAGTGCTTTTTCAGTCTCACTGTGTTTGGCTCTAACATTGTGCAGTATCTCTCTCTCTCTCTCTTTTTCTTTTTCTGTTTCTTTCTCTTTCTGTTTCTGGCCCTTCTCGCTCTTCAGGTATCGCTCACATCCGCACTTGTCTTTGTTTCAGGCACGGTCCATCAGGGAGTTTGATGAGCGCTACACCTCAGTAGTCTTTGGGTACAAGACCTGTGAGGAGTATTATCAGGAAGCCAGTCCTGACTACAAGCTGAGTGAGATCTCCGTACCCCTCCTCTGTCTGAATGCTAGCGATGACCCCTTCTCGCCCTGCCACAGTGAGTACTCTACGGTACAGCGAGCGCGGATTGTGGTGTAACTGATCCATGTATCTCAGCTTAGGTGGGATTTTTGCACACCATGCCGCTCCATCTTGTGTCTTCGTACCTAGGTTAATTGCAGAAAAGCGCTTTTGCTACATAAAAAGTAATGGTGTCCAGGCTTTTCGAACAGCAGCTCTTCATAGCAGGGTTCACACTGAAGGAATGCGATCACTTTTGGACATTGGCCGATTGCCCCAAGGACAGACCTTTAAAGTGAGGAGGGTTTCCTCTATATCACATGGAGCTCATCCGCACTGTACCTTTGATGTTGTGACATAGGAAGATTGTCCTATCGTGAGGGTCAGGCCCTGCGTAGTCGCAACTCACTGTGCGAAAAACAAAAGGGAAATCCAGAGAAAGTCCAGAGAGTGATGCTGAAGTAGGAGTGGGGCAATGCAGAACTAGAGCCATAAAAAGAGCCCACGAAAGGTATCAGATAGCCATTAATGTGGAAGTAGAGACCAGTGGTGTAACGATACCTGAGAAGACCCCACCGTACTCCTGTTATACTGGATGGACTGTTGCACCACCCTCGTGTATCCTGCACCTCACTATCTCTAGAATATATGAGATTTTATAAAAATGTACCTTCAAAGCAGTTGTCTAATGTAATCATAACTTGAGATGCTAGAGAAATGTTTCCATGTAAGTCAGTTTTGCATTACATAACAGACTGACTGCTTTAGAGGTCTTGCTATCCAGAGAGTGGGGAATCCCAGGCCTGCATGCAATAGCAGGTTCATGTCTAAACCTAAGATGAAGATGAAGATGAGGATGCCTGGCCATGATCTTCTGATAGCGTCCTTAGGAGGAGACGTGCTTCGCTAGAGCCAGATCAGCTTTTATATTCCTCCAAGATGTGCGCACCGTTCTGCGAGTTACACTTTTGTTCGCAGTTTTTTGCTTTTGGATTTTAAAACACATTTCACTGTTTTGGACTGCAGCACATACGAAGAGGGGACTAATTAGACAAGAGCATGGACACTGAGGGAGAAGGAAATTTGGAAGATTAGGGGCAATGTCTCTGCAGCACATATAACTTGCTGTTGTGATGAAATGAGTATTTTTATGTACATTTGTATTGCTACGTACTGGTGTTACAGCCATTTCCAAGTATTATACAAATACTATAATAGATGACTCGTTCAGTAGTGCTGCTTCCGATGTCTGTCTGTAAACTGCAAGCCACTGAAATGGATCCTAATCGATCCACACAGACGTTCATCCTCTGAAGTTCAATACAATTAAAACCATTAAGTTGGAATATTACCAATAATTGCTATTGATGTTGCTTAGGAGCTTATTCATGGTGGCATTAAAGTCTGTAGACATGTTTATAGAGGTTGATATAGTATGTTTGAAAGACGACATGTGACACAAGCATAAACTTTGTCTGATTGCCAGAAACCAGCTTTTTTCTACAACCATGATTTGGAAGAAGGTATCAAAACATATATTCTGGGTCCAAAAAAGGAAATAAAAAATGTTCCTTGCTGCACAAATAACTTAGGAACAATCCTAGTGAACCATTGTTCTATACTACTTCGATCACCGGAGTTCCCAACATGGGCGAGCCTGGCGCATTGGCACAGAACAATCTCAGTCCTTGGGAATATCTTTTGCAAACATATACAGGGTGCTTATGATCTGCTTCCTTAAAAAATGATTTAAAAAAACAGAGACTTCAAAGGGTGCATCTCCAGAGAGCCTGTTTCATATGTTGAGGGTTTGCAGAGTAAACAATTGTTTCCTGTGATGCTTATTGGACATCAGGGCTCCTGGTATATTCTAAGAACGATGCCCTCATGCTTCGATGGCGCCCATTTTAGATCATATGAAAGTTCTGCTTGAGGTGCCAGGGAAATTTCCCTCTAAGAAAACTGTTTTTTTTTCCATCCAAGGGAAAAAACCTTAAAATAAATCATTGGATCTGCAAAATCACCCCAAGAGGAGTCGCTGTTTGATTAAAACGTAGAACTCCTAGAGCTCCTTAGTCCCCTCATTGATGCCATTGACTACAGTTCAGTTGAGAGCTCTGTCCTCCCACACTTCTGTGATAACAGTGCCTGGTGCAGATCAGGAAAGGGGTGTTGTGAGAACTCAATGAAGATGTTGGTACTGACATCAGTACGTGCTACAGGGGAGTAAAGGAGAAACCTTTGAGAGCTATGCGTATGTCTCCTTACTGTGATACTGTCCCACGCTGTGGGGCAGGAGAGAGATGTACTTTAAGAGCCCATCGGAGAGCTGAGGTCTAGGATTGTGATACCCAGGGTAGGTGTTAGTAAGGTGGATCTTGGGCATGGTGGAAATTAGGACAGGGATGCACTTTAAGAGATCAGCAGATGTCTCAGTACTGAGAGCCCAGTACATACTACTCTCTTACTTGTCTGCAGTAGCCGTACTTATGCACAGTGACACTTGATGGGCTGTGCATCCACCGCATCACCAAACCAAAGACACCACAATTATCATAACTCATCTAAGCCGATTGATTAACAATGCTCTTTCAACCAGGCAACCTGAGGGCCCCAGGAACTCGATGAAAGCTAGAACGAGTCACAACCTCTCTGGGGTATGAAACACAATGTGCAACCGGAGCATCCAGAAAAGGGCTCCAGGCCTTTTAGTCTGTATGAAAAATGCTACATGAATACCAACACAATACAACCTAGTACAATACAACTCCGACTGGGGAAAATAGAGGTACCTTGTGAGAGCTCAATTACAGTTTGAGAACTTGGAGTGAGTTACATTAGCTAAGGGCACAATTGAATCTAGGGTGCTTTCAAAAGATAACTATACGCAGATCAATAAATCCGTCAGGGTGCCAGAGCAGGCTTGGGAGAATTCAGCAGCCTACAAAATGGTAAAGACATCAACAAAGATTTACACCTCTCCTTGCCTTACAGTGACCACACACTGTTTGTTATATGTCACAACTGACAGGTGCTGAACTAGATAAAAAAAAATCCCTTTTCCGAGTTTTCCATCTCCTGCCCCCACTTCACCTCTTACCTGCCACACCTCCACATGGGGGGGCACATCAAACAAAGACAAAGGAAGCTAAAGAAAGTCGTCAAGCAACTGCTCTGTGTGGCTTTCCAACCAAAGAGTAAACAGAAAGGCATCAGATTTAAAGAAAATGTAAGAGAAAGTTGGAAGCTTCAAGCATCTCCTTGTGCCTTTGGTGCTTGGTCCTTGTCTCTTTGGTGCTTGGTCCTGTCTCTTTGGTGCTTGGTCCTGTCTCTTTGGTGCTCGGTCCTTGTGTCTTTGGTGCTTGGTCCTTGTGTCTTTGGTGCTTGGTCCTTGTGTCTTTGGTGCTTGGTCCTTGTGTCTTTGGTGCTTGGTCCTTGTCTGTTTGGTGCTTGGTCCTGTCTCTTTGGTACTCGGTCCTTGTGTCTTTGGTACTCGGTCCTTGTGTCTTTGGTACTCGGTCCTTGTGCCTTTGGTGCTCGGTCCCTGTCTGTTTTGTGCTTGGTCCTGTCTCTTTGGTGCTTGGTCCTGTCTCTTTGGTGCTTGGTCCTTGTGTCTATGGTGCTCGGTCCTTGTGTCTATGGTGCTCGGTCCTTGTGTCTTTGGTGCTCGGTCCTTGTGCCTTTGGTGCTCGGTCCTTGTGCCTTTGGTGCTCGGTCCTTGTGCCTTTGGTGCTCGGTCCTTGTGCCTTTGGTGCTCGGTCCTTGTGCCTTTGGTGCTTGGTCCCTGTCTCTTTGGTGCTTGGTCCCTGTCTCTTTGGTGCTTGGTCCTGACTCTTTGGTGCTTGGTCCTTGTCTCTTTGGTGCTTGGTCCTTGTCTCTTTGGTGCTTGGTCCTGTCTCTTTGGTGCTCGGTCCTTGTGTCTTTGGTACTCGGTCCTTGTGTCTTTGGTACTCGGTCCTTGTGCCTTTGGTGCTTGGTCCCTGTCTCTTTGGTGCTTGGTCCCTGTCTCTTTGGTACTTGGTCCTGTCTCTTTGGTGCTCGGTCCTTGTGTCTATGGTGCTCGGTCCTTGTGTCTATGGTGCTCGGTCCTTGTGTCTATGGTGCTCGGTCCTTGTGTCTATGGTGCTCGGTCCCTGTGTCTATGGTGCTCGGTCCTTGTCTCTTTGGTGCTCGGTCCTTGTCTCTTTGGTGCTCGGTCCTGTGTCTTTGGTGCTTGGTCCTTGTCTCTTTGGTGCTTGGTCCTTGTCTCTTTGGTGCTTGGTCCTTGTCTCTTTGGTGCTTGGTCCTTGTCTCTTTGGTGCTTGGTCCTTGTCTCTTTGGTGCTTGGTCCTGTCTCTTTGGTGCTCGGTCCTGTCTCTTTGGTGCTCGGTCCTTGTGTCTTTGGTACTCGGTCCTTGTGTCTTTGGTACTCGGTCCTTGTGTCTTTGGTACTCGGTCCTTGTCTCTTTGGTGCTTGGTCCTTGTCTCTTTGGTGCTTGGTCCTTGTCTCTTTGGTGCTTGGTCCTTGTCTCTTTGGTCCTTGTGCCTTTGGTCCTTGGTCCTTGTGCCTTTGGTCCTTATGCCATTGGTGCTTGTGCTTTTGGTGCTTGGTCCTTGTTGCTTGGTCCTTGTGCGTTTGGTCCTTGTGCGTTTGGTGCTTAGTCCTTGTGTCTTTGGTTCTTGGTCCTTGTGTCTTTGGTGCTTGGTCCTTGTGCCTTTGGTGCTTGGTCCCTGTCTCTTTGGTGCTTGGTCCTTGTGTCTTTGGTGCTTGGTCCTTGTGTCTTTGGTGCTTGGTCCTTGTCTCTTTGGTGCTTGGTCCTGTCTCTTTGGTACTCGGTCCTTGTGTCTTTGGTACTCGGTCCTTGTGTCTATGGTGCTCGGTCCTTGTGTCTTTGGTGCTCGGTCCTTGTGTCTTTGGTGCTCGGTCCTTGTGTCTTTGGTGCTCGGTCCTTGTGTCTTTGGTGCTCGGTCCTTGTGTCTTTGGTGCTTGGTCCTTGTGCCTTTGGTCCTTGTGCCTTTGGTCCTTGTGCCTTTGGTCCTTGTGCCTTTGGTCCTTGTGCCTTTGGTGCTTGGTCCTTGTTGCTTGGTCCTTGTGCGTTTGGTGCTTGGTCCTTGTGCGTTTGGTGCTTGGTCCTTGTGCGTTTGGTGCTTGGTCCTTGTGTCTTTGGTGCTTGGTCCTTGTGTCTTTGGTGCTTGGTCCTTGTGTCTTTGGTGCTTGGTCCTGTGTCTTTGGTACTCGGTCCTTGTGTCTTTGGTACTCGGTCCTTGTGTCTTTGGTACTCGGTCCTTGTGTCTTTGGTACTCGGTCCTTGTGCCTTTGGTGCTCGGTCCCTGTCTCTTTGGTGCTTGGTCCTGTCTCTTTGGTGCTTGGTCCTGTCTCTTTGGTGCTTGGTCCTGTCTCTTTGGTGCTTGGTCCTTGTGTCTATGGTGCTCGGTCCTTGTGTCTATGGTGCTCGGTCCCTGTGTCTTTGGTGCTTGGTCCCTGTGTCTTTGGTGCTTGGTCCTTGTGCCTTTGGTGCTCGGTCCTTGTGTCTTTGGTACTCGGTCCTTGTGCCTTTGGTGCTCGGTCCCTGTCTGTTTTGTGCTTGGTCCTGTCTCTTTGGTGCTTGGTCCTTGTGTCTATGGTGCTCGGTCCTTGTGTCTATGGTGCTCGGTCCTTGTGTCTTTGGTGCTCGGTCCTTGTGCCTTTGGTGCTCGGTCCTTGTGCCTTTGGTGCTCGGTCCTTGTGCCTTTGGTGCTCGGTCCTTGTGCCTTTGGTGCTCGGTCCTTGTGCCTTTGGTGCTTGGTCCCTGTCTCTTTGGTGCTTGGTCCCTGTCTCTTTGGTGCTTGGTCCTGACTCTTTGGTGCTTGGTCCTTGTCTCTTTGGTGCTTGGTCCTTGTCTCTTTGGTGCTTGGTCCTGTCTCTTTGGTGCTCGGTCCTTGTGTCTTTAGGTACTCGGTCCTTGTGTCTTTGGTACTCGGTCCTTGTGCCTTTGGTGCTTGGTCCCTGTCTCTTTGGTGCTTGGTCCCTGTCTCTTTGGTGCTTGGTCCCTGTCTCTTTGGTACTTGGTCCTGTCTCTTTGGTGCTCGGTCCTTGTGTCTATGGTGCTCGGTCCTTGTGTCTATGGTGCTCGGTCCTTGTGTCTATGGTGCTCGGTCCTTGTGTCTATGGTGCTCGGTCCCTGTGTCTATGGTGCTCGGTCCTTGTCTCTTTGGTGCTCGGTCCTGTGTCTTTGGTGCTCGGTCCTGTCTCTTTGGTGCTCGGTCCTTGTGTCTTTGGTACTCGGTCCTTGTGTCTTTGGTACTCGGTCCTTGTGTCTTTGGTACTCGGTCCTTGTGTCTTTGGTACTCGGTCCTTGTGTCTTTGGTGCTTGGTCCTTGTCTCTTTGGTGCTTGGTCCTTGTCTCTTTGGTGCTTGGTCCTTGTGCCTTTGGTCCTTGGTCCTTGTGCCTTTGGTCCTTGGTCCTTGTGCCTTTGGTCCTTATGCCATTGGTGCTTGTGCTTTTGGTGCTTGGTCCTTGTTGCTTGGTCCTTGTGCGTTTGGTCCTTGTGCGTTTGGTGCTTAGTCCTTGTGTCTTTGGTTCTTGGTCCTTGTGTCTTTGGTGCTTGGTCCTTGTGCCTTTGGTGCTTGGTCCCTGTCTCTTTGGTGCTTGGTCCTTGTGTCTTTGGTGCTTGGTCCTTGTGTCTTTGGTGCTTGGTCCTTGTCTCTTTGGTGCTTGGTCCTGTCTCTTTGGTACTCGGTCCTTGTGTCTTTGGTACTCGGTCCTTGTGTCTTTGGTGCTCGGTCCTTGTGTCTATGGTGCTCGGTCCTTGTGTCTTTGGTGCTCGGTCCTTGTGTCTTTGGTGCTCGGTCCTTGTGCCTTTGGTCCTTGTGCCTTTGGTCCTTGTGCCTTTGGTGCTTGTGCTTTTGGTGCTTGGTCCTTGTTGCTTGGTCCTTGTGCGTTTGGTGCTTGGTCCTTGTGCGTTTGGTGCTTGGTCCTTGTGCGTTTGGTGCTTGGTCCTTGTGCGTTTGGTGCTTGGTCCTTGTGTCTTTGGTGCTTGGTCCTTGTGTCTTTGGTGCTTGGTCCTTGTGTCTTTGGTGCTTGGTCCTGTGTCTTTGGTACTCGGTCCTTGTGTCTTTGGTACTCGGTCCTTGTGTCTTTGGTACTCGGTCCTTGTGTCTTTGGTACTCGGTCCTTGTGCCTTTGGTGCTCGGTCCCTGTCTCTTTGGTGCTCGGTCCCTGTCTCTTTGGTGCTTGGTCCTGTCTCTTTGGTGCTTGGTCCTGTCTCTTTGGTGCTTGGTCCTTGTGTCTATGGTGCTCGGTCCTTGTGTCTATGGTGCTCGGTCCCTGTGTCTTTGGTGCTTGGTCCTTGTCTCTTTGGTGCTTGGTCCTTGTCTCTTTGGTGCTTGGTCCTTGTCTCTTTGGTGCTTGGTCCTTGTCTCTTTGGTGCTTGGTCCTGTGTCTTTGGTGCTTGGTCCTGTGTCTTTGGTGCTTGGTCCTTGTCTCTTTGGTGCTTGGCCCTGTGTCTTTGGTGCTTGGTCCTTGTGTCTTTGGTGCTTGGTCCTTGTGTCTTTGGGGCTTGGTCCTTGTGCCTTTGGTCCTTGGTCCTTGTGCCTTTGGTCCTTATGCCTTTGGTGCTTGTGCTTTTGGTGCTTGGTCCTTGTTGCTTGGTCCTTGTGCGTTTGGTGCTTAGTCCTTGTGCCTTTGGTGCTTGGTCCTTGTGCCTTTGGTGCTTGGTCCTTGTGCCTTTGGTGCTTGGTCCTTGTGCCTTTGGTGCTCGGTCCTTGTGCCTTTGGTGCTCGGTCCTTGTGTCTATGGTGCTCGGTCCTTGTGTCTATGGTGCTCGGTCCTTGTGTCTTTGGTACTTGGTCCTTGTCTCTTTGGTGCTTGGTCCTTGTCTCTTTGGTGCTTGGTCCTTGTCTCTTTGGTGCTTGGTCCTTGTCTCTTTGGTCCTTGGTCCTTGTGCCTTTGGTCCTTGTGCCTTTGGTGCTTGTGCTTTTGGTGCTTGGTCCTTGTTGCTTGGTCCTTGTGCGTTTGGTCCTTGTGCGTTTGGTGCTTAGTCCTTGTGTCTTTGGTTCTTGGTCCTTGTGTCTTTGGTGCTTGGTCCTTGTGCCTTTGGTGCTTGGTCCCTGTCTCTTTGGTGCTTGGTCCTTGTGTCTTTGGTGCTTGGTCCTTGTGTCTTTGGTGCTTGGTCCTTGTGTCTTTGGTGCTTGGTCCTTGTCTCTTTGGTGCTTGGTCCTGTCTCTTTGGTACTCGGTCCTTGTGTCTTTGGTACTCAGTCCTTGTGTCTATGGTGCTCGGTCCTTGTGTCTATGGTGCTCGGTCCTTGTGTCTTTGGTGCTCGGTCCTTGTGTCTTTGGTGCTCGTTCCTTGTGTCTTTGGTGCTCGGTCCTTGTGTCTTTGGTGCTCGGTGCTTGTGTCTTTGGTGCTCGGTGCTTGTGTCTTTGGTGCTCGGTCCTTGTGTCTTTGGTGCTCGGTCCTTGTGTCTTTGGTGCTCGGTCCTTGTGCCTTTGGTCCTTGTGCCTTTGGTGCTTGTGCTTTTGGTGCTTGGTCCTTGTTGCTTGGTCCTTGTGCGTTTGGTGCTTGGTCCTTGTGCGTTTGGTGCTTGGTCCTTGTGTCTTTGGTGCTTGGTCCTTGTGTCTTTGGTGCTTGGTCCTGTGTCTTTGGTACTCGGTCCTTGTGTCTTTGGTACTCGGTCCTTGTGTCTTTGGTACTCGGTCCTTGTGTCTTTGGTACTCGGTCCTTGTGTCTTTGGTACTCGGTCCTTGTGCCTTTGGTGCTCGGTCCCTGTCTCTTTGGTGCTTGGTCCTGTCTCTTTGGTGCTTGGTCCTGTCTCTTTGGTGCTCGGTCCTTGTGTCTTTGGTGCTCGGTCCTTGTGTCTTTGGTGCTCGGTCCTTGTGTCTTTGGTGCTCGTTCCTTGTGTCTTTGGTGCTCGGTCCTTGTGTCTTTGGTGCTCGGTGCTTGTGTCTTTGGTGCTCGGTGCTTGTGTCTTTGGTGCTCGGTCCTTGTGTCTTTGGTGCTCGGTCCTTGTGCCTTTGGTCCTTGTGCCTTTGGTCCTTGTGCCTTTGGTGCTTGTGCTTTTGGTGCTTGGTCCTTGTTGCTTGGTCCTTGTGCGTTTGGTGCTTGGTCCTTGTGCGTTTGGTGCTTGGTCCTTGTGTCTTTGGTGCTTGGTCCTTGTGTCTTTGGTGCTTGGTCCTTGTGTCTTTGGTACTCGGTCCTTGTGTCTTTGGTACTCGGTCCTTGTGTCTTTGGTACTCGGTCCTTGTGTCTTTGGTACTCGGTCCTTGTGTCTTTGGTACTCGGTCCTTGTGCCTTTGGTGCTCGGTCCCTGTCTCTTTGGTGCTTGGTCCTGTCTCTTTGGTGCTTGGT
This sequence comes from Pleurodeles waltl, assembly GCF_031143425.1. NCBI lineage: Eukaryota > Metazoa > Chordata > Amphibia > Caudata > Salamandridae > Pleurodeles > Pleurodeles waltl. The sequence goes on along the minus strand of NC_090444.1, from coordinate 75,869,717 downwards.
CCTTGTGTCTATGGTGCTTGGTCCTTGTGTCTATGGTGCTCGGTCCTTGTGTCTATGGTGCTCGGTCCCTGTGTCTATGGTGCTCGGTCCCTGTGTCTTTGGTGCTTGGTCCTTGTCTCTTTGATGCTTGGTCCTTGTCTCTTTGGTGCTTGGTCCTTGTCTCTTTGGTGCTTGGTCCTTGTCTCTTTGGTGCTTGGTCCTGTGTCTTTGGTACTTGGTCCTGTGTCTTTGGTGCTTGGTCCTTGTCTCTTTGGTGCTTGGCCCTGTGTCTTTGGTGCTTGGCCCTGTGTCTTTGGTGCTTGGTCCTTGTGTCTTTGGTGCTTGGTCCTTGTGCCTTTGGTCCTTGGTCCTTGTGCCTTTGGTCCTTATGCCTTTGGTGCTTGTGCTTTCGGTGCTTGGTCCTTGTTGCTTGGTCCTTGTGCGTTTGGTGCTTAGTCCTTGTGCCTTTGGTGCTTGGTCCTTGTGCCTTTGGTGCTCGGTCCTTGTGCCTTTGGTGCTCGGTCCTTGTGCCTTTGGTGCTCGGTCCTTGTGCCTTTGGTGCTCGGTCCTTGTGTCTATGGTGCTCGGTCCTTGTGTCTATGGTGCTCGGTCCTTGTCTCTTTGGTGCTTGGTCCTTGTCTCTTTGGTGCTTGGTCCTTGTCTCTTTGGTGCTTGGTCCTTGTCTCTTTGGTGCTTGGCCCTGTGTCTTTGGTGCTTGGTCCTTGTGTCTTTGGTGCTTGGTCCTTGTGTCTTTGGTGCTTGGTCCTTGTGCCTTTGGTCCTTGGTCCTTGTGCCTTTGGTCCTTATGCCTTTGGTGCTTGTGCTTTTGGTGCTTGGTCCTTGTTGCTTGGTCCTTGTGCGTTTGGTGCTTGGTCCTTGTGCGTTTGGTGCTTAGTCCTTGTGTCTTTGGTTCTTGGTCCTTGTGTCTTTGGTGCTTGGTCCTTGTGCCTTTGGTGCTTGGTCCTTGTGCCTTTGGTGCTTGGTCCTTGTGCCTTTGGTGCTTGGTCCCTGTCTCTTTGGTGCTTGGTCCTTGTGTCTTTGGTTCTTGGTCCTTGTGCCTTTGGTGCTCAGTCCTTGTGCCTTTGGTGCTCGGTCCTTGTGCCTTTGGTGCTTGGTCCTTGTGCCTTTGGTGCTTGGTACTTGGGTCTTTGGTGCTTGGTCCGAATGCCTTTGGGGCTTGGTCCTTGTGTCTTTGGTGCTGATTATTATTGATAGAGTCCCACAGCACAGGTGGAGCACTTTTAGCAGCAGACTAGGTTAGCTGGTGCCACCTCCCGAACTGTGGAGTGTGGCAGCCCGCTGCACCAGGGGAGTTCCAGGCCCCTGGTAGAGACATCGCAGTGGAATAGAAAGTTGATGATGCTGATCTATGGACATCCAAAGAGACACTATTAACAGGGTACACTGGCCTGACCTCCATCATATAACTAGTAAACTGAAGGAAACAAAGTTAAACCTGTGAATCGCAAAGGTTTCTGCTCCCCTGAAACACAACCAACAAGGAACGTGCTGCACATGAGCTGCCCACCAGCCTGGCCAATAAAACTCATACAGGTGAAACAGCCTAGAATGTGTCCTATGTACAGACGCAGTTCCTTCATTTCTAATCCCAAATAACTGAGTGCTTGTACAGGCGCATGCCCACAGAGCCAGGCCAGGGGAGTCCTGTGTACAGCACCACTTGCTGTCCCTGGCCTGTGACCATGCGGCAGGTTTGGCCGCTGTGCCAAACTGTTTGTAGCAGAGGGACAGCCTCTGTTTTAGTTGCAACAGTGCTGCTCACCTCTCCTGCACTGGTGCAGCAGCGCACCAGGAACAGCACTGGTGCAGCAGCGCACCAGGAACAGCACTGGTGCAGCAACGCACCATGAACAGCACTGGTGCAGCAGCGCACCAGGAACAGCACTGGTGCAGCAGCGCACCAGGAACAGCACTGGTGCAGCAGGAACAGCACTGGTGCAGCAGCGCACCAGGAACAGCACTGGTGCAGCAGCGCACCAGGAACAGGCCTGTCTAGAAGTAAGTGACTTGCTCAATGACCTGTAGCTCACTGATCGACACCAGTGTAACCAGCACCTGTAACCATGGACAAGGTGGTCGTGTCAACCCCACTCGGGAAGAACTGCCTGGAGGAGAGGTCTGTTACCCAAGGAAACTTCTCAGAGCAAATGACAACATTCTCCCAGTGGAAGCAGGATTCCCTGGGTGGACCAAACGCTGCATAGCGAGTCAGTGACCTTTAATTAACCGGCTTAACAACTGCTCTGGCCAACGTTTGATTTTCGGCCGAGCTGTCATCACTGATTTCTCTGGGACTTCAGAAAATATTCCAAACTCTCAATGTCACTTTATAACGCGTGACCAGCACGGACGTTCAGAAGTCCAGTTGTTATCTTATGTTACATTCACTTCTCAACACATCCTACAAGAGTCCTCTTTGTGCCGTGTACATAGCACTAGGGTGGGAGAGAAATAAATTCCTGGGAGAAGAGTCTGACCTGTTCTTCCAGAATGGCAGATCATAGTTTTTGTGGTGAAGCTGACATCTTACAAAGAAGACCCCCCTCCTTGGCTGTCCACTCTGACCTTTAGAAATGGAGACTAGTGGCAACTTGGAAGCCCACCTTACTGGCTTGTCTTTTATCCTTCATATCAATAATGCCGCTAAGATCATAACCTTTTATGTATGCGCAGACTGCTGAAATACAGCCGGTTCTCCCCGGATGCAACAGACTGATCATGTGCTTGGAGAAGCCATCTCGCCTGCAGGAAGCCTGCAGGAACATTCAAGCAGGCTTCTCTGCCAGAAAGGCAATCACGCTCCCACGTAAGCAAAGTCGCATCGCTCATCTAAACCATGGTCTATAACACACAGGTCACGTTTATCCTTCATTGATGACTGTCCTCTGCCTCCAGATTAAGCAAAGAATTGAATTCACACCATCTGTTTTATACACAAGGCCTTGTACAATTGGGCTTCCTCACCAAACTGATAGTTCCAGCTGGCAAAATGCCCTGAAGTCAGTGACCCAAAACAAAATATCAGTTCTGCATAAAGTGATACCATTATTGGGGGCATGCTCTTAGCTAACTGCTTGCTATGAAACAGGCCTGAAGAAATTCGAGATCGGCCTGAAAAACTACATATTCATGTTTCAAAACAATAGTCTTTAAAGCTCGATCACCTTTCGTAAAAATGTTGTTTTTTTGTTTTTTTAATGGGGGTTGATGAGGTCTCCCTTTCCTAGGTGTCTTTTCACCACCGTCCGATTTGCCTTTTTTTTGTGTTCAATGTTCTTATCCAATCTGAATTTTATTTTGTTTTTGTAGCTGTAGCGCGTTTTACACCTGAACTTTGGAATGTCCCTTCACAATTCTCCATCAAAAAAGCATGTTTAGTATCTGCAGTTAAGTACCACCAATAATGGCATTAAGAAAATACATCCACATATTTATCAGTCTGCAGAATTCCATATTTTTAGATTCCTGTTTTGTAAACTTGGGATTTGACCATTACTAATCAGTTACTGATAGACATACCAGTTCGCATGATTTTGTACATTTCATGCCACTGTAAATTGCATGCATGTGCTGTATTGTAATGTACCATCCTATGTTAGTCTTTGTTTAGTAAAGCTTCACAAAAGGTAATACTCTATCAATGTCAAAGATTACACTGTTAGTTAAAGATTGCATGGGAGAAAAAATCTGACATCTTTCAGTGCCCGAGGAAAGACAAACTTTTTGAAAGGTCTTTCTCTTGATGTTTTTTTCGTCATAAATTCTGTTGTAGAGAGGAATTCTTAAGTCATAGCTAGAGTGGTCATGTGCATTAAATTTTAAAAAGATATATCAATTAGAACAGCATGAAAATGGACTGTTTTGGTTCCTAATTCTTTGATTTTGTTTTTCTTCCAGCAATCCCCTTGGATGTTGCCCAGAACATCCCAAACATGGCACTGTTGGTCACCATGCACGGAGGGCACATTGGCTTCCTGGAAGGTCTTTTACCGCGTCATGAGAATTACATGGACCGTGTGTACCGGCAGTTCATCAGTGCTGCATTCGAACATCCTGAGGAGCTCAGTGAAATCTGCAACACTGGAGACCACTGGAAGAGCACAACACCTAGATAATAACTAGAGTATGCCCCTTTACCCTGAGCCCAAGCGATGAAGGACATTTACTTAGGCCAGACCAGGGGTAACTCTTAGGTCCTCCAGAAACACACGTCTAGTACAGTGAACCATTAATATAATTTAATATTCAAATTTAGTTTTTTTGTAAGAGTGAGTGTGATTGGCTGTCTCGCACAAAAGGCTCATAGAGCTCAACTTTAATCCAGCTGACAATGCACTTTATAATGTCATCCTTTTTGGGGAGAAGCCAAAGGGGGATGTTAAAGGCCAGAAGACCCCATGGTCTTCTTTCTGATTTTGGAAGTGGTCATTGCATTATTGAACCCCATGAATTGTTCTTGCATGCCTAAGAGTGTACTCAAAAGCTCTCTGTCGCAAGGCGTAGAGTGACCCTGTGGGCCGCCCTTCTGGGGTTAAGGATGACCTCACGAGCATTCCTTCCAGATTGGACCAGGCAGGGCCCATCCTGTTTTTGTAACTTTGATTCAACAGTTGTTCACCACAAACCAAGTAGTACTAATGATTGAAGATGAGGAAGTGCAAGCTGATGAGGGATCCAGTGTCTCTTACTGGCCCAGCAGATGGATGTCCATAGTGATTTCTACCTGCCTATGTGATGATAGCCACGGATGTCCATCTGGATGCTACTGTTTCAGAAAGACATGTTTGGCCGGCTCCCCGTGAGATTTCTCAATTCTCTGAGTAGATCAGTCATAAGCATTATTACATTGTGCTAAATTGTCCTAACTATGGAAATTAACAACACATGGAAATTTATGTACTAAACTTAAATAGACTTCAAGATTAATTTGACAATGTCACCACTCACATTTGGGGCAACTGGTGAACACAGTGTTCAGGTGGGTTACCCTCTGTTACATAGTGCATAGTAATCACTGACTGAGGCGACGCAATCAACGGTGTACCTATCGTCCTATATAAAATATGGAGCTTTTAGATCTTCTGTCACTGCTACTGAGCCAGACCTTACCCCAAATTCCAAGGATTTTTTTCACCATGCTGCAGAAAAAGTATGTTTCCCTTAGAGCACCCATAGTCTGCTCCAATCATTTTCTAACCAAGTGGTCTTCTCAACAAAAGATGACAATGACGTGTCGTATCGCACACAGTATTTGGGCCAAGGCTGGATCTTTGGGCGTAAAAATGCATTAACCTCCACAGCTGTGCAGGTCCACATGTTTGCCAAAGCACTTCTATTCTATATTAGCCCAAGCAGGACTGTAACTGGCTCTGCCTAAGCTCTGGATCAACAAGCACGTGATCAAAAGCACATTGGGAACAACATTTCTAAACTACATTCTAATAATTCTGATCCATTGACAGGTAGAGTTTGACAGAAAGAAAATGTAGGTTTTGTGGCGCTCACGATATTTTTAAATAGTACAAATAGCTCAAAGGTAGTATGTTTTGTAAATACCATGACTAATTCAGCATTATGTACACAATTTTAAAGGAATAGCACTTAAAATGTTTGTTTTGTATTACTTTCTTTTTTGTAAAGACTTGCCCCCTCTTATTTCTCTGTCCTTCACACCCCACACATTCCTTTCTCCTCTGGCCATCAAATGAAAAATAAGCATTTATCATTTACTGGTGGTTACAGCACAAGCATCAGCCCCTAGAGAAAGAAGTGCTCTCCAGCCAGCATTTTACCTTTCAGCTCTGAGGACAGCACCTGGGTCTACCAACCTTTAAAACTGCCAGGCAGCCAAAGAATGGCATTCCTAAAAAAACAGACACAAAAAACGTCTAATCTTGATTCGAGATGACACATCTACATTTGTTCTAACAGCCCAGCCATACTTTGGTGCATTGTCACTGTTTACAGATGGAAAAGTCTAATTTCCCCTTTGGCTCATCACTAGACCTGTTCCTTGAGAAGTAGCTTTGTGCATCTGCAGTTTGTATCTGTTCTCCATCACTTTTTAGTCGTCCTAACATTAGGTGCCGATCAAGATCTTTGTCTCTCTCTCTCTCTCTCTCTTTCGGTCTCTCTTCATCTTCTTCGACTGAAATATATGTATATTGAGTGACTTATATTGTCTCTTGGGCACAGGCCAGATGCATAAACATTTATATGGGAACTCAAAAACAAAAGGAAATTGTAGCATTAATTCCACAGAGCTGTGGACATTTACACCAGGGGACAGGGGCAGACGGTGTGGCCAGACTGAGGAAAGGCTCTGAGCAGAAACATTTTCAGTGTTTTTTTTTTCCATCCTTTCAACAGACAGAGGTTACCTCCAAAACACGTGAAAGGGTGTGAATGTGGTGGAAATGTTTCCCAGGCACCCCTATTGTTTCAGGGTGTGTGGACCATCTCCACACAGGGAATAACTGATTCCTGTGGAGAATGTTTTATTTATTTTGCTAATGCACATTCCTGCAATCCTAACTACTACATATTGTCCTAAGGAATTTGTGGAAGGCCAGAAAGCCAGAGATCAAGGCAAATCATGAGTAGAAAACTATAGTTCGAAATTCAAAAATACACAAATCAGCCTTCTACGGACAAGTTTTAGAAGTAATGTCAGCGGTTGGCTGAGCGCGTACAGCAGATGTCTCTATCACACGCGCACACCATTTTTGACCAATCACATTGCTTGTTTTGCAGCCATATTTTTCCAAAAACACATTATTACAGTCCAGGGCTCACATTGAAGGCTTCTTTTAAAATTCTCTGGTTCACAGCACACACACACAACTCATTTCATACAACAAAAGCAGAAACATCTGTGTTATTGTTGACCTAGGATGATACATTAAACAAATTCAGTAAACTTGTGCACTGTTGGAGTAATGTTTGATGCTGTCTTTTCAGAGTGATAATTTAATCTAACCACTCATTCACCCAAATGAAAAAAATAAAACCATGTTTTTCACAGATGTTTGTATTTTTACTTGTGTTTCTTTTTTATTCTGACCAGTCATACTTGTATAGAAGTTACCCAAACTTAATGCTAAATTAATACAAGGGCTGCTGACTTTGGAACTGGGAAACCAGGTTTCAGTCCATGCGTTGGCTCAACATCCTGTGTTTCTGGAACAAGCACTTAATCTCCCTGTGCCTAACAAAATATAAATCTGACCTTCTGTAACATTATGTTCACAGCATGTGGGGCTGTAGATACGCATGCTCTGCATACATTTGCTATCTGGAGTTGGGCCCGGATGTGTGCAACTTGTTTTTCTTTGAAGAATTCTTCTTGAGGCATGAGGATGTGTGACTCCATCTCTTGCTGCTAATGAGCATGGCCAATGGCTCCATTGTTAGATTGTTTCCTTTCTGCCGCATGGTTAGGATGTATGTTCCCGCGCTCCGGATCAACGCCATTCTTTTAGGACTTCACAGTTCCTCTTCTTCCGTCAGTATTGTTCCTGATCGCGTTCCCCTTTCATATCGGGCTGACGCCTGCCGTTTTGTCCGGGGCGTGCCTCTGGTTGACTTCGGCCCCGGTGTGGCCTCATCATTCAGGCTCTTTTCCCTTTTGCTTGCTCTGCACTCGTCATACCTCCCCTGTGATGGAATGGACCCCCTTTTGATACTACCCTTGGTATTGTGCGAAATACCCGTGGGCTGATCTTCACCAGGTCTGTAATCTGTGCCACTTGCCCGATAATGAAGAGGCCTCCTGCGATGCCTGCTCCTTCTGCTTAAAAAAGACTCTTCAAGACTGCTGGGCCCGTCGACTCCAGATGTTGCATGGGAGCAGTGAATACACCCCACACCTCCTCGGTGCCTAGGACCTCGAGTGGGAAAACCATCATCCGGAACTGATGGCTGCCGACGAGAAGAGATCGAATACCTCCCACCTGCTCTACAGGTCAAGAGTACAGCCCAACTGCTTTCCTATCCGACACCACCCCATAAGGGGCATTCAGCTCCTCTGGACTCGCAGAAATAGGCTTCTGGGCCACTGCTGCCTTCTGGCCATTGTCGGCACTGACTGACCACTTCGGAGACCATGTCCAACGTCGGCTCGGCACCAAAGAATATCCTAGAGCTGACTCATTCCATGCCGTCTGCTCCCAGTGCCGACCCAACCTTCAGATCCAAAACCATCAAAAGCAAAAACGGTGCCAAAGCATTCAGAAAAATTGGCTGTCTGGCCTGTTAAACTGGTCCTCCAAAAACTACTGGATGAACTTAATGCCTGCCAGAGGCATTCACCCCCACGCATGCCGGATTCTGCACAGGCTCCAGCGCCTGCCACTCAGCCTTCAAAAAGGCAGCTTAGCTACGAGGATGCCCTGGAGCGTCCACCACTGGCCAAGCAGAGCAAGAAGGAAGACAAGGTTCCCAGGCCTCCGTCTGGGCTTATCTGTTCCCTGCAGCTCACCACACAGACACCTAGCATCACCATCTCCACCTGCTTCTCTTGCTGACCCACCTTCCTATACACCACAGGGGTCACAACATTCTGACCTGGTAAACTTGGCAGGGGGGACCATGTGAATTGCCTCCACAGGGAGACCCTTGGGATTCTTGTGACTTGGTCCCATTAGGGGAGAGAGATCCTGACCTCTACCCTGCCCGGCCTCCCCTCCAGACGAAAGTACCTCTTACTATGAGATCCTAGGTAGGTCCGTATCATACCATAGGATGCACATGCCCGAGCAACCCATCGAAGAGGACTTCCTCTTCAAAACTCTGTCTTCAGCCCATCGCTCCACACAGTACTTGCCCATGCTAAAGGGCATGCTTAAACCAGCACCTGACATTTTCAAAGAGCCGGTTAAGGCTCAAGAAATCACTCCTCGACTCTACAAGAAGTATAAGGCTTCACAATCAGACCCCATTCACACTAGGGGCCAAACCCCGCCAGCTTCTCTAGTGGTGCATACCGCCTGCAAAGAGGTCAAAGCACAGAGTGCTGGTGACACCCCACCACCGGACAAAGAAAGCAAGCATATACACCAATCTTGCAAGCTCCTTGAAGTGCAGTGGGCCAATCACTGGCACATCACCAACTCCCTCTCTGCGTTTTACAGGTACGACTGGGCCCATTGGGCTTAGATGCAGGTGTTTCTCCATCTTCTCCCAGAGGAGTACCATAAGAGAAGGCATGAGCTGGTCACGGAGGGCAAGCTCATTTCTAATACCACTGCTCGGTGCACCCTAGATGCCACCCACACTGCAGCTCCTCTGCAGACATGCTTGACTCTGTGTCGCTGGCTTCAAGTTGGACATTCAACAACATATCCTCAACTTGCCCTTTGACAGGGAACATCTCTTTGGGCTCCAGGTTGACGAGATGTTGGAGAAGATTGAGAAAGGCACGGAGACTGCGAAGGCTGTGAGCACCTTAAAAATGGTCACCCCTCATGGGTCCTTCTACTGGTCAGTGTAACATAGAGGCTCCAAAACTACCTCCCCTGAAGTCTCCATGTCTTTCCAGCATTGGCCAGCCCAGCAAACCAGGCAGGCTAATGGTAGCAGACCAACACAGATGACAAAGGCAGATCGCTGTTGGTCCCAGCTTCAACCCAAAAAATGGGAAATGTCTCTTGAGAATGGCAGGCCAGTGTTTGAAAATGACATCAACTTTGCAACTCAGAAATGTACAAACTGGAATTCTACTTCCCTCGACCAAAATATTCTCACAGGGAAGCAAACCTAGCAACAAAAAAGTCACCATGGTTTAACCCTCTTCTCTCACAGTAGAAAAACTAGTTTAAGGTGGGAAAAGGAACTACAGAAAATCTTAAAATGCTGAAAGTAAAGCAGGCTATAAGAAAATAATAAAGAAACATGATAAAATCAAGAACGCTAAAACCAGTTATTATGCCTTTAGACTTGAGAAGACATCAAATTCCTCCCGGGAGATCATTCAGGTAGTTAAATCCCTCACAAATCCACCACCTGCTAATCTTCTCCCTTCACCCTCAGTAGCCGGTTGTAATGACTCGGCTAAATTCTTCCTAGAAAAGGTCACCAAAATAAAAACAACCTTATCCATAGGTAGCAGGGACTCCATATGGTCCAACACCTCCGGACAAGTCTAGTCCATTAAGAAGCGTCTTACATTTTTTCCAACTATTAGTGGTGGAGATCTGCCTTTATGTGATAAGGTAAAATCAGGTTCCCCATTGGACCCCGCCCCATTACATGTGCTTAAGCAAGGGATGAGCGAGATCTTTCCTGCTTCATTAGATCTGCTCAACCTGAGAAGTGGGACTGTACCTCCCCTCTAGAAGCAGGCAGTGGTAAAACGTTCATTGAAAAAAATCCACCATACACCCACTGCAATTGGAAAATGATAGACCAATCTCTCTGCTACCCAGTGTGGGTATCAACATGTGAATCAACATCTAACACGATTCCTTGAAGCTAATGAAAATTTCATTTTTCACGAACAGGCTTGAGACCCCAACATAGCACTGAGACTGCTCTCCTGGTAGTAGAAGAAGAAGTAAAAAGGATCTATGAAAAAAGGGGGTTCGGCTTCAGTCATATTAGTGGACCTAAGTGTGGCATTTCACACCACAGCCCATCCAGCTCTCAGAGAGCGGTTGGAGAGCGCAGGAATAAGTGGTATCGCACTGGACTGGCTCTCATTCCAAGTGTGTGACAACCCTTGCTATTTGGAGGTCTTTCCTCTGAAATGTGGGGTCCCTGAGGGCTCCTCTTTGAGCCCCACACTGTTTAACCTTTATGTACGCCCATTGGCTGACATAGTCTAAACCTTCAGCCTCTCAATTATCAGCTATGCAGACGATACACAACTTGTACTGCCCAATACCCCTGACAAGGAGGCAAAAGGATCACAATTGGAACCTTGCCTAAGAGAAGCGGCAACTGGATGGCACACCTGCTGCCTTAAACTTAACAGTGAAAAGAACAACATTATGGTGGTGGGTAATGATATTAATGCTTGGTCTCTAGCAAGCTGGCCAGAATCCCTAGGTAGTGCGCCTTCTCCCAAATCTTCAATAAAAAACCTGGGCATCTTGTTTGACAGTTCACTCACTTTTGACACTCAAAACCAGGAAAGTTTAAGCAAACTGTTATGATATGATCGGAATAGTGAGGAAAATTCTAGATCTCCTTCCGTTCTCTACCAGAAGGCTTGTTGTGAAAGCACTTGTCCTCTCCCGACTCGTTTATGGAAACTCCCTATACTTGGGTTCTCCACAATGGGTGACAAAAAGACTGCCGACAGTACAAAATGCTGCCGCACATTTACTACTAAAACTCCCTAGGCACTGCTCAGTCTTCATCGCTTTGGCCTTACTCCATTGTCTACCAATTGGACAGAGAATAAAATTCAAGGCCCTCTGCATAGCTCATAGACTCTGCCACAGAAGAGACCCCAGATTGCTTCACTCCCTATTGCAGTTGTATACCTCGTGCACAGTGTTAAGGTCTGCCGACACAATGCAATTTTCAATTCGATGAATTTGCAAAGCAAGGGCAGGAGGCAGATCTTTCTCGTAACTTGTTCCAAAGTTATGGAACTCCTTCCCAGTTAGGATTCGTAACATCCAAGATGAAGTTAGCTTCAGGAGCACCTAAAATCATGGTGGTTTGTAAAATAGACTACCTTGATCAGCTGTTCTAACAGTTCCACAGATTAATTGCTACTATTCAGGTTGTTTAGAGCTGAGAAGCCCTTAGGTAGCCTTGAGCTCCATAAATCACCCAGAATACAATAGGATGGCATCCTCCACAACACGCTACTTCAGAGGTGTAGATTGTGGTAACAGCACTGAAAGTAGAGGCAAGGATGGCTCCCCTAAAGGAGTTGCCCCAGCCAAGCAATGACCTCCCACTTCTCCCCCCTCCGACAACATACACCCGTCGGGGGGACGACTTTGAACGTTCTTCCCCACCTGGCAACATGTTACTTGAGACCAGTGAGTATCAGACATCATTCAAAATGGTTACTGTCTGGAGTTCACTTCCACACCACCCAACATCCCACCCCACAAAGGTTTGAGAAGTAGTTCAAGCGTTCCTTTTCAAAGGGGCTATAGAGACCATGCCACAACACTTACAGGACTCAGGTGTATTCTCTCTGTCTCCTCATTCCCAAGAAAGACAGGTCCCTCAGATCTATCCTGAACCTCAGGCCCCTCAACAAGTACATCCTGTTGGAACATTTCCACATGGTCACTCTCCAGGATGTCATTCTGCTCCTACATCAAGGCGATTTTATGGGGGCACTCGACCTCAAAGACTGCTGCCTCCACATCCCAATTTATCCACCACATCACCACTACCTCTAATTTGTGGCAAGTGGTGAACACTATCAGTACAAGGTGCTGTCATTCAGGGTCACCATCACATCTCAAGTTTTTCCAAAATGCCTTGCAGTAGTGGCAGCACATGCAAAGACATGACATCCACGTATTCCCATATCTAGAAAATGGGCAGGTAAAAAATGCAACGTAGTACCAGTGTTGCATACCCACACAGCCCAACATAAACCTGCTTCACGAACTGGAATTTACTATCAACGCTGTAAAATCTCACTTCCGTCCCCTTCAAATCCAACCCCCTTTAGGGGCCATCCTCATTGCAGACGTGAGCAGGCCCTATCCCAACATGGCAAAAGGCTGGTGTTTCAATGCGTTGCTCCCTTTTTCAGCCAGATCAACAGGTCTTCTCGGCATGATGGCCTCCTGCTTTGCCGTGGTTCTCCACACAAGGTTTCACATGTCCATTGCAAGAATGCCTAATGCATCATTGGTCTCAGGCCGAAGGTCTTTGGGGTGATCTTGTGTTGATCAGCTGCTGCATTATCACGCTCTGCAGAGGTGAAACACCAACAATTAGTCGCAAGGTCAGCTTTTTCTAGACCCAGTTCCGCAGATTACCATTGTAATTGGAGTGTCTTTCACATGGTGGGTGGGGGCGCGCACCTACAAAACCTGACTGCCCAACACCAGAGAATCCCAGGCAGTGGACCTCCACATCAGTTGTCTGGAGCTGTTAGCAGTCTATTTAGCACTCAAGGCCTTGTAGTTCTTGAGCGGACAACATAACTGCTATGTACTACCTACAGAAACAGGGAGGCACTTGCTGTCCCGGCTTTCTCAGCTATTCCAATGCAGATAGCGGTGGGCTCTACTCAAGAGTCCTCCTCTTGTGCTGCTGGTATTAAAGGTCTCCAGATGTGGGCCTCTTCACCATGGCAGAAACAACAAAATTCCAAACTTCGCCTCCAGATTCCCACATCCATGGGCAATGCACTATAGATGAACTGGTCAGGGATATTTACCTATGCTTTTCCGCCTCCTAACATTTGTGGTTTGGGGGCTTAGTCAAACCTCTCTCATTATGGTGGCTCCCATCTCAGCCAAACAGTCCTGGTTTACTGCTCTCATCGAGCTTTCGGTGGTCCACCCAAGAAGCTCCCCAACAACACCAGACCTTCTTAAGCAGAACCATGGAGAAATTGGACACTCGACGCCAGGAGTGTCAACCTTGCGATCTGGCTCCTGAAGTCTTCAAGTTTGGTTACTTCAGCCTACCTCCTGTATGTACTGAAGGAAGCACGCAGGCCTACTGCTTGTGCCTTTTTATGGGGCCAAATGGAAAACCTTTAGCAGCTAGCATCCAAAACATTGTCTAGTACCTATTACACCTACAAACATGTGGCCTCGCCTTCACCCCCATCCAGACACTTAGCTACTTATCTTCAAAACAGACAACAGATTTCCCTCCTTAGGATTCAATTCATTAAATGTATGGAGGGGCTCAAGAGTCATTCCTCCACAGGTCCCCCCATGCCTGGAGTGAAATCTCAACATCGCCCTTACAAGACTTCTGGGTAATCCGTTTGAGCCCCTCAACTCATGTCTCTTTCAATTTCTCTCTTGGAAGGTAGTTGCTCAAGTGGCTATCGCCTTACTCAGGCATGTCCGTGAACTGCAAGCTTTAACATTAGAAGAGCCCTTTTTTCAGGTTCATCAAGATACAGTGGTCCTTTGTACTAACTCTAAATTTCTTCCTAAGATGGGGTCCCCTTTCCACCTTAATCAGTCTTCTTTCCTCAGCCTGACTCAGTTGCAGAGCAGGCCCTTCATACCCTAGATGTTAAGCAGGCCTTAACATATTATGTGGACAGTGCTAAACCATTTTGAAAGATTCAACAACATTGTGTTGCTTTTTCCGTATCACATAATGGGAATGCTTTATCAAAGTCAGGCTTAGCCAGATGGATAGTTAAATGTATCCAAACCCGTTGTGCAAAAGTTAAAAGGACTTTGCCGGTTACTCTGAGAGCCCCCTCTACTAGAAAGAAAGAGGCCTCTATGGCCTTCCTGAGAAATATCCCCATAGCTGCCATTTGTAAAGCAGCTTCTTGGACTACACCATACATCTTCACTAAACACTATTGCATCGACATACTAGCATGTCAATATTAGTCAAGCTGTACGCTGTACCCTTTCCCAGCCTTTTGCAAGACCCACAGGCTAGCCACCACCTACGGGAGGACTGCTTTAGTCATGTGCATGTGTATCTGCAGCCACATATACTTGTAATGGAAAATGTTACTTGCCATGTAAGCATCTGTTCGTGGCATGTAGTGGTGCAGGTTCAGATGCGACTCCCCTCCTCCCCAGAATCCTCTGGATGGTGCAGTTCTCACTCCTTATTTCTCTTGCATGTTCATTCCTCTTCTCTTTCTTGTATCGTTTTGCTCCAGTTCCATCCCCACCTGCCAATCTAACGGGACAAGTGACCATCATTTTGATGAAAAAACACTTGCACACATCACAAGATGGCAGGAGTATGCACAGCATGTGAATCCTACAGCACTCCATGCCAGAAACAGATGCTTACAGTTTAAGTAACATTCTCCATGCTGCTTATATAAAGCTTTCTAATGCCCTTGTTCCTATTTTATACTATATATATGTAGGGGGTGTGTGTGTGTGTGTGTGTGTGTGTGTGTGTGTGTGTGTGTGTGTGTGTGTGTGTATGTATATATATATATATATACACACACACACACACATTTATACATTAACTTAAAAAAACAAAGGTTAAAGGGACTTTATAGTTAGGGGAACATGTCAGTTAAAACATAGTTTTAAATAAACCACTGAAATTTGCAAGTTATAGTTATCTTGTGTAACTATAACTTGCGCCCCCGCCATGCACACTGTGATCAATGATGTCATTTCACATGTTGCAGTCATAATATCAATGATGTCATAGAACGTTGTCGCAGGGAGTCTGCTTTTGCAGAACTGTGCCTTGGGACACTTGAACGTCACAATGCAGGGGCTGAGCCACTTCTGCCAAATCAGTCCTTTCATAGTACAACACCTGACTAGCTCACAGTGCCTTCCTTGCCCTCCTAACCTTGCAGAGTGATGAGTAATTGTGGCAACCAAAAGGCACGACACGCTAGCTCCCTTTACCAGGCAACAGTGGAAAACAGCTCAGTCCTTTTCATACATAATCTCAGTCATACATATCCATAGCAACAGCAAAAAAGACACAATGAAAGTACACAATATATTTACTACAACTAACATAGTCTATTATGAAGCAAATTAGATGCAATTACAATACTGGCAACAATTATAAAAATCAGAATAGTAGTTAGAAAATTGTATAACACAAATAGTAACACCATAATACACATCTGATGGCCTGAGCCTACCCTGTAATTGTACGCGCAGGAAGGCTATTATTATTATTATTTATGATCTCTGGGGGTGGGGAACCCCCATACCTCAGTTTGCATATTCAAGTGGTCCTCGTAGGGAAGTGTAAACCCAGTTTACACAGGCTGCATGCCCCAGAGGGCATCTGTTCCCCAGACGTGTCAGCTCTTCTTCAATCCTCCTCTCATAAACATTACATAAACATTATGGCACCTAATTTATATTGTTAGCTTGATACGGTTAAGAGCTACTGTGTTATGTCTTTAGAAGTCTGAGAACGATTGCTTAACAGACAGAAAACACCTGGCACTTGAGTCGAAGAATGTGCAGACAGAATCCAAGGAAAGTGGCTGCACAGCAAGAGATACTACAGTGTGTTTCCAAACAATGGCACAAAAGAAAAAAATGTGCAATGTACAACAATGCAAGGCAAAGACATTGTGATTTGTAAAGTGCTAAAAATGAGGCATAACTATAGTGAGTCCGTGCACAGGCCTCATGACAATGTGTGGGGAGTGATGCAATGTGGGAATTAATTAATAGTGCAGAGAATGGCGCAAGTTAAAATTACTTTAGGGCACAAGTGAATTTATAGGGTTCTTTTTATTGTAAAGTAGGATATAATTACAACTCCTAGCTATAACGTCACTTTAACCTTTGGTTTTTTTTGTGTGTGCATTTCTAGAGTTTTTTAATTTTTTTATTTAGTATAAAACGCCCCACCTGCAGGCAGACATCCCCAAGCCACGTACGCCCTATGTGCGTACACGGGGAGGGGTTGGATGCAGGTCCTGGCCACAACCACAACCAACCACCGGTTCCACTGCCAACAAATATCCTGGGTGCCAGCAATTCTTTCATTTTTTTTTTTTTTTTTTTAATGTATTTTTTTTGGGGGGGGGGCGTCCCAAGCCATGACATGCCCCAGGGCAATGTTTTTTTTAAGGGAGAGGGGTGTGTGCCCCCCGCCAACCCTAAGGCTGTGTTTTGTTTTGTTTTCTGGGGGGAGGTCGAGGCCCCCTCCCCGAGCCTTTAAGGCCTTGGGGACCCCATTACCTGGGCCTTTTTATTTTTAAGAGGTGTGGACAGCCTCCTACCCAAGCCTTTACGGCCTCAGGGACCCCATCCAATTGGGCCGCCTTAGGTGAGTGCCTCGATTCATCAGGGTCACCCACAAAACCCTGTTGGGGCAGTGAGAGGAGACCCAGGAGCTCCGCTGGCTCCCCTCATGCACCCACATGGGTGCATCCGGAGCAGGCAATGTTTTCATCCAATGGGAGCAGGTTTTTTTCACTGCGTGGATGATCAGTTTTTAGTAGGAGTAAGGAAGTGCAAAAAAGGATGCACGCATAAAACCCTGCTATGCACTGACAAAGAAGCAGACCCCAGAAGCCTTGAGGGCTCATTAAAATGATGCTGCAATAGCCTGCAGAGTGCCTGGCCTGGATATCAGTCAGGCAGTTACCTGAGCGTTCGTACACATGTTCACAAAGCATTATTGCCTAAACAGCCAAGTCTTTTAAAAGACATTTTGCCCTCTTGGTGCTGCAGTACATTTTGGTATAAGCCAGTTCACAGACCCACCACCTTGGGAAGCATTGCTACGCTATTTATCACAAGGTGAGGAATCTGTGGTTAGAAGTATCCATCACAAGAACAAAGTACTTACCTTCTGTAACAATCTTTTTGGTGAATACCCTAATCTCAGATTCCTCACCAGCCCTCCCACCTCCCTGTGCTGGGAACTGGACTTTTTTCCAACTGAGACAGTCTCAATCTAGGGATCTAAATACTGGTATAACCATTTGCATAGGGACTAGGCTCTGCACCCCCCACCCCCACCCCAATCCCAGGGCTTCCATAAAAAACCTAGGAGTTGTCATGGACAACACCATGGCCTTTGAGGCTCAAGTTAAATTGGTAACAGGCACCTGCTTTTGTGACAAGGCCCCCTTTCTGTGGAACCTACTACTTTCTATCAGAAATATTGAGAATCACCTGCACTTCAGAAAATCCCTGAAGACATGGCTTTTCCCCATCCTAGACCTGTCCTTTTCTGTTAGGCTGTTGGTTACAACTTTTCCATCTTTGAGGTCTAGCACTGGGAAGTTGTGTTTTTGGAGCAGGTATGTGCTTTATAAATCCCCTTAACATAACATCGTGCATCGATTGTTCCGGCGTCAGCAGGTCTAGCACAGATTTAGGACTATCCACCTGCATGCCTCACTTTCAGGGTCACTTTTGCATCAGAATGGAGATAGCTGAGCATCCTGCATTGAGCATCATACATGGGAGAATTGATACATCTAAGGGAATATTTGTTGGTGACACTGATTTCTACATAAAGTTCAATTTGCCAAATAATTTCTACGTCCACTCGCAAATAAACTTTAGGTTGCACCATATCGTGTTGGCAAACTTTTCCAGATGCTGTTTCCTAATTCCTTGACTTTCCCTGCACCCCACATTGAAGTATTTAATGAATATTCAGATGTGAATATTTTTCTTAAAGGTCCCAAATGTCAGACCAGGTCTCAGCAAGACCGCACTCCACTTGCAGCCATTGGGGTTATACAGAGGTCACCCTATTCATCAAGAGAAGCAGCTAAGTGAATAACAGGAGCTGATATTGAAAAACATGTCAGATTCACTTAGAATTTTAGATGATGATTTTCACATAGTAAAGGAGTGACTGTATTCATTTTCTGAACTCACATCATCGGCATTTAAAACTGTGAAAGGTACTTTAGAGTCAAATGAAAGAGAATAAGGAAAGGCAAGGCAGACTTTGCCATACAATCTGCTTTACAGGGCACTGAAGGACACAACCTGCATCCTGGAACCTCCTTAATGACATCATCTGTTCAGCAAAAGGTTTTGAGCCGTTTCCACTCTCACCATATGATATGAATTATATATTTGCTATAAACAGTAAGGGCATATTTACAAGCCTCTTGTGCAACACACTAACATCATTTTTTTACGCAAATGTGCTGTTAAGGAGGGCTCGTCCTGCGCCATATTTACAAACTGGTGAAATGCATGAATTACACCACTTTGTAACCCCTGGCGCCACATTATGCCTGCGCCAGGCATTATGTATGCAAGGGGGCCGTTCCCCTGTTAGTAGGCCCAGAAAAATGGTGCAGTTAAATTTACGAGATTTTACTGCGCCTATTTACCCGTCATTTTTAATGCCTGCCCAAGGCAGGCGTTAAAGTGATGCTCCCATTGTTTCCAATGGGCCTCTCCGAGCATTGCTGGACTAGCCCAAGTCGACTGGCGCTAGTCGGCCAATGCGCCACAATGGCGTCAAAAATGTTGACGCTATTATGCTAACATGCGCCATATTTTAAATACGGCCGCTACCATGGTGACGTTATGGGGGGGGCGCAAGAAAAGTGGAACATCAAAGCTGATGCACCACATTCTTGTAAATATGTCCCTAAGATTTGAAGGTTTTTCAGAGTTATAGTTGACGTGTATCACCGGTAGAACATGTATAATTCACATGACTTAATAAATGTCAGCCTCTATTGTAGAGTACAACAGAGTGCAATATTTAATTAGGAAGTCACTGATTTTTACAAAAGTCATGTAATATCTGTAACGCGAATTCACGATTCCACGATGCAAATGTTCAATACTTGTGACACTATAATGGTCATTTTTTAAGTTTACATACTCTTAAAGAATTTGTTCCTTCTTGCGAAAATATGCTGCTCTCTAAGAGTAGGCTTCATATATATTTAATATTTTTTGAGCAGTGTTGTATAGCGTGGATCAGAGCTTTGCGTACGCTCAGGATTACGTGGAACATAAAACCACATATAATAAAACAAATAGGCGAAGGATTAGCAGGTACTTGTCTTGCTGTTGTCAGGAAGAAAGTTCCACACTCTAGGAGCGCCCACCCTGAATAACTGCATTAGTTTTCTTGAATGATGGCACTTCAATAAGAAAAGTGTCAGTGCCCTTGGGTTGTCATTGTCCCCCCCATAGGTGGTCAGTTGCTGTGTGGACAAGTTGTGGTTCCAGACTGCTTTATGGGTTATGCATGCCACATCTTGTATCAATGAGGAGGCATTTCAAGGTGATCACCCTTTCTCACGCCTTTAACCGGTCTTGCTACAGTGTGAAGTGCCACCTAGAGGTTCCAGATGTAATCTGAGAAGACATATGAAGAGAGAATTTCCATAGCCCTGCCTCAACAGCACCAGAGAGTGTGAAACTGGCCTGAAGGCACCTTCAGGAATCAAGGTGTTGGTGCCACACAAGAGCCTCAGTTAATGCTGTTCCCCTTTGACCACTGAGGAAGGGTTGAAGTTCAGCAGGGCCAGGTTTGCTGAACAAGGATGGGGTATTTCAGAGGGGGAGGGGACATTCAGAAGGAACTAAATCATATGATTGGGAATTAACCCATTATATTGGCCTCCTCTCACTTTTATTCTATTGCCCTTCCAAGCTATCTGTTTATTTTGTATATACACTGCCTTGCACTGCTCTTTGTTTAATCATGTGTAAACAGACTTTGATTACATTTCGTCTAACTGTGATGATATATCCCCCCACCTACTTTTTATTTTTATTATTGTATTTAGATCACTGTTTTCGATTAACTGTATCACCTCAGTAACACTATATTAAAATATTGCTGCATTAAACTACTTTTCAACTTACACTGGTTCCTGCCTGGATGCATGAGTTGTCCTTGTTTACTATTAAAAAAAAGAAATTACAAGCGTAACATTGACTGTGCTCTAAAATGCAGTTCAATTAAGATTATCAATAACTGAGACAGTGGCAGGGATGTTGGAGCATTTGGTATAAAAAACATTAAACTCTCAACCCCACCTTCTCTGGACACAGGTAGGAAACCTGCATTGGCTAAATATGTTGAGGGTCACTGCACATGAGCACTGGACCACTCTAGACAAATACAGGTCAGAGTATTTTTTTTTTAAATTACTGAGACTTGCATATATCGGGGACACGGGTAGGTCAGACACGGATGGGGACACACAGGTACACAACACATATCGAAAACATACACAACTGTCATTATGGTGCAAGTATTCATTGCCAAATGAATGCTGGCACCACAATCACACTTGTCAACTGGGCACATTGCAAGAGGACCTGTACCTGTCATGTTGTGCATCAAGTTGTGTGTGAGTCAGTACGTGTATGTATGTATGTGTGTGTGTGATGCGATTGGCTGGGTGAAGTGGAGGAAGGTGCAGTGGGGATATGGTTGTGTCATTACGTGTGCCACTTCCACATGGCATGGATATTGTGTTGCTGATTGCAACACACAGGTGCATCTTGTTGTGTGACGGTCATTGTCGAGATATGTGTAGTTGTGCTTGTGTGTGAGTGTGTTTGTGTAGATGAGTGAGTAGTTATGTTGGTTGTTTCGGTTGTGTGTGGGTGCAGCATCAATAGTGTGTATGTTGTGGCATGTACGTGTTGTGTTGTAATGGAAATGGCTAATGCTGTTTATGTGGTGTGTTGTGTCATGAAGGAATGCCTGTGGGGAGGGGAAAAAGAGAGAGAGAGAGAGAGAGAGAGAGAGAGAGAGAGAGAGAGAGAGAGAGAGAGAGAGAGAGAGAGAGTGTGTGTGTGTGTGTGTGTGTGTGTGTGTGTGTGTGTGTGTGTGTGTGTGTGTGTGTGTGTGTGTGTGTGTGTGTGTGTGTGTGTGTGTGTGTGTGTGTGTGTGTGTGTGTGTGTGTAAGTGTAAGTGTAAAACTTACCTCTATTTCACAGCCACTGCCATTGTCTGATGTCCATTGGGTCCAGCGATGTTCTCCCTCCATCAGAAAACCACCGCCAGTACACAGCCTGCATGTCTGTAACATCTAAATACGGGCAGCGGGAACCCTCAGGCCTGTCGGCTAGGGTGAGCACGCCATCATGGCGGTTGGTGGCTCAGCCGCAAGACAGCTAAATATGGCAGGCAGAACACCGTTGCATCGGTGGTGTTCTTGGGCCCACCGCCGCTGCTGTTTTGTGGTAAGACCGCCAAGATCTAGATCAGGCCCATGTTTTTTTGTGTGCACTGAATGACATACTTTGTGTTAGTTAAGCTTTAGGTCTGTAACTGAGGCATCGAAATAAACCTCTATTTCTTTGCTATATTTCGTGCAAGCTGTCAGACTATCTTCTGTGCACAAAATGAGCACACCTATTTGCAATGCTTCAGCTAAAGAGATATTTTCTATTTACTGGCTGAATAGTATCAATGTCTATAGTTACAAGATATACAGGACTACATTCTAACAAGCTCTGGCTTCCTTGGCAAGTGGGGCATAAAGAAACAAGAACTTGAGATGATCCAGTGAAATCATTGTGTGCAGCCTGGTGTTGCGAACACTGGGATATGTGAGAGCAGGCCACCCCTGGCTTCACAGCAATATTAAGGGAGGAAAGATATAGATACAGAACGTTGGGAGGCTGCTCTCATCTGGACATTGAAGTGAAGCCCTTCCGGTCCAAAAGTATGTGGAAGTATTACACGACTCCGCAGCAACCTTAATAATATTATGCGGCATGGAAAATAGGGAGTTTTAGACTAATTGGTTATGTTCAGCTCCCTGTTCATATTACATTATTTGCCCCGGGCAGGTGGTGGTCCCCGGGGCTATAGGGGGGCCAGGAGCCCCCCCCCCTAATAAAAAGAAAAGAGTGCCCTTACGACCTGGCCCACCCAGGGGCTTATTTAAAAACAAGCACGGGAGCCCACACTCGTTTTTATTTACATTATTACAAATTTGCAGTAAAAATGTTTTAAAAAAAATGCTTTTTAGCCCTGGGGGGGTCCCTTTGAGACCCCAGCACCAGAGTTAAGGGTTCAGGGTATTCATACCCTGACCCCCTTTTTTTTAATTTTTTTTTTTTAATTCTTTTTTTCTGGGACTCTGCTTCAGTAGAGTCCTAAAATGGCTGCCAACACTTCATGGTTGAAGTACTGGCAGCCAATCAGATCTCAGCACAAGATTGGGAGGGCTCGCAAATCCTTCACGTCCCTAGATATACAAATTTGGATTTCCTTAAATTTCTCAAAAACTACTGAACGGATTTACACCAAATAACAGGAAGGGCTCTTTCTGGACCAAGAGCTATCTTTCTGCCGAATTGTGTAATTCTGTCCAGTGTTTTTTGTGCTATCGTTGTTCAATTTTTCCTATGGGAATTAACATTGAAAGCGCTCTAAATTTCAGCCCTGCTTTATCTCAGCCCCCGCTTGACGATCCCCCCAAAACTTTCCAGACGACTGCTCACGTGACTGTCAATTGTTTGGGGAAAAGTTCTTGAAGATTCGTCAAGTGGCGCCAAAGATATAGGCAAGCAAAAAACAGCTTTTTCTACAGAAATTAGGTCCTTACTATAAATACCTAGTGGCGGCCTCCACCATAGTAATTTTACATACATATATATACATATATATAAAAATATATATATACATACATACACACACACCTCTCCCCGCAGCATTCTCGTCAACCAGTGACACAGTGGCACAATTGTGAAACAATACGTGGTTTTCTTATAACATTAAGGCAATTAAAAAAGTCATATAGGTGAAAAATACCGTTCTCTTATTTTCAGGTGCTCACAAACGAAAAAACACTGGTACCTGCTAACGTGTTTCAGCATCATGCCATCAATTGGGCCGCACAGTCACTTGTACTGGAAACCCTTATAATTCACATACATTATATATATATATATATATATATATATATATATTAATTTCCCAAAAGCCACCGAAGAAGCCGCTGCACCTCTTGCATGGCGGGTGCTACAAAAAGTGAGGACGGCCTCACAGTACCTCCGTTTCTCACAAAACAATGTTGATCACTCCAAAGGAGATATCGAAGAGTCTTGTTGACCTTGTTCAGGAAATGTTTATTCAGCCACTCTCGAAAGCTTTGACAGACGCGTTTCGACATAAAAGCCTTTCTCAATGTCAAAAAACAAACTGTTCGGCGGTCATTATAATACAAACAAAAGGCACGTCGCTAATGTAAGAATAATGAAAACTGAAAGCGACTCACATAAATACTACATAGCGGAGTTTGGCAGCGGCCATCTTCTAGCAAGTTAACAAACCTTATTACACTAACTGATTCTTAAAATATTGCTCAGCCGATTACTGCGTCATATATAGCAAACCTCTGATTCAATGAGATATGACAAAATGAATAAATAAATAATTCTGTTGGGTTTTGGAGTATTTTATATGGAAAATGTCACTTACCCAGTGTACATCTGTTCGTGGCATGAGACGCTGCAGATTCACATGCTTTGCACATCCCGCCATCTAGTGTTGGGCTCGGAGTGTTACAAGTTGTTTTTCTTCGAAGAAGTCTTTTCGAGTCACGAGACCGAGGGACTCCTCCCATTTCGACTCCATTGCGCATGGGCGTCGACTCAATCTTAGATTGTTTTCCCCGCAGAGGGTGAGGTAGGAGTTGTGTATTATAGTAATAGTGCCCATGCAAGGGAGTAAATATGTATGTACATAATGTGGTTTAAAGAGATATATTTACAAATTTACAAATGTTCAAGATCAACTTCAAACGGCTATAGGCTCCCAGGGAGGCGGGCGGGCGCATGTGAATCTGCAGCATCTCATGCCAGGAACAGATGTACACTGGGTAAGTGACATTTTCCGTTTGATGGCATGTGTAGCTGCAGATACACATGCTGTGCATAGACTAGTAAGCAGTTATCTCCCCAAAAGCGGTGGCTCAGCCTTTAGGAGTTGAAGTTGTTTGAACTAGAGTTCGTAGTACTGCCTGTCCTACTGTGGCTTGTTGTGTTGTTAACACATCCACGCAGTAATGCTTGGTAAACGTACGAGGCGTAGACCATGTGGCTGCCTTACATAATTCAGTCATTGGAATGTTTCCTAGAAAGGCCATGGTAGCACCTTTCTTTCTTGTTGAGTGTGCCTTTGGTGTTATAGGCAGTTCTCTTTTTGCTTTGAGATAACAGGTTTGAATGCATTTAACTATCCATCTGGCAATGCCTTGTTTGGATATTGGATTCCCTGTATGAGGTTTTTGGAAAGCAACGAACAGTTGTTTTGTTTTTCGAATTTGTTTTGTTCTGTCAATGTAGTACATTAATGCTCTTTTGATGTCTAATGTATGTAGTGCTCTTTCAGATACAGAATCTGGTTCTGGAAAGAACATTGGTAGTTCTACTGCTTGATTTAAGTGGAACAGTGATATGACTTTTGGTAAGAACTTAGGATTTGTTCGTAAAACTACTTTATGCTTGTGTATCTGAATAAAGGGTTCTTGTATGGTAAATGCTTGTATCTCACTTACTCTTCTTAGAGATGTGATGGCAATTAGAAATGCTACTTTCCATGTTAAATATTGTATCTCACATGAGTGCATGGGTTCAAACGGTGGACCCATGAGCCGTGTTAAGACAATGTTGAGGTTCCACGAAGGAACTGGTGGTGTTCTTGGTGGGATAATTATTTTCAGGCCCTCCATAAAAGCCTTTATGACTGGGATCCTAAATAGTGAAGCTGAGTGCGTAATTTGCAGATAAGCTGAAATTGCGGTGAGATGTATTTTAATGGATGAAAAAGCTAGCTTTGACTTTTGTAAGTGCAGTAGGTAGCTGACGATGTCTTTAGCAGATGCGTGTAAGGGTTGAATTTGTTTATTATGGCAGTAATAAACAAATCTTTTCCACTTATTTGCATAGCAATGTCTTGTGGTTGGTTTTCTAGCTTGTTTTATGACCTCCATACATTCCTGTGTAAGGTCTAGATGTCCGAATTCTAAGACTTCAGGAACCAAATTGCTAGATTCAGCGATGCTGGATTTGGGTGTCTCATCTGTTGTTTGTGTTGAGTTAACAGATCTGGTCTGTTTGGTAGTTTGACATGAGGCACTACTGAGAGGTCTAGTAGTGTTGTGTACCAAGGTTGTCTTGCCCATGTTGGTGCTATTAGTATGAGTTTGAGTTTGTTTTGACTCAATTTGTTTACTAGATATGGAAGGAGTGGGAGAGGGGGAAAAGCGTATGCAAATATCCCTGACCAACTCATCGCATTGCCCTGAGACTGATCCTGTGGGTACCTGGATGCGAAGTTTTGGCATTTTGCGTTTTCTTTTGTTGCAAATAGGTCTATTTGTGGTGTTCCCCATCTTTGGAAGTAAGTGTTTAGTATTTGGGGTTGAATCTCCCATTTGTGGATCTGTTGGTGATCCCGAGAGAGATTGTCTGCTAGCTGGTTCTGAATTTCTGGAATGAACTGCGCTATTAGGCGAATGTGGTTGTGAATCGCCCAATGCCATATTTTCTGTGCCAGGAGACACAACTGTGTTGAGTGTGTTCCTCCCTGTTTGTTCAGATAATACATCGTTGTCATGCTGTCTGTTTTGACAAAAATGTGTTTGTGGATTACTATAGGTTGAAATGCTTTCAGCGCTAGAAATACTGCCAGTAGTTCGAAGTGATTTATGTGAAACTGTCTCTGTTGAGTGTCCCATTGTCCCTGGATGCTGTGTTGGTTGAGGTGTGCTCCCCACCCTATCATGGAGGGATCCGTAGTTATTACGTATTGAGGCACCAGGTCTTGAAAAGGCCGCCCTTTGTTTAAATTTATAGTGTTCCACCATTGAAGCGAGGTGTATGTTTGGCGGTCTATCAACACTAGATCTTGAAGTTGACCCTGTGCCTGTGACCTTTGTGATGCTAGGCACTGTTGTAAGGGCCGCATGTGCAATCTTGCGTTTGGGACAATGGCTATGCATAAGGACATCATGCCTAGTAGTTTCATCACTATCTTGACTTGTATATTTTGTTTTGGGTGCATGGCCTGTATTACATTGTGAAATGCCTGTACCCTTTGTGGACTTGGAGTGGCAATCCCTTTTGTTGGGTTGATTGTCACTCCTAAGTATTGTTGTATTTGACACAGCTGAAGGTGTGACTTGTTGTATTTGAGTGAGAAACCTAGTTTGGGAAGAGTTTCTATGACATACTTTGTGTGTTGTGAGCACCGTTCCTGCATGTTGGTTTTTATTAACCAATCGTCTAGGTACGGGAACACATGTATTTGCTGTCTTCTGATATGAGCAGCCACTACTGCCAAGCATTTTGTAAAAACTCTTGGCGCAGTTGTTATCCCGAATGGCAACACTTTGAATTGGTAATGTACCCCTTAGAATACAAACCTTAAGTACTTTCTGTGTGAAGGATGTATCGGTATATGGAAGTACGCATCCTTTAGGTCTAGTGTTGTCATGTAGTCTTGTTGTTTGAGCAATGGGATTACGTCCTGCAGTGTCACCATGTGAAAGTGATCTGATTTGATGTAGAGATTTAATGTTCTGAGATCTAATATAGGTCTTAGAGTTTTGTCTTTTTGGGGTATGAGAAAGTACAGTGAGTAAACTCCTCTTTCTCTCTGATGAATTGGTACCAACTCTATTGCATCTTTTTGCAACAACGCCTGGACCTCCAGTTGTAGAAGATCCATGTGTTGTTTTGACATGTTGTGTGTTTTCGGTGGGACATTTGAAGGGAATTCTAGAAATTCTATGCAATAACCATGCTGGATAATGGCTAGGACCCATGTGTCTGTTGTTATTTCCTCCCAGTCTTTGTAGAACTTGGTTAGTCTCCCCCCCCCCCAGTGGTGTTATGTGTTGGGGATTTGTGACATCGAAGTCACTGTTTATTTTGTGGAGTTTTGGGACTTTGGAACTTCCCTCTACTCTTTGGGAACTGTCCCCCTCTATATTGTCCCCAAAAACTTCCCCGCTGGTATTGGCTCTGATAAGTGGGCCTTGTTTGTGAGGTTGTGGGTTCTGTGCTTTGTCCTCGAAACCCCCCTCTAAACTGTGATTTCCGAAATGTGCCTCTGCTCTGTGGGGAGTAGAGTGCGCCCATGGCTTTGGCCGTATCTGTGTCCTTTTTAAGTTTTTCGATAGCAGTGTCCACCTCCTGCCCAAACAACTGCTATCCGTTAAATGGCATATTCAGCACAGCTTGTTGTATTTCCGGCTTGAATCCAGATGTACGCAGCCATGCATGTCTCCGTATTGTTGCTGCTGTATTTACAGTCCTAGCAGCTCTGTCTGCTGCATCCATTGCTGACCGTATCCGATTGTTTGAGATACTCTGTCCTTCATCCACCACTTGTTGTGCTCTCTTTTGGAACTCCTTGGGCAAATGTTCTATAAAATGTTGCATTTCGTCCCAATGAGCCCTATCATATCTCGCCAACAAGGCCTGTGAGTTGGCAATGCGCCACTGGTTGGCTGCTTGTACCGCTACTCTTTTCCCCGCCGCGTCGAACTTACGACTCTCTTTGTCTGGTGGTGGTGCATCTCCTGACGTGTGTGAGTTCGCCCTCTTGCGCGCTGCCCCTACTACCACTGAGTCTGGTGTTAACTGTTGTGTTATGTACACAGGGTCTGGTGGTGGCGGTTTATATTTTTTCTCCACCCTTGGAGTAATGGCCCTTCCTTTGACAGGCTCCTCAAACACTTGTTTGGAGTGTTTTAACATTCCAGGTAGCATGGGGAGGCTCTGGTACTGGCTATGTGTGGACGAGAGTGTGTTAAATAGAAAGTCGTCTTCAATTGGTTCTGCATTCAGGCTGACATTATGAAACGCCGCTGCTCTTGACACCACCTGTGTGTAGGCGGTACTGTCCTCAGGTGGTGACGGTCTAGCTGGATAACAGTTGGGACTGTTATCTGACACTGGCGCATCATAAAGATCCCACGCGTCTGGATCATCCTGACTCATCCCTTTATGAGTTGGGGACTGCATCATTGGTGGAGTGGCTACCGGTGATGGTTGTGGAGAGCATTGTGGAGATGGTGGCGGGGTTACTTGTCTTGCCACCTTTGCCTGTGGCTGCTTGTCTTTCTCTTGGAAGGCAAGTTTCCGTTTCATTCGTATCAGAGGGAGAGTACTGATCTTCCCTGTCTCCTTTTGAATGTGGAGCCTTCTTTGGGTGTAATCTGGCTCCATTGTCTCTAGCTCCTGTCCAAATCTATGTGTTTGCATTTGTGAGGACAGGCCTTGTTCCTCTGTGTAGGAACTTGTTTTCGGTTCCGAGGCCGGATGTTTCGGTACCGAAACTTTTTCAGCCGCTTTTTTCGGTTCCAACGACACTTTTTGGCTCTTCGGCGTAGTGATCTCTCGGTGCCGACTTGCTTCGGTGCCGCTCTCTCGGTGCTGAGATTGCTCTGACCCGGTGTCTCGGGGTCGAGTCTGCTCTGTGCCGGTATCTCGACCGGAGTCGGATGACTTCGACACATGCATGCCCTTTTTCGGTGCCGATGCTCGGTCACCTATTTTTCGGGTTAAGCCATGGCCTGCCGGCGGTGGCGTCCCCTGGGCTTTCGTGGTCTTTGCGTGAGTTTTGTGTATCGACGTCTTACTCACGGTTTTCGGCGTCTGTTCAGGATCGACCTCTTCCGAGTCCGAATCCTCGATGGAGAAGGTTTCCTATTCTTCCTCCATGTGTTTTTGTCCTATCGGCACCAACGCCATCTGTAGTCTTCTTGCTCTTTGGTCCCTTAAGGTCGTCCTGGACCGAAACGCTCGACAGGCCTCACAGGTATCCTCCTTGTGTTCTGGATACAAACACAAATTACAGACCAGATGCTGATCTGTATAAGGATACTTGTTGTGACATTCGGGGCAGAAGCGGAATGGGGTCCGTTCCATTAGCCTTGAAGACGCACGTGGTCGGGCCGACCAGGCCCCGCCAGGGAATCGAAAACCCCGAAGGGCCGCCGGAGCTCTTCAAAATTCGGTGTCGATCTGTTGTTACTAACCCTATACCAAACGCAAACAATACCGTCTAATTTTCCTAGATTTTCACTAACTTTCCGAACCGAAACACAGAGCGAGAAGGAACATGTCCGAACCCGATGGCGGAAAGAAAACCATCTAAGATGGAGTCGACGCCCATGCGCAATGGAGCCGAAAGGGGAGGAGTCCCTCGATCTTGTGACTCGAAAAGACTTCTTCGAAGAAAAACAACTTGTAACACTCCGAGCCCAACACTAGATGGCGGGATGTACAAAGCATGTGTATCTGCAGCTACACATGCCATCGAACACATATATATATATATGTACATATATATATATATACATACACACATATATAAATACATACACACATACACAAATAAAAAGTGTTACTTACCCAGCAAGCATCTGTTTGTGGCATGAAGTGGTGTAGATTCACATGATTTGCATACTTCTGCCATCTAGTGTTGGGTCCAGAAGGTTGCAAGCAAGAGGAGGAGTCACTATACCTTGACTCTAAAGACTTTTTGAACAAAAACAGTTTGCAAACTTCCAGACCCAACACTAGATGGTGAAAGCATGCAGAGCATGTGAATCTACAGCCACACATGCATCAAACATTTATATATTACCTACTGGTAGTCACCAGTAGGTAGTTATAGTTAGGACCCTCGCTACACACTGCTAATTACCCCACAAAGTACGGCACTCATGACATCTTTGATAACATCATAATATCAATGTAATATTTGCAGTAACATTTTTAACTAAAAAACGGCATGCTGAGGGCGCGAGTTATAGTTACCGCAGGGCACAAATAATAGTTACTTGAAATAACTATAACAGGTGAATTTCTATGGTTTTGTGCGTTTAAAATGTGGCCCTAACTATAATGTCCCTGTAACTTTAGTTTTTTTTATGTGAATTTCTATGTTTTAAAAAAAAAAAATCTATTTACTAACGATAACGTCCCTGTAGCCTTTGGTTTTTTCAGTGAATTTCTATTTTTTTTATTTTTTTTAAATTCTATTTCCTAATATAACATCCCTGTAGCCTTTGGGTTTTCCACTGTGTGTATGGAAAATGTCACTTACCCAGTGTACATCTGTTCGGGGCATGTTCCGCTGCAGATTCACATGCTGTGCACTGTTCCTGCCATCTACTGTTGGGCTCGAAGTGTTACAAGTTGTTTTTCTTCGAAGAAGTCTTTTCGAGTCACGGGACCGAGTGACTCCTCCCTTTCGGCTCCATTGCGCATGGGCATCGAGTCCATCTTAGATTGTTTTCCCGCAGAGGGTAAGGTAGGAGTGATAGAGTGAGAATAGTAAAGATGTCCATGCAATGGGATAGAGATGTATGTACAAAGTTGAGGTAAAGGAATGTTTATTTACATATGTACAATTTCTAATTGCAACTTAAACAGCTACAGGCTCCCGGGGAGGTGGGAGGGCGCATGTGAATCTGCAGCGGAACATGCAACGAAGAGATGTACACTGGGTAAGTGACATTTTCCGTTCAGTGGCATGTGTAGCTGCAGATACACATGCTGTGCATAGACTACAAAGCAGTAATCCTCCCCAAAGCGGTAGTCAGCCTGTAGGAGTTGAAGTTGCTTGAAATAATGTTCTTAGTACAGCCTGTCCTACTGTGGTTTGTTGTGTTGCTAACACATCTACACAGTAGTGTTTGGTAAAAGTATGAGGTGTGGACCAAGTGGCTGCCTTACAAATCTCTGTCATTGGTATGTTACCTAGAAAGGCCATTGTTGCTCCTTTCTTTCTAGTGGAGTGTACCTTTGGTGTAATGAGTAGTTGTCTTATAGCTTTTAGGTAACAAGTTTGTATACATTTCACTATCCACCTGGCTATGCATTGTTTGGATATAGGGTTACCAGTATGGGGTTTCTGGAATGCGACGAACAACTGTTTAGTTTTACGAAATGCTTTTGTTCTGTCTATATAGTACATTAGAGCTCTTTTTATATCTAATGTATGCAGTGCTCTTTCTGCCACTTAGTCTGGCTGTGGGAAGAAGACTGGGAGTTCCACTGTTTGGTTTAAATGAAACGGTGAAATGACTTTTGGTAGAAATTTTGGATTTGTGCAGAGAACCACTTTATGTTTGTGTACTTGTATAAAGGGTTCTTCAATAGTGAAAGCCTGTATTTCACTAACTCTTCGTAATGAAGTGATTGCTACTAAAAATGCCACTTTCCAAGTTAAGAATTGGATCTGACAAGAATGCATGGGTTCCAAAGGTGGACCCATGAGTCGTGTAAGTACAATATTAAGATTCCACAAGGGTACTGGTGTAGTTCTTGGAGGTATGATCCATTTTAGTCCTTCTATGAAGGCTTTAATGACTGGTATTCTAAATAGGGATTTTGTGTGTTTAATTTGCAAATAAGCCGAAATTGCAGTGAGGTGTATTATGATGGATGAAAAGGCTAGCTTTGCTTTTTGTAGGTGTAGTAAATAACCTACGATGTCTTGTATGGACGCATCCAACGGTGTGATGTATTTTGCTTGGCAGTAGAAGACAAATCTTTTCCATTTGTTAGCATAACAAGGCCTGGTTGTAGGTTTTCTTGCCTGTTTAATGACTTCCATACACTAATTTGGAAGATTTAGATAGCCAAACTCTAAGACTTCAGGAGCCAGATTGCTAGATTGAGCATTGCTGGATTTGGGTGTCTGATCTGCTGTTTGTGTTGTGTTAACAGATCTGGTCTGTTTGGAAGCTTGACGTGAGGTACTACTGAGAGGTCCAACAGTGTGGTGTACCACGGTTGGCATGCCCACATTGGTGCTATAAGTATTAGTTGGAGTTTGTTTTGACGCAGTTTGTTGACTAGAAATGGAATGAGTGGGAGAGGGGGGAAAAGCGTAAGCAAATATCCCTGACCAGTTGATCCATAGAGCATTGCCCTTGAAGTGAGGGTGTGGGTACCTGGACACGAAGTTTTGGGATTTCGCGTTTTGGTTTGTGGCAAACAGATCTATTGAGATTGGGCTGGTGTCCCCCACTGGTGAAAGTGTTTTTGTAGTACCTGGGGATGTATTTCCCACTCGTGAGCTTGCTGGTGATCCCGACTGAGATTGTCTGCTAATTGATTGTGAATCCCTGGAGTGTATTGAGTTAGGTGAATGTTGTTGTGAATTGCCCAATGCCAATTTTTTGTGTGCTAGGAGGCAAAGTTGCGATGAGTGTGTTCCCCCCTGTTTGTTTAAGCAGTACATTGTTGTCATATTGTCTGTTTTGACAAGAATGTGTTTGTGAGCCAGAAGAGGTTGAAAAGCTTTTAGTGCTAGAAAGACTGCTAGCAGCTCTAAGTGGTTTATGTGTAGCTGTTTTTGCTGGTTGTCCCACTGTCCTTGTATACTGTGATTGTCGAGGTGTGCTCCCCACCCAATCATCGATGCATCTGTTGTGAGAATGGCGTGAGGCACAGGGTCTTGAAAAGGCCGCCCTTTGTTTACATCTTTGGGGTTCCACCACTGAAGCGAATAGTGTTTGGCGGTCTATCAACACTAGATCTTGGAGGTGACCCTGTGCCTGCGACCATTGTTTTGCAAGGCACTGCTGTAAGGGCCGCATGTGTAACCGTGCGTTTGGGACAATCGTGATGCATGATGCCATCATGCCCAGGAGTCTCATCACCAATCTGACTGTGTAATGCTGATTTGGTTGTATTTTTGGCACCATGGTGTGGAATGATTGTACCCTTTGTGGGCTTGGACTTGCAATCGCTTTTTGAGTGTTGAGTGTAGCTCCCAAGTATTGCTGAGTTTGGGATGGTTGCAAGTGTGATTTTTGGTAATTTATTGAAAACCCTAGTGTGTGTAGGGTATCTATTACGTAACGTGTGTGATCTTGACACTGCTCTTGGGTGTTGGCCTTTATTAGCCAATCGTCGAGATATGGGAATACATGCATGTGTTGTCTCCTTATGTATGCTGCTACTACAGCAAGGCATTTTGTAAATACTCTGGGGGCTGTTGTTATCCCGAAGGGTAACACCTTGAATTGGTAATGTTTTCCTTGTATAACAAACCTGAGGTATTTTCTGTGAGATGGATGGATTGGTATGTGAAAATACGCATCTTTTAAATCCAGTGTTAACATGTATTCCCCCTGTTTTAGTAATGGGACTACATCTTGTAGTGTCACCATATGAAAGTGTTCTGATTTGATGTAAAGGTTGAGAGTCCTGAGATCTAATATTGGCCTTAGTGTTTTGTCCTATTTTGGGAATAAGGAAGTACAGGGAATAGACTCCTGTTCCTTTTTGCTGATGAGGTACTAGTTCTATGGCTTGTTTTGTTATTAGTGCCTGCACCTCTGTTTGTAACATTGTCAAATGGTGCGACGATAGTTTGTGCGCTTTTGGGGGAATATCTGGTGGAGAATGTGTGAATTCTATGCAGTAACCATGTTGGATAATTGATAGAACCCATGTGTCTGTTGTGGTGTTTGCCCATTGATTGTGGAACATTTCCAGTCTTCCTCCCACAGGGGATATATGTTGGGGGAAGGTGATGGCAAAGTCACTGCTTGGTGTTAGTGGCTTGCTTTGTAGGCTGGAATTTTCCCCTGGATCTTAGAAACCCCTCTCTCTGATATTGTGATTGGTATGAGGGCTTTGTCTATGAGGTGGATGGTTCTGATGGCTGTGGCCTGAAGCCCCCCCGATACTGCGGTTTTCTAAATGTCCCTCTGTATTGGGATGAGTAAAGCGCTCCCATCGCTTTGGCTGTATCGGTGTCCTTCTTCATCTTTTCTATGGCTGTGTCCACTTGTGTGCCAAATAGTTGTTGCTGGTTGAATGGCATGTTGAGGACCACCTGTTGAATCTCCGGTTTGAAACCTGATGATCTAAGCCATGCATGGCGTCTAATTGTCACTGCAGAGTTTACTGTTCTTGCGTCAGTATTGGCTGAGTCCAATGCAGACCTTATTTGATTATTAGTTCTTGCCTATCCCTCCTCTACCACTTGCTGAGCTCTTTTTTGGTATTCTTTGGGGAGATGTTGAATGATGTCGCTCATCTCGTCCCAATGAGCTCCGTCATATCTTGCGAGGAGGGACTGAGAGTTCGCTATGTGCCACTGATTGGCTGCTTGTGACGCTACCCTCTTTCCTGCTGCATCAAACATTTTACTCTCCTTATCTGGAGGGGGTGCATCTCCAGATGACTGTGAGTTGGCCCTTTTTCTTGCTGCGCTGACCACTACCGAGTCAGGGGGCAGCTGCTGGGTGATAAATACTCGGTCTGACGGTGGTGGTTTATATTTCTTCTCCACCATTGGTGTTATGGGCCTTCCCTTAACAGGCTCCTGAAAAATCTTTTGGGCATGTTTAAGCATGCCTGGGAGCATGGGTAGACTTTGATACGATGTATGTGTAGAGGACAAGGTATTAAAAAGAAAGTCGTCCTCCAGTGGATCGGTGTGCATGCTCACATTGTGGAAAGCAGCAGCCCTAGCCAAGACCTGTGTGTAGGAGGTGCTATCTTCAAGTGGAGAGGGTTTAGACGGATAGCACTCCGGGCTATTGTCTGACACAGGGACATCATAAAGGTCCCACGGGTCTGTATCTTGATGCGACTGCACAGTGTGTGTGGGTGACTGTGCAGTGGGTGTAGCAAGAGGAGAAACAGTTCTTTGAGGAGAATGCGGAGGAGAATGTGCTGGGGAAAACTGGTGTGGCGGAGATTGCTCTCTTGGCACTTTAGCCTTTGGCTGCTCAGTGTCCGAACGTCCTTGGAAAGCCAGTTTCCTTTTAAATTTGAGAGGAGGTGCTGTAAGGATTTTTCTAGTATCCTTGTGGATCTGCAGCCTTGCTTGTCTCTCATCAAATTCTTTCATTTGGTGAAGTTCTTCCTCAAATCTGTGGCTTTCTTTCATCTGTTTAGAAAGTCCATGCTCCTCAGTATATGAGCCTTTTTTCGGCTCAGACGCTGTTTTTTTCGGCACCGAAATGCCCATGGTGACAGTAGGCCTCGGTTCCGAAAGACTCTTTCGGGGTTTATATTCGACGAGTGATGTCGAACTTTTTCAGAGACTGTGTCTCGACTAGAGTCCGAAGACTTCGATGCAGGTGTGGCCTTTTTCGGTGCCAATGGTGTTGCTTGGTCACCGCTTGATCTCTTGCGGGTAGAGCCATGGCCTTCCAGCAGTGGCGTCCCCAAGGCCTTTTGTTTGGGCTTGGAGTGGCTCTGGGTTTGGGTCGGGGCAGGCGTACTCACGTGTTGGCCTGCTGTCGGTGGTCGGTCCGCGTCGGAATCGTCAGAGTCGGATCCTTGAATGGAGATGGCCATCTCCTCTTCTTCGACGTCTAGGTGCTCGGTATTCCTCAACGCCATTTGTAGTCATCTCGCCCTTCGATCCCTCAAGGTCTTCTTGGAACGGAAGGACCTGCAGGCCTCACAGGTATCCTCTCAGTGGTTCGGTGACAAACACAGATTACAGAGCCGATGTTGATCTGTGTATGGATATTTTGCGTGCACTGTGGGCAGAATCGGAACAAGGTCCGGTCCATGAGGCTTCGACGCTTCCTGCAAAGGGCAACCTTAGGTGTGTTTCGCCGGTGCTGAGGTGTTGATGCAAGATGGTTCGCAATCGAAAACAATACCTACGATTTTCATCGATTTTTGAACTTTTCCGAAACGAATAACCGGAGCGAAGAGGAACACTTCCGAACCCGATGGTGGAAAGAAAACAATCTAAGATGGAGTCGACACCCATGCGCAATGGAGCCGAAAGGGAGGAGTCACTCGGTCTCGAAAAGACTTCTTCGAAGAAAAACAACTTGTAACACTCCGAGCCCAACACTAGATGGCAGGGTGGGGGGGGGGGGGGGGGGGGGGGGGGGGGGGGGGGGGGGGGGGGGGGGGGGGGGGGGGGTGTGTGTGTGTGTGTGTGTGTGTGTGTGTGTGTGTGTGTGTGTGTGTGTGTGTGTGTGTGTGTGTGTGTGTGTGTGTGTGTGTGTGTGTGTGTGTGTGTGTGTGTGTGTGTGTGTGTGTGTGTGTGTGTGTGTGTGTGTGTGTGTGTGTGTGTGTGTGTGTGTACACAGTTGAATATTTCAGAAGTATGTGTATATTGTATATAGTTCTTTTTCTCACTTTAATGTGCATATATATATATCTGTAGGAAGTTGGCTCTGTATGCACTATTTCAAAGTAAGGAATAGTATGCACAGAGTCCAAGGGTTCCCCTTAGAGGTAAGATAGTGGCAAAAAGAGATAATACTAATGCTCTATTTTGAGGTAGTGTGGTCGAGCAGTAGGCTTATCAAAGGAGTAGTGTTAAGCATTTGTTGTACACACACAGGCAATAAATGAGGAACACATACTCAGAGACAATTCCAGGCCAATAGGTTTTTGTATAGAAAAATATATTTTCTTAGTTTATTTTAAGAACCAC
This sequence comes from Pleurodeles waltl, assembly GCF_031143425.1. Taxonomy (NCBI): domain Eukaryota; kingdom Metazoa; phylum Chordata; class Amphibia; order Caudata; family Salamandridae; genus Pleurodeles; species Pleurodeles waltl. Next base: position 75,832,721 of record NC_090444.1, on the reverse strand, counting down.
AGGTTCAAATTCTATATGTAATATCTCATTTGAAAGGTATTGCAGGTACGTACTTTAGGAACTTTGAATAATCACAATTGCATATATACTTTTTACATAAAACACATATAGCTCTTTTAAAAGTGGACACTGCAATTTTCACAGTTCCTGGGGGAGGTAAGTTAAGGTTAGTTCTTGCAGGTAAGTAAACCATCTACGGGGTTCAAATTGGGGTCCAAGGTAGCCCACCGTTGGGGGGTTCAGAGCAACCCCAAAGTTACCACACCTGCAGCTCAGGGCCGGTCAGGTGCAGAGTTCAAAGTGGTGCCCAAAACACATAGGCTTCAATGGAGGTAAGGGGGTGCCCCGGTTCCAGTCTGCCAGCAGGTAAGTACCCGTGTCTTCGGAGGGCAGATCAGGGGGGTTTTGTAGGGCACCGGGGGGGACACAAGTCCACACAGAAAGTACACCCTCAGCAGTGCAGGGGCGGCCGGGTGCAGTGTGCAAACAAGCGTCAGGTTTGTAATAGGAATCAATGGGAGACCAAGGGGTCTCTTCAGCGGTGCAGGCAGGCAAGGGGGGCTCCTTGGGGTAGCCACCACCTGGGCAAGGGAGAGGGCCTCCTGGGGGTCACTCCTGCACTGGAGTTCCGATCCTTCAGGTCCTGGGGGCTGCGGGTGCAGGGTCTTTTCCAGGCGTCGGGATCTCAGTCAAGCAGTCGCGGTCAGGGGGAGCCTCGGGATTCCCTCTGCAGTCGTCGCTGTGGGGGTTCAGGGGGGACAACTTTGGTTACTCACAGTCTTGGAGTCGCCTGGGGGTCCTCCCTGTAGCGTTGTTTCTTCACCAGTCGAGTCGGGGTCGCCGGGTGCAGTGTTGCAAGTCTCACGCTTCTGGCGGGAACTGCAGGGGTCTTTAAAGTTGCTCCTCTGGAAACAAAGTTGCAGTCTTTGTTGAACAGGGCCGCTGTTCTCGGGAGTTTCTGGGTCCTTTTAGAGCAGGGCAGTCCTCTGAGGATTCAGAGGTCGCTGGTCCTGGGGAAAGTGTTGCTGGAGCAGTTTTCTTCCGAAGGGGGGAGACAGGCCAGTAGAGCTGGGGCCAAGGCAGTTGGTGTCTCCGTCTTCTCTGCAGGGTTTTTCAGCTCAGCAGTCCTCTTCTTCTTTAGGTTGCAGGAATCTAAGTTCCTAGGTTCAGGGGAGCCCTTAAATACTAAATTTAAGGGCGTGTTTAGGTCTGGGGGGTTAGTAGCCAATGGCTACTAGCCCTGAGGATGGGTACACCCTCTTTGTGCCTCCTCCCATGGGGAGGGGGTCATATTCCTATCCCTATTGGGGGAATCCTCCATCTGCAAGATGGAGGATTTCTAAAAGTTAGAGTCACCTCAGCTCAGGACACCTTAGGGGCTGTCCTGACTGGCCAGTGACTCCTCCTTGTTATTCTCATTATTTCCTCCGGCCTTGCCGCCAAAAGTGGGGCCGTGGCCGGAGGGGGTGGGCAACTCCACTAGCTGGAGTGCCATGTGGTGCGGGAACAAAGGGGGTGAGCCTCTGAGGCTCACCGCCAGGTGTTACAGCTCCTGCCTGGGGGAGGTGATAGCTTTGTTACTAGCCACAGAGTGACAAAGGCACTCTCCCCATGTGGCCAGCAACATGTCTCGAGTGTGGCAGGCTGCTAAAACCAGTCAGCTTACACGGGTAGTTGGTTAAAGTTTCAGGGGGCACCTCTAAGGTGCCTTCTGGGGTGTATTTTACAATAAAATGTACACTGGCATCAGTGTGCATTTATTGTACTGAGAAGTTTGATACCAAACTTCCCAGTTTTCAGTGTAGCCATTATGGTGCTGTGGAGTTCGTGTTTGACAGACTCCCAGACCATATACTCTTATGGCTACCCTGCACTTACAATGTCTAAGGTTTTGCTTAGACACTGTAGAGGCACAGTGCTCATGCACTGGTGCCCTCACCTATGGTATAGTGCACCCTGCCTTAGGGCTGTAAGGCCTGCTAGAGGGGTGACTTATCTATACTGCATAGGCAATGTGAGGTTGGCATGGCACCCTTTTTGTCCTCACCAGCACACACAAGCTGGCAAGCAGTGCGTCTGTGCTGAGTGAGGGGTCCCCAGGGTGGCACAAGATATGCTGCAGCCCTTAGAGACCTTCCCTGGCATCAGGGCCCTTGGTACCAGGGGTACCAGTTACAAGGGACTTACCTGGATGCCAGGGTGTGCCAATTGTGAAACAAAAGTACAGGTTAGGGAAAAAACACTGGTGCTGGGGCCTGGTTAGCAGGCCTCAGCACACTTTCAATTCAAAACATAGCATCAGCAAAGGCAAAAAGTCAGGGGGTAACCATGCCAAGGAGGCATTTCCTTACACAACCCCCCCCCCAAACGAAAGAGGATGAGACTAACCTTTCCCAAGAGAGTCTTCATTTTCTAAGTGGAAGAACCTGGAAAGGCCATCTGCATTGGCATGGGCAGTCCCAGGTCTGTGTTCCACTATAAAGTCCATTCCCTGTAGGGAGATGGACCACCTCAACAGTTTTGGATTTTCACCTTTCATTTGCTTCAGCCATCTGAGAGGTCTGTGGTCAGTTTGAACTACAAAGTGAGTACCAAAGAAGTATGGTCTCAGCTTCTTCAGGGACCAAACCACAGCAAAGGCCTCCCTCTCAATGGCACTCCAACGCTGCTCCCTGGGGAGTAACCTCCTGCTAATGAAAGCAACAGGCTGGTCAAGGCCATCATCATTTGTTTGGGACAAAACTGCCCCTATCCCATGTTCAGAGGCATCTGTCTGCACAATGAACTGCTTGGAGTAATCTGGAGCTTTTAGAACTGGTGCTGTGCACATTGCTTGTTTCAGGGTGTCAAAGGCCTGTTGGCATTCTACAGTCCAGTTTACCTTCTTGGGCATTTTCTTGGAGGTAAGTTCTGTGAGGGCTGTCACTATGGATCCATATCCCTTCACAAACCTCCTGTAATACCCAGTCAAGCCAAGGAATGCCCTGACTTGAGTCTGGGTTTTTGGAGCTGCCCAGTCCAGAATAGTCTGGATCTTAGGCTGGAGTGGCTGAACTTGGCCTCCACCTACAAGCTGTCCCAAGTAAACCACAGTTCCCTGCCCTATCTGGCATTTGGATGCCTTGATAGAGAGGCCTGCTGATTGCAGAGCCTTCAAAACCTTCTTCAGGTGGACCAGGTGATCCTGCCAGCTGGAGCTAAAGACAGCAATATCATCAAGATAAGCTGCACTAAAGGACTCCAAACCAGCAATGACTTGATTCACCAACCTTTGGAAGGTGGCAGGGGCATTCTTTAAACCAAAGGGCATACCAGTAAACTGATAATGCCCATCAGGTGTGGAGAATGCTGTCTTTTCTTTTGCTCCAGGTGCCATTTTGATTTGCCAGTACCCTGCTGTTAAGTCAAAGGTACTTAAGAATTTGGCAGCACCTAATTTATCTATGAGCTCATCAGCTCTTGGAATTGGATGAGCATCTGTCTTGGTGACAGAATTGAGCCCTCTGTAGTCCACACAAAACCTCATCTCTTTCTTTCCATCTTTGGTGTGAGGTTTGGGGACTAAGACCACTGGGCTAGCCCAGGGGCTGTCAGAGCGCTCAATTACTCCCAATTCCAGCATCTTGTGTAGTCATTTGGCAGCACCTAATTTATCAATTAATTCATCAGCCCTAGGAATGGGATGGGCATCTGTCTTGGTGACAGAATTAAGGCCCTCATTATGACCCTGGCGGTGTTGCACCGCCAGGGCCAACGGGGGCGGGAGCACCGCCGACAGGCCGGCGGTGCTCCCTTGGGCATTCTGACCGCGGCGCTTTGGCCGCGGTCAGAAATGGAAAACCGGCGGTCTCCCGCCGGTTTTCCGTTGCCCATTTGAATCCCCCATGGCGGCGCAGCTCTGACACCCCCTACCGCCATCCTGTTCCTGGCGGTTCGCCCGCCAGGAACAGGATGGCGGTAGGGGGTGTCGCGGGACCCCTGGGGGCCCTTGCAGTGCCCATGCCAATGGCATGGGCACTGCAGGGGCCCCCGTAAGAGGGCCCCGCTAGTATTTCACTGTCTGCATAGCAGACAGTGAAATACGCGACGGGTGCAGTAGCACCCGTCGCACCTTCCCACTCCGCCGTCTCGATTACGAGCCGGCTTCATGGTGGGAAGGTCGTTTTCCCCTGGGCTGGCGGGCGGCCTTTCGGCGGCCGCCCGCCAGCCCAGGGGAAAAGTCAAAATACATGCCGCGGTCTTGCGACCGCGGTACGGTATTTTGACGGCGGGACTTTGGCGGGCGGCCTCCGCCGCCCGCCAAGGTCCGAATGAGGGCCTAAGTCCTCTGTAGTCCACACAAAACCTCATCTCTCTCTTTCCATCTTTGGTGTGAGGTTTGGGGACTAAGACCACTGGGCTAGCCCAGGGGCTGTCAGAGTGCTCAATTACTCCCAATTCCAGCATCTTGTGGACTTCCACCTTGATGCTTTCCTTAACTTGGTCAGACTGTCTGAATTTATTTTTTTTGACAGGCATGCTGTCTCCTGTGTCCACATCATGGGTACACAGGTGTGTCTGACCAGGGGTTAGGGAAAAGAGTTCAGAAAACTGTTGCAGGACCTTCCTGCAGTCAGATTGCTGTTGGCTAGAGAGGGTGTCTGAATAGATCACTCCATCTACTGAACCATCTTTAGGGTTTGATGAGAGGAGATCAGGGAGAGGTTCACTCTCAGCTTCCTGATCCTCATCTGTTACCATCAACAGATTCACATCAGCCCTGTCGTGGAAGAGCTTAAGGCGGTTCACATGGATCACCCTCTTGGGGCTCCTGCTAGTGCCTAGGTCCACCAGGTAGGTGACCTGACTCTTCTTCTCTAGCACTGGGTAAGGGCCACTCCATCTGTCCTGAAGTGCCCTGGAAGCCACAGGCTCCAGAACCCAGACTTTCTGCCCTGGTTGAAATTCAACCAGTGCAGCCTTTTGGTCATACCAAAACCTCTGGAGCTGTTGGCTGGCCTCAAGGTTTTTACTTGCCTTTTCCATGTACTCTGCCATCCTTGAGCGAAGGCCAAGTACATAGTCCACTATGTCTTGTTTAGGCTCATGAAGAGGTCTCTCCCAGCCTTCTTTCACAAGAGCTAGTGGTCCCCTTACAGGGTGGCCAAACAGAAGTTCAAAGGATGAGAACCCTACTCCCTTCTGAGGCACCTCTCTGTAAGCGAAAAGCAGGCATGGCAAGAGGACATCCCATCTCCTTTTGAGTTTTTCTGGGAGCCCCATGATCATGCCTTTTAATGTCTTGTGAATCTCTCAACAAGGCCATTAGTTTGTGGATGATAGGGTGTAGTGAATTTATAAGTCACTCCACACTCATTCCACATGTGTTTCAGGTATGCTGACATGAAGTTGGTACCTCTGTCAGACACCACCTCCTTAGGGAAGCCCATTCTTGTAAAGATACCAATGAGGGCCTTGGCTACTGCAGGGGCAGTAGTCGACCTAAGGGGAATAGCTTCAGGGTATCTAGTAGCATGATCCACTACTACTAGTATGTACATGTTCCCTGAGGCTGTGGGAGGTTCAAGTGGACCCACTATGTCCACACCCACTCTTTCAAAGGGGACCCCCACCACTGGAAGTGGAATGAGGGGGGCCTTTGGATGTCCACCTGTCTTACCACTGGCTTGACAGGTGGTACAGGAGACACAAAACTCCTTAACTTTCTGGGACATGTTGGGCCAGTAGAAGTGGTTGACTAGTCTCTCCCACGTCTTGGTTTGTCCCAAATGCCCAGCAAGGGGAATATCATGGGCTAAGGTCAGTATGAACTCTCTGAACTCCTGAGGCACTACCACTCTCCTAGTGACACCAGGTTTGGGATCTCTTGCCTCAGTGTACAGGAGCCCATCTTCCCAATAGACCCTATGTGTTCCAGTTTTCTTGCCATTGGACTCTTCAGCAGCTTGCTGCCTAAGGCCTTCAAGAGAGGGACAGGTTTCTTGCCCCTTACACAACTGCTCCCTTGAGGGTCCCCCTCGGCCTAAGAGCTCAACCTGATAAGGTTCTAACTCCATAGGCTCAGTTCCCTCAGAGGGCAGAACGTCTTCCTGAGAAGAGAGGTTCTCTTTTTGGTGTTGTGTTGCAGCTGGTTTCCCAGTTGTCTTTCCTTTCCTCTTGGTAGGCTGGGCCCTTTTTCCAGACTCCAGCTCTACTTTTTCACCCTGTGCCTTGCACTGTGCCCTTGTCTTGACACACACCAGTTCAGGGATACCCAGCATGGCTGCATGGGTTTTCAGTTCTACCTCAGCCCATGCTGAGGACTCCAGGTCATTTCCAAGCAAACAGTCTACTGGGATATTTGAGGAGACCACCACCTGTTTCAGGCCATTGACCCCTCCCCACTCTAAAGTTACCATAGCCATGGGATGTACTTTAGTTTGATTGTCATCATTGATGACTGGATAAGTTTGTCCAGCCAGGTATTGACCAGGGGAAACCAGTTTCTCTGTCACTATGGTGACACTGGCACCTTTATCCCTCAGGCCTTCTACACTTGTCCCATTAATTAAGAGCTGCTGCCTGTATTTTTGCATATTAGGGGGCCAGGCAGCCAGTGTGGCTAAATCCACCCCACCCTCAGAGACTAATGTAGCTTCAGTGTGACACCTGATTTGCTCTGGGCACACTGTTGATCCCACTTGGAGACTAGCCATTCCAGTGTTAGCTGGAGTGGAGTTGGAAGTGGTACTTTTCTTGGGACAGGCCTTGTCTCCAGTTTGGTGTCCAGGCTGATTACAGCTACGACACCAGGCCTTTTTGGGATCAAAGTTTTTACCCTTGTACCCAAAATTGTTTTGTGAAGAGGCTCTGGGCCCACCCTCCTGTGTAGGTTTTTGGGGGCCTGAAGAAGACTCTTTACTATTTTTGTTTTTGGATGTCTCAACACCTTTCCCCTGGGGAGGCTTTGTGACCCCTTTCTTTTGGTCACCCCCTGTGGAAGTCTTGGTCACCCTAGTCTTGACCCAATGGTCCGTCTTCTTTCCCAATTCTTGGGGAGAAATTGGTCCTAGGTCTACCAGATGCTGATGCAGTTTATCATTTGAACAATTACTTAATAGGTGTTCTTTCACAAATAAATTGTATAGCCCATCATAATTATTAACACCACTGCCTTGAATCCAACCATCCAGTGTTTTCACTGAGTAGTCCACAAAATCAACCCAGGTCTGGCTCGAGGTTTTTTGAGCCCCCCTGAATCTAATTCTATACTCCTCAGTGGAGAATCCAAAGCCCTCAATCAGGGTTCCCTTCATGAGGTCATAAGATTCTGCATCTTTTCCAGAGAGTGTGAGGAGTCTATCCCTACACTTACCAGTGAACATTTCCCAAAAGAGAGCACCCCAGTGAGATCTGTTAACTTTTCTGGTTACACAAGCCCTCTCAAAAGCTGTGAACCATTTGGTGATGTCATCACCATCTTCATATTTAGTTACAATCCCTTTAGGGATTTTCAACATGTCAGGAGAATCTCTGACCCTATTTATGTTGTTGCCACCATTGATGGGACCTAGGCCCATCTCTTGTCTTTCCCTTTCTATGGCTAGGATCTGAGGGGAGTGCCATGTCGACTTACTCGTTTTGTCCTCACCAGCACACACAAGCTGGCAAGCAGTGTGTCTGTGCTGAGTGAGGGGTCCCCAGGGTGGCACAAGATATGCTGCAGCCCTTATAGACCTTCCCTGGCATCAGGGCCCTTGGTACCAGGGGTACCAGTTACAAGGGACTTACCTGGATGCCAGGGTGTGCCAATTGTGAAACAAAAGTACAGGTTAGGGAAAGAACACTGGTGCTGGGGCCTGGTTAGCAGGCCTCAGCACACTTTCAATTCAAAACATAGCATCAGCAAAGGCAAAAAGTCAGGGGGTAACCATGCCAAGGAGGCATTTCCTTACAATATCCATGTGGCATGTGCAGTATTTTACTTTGAAATGTGATGCTGTCAAGGGTTATGGAATGTTAGGGGCATTCTGTATTTTGATATGTTGGTTCCATTTCTAACAGTTGGCTAGCGGTTTCCTCCCCCTATTTATATATACTTCAATAAAACGTAACATCTTACAGATCTTACATCCTGCTTCTTTAGACACCATTTGATTCTGCAAAAAGGATGTTGATGTCTATTGGAAGGAATCTTGTCTGATCCTGCATCGTTCTGAGAGCCATTTCCTCACACCACAATGTCTGACTCCAGAGGTAGAACAGGCTGCTTCCTCTTTCACAATGGTCTGTGCTGGTTGAAAGACTGTTTCGGTCATGGCTGGTTTTGTTGATTGAGGGGTTTGAACCCCTGCTGGTAGCACCTCTATACAATGGTTCCTTTCAACCTCCTTTTCCAAGCTCACAGTTCTTGTAGTTTCTGCTCCCTCCTTCAAGCAGTGCATCTATGTGACTAACAAAGAGAGGTGCCATGGAAGGGAATGTTTACAATTGTCCATTCAGCATCTGGCAGAAGGCATTTAAGAAGATCTTCCTAAAGTCCAATAACTGACAGTAATCATCTGCTGCGAGGTCAAAGGGATCTGTCACTGCACAGACCAAAAGCCTTCATTCAATAATTCTTGCCATTACATTGTTTACAATAGCTTTACACATGTCCTAAGGAACCCATCTGCAAACATTTGCATAGTCTTCCATAAAAATATAATGTAGTAGCAAGAAATGATACTGCACATGCCACATGTAAGGTAGTAGCACCTTTACATTCTCATAAAATCAAATCTCTTAACCTCTTTGTGAGGTGGGATAGGTGTTAATGGAGCAGGAGAATACTTAGAAGTTTTATTTGACGATTTGCTAGCTTTCAGTGGGAACACGGTTCATAACAGCTACTAACTTACTGGCAGAAGCACTGATGTTTTTGTCACTGTACCTAGATCTAGATTTAACCTATGGTGACTTCAGAAGGAATAGAGAAGGTGAAAGAGGAAGAAGCATTCTGTCCAGAATGCCACAACTCTGCTTCGGCAATCTCCTTCTATTTTCCGGCATCCTCAGTTATCCTCAGTGGCGTTGCCTCTCAATCCTTTCAGGCATATAGTGCCCAAAATGGCATTATTCAGTGGTGTCTGGGAGACAGATCACACAAATGGACTGTGGTTTCCAGCCCCCGAAAGTGGGACTTTTTACAAACAGGAAGTCATACCTACGAGTCTATATAGTGTAGAGAACAAGAAAGCATTTTCCGACAGAAAATACTATCACCCCTCTCCTAAGTTCCTGATGATTACTGGTGTCAGGTCCACTAGCCACTGTTTTTCAGTACCAATTTTGAGTTAATTTCTCAACTTTGTGGTCAGGTATGCTAAAAACACATGTAAAAGAAGCCAGAGATATGCATTACAGTAAAAAATTAAATAAAATTAAATTACACTTTGCAGTTCTCGTTGAATGTTTATTGTAAACATGTAGCATAGCACTAGATGTTGATATCCTTCCCATTGGGAAATTCACCATGATGCCATCACTATCTCAGTGTCAATGAGACTTTTAAAATACTGTTGACGCCTGCTTAGTCATAAAAACTCCAGCAACAAGTTTTCAACAGCATAGTTTCAAAGCACCAGATTACAGCTAATCTCAACTAGGTAGGCACTGCAAGATGGTAAACTGTATATAGAGTATTCACTTTGCAATACAACGTATTTTACCCTGCAAATATCTGAAGGTCCGGGAAGAGAACTGATGGAAATGTTTCTCCCAGGAAATCATATGGGATGGGACAGGTCTGTTTTAACTTAGTAAAGCCCTGAAGCAGCAGAGGCACACAAATCAATTTCTAATACAATATTGTAAGACTCTATATTGATGATTCCTGATACCTTGGCTTTTAAATCAGTGATTTGCATATTAGTTAATGATAAAAACGATTTTGAAATGTTCACTGCTTGGTTCTCACAATGACTGCAGACCTTAAAAATTGTAGGAGACAGTGAAGGCAACACACTAAGAACCAAGAGAATGGAAATAGGACAAACAGGCTAAAATATGGTAGAGATATATTTCAAACATAGCAGGAAATGGCAGTGTGACACTAGGAAGCATAGCTTTAAAGGGGGTTTAAAATCTCCAAGAATTTGGAGTAAACTGTATTTAACCTGTGAAGACAGACATATTCCATGGCAGTGTGAGGCTTATTCTTAAGGAGGAATGTTTCTCAAAACATGTAAAAAAGGGTCTCCAAACAAATAGAAATGTATGTGTACATATAGAGCAACAATGACAAACATATCAGTGAGACTTGGCTCCATAGGCAACAAGTAACACGTGTTAAAGTAGTATTCAGTACAAATTCACAGAGAAAAAGTAGAGACATCACTGCATAGCCTGTAAAACGAAATCTCAAGATTCAGTAGTGGGTTGTGTCACTGGAAGAAATCTTTCTTTTGTCTCCCTCAAGTTTTTTAAGAAAATGCACAATTTTAAACTATTGATTAAATGTCTGAAATTAAGCACTGAGATTATTTACTGAAAAGATAATTTAAAAGCTTATGTGATGTAAATTCTATTTTCTTTTTCTTTGCAAGTACAGCCGAAGTAATGCCTGACATCCTTGGTGCATCTACTTCCTCGAGGCGGAGCGACTAGTGTTAAATCCTCCGATAGTGGTGACATGATCTCCGACAGCATCAAGACAACTGGCTGCTTGGAACTCTTTTTTGGGACAATGTTGGTGGATCCGAGATGCATGAATACTGCACGGTTGGTGAGGTGTGTTGATACAAGAGATGATCACTTTGTCCCTCGTTCCCACTCCATTTCAAACTTCAAGTTTGAACAAATCCTTCATCAGCTGGTGTCTGGCTCCTTCTCAGTCCGCGTTCCACCATTATTTCTGAGAGCTACTCCTCAAGATGGCAATACTCAACACAAGCTTGCTGTGCCAGTGAGGGACGTAGGATACAGTGAAGAATTGCCTGATAAAAGCAGTAACTCAAGTGATCCAGCAGCAATGAGAACATGAGCTCAGGTCTGGCTAAAAACCATAATTACTATGTGAGGTCACCAGTACTGTCATTGCAACATGTTTTCTGCTCAATTGCTCATAAAAGTCTTTCCTTTTTGTCTCTATACCTTAAATGCTATGGTCGGCTAGAAATCGGAAAAAGTACAGCTGATTCTGGGTCCAGAGCAGGTGATGCAGAACTCTTCCTCAGGGCTCTTTAACTATAGAAACCCTGGGAATAAGTGCTGCAGTAGAAGAATTGTAAAGATCACCAGTAGGGCGCTCAAAACCAAAACCAACCAGATGGGAAACGTTCCTAGAACAAAAAGAAAATGATTTTGAGGTGTAGCACATTCAGGTCTGAAAGATTCAAGAAGCAGACACCCATTCTTTTACATATTTAAATCACTCAACATCATAATTTATACATTTAAAGACATTGACAAACTCATCATCCTAATGCCTTCTGGAGGCAAAAAAGGGGTTCACGATTGGACAAGGATCACAGAGCTACATTTTGCAACAGGGCTTTAGCAACCCCTGATCACACCATGTAAAAACATCACTACTGTTCAAACCTGCAAATTGGCTCCTGTGGCGTAGTCTGAGAAACAATAGATTAAGACCTGCGGTGGCATTATACTCAGCAGAGAGGTCACTGACAAGAGGAGGAAAGCGAACCGTCTCTTCAGACAGAAACCACTCATCTGAGGACTGCAGTCTATAGCCTCAGTGGTGAGGAGATATGTCTGCCGGACCCACTTTCTCTCCTAATGGGACGTGCTGAGTTTGCCTTCAATTATTCTGAGTACAAGGCTGAAGAATCTAGGCAATGTGAATTTATGAAAGATTACAATACCGTAGTAGTGGATGGAGATGAAATAAAGTGGATAAGGTACTCTGGCAGTAACTATAGTCTTACAATCTTTCATAGATTCACATGCTTGAATCATGCCCTTTCAGACCAGGGATATTTTGAATAAATTAAACAATAGTTTTAACATGAAGTCGTGTTTTTTTTTTTTTTTCAAACTATATATTTTTCTGTGTCCTAAACAGTACGCACAATCAACAGCATTCAGTCTCTAACCATTAACTTTATCTTTGCTTTCATGTAATTTACCACACACAGAACTATGATGAGCCCATCCACCCCATTGAGACGTGAACTGTTGGACTTGGAAGTGTTCCAAGGCCACCAGTCTTTAGATTTTCATTGCATCAGAGTGTATGCTCCAGGACCTTGAGACAGGGGAACAGTGGAGGGCTAGCACAAAACTCTATGAGCGATGTAACCACTGGGGAAACACAGTGTTCTATTAAAAAGCCTCATTTGCATGTCTCCAAGAGGTAGTGAAGTCAAACTTTAACTACATCCTAGAAGTACCAATTAAGTTCCATCTAAATGAACCTGTCATTTAGTTAACTTTCCTCCTGGTGTTGCATTCTCTGGACATCAGGAGGTAATTCATGTTTTATCTCCCAAAACAGTTATCTTTGGATGAGAGACTAACTACTTGTGTCTTTTGGACGCTACAATAAAGTCCACACGTCCTCAGAGTAGGACAAGCCAGGATGAACAGCTACCTACATCACTCTTCACCTCTCCTAAAGAGGCACAGGGCAGTCACAAAGATGGGGGCTGGAGGGATATGGGGCTTGGTGGAACATTATACCTCAGGCCCTGCACTTTCCAGGGATCTGCTATCTATCAGTAAGATGTATTGATTTTTAATTGCAAGCAAGCCTGCAGTCATTTTTAATAATGAGGCACCTTGTGTGGCCAAACTACTAGATCAGTGGTTCCCAACCTTTTGACTTCTGTGGACCCCCATTTTATCAATACTGGAGCCCGGGGACCCCCACAGAATCATTATTGGAATCCGGGGACCCCCACTGAGTCATTACTGATAGTTGAAACCTAATATTATTAAATTTTCTAAGCAGTCGCGGACCCCCTGAGGAAGCTTTGCGGACCCCCCGGGGTCCCTGGCCCACAGGTTGGGAACCACTGTACTAGATGATTCCAGAAACCAGGATTTTTCTTTACCTGAAGTACATATCTTTTGATACTTAGAAACATGTGCTGCTTATCGCACCTGGCCAAAACGGAGGTGGCCCCACACTAAGTTTTAGCCCCAGGCCTCACACTAACATCTGACAAGCCTGAGGAGGAAAATCACTACACAAGAGGAGTGATGGCAACAGGGCCTTTCAAAGGACTGCCAGTGCTGGCTATTTGTTAAGCAGCTACATGAAGGAATCAATACCAGAAAATAAAATTGGACTTTACTGTAAAACTACTGATTTCCCTCCCCCACCCACTTGGCATGATCAGTAGTAGTAGGTGTATTTTGCAAGCAAGGAACTCAATACCTTCTTTACATATCTACTTTAGGTACTCAGAGGGAGAAACCATAAGTTTTAATAGCACACCAAAGGTAACTTTGCCAAGGATGAAAATGAACAGAGAAGTATTGCATAAGCCAGTGAAAGAACAGAGATTGGATGTGTGGCTGCCTCCTGTATCATGAAATAACATGTTTACCTGAGATGTGCCAGTCTCAACAGGTAAATGCATAATGTGCAAAACTGGTCTGCTATCAGCCAGGCATTCAATGGTGTAACAATGTTGAATCATGATGCAAGCCTAATCTAGATTCTTCGTTAAACGAGTGCACTTTGTACAACTCAATTATTGACAGCCTGAGAAGAACTGTTCATCAACACTGTAGAGCTCATCGAACAGCATTTCATATTAAATTGCAGGCTTGTCCAGCGCTCCTGGAATGAGGAAAAATGGTGGAAAGGTGTAGTGATTAATACCTAACCACTACACAGAAAATGACTCCACTTGGTTACCTCACTGGCAATTCCTGCAGGTGTACTACTTGCATTACCTGATCGGATGCCATTTCCAAAAAGTTAATTAATGGGGTGTCTCGCCAGCAGAAATTGAGCTGCAACTATGTGTCATCCAGCTCCCATTCCTTACAGTGTTTGGTCTTGCTAACTGAATATGCCAGATCACTGATCTTTGAGATAGGGGTTCTATGTAGATGGAAATCTTGTATCCAAATTTGCCAGTAGAATAGGCACTGAGCTTTTGCCGACAGTAAATGTAGCCTGATATCTTGTTTTCAAATGAAGCACATGGAGGGCATTTAGTCTAACAGTATTTTGATGTTTGGACCTATTACAGGGGTTGGGAATCTTGAAGGGCTAGCTCTATTACCCACAACATTGACAAAGATTCTTAAGAATTTTGCAATATTTTGGGTGCAAACCTTGGTGAAAATTAGGCATCCCGAAAATTACTTGTGAAAAGAAATTACTTTTTGGTCACAAAGTATATGATATCTTGATTTTAGGGCATTTAATCTGTTATTGTAAGGTCAACACAGGCCTCCAACCCCTAGATGTCTTCCGAATGAGGTAATACCTTCAACAGAGGCTTCTGGCTGCCTGACACACTGGCACTTTTCTTCATGTAAACTTTCAGAAGCATTTGAATGGGCTCATCCTAGGGATTGAGAAGTCATGGAGTCATACTCTAAATGAAACCTGGATCCAAGCCTAAGCAAGCCATCTATTATAGCTGACAGGCCACATGTGTTGTCCTTTTATGTGTGTTCTGTTGGATCAGCTAGCAAAAGGAGTGTTATCTGCATTTTGTATACTGATAATCTATATAAGTAAAATGTGTTCTTGAGGCTTTGAAAGGAAAATCCCCTTCGCACATATAACTACGCCAGTGACTGAGCTAGTGTCTGCTTTGCTGATTTGAATGACATCAATAACATGCTGTCAAAACAGAGTGAGTGCATTGTAAGCCATTTAAGAATATTGCATTGAACTTCTGTTTGGAACAAGGTACTTTTCAACCATCTCTGCCTTCAGAGGACTGTAGCATCAATGAGCTACAACAGTGGTTCCCAACCTGTGGTCCGGGGACTCCTGGGGGTCCGGAAGCCTCCTCACGGGAGTCCATGGCTGCCTAGAATATTAAATAAGATTAACAGATTAGGTCCCCAACTTTCAGTACTGACTGAGCGGGGGAGGGTCTCCTGATTCCAATAATGATTCAGTGGGGGTCCCCGAGATCCAGTAATGATAACGTGGGGGTACCACTGAGGTACAATATAAATTACCACACTGTTCACCTCTGCAGATGCTTTGACTTTCGCTTTCTGTTCCAAAGGGCTAATTTCCAAAAAATAAAACCCCCTTCCACATTCGGAAAACCTAGCAGCCTAGAACTGCTTATGTGTTACACACGATGACAATGGGATCAGGGAATGAGTCTTTGTCATCCCAGCTAGTTCCTGCTGTCAGGTGGCATCTATCTGGGCGTGTACACCGCGTTGTCAGTAATAACATGTCAATTTGTTTTTGTACTTCTTACAGTACTAAGAGAGCCCTAGCATTATTGCACATTAAAATGTATTTTAAATATACTGCCATCTTGCTATTCCATGTTAGACTTTTCGCCTTTTGCCTGAATATCCAACAAAGCAGTAACTGCAGATTTAGTGAAATCAGTCTTTTTACTGAAGATTGTTGTATCTTTTTTCAAAGCAGTCTCACATTCCTCCAACAGGAAGAGCCAGGAACCTGCTCGCTAGCATGAAAATGTGTGGAATTTAATAATTTAATATTATCTACCTCACTGGTGAATAGTCAGTTGGAACTGCTAATAGCACTTAGAATATTTTTGATGCGTGCCTGCTATTTTTCCATTAAACATATATTAGACTTCAATGAGCTTTCACTGAGTGTCTGATTTCTTTCAGAGACACCACCATTTTCTTCCAGCACTTCTGCGGACCTTTAAAAATGACTAAGTCAAGCTTTGTCTGTCTAATTAAGTATGCAAGGGCTATATTCAGTAGTTCAGCGCTGGACTCAACTTATTAGACTTCAGCGGTTTATCCTTGAAATAAAAAATGAAGCAGTGCTTCTTCACAGTGGGAAGGGGAAGGTACTTGCAATGAAAGTTTGGAACTCTTCGGAGGGAGAGTCCAGTGTAATTACCTTGCAGGGCAACTTATCATTCCCATTCATTCTCTGATAGTTGCTTTTCTTATGTTCCTGGATGCCAGAAGAGTCTCTTTGCAAGAACTTTCTGTCAGCCATCCTCTCTCTCCACAGGAGTACTGTATGAGTGTGGGGTGAAAGGTGGTTGGGATCTTGAAAAATGCAGTGGGGGGGGGGCAGAGTTCACATGTTTGAGGCATAGGACTAATTCCATATTGACCGGCAATTTGGATGCATATTAAAACAAATACACTGTTGTGTGTGCTGGAAGAAAATATCCCCAGTTCCCTCCTCCTCCTTAAAAAAGTTATTTTCTTTCTCCTTGGGATTAACATCTGGAGAGAAATGACTGTCCTGATGAACATTATCTTCAGGTTTTAAGTGACAGTACACTGGGGCATAATCAGAGTGCTCAACTTTAGTGCACTACATGACCACTAGATTTTCATCCATGATATTAATTGGTAAACTTGCCAGGATGTTAATTGGTGATGTATGAGTGAGCAGAATAGTAGACCCCGCTGATTGCAGGGAAAACTGAGCAAGTGCCACTCTGCATCAATGAGGTTGAGGTTGACAATATGTGTAGTCAACAAGGTCAGCTTCTTGGTGGACGAGGGCCTCTCGTTCACTTCTAAAGCCGACTGACAAGGTGGCAACTGTTGTCAGTCACTGATGGTGGACTTGGTGATGGAGCTGTGGTGGATGATTCTCCTGATGATTAAACTATGTTTAATGTGGCCTTTGTTAGTGGATGAGGACGTTGTCGACAACGAACACGCATGAGACAGCATTCCAGCTGGCACTAAAGTTGTTGACATGACTTTTGTGAAGGAGAGTGATGTCGCTGCCGATGCTGTAGACGTGTCAATTGTAGCAATAAACTTGAATTGGGGTTAGTGTTTTGTTAGAGAGTGAAGATATACGACGGGTATTTGAAGAAGAGGGCAGTCTATGAAAAGCGGGTGCCAGGGTATTCCTTGCTATTTGTCTCTCTATCTCTCTCATCACCAGTGCTAGATTCCTAAACAATTTGAGATTACTACCTGTGGTAAAAGAGGAGGCATCAAACAGACGTTTCTCCTGAAGTGCAGGCTCCAGTACGCAAAGACAATGATCCTCATTTCAGTCACCTATGTAGTATCATCTTGAGGCACATGAATTTGGTGAAGGCAGTAAATACAATCATTATGAAGGTGATCATGAAGGTCTAAGAGAATTATGGTCTGAAGTGAAACTTCTCTTAAGAAGGAGTCCCTGCTATACTAAAGAAATGACATTGCTCCTCTGGGCCAAATCCTCAGGACAAAAAACATAAAAGGAACGCAGAACACCACAGCTGCAGCTAGATTTGGCTTGAAAATTCTGGGAAACAAATACATAAAAAAAACAAAAGAAAAGACTAGATTTAATCACAATGTCTGTGGATAGAATCAGTCTTCTGAACACAATACTTACTTTTGAGTGGCAATATCCAAAGACGAAGAAGGGCTTTTCGGAGATGAAGTACACACAATGTCTAGCAGCAAATGGGTAACCCGTCTAACCTGGGCCCTACCACTACTTGATGTTGCCTAGATGTTGCCTTAAGGAAACATTTACCTGCAGCCTAGGCCTACAACAACCTTTCATGATGTTATGTTGGTCAAGGGTAATGTAAGCATTCTTATCTTAGCTCAGTGGTCATGCAGGTTCTCTTCCTTTCATACACATCTACATCTTGGTTTAAATGTTCTCACGGACCTCAACTATAAGCACGTGGTTCAGAGAAGTGTAACCTACAGTTCACATGTTTAAATCCAAGCAGGTCAAGTCAGCTCAGCTCTTCTTGGGTTGTTAAAACTACCAGTGAACTAACTAATAGTGCTAGCAGTACTATTGGGCTACGAGTGCCAGAAAAGGAGTTGTTTGTGAGTGATTTTATATCATTTGCAGTTGTTCCTTTACCTTTCCCATCAGGATACAGGAGCACAAACATGATGAGACTAGCCTTAGCTGGCTGTGCCAGCAATGTTCTGAAACTAGTGGTGCGTGTTTTCCCAACACAGACTCCTCTTAGTTAAGTGTGCCTTTAACTGATATTAACACATAGTTCTGCTGAACTGGAGGAACAGAGATCTGCTATTGTTTCTTGCCACTAAGCCTACCACTTTTGAAGTGTATGAATTGAGGAAAAGCACATGGTCCACGGCCAGTATTAAGTGATTATGAGATACAGCTCCTTATTCAGGGCAGCTAGAACACATTGTGTTCTGGGATCATACATTTAAACCTCAGCATTTGTGTGTGTCTGAGCATGTGCAAACTTAGCTTGAATTCCAATTAAAAAGGCCCAACATTGTGCATACCATGCTCTCATTAGTGATGTGTCTGGGGACACGTTAAAAATCACAGTTTATCAGATTTAAGGAAGTGCTCCTAATACTTTTCTAGGTGTGAATCATAAAGAAAGCCCAAGCTAACTTTAAGCTCGGAGCACACAGTTTTGGAGTTAAATGTCAATTTCTTGTATTACAGGACGGCAAGAACCCGAGCAACTACAACGCACAATAAGCCCATTTCTCTGCTCACTCAAAAGTCACAATCGCTCTCACCCAGTGACTAAACAAACTATAGCTAGGTAATGTTTGCAAACTGGAAGAGATGGCGGCTTAATATACTCCTAGGTTGAACGTACGTCTGTTGCTTATTAGGTGCAGTTTACATCGGCTATCCACAGCCACACTGAGCATAGCTGCCTCGTTC
The DNA here is from genome assembly GCF_031143425.1 of Pleurodeles waltl. Taxonomy (NCBI): domain Eukaryota; kingdom Metazoa; phylum Chordata; class Amphibia; order Caudata; family Salamandridae; genus Pleurodeles; species Pleurodeles waltl. The sequence goes on along the minus strand of NC_090444.1, from coordinate 75,813,955 downwards.
TCTCCTCGGAGCGCGCGTCCACACCGCGTTTCGGGCACAAAGGCAAGGTCAGTAACCACAATGCCATGGGCTTCCCTCACGTAATAGAGCTTCTGTAGGAAGACAAGGGAACATTGACAAATGCAGATAAGCTATCTTAAGAATAAGCAAGGATTTTTGTTCTTTGGTAAAACATCTTAGAGAGAAGTATAGTAACAGTCGAAACAGCATACCTATGAAACTAGCCGGATACAAAGCTGTGCAAAACCTGTCAAAACAGCTATGGGAGACTGGTTGTAAGTAAACAGCTTTATTTTCTTGACTCAGGTTTGGCTCAAAGTGCAAAACAAACAAGAAAGCACAATTACACTGGTTGTTGGGAAACGTGCTACATTCTACACAGCAAAAACAAAAATGCTTATTATGAAGATGGATTTTTCAAAAACTCATTTGTAGGAGGGAAAACTACATGAATGTGTTCTTTGATGCTCCACAGTATAAGTATGCTCAGTAAAAAAAAAAAAAATACATGGCCACAGGAAGAGTTTTTTTGCTTTCTTCAAAAGTATAGCTAATGAAGGTGTTGCTGTTAATGGGAACACGTTGGAAGTTGGAACAAAAATCTATTTAGATGAGGACATGATTTTAATCCTTTCTCTTATGAAGTTAAAGCACACACAAAACAGGACTTAAACTTCCATCTGAATAGCATTAAATTTATGAAGCAAGTACCATTTTACACTGGAATTACATCTGTTTGGTTTACTAACCCCTCTTATTTGAACTACCATAAAATAATGCCTTTTAAAAAACAAGATATAACTCTAGAGTGCTGGAACTGTCTGCCTTAGAGAAACAGTAACATCTAAGACCAACAACCTGAAAACTTCCGGGGACACATAAAATTGTGGTGACCATTACTGAAGGTCCAGGGAAATGTGATACATGTCACAGTGAATAAAGGGAACAAATGCTATGAATTAATGCAGGGTTGGACTGTCCTCTAGGGCATTCAGACAGTGCCCAGTGAGCTGCTCTGACAGATCAGAGAGTGGGCTGGAGTTATGGGTCTTTGTCGGCCTGTTTTATTTAACTTTTAATTCCTCGATATTAAAACAAACATTGGCAGCAGCAAACACAAATCCATGCAGTCTTCAATACTTTGTAAAGACACACTGAATAAGTGCTTGCAAGTTCAAAACAGCCCCAATTTGCAAACATGGGCCACTTTTTCAGCTATCTGATTCACTAATGAGGGTCACTTTTATTTTAGCGCCTAGCTCTATTTTCTGTCCCCGTCGAATGCTGACTTACTCCTGATTTACGGAGTCAGAGCCCCCCCACTAACATCCACAAAACAATACAAAATAAATCTACTTTTCATAGCATTCAGAATTACATTTCATAACATTCAGAAGCAAACATGCAAGTTTCGTTTGAAGGGGTTGTTGGCAGAATGTGCAGTGGCTAACGCACAGCAAACACATTTTTAAAAGGCTGTAACAGATGACACTGATAACATTACACAAGAAGCAATGCTGGGCAGAAAGAATAGCATTTTATTGGCTGGCGAAGAATGTGAGAGCTGGTACTCTACCTGAAGTGAAAAAGAAATGTAAATTGCGACAGATCCTGTCACTGTCCCCAAAGCAAGGAATGTCCCAGAGTCACTAGGAAGGAAGAAATACAATCTCAGATATGAACATCCTATGGTGCAAGAGAGACATCACTCACATTCATGGAGAAGTGGTACACGCCAAACATCTATTTCCAGCAGCATTTACTCTGCGGCAGAGCACCTCAGTGTTAACGTGCAAGCAACCGAAAGGTGAGAGCGACTGCACAACTAATATGGCACGAGTCTCTGTCTCTCTCAGCTGTAGTAGTGCAAGTGTATGTACCTTCATGCTCAAATGAATGCAGGTCTGTACACAAAAATGTTTTAATCCTTGCCTTTCAACAGACATACAACGATCAAGTGAGGCCAATTCAAATACCTAGTCACCAGTGCTTAATTTGAGATGATGGCTTCCGGTGCTCAGCAGTGACACTTAATTGTCAACACCGGCAATAATGACAATCTGCCACGCATTGGCACTGTTTGTCTAATTTATGAAATGAGCACAACAGTGTTTAATAATTCAATGTACATTAAAAATGACAATTCAGACTATTCCACACAATTCCTATAGCTCTGGGTGGCCTGGAGTAGTGAACACTGTTGGAGTGTGATGTTTAGTAGTTGTGTTGGTTCTGTTATTGGCAGCACTGGCAGGGGCAATGGGTAGTGCAGACTGCAGAGGCTCCTGAGAAGGACCCTGGCACTTACATTTTTTTCAAACAAACTAAGCACTCCTACTAACCATCTAAACTAAGGGATCCAGGCACTCCATTCTCACCATGCCTCCTCAATACTTATATCAGCCCTACATGTAAGATCACCCACAACAGGAGCATTTCATTTCAGAATTGTGCTGAGGACGCACAGATAATAGTCAATCTACATACTGGGACCAATTTGGGGAATATGTAGGCTTGCCACCAGAACACAATGAATAGATTTAATCTAGCCACCTTCACCTCAACAGCAAAAAGACAACTTATGATACAATATCCTCCAAGATGGTCACAAGTGGGGCTTAGAATCCTGCCTTTGGCTGACCAACGCCTCCAACCATCAAGCAAAATAAAGGGCTAAGGAGTCACACCGGATGCTAATTTAAGGAATAAAGCACAGGTTCTCAGTAGCATCTACTTTGTTATCATCTCACTCAGAAAAATCATTCATCTTCTCCTATCCACCGTCCATGAGAGCTGGGGTGGTGGAAGCCCTAACCCGCCACAGGCATGAATATGGAAATACACGAAATGTAGGCATTAATAAAGAACTGCTAAATTATCTGCAGACTCTGACAATTGTTGCAGCCCATCTAGAACACAGAACTGAATCTCAGATGTCAGAGGAAACTTGCACTGACTTCAAGTGGAAGACAGAACACACTTTTAAATACTGATTAGAAGAATGCAGGGTACTGTTCCTTCCTACCTCAGGGGAAATAAATCCACACTCCATCGGCAAGCAGATCACAAGTCTATGACCGCCCCAACAACACCTTTTTGCTTGAATTTTATGGAGAGCATAAACCTTTTCAGTCTAAGGTTCAAATTATGGAACTCTTTCTAGAAACAGATATGTTAGAAACCACACTGAAGTCAATTCAGATTGTCAGTCTAATCTGCACTGTTTTTCTAAATCCTTCCTCAGGCCAGTGTGGGCTAAAGCTGTGCCGAGACACCACTTTGCAGAGTGAGCTCAATAACTGTTTTTCACTTTGTTCATTAAAACCACACACACGTGAGCCTTAAGCGATTCCCATAATGTCGCACCAAGCACTATGGCTTCCACAAGTGTGATAAAGAACCTAAATTGCCCTTCTCTGCAGTTTCTTTGAAATGAATTAGATACAACAGAAAATATGAAGCAGGCAAAGGCGGCATAGGACATAGAAACACAAGCACTTGCATTGCTCAGTCACTGCAAGAGTCGTAAAGTATTACACATTGAAAAATCTTATATCCACAAATTTAACAGTTCCCAAATAAATTCCCAAGCCTGTTAACATTCCTGTGTGTTTCCCAACTGTGCTTCCCTAAACAATATGCAGAATGTATTGTTCTAATGACTTTAATAAACCAGCACCCTGGATCCAAAAGTTGGGAGCAGCACAGAACAGCCAAAGCACAGGGAGGTTTTGGTTACCTGACTGAGAGGCAGGAAATGACTTCATTGCCACACGGTTGCGTGAGCAGCGGCAGGAAGCTCTTTCCATCCCACTTTGTGATGTAGCACGGTGGGGGCTTGCGCTCTCTCTTGTATGGAATCTGAACGGTGTAGAGGCGGAGCACATCCTTATCATCCTCCACCTTTCCAAATCTTTGGGTGATAAATAAAGGACAATTACATTTTCATAGTTGTTAAACATCAATCCAAGCACACTCCAATGGGAGGATAGCGGGATATGTATCACAGTTAGGAGCAAGAGGTGTGGTACGCACAAACAATCATTCACCTTTTGTAAATAAAACCTCCATTGATGAGAAAGTTAAGAAGAGGATAAAGACATATGCAGAGTCCCAAACCCACCCTCCTGCATCACCTCTCAGTCCCTTTACTATGTCCTACTAGCAAAGTGGATCTCAAATATGTCACCCCGCGATGCTAGGAGGAATTCTGCGTCAATGGGGGAGCGCACTATGAAGAGGAAAGGAGTCTTCTACTTCAGACTGATAACGTATAAACAAATGAAAAGGTTTTACAGCAGGAGAAGTCACCAGTAACTGTGTCAATGAATCAGAAGCACATTATGACTTTTGGAATTCTGTCCCACTAGCAAACCAGCACTAGAAATGATAACCATGGAACACTGCTTGCACCAAAGGACTTCTACTGTTCCGGTGAGATACCACATGTTTATTAGCTTAATACGAAGACAAATATGTCCATATCTAGGTCTCTGCTACTGAAGATTAGAGTTGTCTCAATCACTTGTCCTCAGTGCTAGACTTTTCTCGGTGCAACAATGCCCACTTGTGGGTAAGAAAGTGCTAAATAAATTCCATTCAAGCAGAACCTTGTGTTATACTGCCATCAGCGATTTGGTACTATATGCTTTCTCAAGCTAAATCAGACATCTTGGCAGAAATCAGCTCTAATTTTTCTCAAAACGCTATTGCCCTGATGATTGGCCAGTGAAGAAATGGAAGTCGAAAAGACATTGATGTAGATATTAAGTTAACACATTACATGTTCTCAGTATCTGTGCTACACTGGGTTATTCCTGTGCCTTTGGGTTGAGTTTGTATGGTCTACTGTCAGTTGATGTACATACACACCTTGTTTTTTGGCCTTTTCACTCACGTGACCACCTGAGCACTAGGCACTTTAAGCTTTTCTTCTCTTTATAAAAATAATGACATTAACAACAGCGTTGAATGTTCCCTAATTGTTGCTTTGTGATTTTTCATATGAATTATGGTTACATGAATGAAATTCATTTTCTATTATTGATTATACTGTTTGCATTGAGAATACTTATACTGCAAGGAACCACTGTTGGTTTTACTAGTGGCACTGCCCAGGGACTCGGTGGTTGAGTAGACCCTGCTATTACTAGAGCTTCTCAGAATGTGACTGAGAGCAGTGCGTACCCTGCAGGGCATCACTTTTTTCCATGTCTAACTCCAAAAGTCGTATCTGCTACACAGATCTACTGTCAACTGAAGATCCCACTTCTAGTATCGCAGCACTTGCCTTCTAAATGTATCCATTCATCCAGACAGTTTACCTTCTATGAAGTGCCCTAATGTGGCCACAACTCAAAATGTTTGGAACTATACCAATAAATATAGGTTTTGGCAGTGCTTAATTTGAGCTTGTTGTTTCCGGTGCTGAGCACCGAAAACACGTCACAAAGGGAGAAAGCAGAAAGCTGCAAGAATGAGCTGAAGGGGCAGGGAGTGGCTGTAAATTGATTGAAGAGGCCCGAGATGGCTTCAGGATTACGATGCCTCAATATTTCATGTTCACACATTTAATTTCAGCAGCCTGGTATTTAAGAGGAGGGCTTTGGGCACCGGCACCTTTTTATTTACGAATTAAGCACTGTGTTTTGGGTGTGTTTGTGAATGAACGTCACTAAGTCTTTGTGAATAGCACAGTGTGACTTATGTAAAGGAAGGACACCTGTGCTCAGTGAAAACTCTTTAAAAGACCTAATGCTAGATATCTTCTGAAGTCACTTTCTTGTCTCATCTTCCGGTTCTTTCTCAGCTTAATTGATTCAATGCCCTGTTCACAACAATTATCAAAATAGTGTGGATCCCTTTTACCTTCTTAATTCATGCTGAACGGAATTTTGAAGTGGTAAAGAACTGGTACACATCTATTGACCATATACACCTCACTGTGATGATGCCGCTGATTCGCTTAGCTGCTTTTCACTGCTGTCATCATCTACTCTGCTAAAGAAGTTACGGCTGGTTTTCATGCTCCTGCCTAATTTGCTTGTTTTTTTCCAGAGACAGTTCACAGAAGAATGCTGGATCATTTCTCGCAGATGTTATGAACCATTCACTGTGATATGCTTCAGAGGTCTACATTTCCCTATTCAATGTTTATGTAAAGACCAGCTATGTTACCTCAGCTCTGCAGCATTTGCACTTAGAAATGCGGTTCCTGGTTGGCTAGGATATGCACCTAAGCCAGGCAGAACCCACCACTCTAGTCATGGTAAGGGAGCTACACACCGAAGATAACCCCTGCTCACTCCCTTGCTGCTCGGAGTCAGGCTTATCCCAGAGGCAATGTATAAAGTGTTTGCACAATACACACACTCCAGTGACACAATAAGTACAGCACAAGAGACTCCACACACTATTATATGAAAATTAATGGTACTGCATATAAAACATAGACCAATAATAACTTTGCCAACTCTGCAATTGTTACAGGGAGTGCAATAAAATAATTATTTCTATGTTGCACTTATCATCAAAACACCATTACTGTGCATATTAGGCAGATTCTGAACCAAGACTCATTACCCTGACAATGCAGGAATCAGTATGACACATACTAGAACATCAGGACAACACTGCAGCAGATGCTAAAATCAGAGGAGTCAGCACAAATCCCCTGTGTTACATGAATAGCTAGAGAAGTACTCGTCAATCATCACAGCTCACATTAATGCTTAGATCGCCATGTATCCCCCCTGGACCTAGGGTGTAGTACACCTACACTCCTGTTACATGTTATACAATAGCTTTGTTGATTTGCAGACGGACTCCTAAACGCAGCCAGAACACTCAATCTCCATTCTAGTATTGCTGCCAAAAAATGCGGGCATTCCCACTAGGGGAAACTACAATACTTTGAATGAGCCCGCCAGCTCTGAGGCCTCGGCTGGCGCGAAGCCCAGCACTCCGGACCACCTCAAACTCAGTCCAGAGTACTTGGGCGTGCCTTCTCCCACAGGTACTGCACAATGGGGGGGTGACATACTGCAGGATACACAGGGAGACCTCGCTGCCCCACCCTCCCCCACAGGAAGTAAGCCAAGGCAGCAGACCGTGAACACGCAGTGTGGCTGCCTTCACAAGAGGTGTTTTGAGACCTCCTCTGCTCAGGATTCCGGCGACAGCCTCCCGGGACCCGCTGGAAGGCCACAACGCTTATCTATCTTTTGCGGGTGAACACAGCCTGAGGAGGCCTTGGTGAGCGCGGCGGTGAGAGCACAACAGCTTATCGGCGCACCGTTGCGTCACTTAGGGCTCCGACAGCAGGACTGGGTGCCTGCTTGTACCCCGGGGGCACTAAGTTGTGCATGCTTTGTCCACGCTGCTGGAACACTGCTCCACACGCCCCAGGCACCAGAAAGGAACTAAGAACACACGCTACATAGTAAACTGGGGAGCACTCATCATGCCGACTCCTCCTGGTCACAGCGCCTCCCATGCACTGCCTACAGCAGGGCTCACCACACGCTGGAAACCTCCAGGGCGTCCTCCTGGACCCCAGAAAAACCCTCACAAGAGCAGGGGAAGGGGAGACAAGCCTCTGAGCCCCTGGTAAACACAAGGGCACCAAAAGCAGGGTGCAAGCAGCTAGGCCAGCAAAGGGTCCTTGTAGTAAGGTGGCAGTATTCTCTCTGCCTAGCAGGTAGCAGGACAGCAAAAAAAAGCAGCTACATCCAATGGTGGTTCCTCCTGGCAGTCCCCTGGCAAGGTGCAGCCTGAAGAGCCAACAGCGTCTGGTTATAAGTCCATACAGTGTCTCTACACATGGGGTACAACCCCTATACTTAAACTCAAAATGTCTTTGATCTAGTGGGGCACTTCAAAAGAACTTTAGAAGTGCGCATCAGCCCCAGCCCTGGCTCCAGACATCAGCAGGGGGTAAACGTACCATCTGTGTGAGGGCAGGACACAGCCTATACAAAAATGTAAGTACGCCCGCCTCCCTCTCTCCCAGCCCAGGAAGAACATTCAATGTGCAGGTGTAACCCTGTTACACCTCCACCCTTCCTGTGTGATGGCTGTCTGGAAAGTATGCACAAAGCCCAGGTGTCACTCTACCCTAGACTTGGATTGGAATCAGGCTGCAAAACACAAGAGTTGTAAGCACAGTGAAATGCACACTTTCTAAAAGTGTAATTTCTACAATAGTAATAAAAAAAATCTCCTTACACCAATAAGCAGGATTTCTCACTACCATTCCAAACATGCCCACACTACTCCTCACAGATCAGGAATTACCACTTAGACATATATAAGGAAATTTCCCACGCAAACCTATGAGAGGAGTAGCACTCACAGCAGTTGGAAACCAAATAGTCTGTTTGTCACTACCAGGACATGCCACACATTGAAAGCACAATTCCTATCCTTCACCTACAGAGCACCTTGCCCATAGGGCAATCTGGGGCTTACCGTAGAGGTGACCTATAAGTACTAAAAGGGGAGCTTCAGGATTGGCAAGAAACTTTAAATGGCAAGTCAATGTGGCAGTAAAATGTGCACAGAGGCCCTGTAGTGGCAGACTGGAGACAGGCTTGAAAGCCTACTTCTGTGGTCGGTGAAAGCTGCCCTGCAGGCCCAATAGTAGCATTTAATTTACAGGCCCTGGGTACATGGGATATACAAGGGACTACCAGGTAAATTAAATGTGCCAAACAGGTGTACCCCAATCATACCAAGTTAAAAGGAGAAAGCACATGCACTTTAGCACTGATCAGCTGTGGTAAAGTGCCCAGAGTCCTAACGCCAACAAAAAGAGGGACAGAAAAACAGGAGGAGGAAGGCAAAAAGCTTGGGGATAACCCTGCAAAAATGACCAGGTCCAATAGTGCCTCTATCAATTGTGTGGTGTAGAGGAATTCATCCCAGTCACTCTGATGCATAACACTCATCAGCAGGCTTAATTTTAATTCAAGAAAAGCAAATGAGCCAAAAATCTATCCTGATCAAACTATTTTCCTCAAAGTGTCTTTAATGAGGCCACGGTTATGCTTTTGGTCTACTGTGTTAAAAGTCAATTCTTATTAGTTACTACTTCTCAGTAACCACAGTTCTATCCCATGGTATCTTTAGCATATTCATCCAGGACCCAGCCATTTCTCCACCCCCCAAAAGTATCAGAGAAGACTGAATGGTATCACCCTCCTTAGGCTGCAAGCCAGAACTTAAACGAGTGAAGTGAGTGACTTGGTATGAAAATGTTTGGCATCACTGGTTCTAGCTGTTTGAATGGCAGTTCATTCACTTTTACAGTGACTTTCTCTGCCACTGACAAGAAAAGAAAAAAACTAAAGTGATTCTTATTTTAATAAACATCAAAAGTGCTCCAGATGTCCTCCTCACTGGTGGGAGTTACTCTAACGGTTGTAAATAGTGATGGAAAGAACACACCAGACAAACATACTTTCTTTATCCAACTATGCTATTAAGTTCTGTTTGTCTTATTGCAGACTTTCAAAGATTCTGTTTTTATATACAGAATATCCACATTGCTCCCGTGATTCAATGGCTTGACAGCTCACCACTGAACTACAGCAACACTCTTTATCGAGAACGACCAAGCAAACTTCTCAGTTGACATTGATTACTTGGCATGGTTTCTCATCTCAATATTGATCATTGTACATGTGAGAAAAGTATCCCTTCCCTTCTCAGACGTCTTTGGATGTCAGCAAAATCTGGGTTTTAAAAAAACAGACTGCTGTTAAACAATGTCTTAAGCACAAGAGGATAGTATGGTTAAAAACTGATTAAACAAAATATGTTATAAAGGAAAACAACAGAATTTTACTAGTCTATGAAAAGCTATGCTCGGCATAAGTCTACATTTGGCAGCCCAGAACAATCCATTACAATAGACTTTGAAGAAAGAGAACGCCCATTGCATCCACAGCGCAGCGCAGGACGACGCAGAGAGGTCGCATTATCCAGGGAGGCAGTGCCTCTGAGTTGCTACGCGTCCGCCGGTTGCCAGGACGCTGCCACCGGTATCGGAGCCGGTGCACATTGAGAGGTGGAGAGGTGACGCTGCGGAGACATCTGGCGGCTGAAACTAGGAGCCGGTGCCGGCATAGGAGCCGGGGGTCAATTGTGAGGGCCATGGAGGACTGAGGAGGATTGAAGTAAGTCTACACCTGCACCCTACGAGAGAGAGGCTGCGTGAGAGAGAGCCTATCTCTCGGGGGTAATTACATCAGCAGTTGCGCTTGGGGAGTGCTGTTCAGCGGCCAAGCAGCAGTGGGTTGGCCTCCGGTTGTCTCCCCCCCTTCCACTCTACCATCTGGCCATCCTTGACTTCCTGGGCTGTTGTTGCTGGTCTGTGGCTCCCGGACCCGCATGCAGGGAGCTTGGGCCCGGAGGTGGGTTGCGTTAGGTTAGCCACTGCCTTCCTTTTTGCTCTCCATTTTGTGACGGGCGGCCGTACAAGAGAACTTTGGGCCAATACCGATATTGACCTACCTGGAACCCTGTGGACTGTAAGATCCGCTGGGCGGGAGCCGCTTAGGAGTTATTTAGGAGTCACATTGGAGCAACATAAGTGCAACATAGGAGCATTGCAGGAGACGGTGGCCTCTGGCAAGTGTTTGACATCCTACAAGTTGCCCGAGCTGGGCAGTGTACAAACTATAACTTAGGTTGCAGGCACCTGGCTCTGAGAGAAGCGTTTGGCGCCACGCTAGTGCGGCTTGTCCGGACCGTCTTACCCATGCCTTGTCTCCTGCCTTCCCTGGTCTTACAATTCAACTAGGACTCCCTCATCCCTTCATTCCTAGGCTGTTAGTCTTCAATTGGTGCGCTGACTTTTCAAACGAGTGCCGTGAAAGTGTCTCTTCAAGCTTCTCTTCAAGGTTTATCCTCCTACGATGAGCATCACCTCTCCCCCTTGAAGCCGTCCTTGTCTTAAGGAAGGTCCAGGATTCTGCTGTACCATGAGGTCTGGTAAAATAAGGAAGGAGCATCCAAACCCTCAAAAGCCAAAAAATGTCGCCGTACCGTCGATGTGGGCAATGCCTCCTCGCCTCCACCACCAGCTTCATCATCAGCCTCTGTAATTACAGCGGCTCTTTTTTCACCAGTTGCGGATTCGACCAGCTCAGAGACTTTAAAGCCTCAACTTTCTGCTGTTCTTACGCCATATCCTCATCCTTCTAAGCTTTGCAAGTCCTCTCTACTGTCATATTTTAAGAAAAAATCTAAATTGGAACTCTTGACAAAACGTGGGGAGACTAAGTCGGAGCTAGGCCAGAGTGTTCTTATGAAGCCTGCAATTACTGATCCCTTACCTACTGCTTGTGGACACTCCATAACAGTAGCACAAGTTTATCGTCCAGCCGCACCCGTTTCACCTGTTTTCCACCAGTTAGCATCTCAGAGCGAAGTGAGCCTTTCACCACCCCTTGAGGACCAGCGGGCTGCACTTTTGCCAAAATACAAACTCTCTCCGATTATTATTTTTAGTGACAACTCCTTGAATGCAGGGGAGGAGGTGCCTTCTTCAGCGGTTTCCCCTTCAGGTCCCCATCGGTTGGCCGGGCCAGATGGGCTGACTGTAGGTTGACACTACTCACTGCAGGACCATGGCACCTTCCTACCACCCAGTCCCCCGGCAGCCCAATGGATCCAGAGTTCAACAGGCAGCATCCATCCAATGTTACCACTAAGGTCTTCTAGTGGGGCCGCTTATAGCTCTCAAATAGACTTCTTTAAAGGTGAGCTTAACGACCAATCACTCCCTGACCTCTCCTGTCTTCAATCTGATTCTCGGAGTGGTGCTGCCAAGGATCTTAACCCTGTGCCCCGTCTTACGCCTACGGAAGTCAGCTCGGCCTGGCCTCAGCTTTTGCAAACTCTTCAATCCACTGTGCTGGCCTTGAATTATCACTCTGACAAACTGGACGTTCAAGTTGACCTGCTGAACACACTGGCCTCTTACGTAGCTGGTATTGATAAAAAAAAAATGAGAATCTCAACCAGCTCAGTAGAGCACAGACAAACTCCAATTACGTTCAACCGACATGTTGCTGTTCTCCAATCATTGAAAGTCTGTCATCCTTACCCACCTTTTTAAGTTCAGTTGTATGTGAAATTAAGAGGCTATCTTCAGTGCACGTGTCCTCGGCACTCCCGCCGAATCCAAGTGTTCCCTCGGATTTGGTTTGGGGGCTCACCCAACCAAAAACATCAGATAAATTCTGTCTTCTCAAGAGTGTAATTTTGACCAATCCTCCTCGGTCAGCTGCTTTGGGAGCCCCGGAATTGGTCACAGAGGTTAAGGGTGCATTTACGTTTCCTTTTTCTCCCGAACTTGAGCCCGCGGTGCTTGCCTTTTCTCACCCTCCTCGCACCACTGCACAACCGGTCTTAGTTCAACCAACATCCTCACAAGTTGATTCTGTGGCTCAACCTCTGTTGAGCAAGAGGAAAAAAAAAAAAAGACTCCACAAACAACGGAACAGCAGGCGGAGCCAACTCCTTCAAGGATCTTTGATAAATGTCCGACCATCGGCTCACCCCGAGGTGCAGCTGCCTTTGCAGTCCCAAGAAGCACCTAGGGTGACTTCACTTCCCAATCCCCTTCAGCTTGTGCCTGTCAATGTTCCCATGGTGGGAACAACTGTGCAAGAAACCCATTCTCCTCTTAAGGACTATCTGGTTCCAGGAAAGAAATGCAACCCTGGTAGTGTGTTGGGTTCGGCAGCCCCGTACCAGGGTTGTGGAGGTTCTGCTTGCCTTGTCACCACACAGCTTGTATCCAAAACTGTCCACAGGAATACGAATGGCGATGCTTTGGATCCTGGTTGTGAGAAAGTAGCCTCTTTCTAGCCTTGTTACCCCCACTTTAGGCCTGTTTGTGAGTGTATGTCAGGGTGTTTTCACTGTGTCACTGGGATCCTGCCAGCCAGGGCCCAGTGCTCCTAGTGAAAACCCTATGTTTTCAGTATGTTTGTTATGTGTCACTGGGACCCTGCTAGTCAGGACCCCAGTGCTCATAGGTTTGTGGCCTATATATGTGTGTTCCCTGTGTAGTGCCTAACTGTCTCACTGAGGCTCTGCTAATCAGAACCTCAGTGGTTATGCTCTCTCATTTCTTTCTAAATTGTCACTAACAGGCTAGTGACCAATTTTACCAATTTACATTGGCTTACTGGAACACCCTTATAATTCCCTAGTATATGGTACTGAGGTACCCAGGGTATTGGGGTTCCAGGAGATCCCTATGGGCTGCAGCATTTCTTTTGCCACCCATAGGGAGCTCTGACAATTCTTACACAGGCCTGCCACTGCAGCCTGAGTGAAATAACGTCCACGTTATTTCACAGCCATTTTACACTGCACTTAAGTAACTTATAAGTCACCTATATGTCTAACCTTTACCTGGTAAAGGTTAGGTGCAAAGTTACTTAGTGTGAGGGCACCCTGGCACTAGCCAAGGTGCCCCCACATTGTTCAGAGCCAATTCCCTGAACTTTGTGAGTGCGGGGACACCATTACACGCGTGCACTACATATAGGTCACTACCTATATGTAGCTTCACAATAGTAACTCCGAATATGGCCATGTAACATGTCTAAGATCATGGAATTGCCCCCTCTATGCCATCCTGGCATTGTTGGCACAATTCGATGATCCCAGTGGTCTGTAGCACAGACCCTGGTACTGCCAAACTGCCCTTCCTGGGGTTTCACTGCAGCTGCTGCTGCTGCTGCCAACCCCTCAGACAGGCATCTGCCCTCCTGGGGTCAAGCCAGGCTTGTCCCAGGATGGCAGAACAAAGGACTTCCTCTGAGAGAGGGTGTTACACCCTCTCCCTTTGGAAAATGGTGTGAAGGCAGGGGAGGGGTAGCCTCCCCAGCCTCTGGAAATGCTTTCTTGGGCACAGATGTGCCCAATTCTGCATAAGCCAGTCTACACCGGTTCAGGGACCCCTTAGCCCCTGCTCTGGCGCGAAACTGGACAAAGGAAAGGGGAGTGACCACTCCCCTGACCTGCACCTCCCCTGGGAGGTGTCCAGAGCTCCTCCAGTGTGCTCCAGACCTCTGCCATCTTGGAAACAGAGGTGCTGCTGGCACACTGGACTGCTCTGAGTGGCCAGTGCCACCAGGTGACGTCAGAGACTCCTTCTGATAGGCTCCTTCAGGTGTTAGTAGCCTATCCTCTCTCCTAAGTAGCCAAACCCTCTTTTCTGGCTATTTAGGGTCTCTGTCTCTGGGGAAACTTTAGATAACGAATGCAAGAGCTCATCCGAGTTCCTCTGCATCTCTCTCTTCATCTTCTGCCAAGGAATCGACTGCTGACCGCGCTGGAAGCCTGCAAACCTGCAACATAGTAGCAAAGACGACTACTGCAACTCTGTAACGCTGATCCTGCCGCCTTCTCGACTGTTTTCCTGCTTGTGCATGCTGTGGGGGTAGTCTGCCTCCTCTCTGCACCAGAAGCTCCGAAGAAATCTCCCGTGGGTCGACGGAATCTTCCCCCTGCAACCGCAGGCACCAAAAGGCTGCATTACCGGTCCCTTGGGTCTCCTCTCAGCACGACGAGCGAGGTCCCTCGAATCCAGCGACTCTGTCCAAGTGACCCCCACAGTCCAGTGACTCTTCAGTCCAAGTTTGGTGGAGGTAAGTCCTTGCCTCACCTCGCTGGGCTGCATTGCTGGGAACCGCGACTTTTGCAGCTACTCCGGCCCCTGTGCACTTCCGGCGGAAATCCTTTGTGCACAGCCAAGCCTGGGTCCACGGCACTCTAACCTGCATTGCACGACTTTCTAAGTTGGTCTCCGTCGACGTGGGACTCCTTTGTGCAACTTCGGCGAGCACCGTTTCACGCATCCTTGTAGTGCCTGTTTCTGGCACTTCTCCGGGTGCTACCTGCTTCAGAGAGGGCTCCTTGTCTTGCTCGACGTCCCCTCTCTCTGCTGGTCCAATTTGCGACCTCCTGGTCCCTCCTGGGCCTCAGCAGCGTCCAAAAACGCTAACCGCACGATTTGCAGCTAGCAAGGCTTGTTGGCGTTCTTTCGGCGGGAAAACACTTCTGCACGACTCTCCACGGCGAGAGGGATCCGTCCACCAAAGGGGAAGTCTCTAGCCCTTTTCGTTCCTGCAGAAACCTCAGCTTCTTCTGTCCAGTAGAAGTTTCTTTGCACCCGCAGCTGGCATTTCCTGGGCATCTGCCCATCTCCGACTTGCTTGTGACTTTTGGACTTGGTCCCCTTGTTCCACAGGTACCCTAGATTGGAAATCCACAGTTGTTGCATTGTTGGTTTGTGTCTTTCCTGCATTATTCCTCTAACACGACTTCTTTGTCCTTAGGGGAACTTTAGTGCACTTTGCACTCACTTTTCAGGGTCTTGGGGAGGGTTATTTTTCTAACTCTCACTATTTTCTAATAGACCCAGCGCCCCTCTACAAGGTCACATAGGTTTGGGGTCCATTCGTGGTTCACATTCCACTTTTGGAGTATATGGTTTGTGTTGCCCCTATCCCTATGTTTCCCCATTGCATCCTATTGTAACTATACATTGTTTGCACTGTTTTCTAAGACTATACTGCATATTTTTGCTATTGTGTATATATATCTTGTGTATATTTCCTATCCTCTCACTGAGGGTACACTCTGAGATACTTTGGCATATTGTCATAAAAATAAAGTACCTTTATTTTTAGTATAACTGTGTATTGTGTTTTCTTATGATATTGTGCATATGACACTAAGTGGTACTGTAGTAGCTTCACACGTCTCCTAGTTCAGCCTAAGCTGCTCTGCTAAGCTACCATTATCTATCAGCCTAAGCTGCTAGACACCCTATACACTAATAAGGGATAACTGGGCCTGGTGCAAGGTGCAAGTACCCCTTGGTACTCACTACAAGCCAGTCCAGCCTCCTACACTGGTTCCCCCAATTCCTCTAAATTGCCGTCTGCCAACAGAAGCAGTTCTCCTGCAATTCCGACACCAAGCCTTCGGACCGTCCCCATTGAAAATTTGGTTCTGGGGGGCTTTGCAGGTCTACCGAATGTAGAGGAACAGCCACAATTTCCAGTTCCCATGCATCCTCTAATGACTCTAGTGGAACGCTCAGTTTTAAAACTTGTGTTTACCCCAGAATACTGCTCGAGGGGCCCCCACGACATATTGAACAGGGGGAATATTTTAAGACTCCTTAATGCTATCTCGGATCTCAACTACATCGGTTCTAAGGACATTGTATCCATTGAATTCTTGGACTCTAGGGGGCCTTATCCAAGAGACTCTACTTTGGTCACACTGATTTCTGTCACAATAGATGAGTCTATTCTTGCCAGGAAAGATTTATTTTGCTCTAGGGGTATTGTAATAACTCCCTTTAAAGAGTCTGGCTATCCTGTGTTACTAGCAGAACCTCAATGTTTGATGGCTCCCACAGCTTCGAAACCATTCTCAATCTTGAAAGGTGCCCTGGGTGGCTCCTCCACTTTTACTGGTACCTCCCACACTGGTGTTGGTTCAAGGGGGTTTTCCAATCAGGACTGGTTGCCGTCCACTCTTGTGCACAGCTGCCCCCATTGACTATTACGGGTGGGAGGTTCTGTTTTAACACCTGGATATCTGTCCCTATGTTTGTGGAACATCAACAGGGTTGTGCATAAATTTGCCTCGGCCGACCTCTTAACATTTTTCAATAGTCACAATATAATTGCACTTCAGGAAACCTGGGCTCAGCACAGCTGTCCACTGCCAGGGTACTTAGAAATATGGAAGCTTGCCGATAGAACGAGCAAGAATGGCCGTGCCAAGGGCGGTTTAGCCATTTATGTGACTGTTAAACTAGATGGGAGTATACTACCTCTGGCCTGGGAGGATAACTGGATCCAGGGGATTGTCATTAGGAATGGGACTGCGCAGGAGACCCTTATAATAATTAATGTTTACATTGCCCCCGGATCTAAGGGAAAAAGGAGCAGATTGTCTCGGTTGATGCAGATTGTAGCCAATCTAGTGGGGGACTAATCGCACGCTAGTTACCTTATAACTGATGATTTTAACACGAATCTGTTCCAGGATTCAATGGAGGCTCTTGAGGGTCCAGATTGTGGTAACTGCCAGCTAATTCCGAAAACAATCAAGGCCCCAGGGCTGTTTGCACTGCCCGTTGGGAGAATACTTAGTAATGCATCTCAACAGTATGGGTTTTAAAGTTTTGAATGGCCGCTTATGTGATGATGTCCCCCCATGGTGGACAAGGTCCGATGGTCGATCTCACTCCTATTTAGATTACACCATTTGTAACATTGAATTGTTTCCCCGCATTGAAAGGTTTCTGATTTCCTCTCGGAGTGAGATCGACCATCGTCCACAAATTGTATCGATTAAATCAAGATTTCCTGTTTATGATGTCATGAGGACAGTGGGTGGTGGCGCTTGTTTCGAATCACTAAAGCGTATAAAATGGAATGCTTCTATTAGTGGCACAGTACTGGTTGAATGTAGTATTTTTTTTAATTCTGAGGCATTGGGTTGTGCGTCCCCAATTAAGTCATGGGTGAAACTTTCTTACCTTTTATGTTTAAAATTTCACCAACCTGTGCGTAATTGTGCCCCATCTCGGTCTTTTGTTGTTTCCAGGGAAACCAAGAATTTAAAGAAAGTACGGAATAGGCTAGCAAGGGCAATTAGGAAAAGGCCTGATTCTGAGAGTCTACTTATTGAATATAAACACCTGAGGAAAGATTATAGGAAGGCTGTTTATGATCATTATCAGATATATCTTAGTCACTTTTGGGTTAAACTTTTTAGCGCAAGCAAAGATCCAAACTCCACAAAATTTTGGTCCCTTATTAATAACCTAAACAGTAATCAAAGGGGCACGGGCGTTGTTGACATTTCAGAAGGAGTATGGGCGTCTTATCTGACCACCCATTTCTCGGATAGTAAGCAGGATGCAGAATCACTGGATGAGGGGGTCCACAGATTTATTCCAGCTTTACTTAAAATGTGTCCCTCATCTACAGGGTCTCTAATCTCCTCGCAGGGAGTAAGGAAGTCCTTTCAATTGCACCTCCCCCATATTATCTCGAAAGCTAAGCAATTTGGAGCCCCTGGCCCCAATGGTCTTCCACAGGTGTTATTCAAACAGGATCCTCTCCTTTGGGTCAATCATTTTGCAAATTAGTTTGAACACTGCCTCTTAACTTCAACAATTCCTGAGTCCTGGCGTGGTGCCATCCTTCATCCTTTATACAAAAATGGCTCAAGGTCAGATCCTGCCAATTTCAGGATGATAGCCCTGCTGGACAATGAGGCTAAGTTCTATGCCAGCCTCTTGCTGCAGGATCTCCGTGTTTGGGCCGAATTGAAGGGTGTAATCCACATAGTTCAAATGGGGTTTTCTGCTGGCTCAGGAACTTCAACCAACTTATTAGCACTTTCGATCTTGATTGACAGGGCGATCTCGTCAAGCCTGATGCTGAATTGCTGTTTTGTGGACTTCAAGGCAGCATTTGATCGGATCCCTAGGAGTGCCCTATGGGCCAAATTGCAAAGTTGGGGCATCCCTTCAGTACTTTTGAGTGCCATTATTGAACTCCATACTAACACCTGGGTCCGCATTAAGCTTGGCGATGGGTGCTCCCTATCTAGGAAAATTCCGACCACCCATTGTGTGAAACAGGGCTGTGTACTTGCTCCTCTTCTTTTTAATTTGTTTATTGCAGATATGACAACATCTCTTGACGCCGTCAATTCACATCCCCCAAGATTGGTGGCTTCAGGCTTAGTCACCTGCTTTATGCTGACGATCTAGCCTTGTTTAGTTGTACTAAGATCGGTCTTCAACGGTTGCTTAACGAACTCGCGATGTATACTTCCGCAAACCGATTAGAAGTTAACTTGTTGAAAACAAAAGTGGTCCCCTTTGGGAGGAAAAAAACACTCGGGCTTCAGCTGGTACTTATGGTAAAAACCATAAAATTGTTTCTGACCAGTCCTACAAATACCTAGGGGTGCATTTTGACTCTAGGGGCAGTTTTGTTAAACATAAAAAGGAAATCGAACTTAAAGCTGTGGCCTTGCAGGTGGCCTTTTTTAAGCTGGCTAAAGTTTTAAAGGGGCCGACCCTTCTGCCCCTAATGAAAGTCATGAGAACGAAGATTACCCCTCCGTTGGCTTATGGTCAAGAAATTCTGTTGGGCAAAGGCTCGTGCCTATTAAATAGGTTGGTTAATAAAATCTATAAAAGAGTCTTTCATGTTCCGCATTTGCCATCACCCGCGCAGGTACGGCTAGAGTTCGGGCTTCTGGATTTGGTGGCAGTTGACGCTGGTGCTTTCCTGAAGCTGTGTTACAAACTGCGTCAGGCCTCGGACAGCCACCTGGAGGCAGTCCTGTGGCAAGAAATTAGAGGGCTAAAACCAAAGGGCATTTACTCCCAATTTTTGGTTGAATGTAAACGGCGACTGGATGTAGGGGATCTTTGGGAAAGCAACCCTCCCTATTCCTTGTTTAAATCAGAGATTAAAAGGCATATTCAACTGTACTCTTATTACTTAGACCGTTCTCTTCTGTCCATCGGAAGCATGCCTGGGAAGTAATTGGTTCTTTTAAGCCAGGTATGTCCTCCAGTTTTTTCTCTTGTACATACGGGTTTTGGTTGAAAAAGGCCTTTTTGGCCCTAAGGATGGGTGATTGTTTTTTTTTTTAAAACATCTATCCCAATGGCAGCTATCCCCTGGGGACAGTGTGACATGTAGAGGCTGTAGCAATGCGGATGGAACCATTGATCGTGTGGTTTGCCTGTGTCCAGTTTTATTAAAGGAGCGTAGCCTTTTGTTCCGGAGTAAATGGAATGAATTGGGAATCCGCTCCTGTCGACAGGCAATCATCCAGTCTCTGGACCCAGGCAATCCAACGTTAAATGTGTTACTGACCAAATTTATTAAAATTGCACAATCTAAATTTAATGGCACTGCGAGCAATGAACAAGTTTAGTTGGAACTCTTTCAAAGCTCTTGACATTTTTTCCGTCATTGGTTAGGATGAGGTACACTAACAGTATATGTTGATGTTTAGTGCAAATATTATTTTATGCACCATGCACTTTAGGGCTGTGCCTATGTACATTGCTTTGTGTTTTATGCGGGGCTCCAGGTTGGGTGGTTTGTCTTTTAATATGTTGCATGCGTAATTTATGGTGTGCTTTTAGCTTGAACTCAGTTTGTGAGGGCACTTATTTTCGATTGTTATTAATTAATTTATTTTTTGCTTTGCTTATTTGTATTGGAATTTATTATCTGTACAATAAATTATTATACCGTAAATTATTATACCATTACCATAGTCAAGCGGGGTGAAAAACAAGCAGAAAAGAGAGAAGCAGCTGTTTGATACTATATGGACATAGGGTTCCAAGCTTCAAATCGAACGTGAGCATTCCTTACTCATCTTATGGCAATGAGGCCCTCTACAGCTGTTATTCTGCCCTAATGAACAAACTCCAATCAAAAATTTACCACTATGTATTTCATTTAACACATAATTCCTCTCCTAGTCGAATTCGGCTGCAGTTCGGCGTCAAAAGGCAATCTATCAGGTGGAAGGGAGCAATAGTCAAGGGCTGCTTCGAATTAAAATATGCTGAACCCAACACTTTAAACAACATCGTGGTTAGCAATTGACAACAGGGGCAGTAGCTGCAATCCCAGCAGCAGCCTCAAAGAATACTTGGACCAATCGTTGAAGAAACAGCACCTTGAAAACCTCTGGGCT
Organism: Pleurodeles waltl; assembly: GCF_031143425.1. NCBI lineage: Eukaryota > Metazoa > Chordata > Amphibia > Caudata > Salamandridae > Pleurodeles > Pleurodeles waltl. The sequence goes on along the minus strand of NC_090444.1, from coordinate 75,793,162 downwards.
CTGTCACCTGCACATAATGCTTTTAAAACATTAGTGAACTCTGCAATTGCCAAAATCTCATTTCTAAAGGATAAAGAGGAATTTGCTAAAAGAGGTCATGCCTAAATGGTCATCAACAGTTACTCTAAATTAATGCGAACGGCATACGTAGCTTGCACATATTCGCCACATCTGACACTTAAGCTGCTGCAGCGTCGCCTGGGTTGCCCACCCTCACAACGGAAAAACCAGCCTGGCTAAATCCCGGAAACAGAGGCTGCTGTTTATGTGCCTCAAACGACAAGAACCTCCTGTACCTAAACTGCATTTGCTCAGAGCTGTCTTTGGAGAGGAGGCACCCCCACATGTAGGCAAGCCGTTATATCCTGTCTAGAGCCAGACGACCCCATACTGAACTGCAGTTACTTGACATTTTTAAATACATTTGAACAAAACCCAACTAAGAAAGTAAAGGGTTGGACACAGTCATCCAAATCCTGGGGCACCCTGGCCACCCTGGGTCCCTGTGGATAAAATCAAAATAAACTGGGCCAGGCAGTCAGCTGGGAATCAGTTCCCAACACCAAATCTCCAGGCTATCCTGGTCCCTTTGTTTTCCCTGGAAAAGTCCACTAATATAAGTATGATAAACCTTGGACCAGGCTTCTAGTCGGCGGAACAGACTCTTACATTAAACCCTGTGTTATCCTGGCCCTGGCATTCTGGATTTCTACAACAAAGCTGCATGTTGGATTTGATAACAACTGTGTGATGTTTTACAAATTTAAAACTGTTTGCTAAACATTTCAATTTTTTGGCTATTTGCACTTTGAAGTAGGTCCTTGGGGTCCTTTAGTCAAGCCATGGGCTTGGCAACCACCAGACAGCACCTATGCACTTAAAACATCTGTTTTGCAGGTCTGAACCTTAAGTCACCTATGGCCCCCAGAGGTCCTCTGAATAAGCGGTCATAAGCGCAATAGGGTGCTAGCTGGGGCACAGTTACTAATTATCAATACCAAGGGCTATCCTGGCACTCTGGAAATCCAAGACAAAGCTGCATGTATGACACAAAGACATTTGCTGACTTTTATCAAGTTTTATGGAACAGTGTGTTGAATCTACTTTAGTTCTACACCTGCACTTTAAACCAGGTCTGGGCGAGGTCACTAGGCAAACTCGTGTTCTTTTGTATTTTAATTTTTAATAGCATAAATGTTTGATGTTTCATACCTTCGCCCTTTTATGAATTTTAATCATTGTTTTTCCTTTGAAAGATTTTAATTAATTGAATACAAATAGTTACTAACTCATCTGTGCTACTGGCTTATGACTGCCCACTACAAATGCAAGCCAATGTTAAAAAATCCAGATTTGCTAAGATATAAAGTAGATTGAGGTCCTGTCTATTGCAGCTCATCTGTGTTAGCAACAGACACAGTGGAAAGCAGATGCATCCATGTAGAGGACTCTCTGGGTGTCAATAAGAATAAGTAGTGAGTCGATTAGGCAAGACAAAGGACTTGAATAACATGGAAAATAAATATAAGAAAGAGTTTGTCTTCAGGGAGCTCTGCGTGGAACACCATTTACTGCCAAGTAGCTGATCTGCTGACTGTATCATGCTACCCAATATGGAACCAAACCACTTCAGATCACAGTTTCGAACACCAGCTCAGTGAATCTGGCCAAACATAAAATCTGGTCAGTGGTACTGAATGTATCAATATTCATCATTCTCCTAAGTCTGTCCAAAAGCAGAGTATATTCTGTGCCTCTTTGTGGTTGAAATTCCCCCAAATCTTTATTTAGGAGCTAGCCCTGCTTAGAAAACAGTGATCCAAATCCCCAATGTTTCTATGAAAGCTAAACCGATGTCATACATTCATTCTGTAAAGCTTCTTACTAGAAAACAGGCATCGCAAAAGAGGGAAAATCGGCATATTTACTGTTTTGCAATGTTAACCTTTTCTGGAAATAGCGACACAAGTGATCTGCTTTCAATGCCTCAGAAACTCAGGAGACTCAAAAGATAACTTGATGCTTTAATAGAAATGTTAAATAACTTAACAACTTAGTGACTTATTTTCAGGTTCTTTTGGAACCACGGCCACTAAATGAGGCACCAATATTGATTTTGGTCAATGAATTGGAGTTGTAATAACTAGTTTAGGGTAGCCATCGTTTCACCTGTAGCTCTAGGTCGACATGCAGTTAAGTAGACTGTGCAAGGACATTTCAAATTCTGTTTACTCATTCATTGAAAGGAACAGGACTGTTAATTACACAACACTGTGGGTATGGAACTTTAGTTTTAAGCACATCTAAAGACTATAGTTAGCATGGAAACAAAAATTTATCATAATAAGCAACTATTGCCTGTGGTCTCCAAAGCACTCTCCAGAACAATGTCCATTTAATGCAAGCATTCCCCAACAGAAGTACCTTCCTATTTCGTATTTGGAAAATTGTTGTAGATCCATCTGTTCTGAATTGCCTTCAATGTTCATAGAACACTATGTAGTAGTAGTGGGTTTTGCTATCATGGATTTAGAAAGTAAGTTTCTTTAGGTGGGCTTTATAAACCGGGTGCTCTAAATTCACATTTTGCTGTTAGTTTTGAAAACCTAGAAATAATAATCCACTTTGCATCACATTGAAGAGAAACAGCAAAAAGTGGCTTATGAATGTGAAATTATGAATAATCATCATCAGCTGTTTCAATCAATCAGCTTTTGTAGAGTGTGGCTACTCACCCGTGAGGGTCTCAATGCGCTGGAGGGGGAGGGGAGCAGGTGTGCTCAGTTGGTGAAGTCGGGGTGTTGAGAGATGTGGGCCACCAGGAGTCGTCCCATGCTGAGGTGGCGTTTCCGAAAATGATGAGCTCTGTCTTATCAGAGTTGAGCTTGAGGCAGGTTTCTCTCGTCCAGGTGGTGACGCTTCCATCCCCGAGTGGAAATTCCTGTTGCCCGTGTCCGGGTCTTCGGTGAGGGAAATTATGAGTTGTGTCCCATAGGCGTATGACACGATATCCATTCCGTGATTTCTGACAATGGCTGCAAGTGGGGTCATGTATATGTTGAAAAGAGCTGGACTCCGAGAGGATCCTTGTGGAACTGCGCAGCTGACTCCTGTGGGTTAGATGTGTAGGGAGGGAGCCTGCTCCTCTGAGTACTTCGGGAGAGGAAGGAGTGGATCCATTTCAGGGCTGTTCCACGGATTCCTACGCCATGGAGTCTGGTGCATAGTGTTTCTGTTACACCCACTTGTATCTAATCTATAATGTTTTACCAAGTGGAAATCCATGTGACACATTAACGTATTACATGACAATTCTTCATATTGGGTTATTGCAGACTGTTCATGCTGTAAAAGGAAGCTTACGATGTATACACAAGTAAAGCCCAGCCAACTATACATGACATGCTTTGGGGATTTTTACGGTGGTCAATATCTGCATACTGTAGGAGGCTGCAATACAAGTTCAAACTACTTCGAACAAGGCGCCTTCTTGTCTGCCGCCTTACTTTGTCTGTATGTTGGTTTTCCTTCCCACCTCTACACCAATAGGAACCTTCCATTTCAAGTCCACCGACGCCAGGTTTTCCAGTGCTTTGCTTCACTATAGGTAGTTCCACCATCTTTAAGTCATCACACCCATCCTCCTTTAAACTACCAGAACTGGAAGCAGTGGCTTTAGGACCTTAGAGGTCACTTCATGGACCACACATACTGGCTGCTGATTGATCCTAATCACTTCCTTTTCCCCTAGGGACAGTTTTCAGTAAGGCATGTTTCCTTTCCCCCTTCTACCCTTCTTCTCTAGGCTTGTGGGACTTGTAACCTTTAGCAGTGTTGCTTTAGACAGCATTGGTATTTTGTCAAGCCATAAGGTATGTCTTCCGGACCAACCAGTACGTAATACCAGTGCAGCCTATACGTGGCTTTTTGTTTGTGCTTACAACTATACTGTTTTCTATGTTGCAGTGTTTGGGCCTTTCTGTTTTGCCCAGTCTGACTTAATGCTGTAGTTTCTGCGGCGCTTAACACCAGACCGTAAACTTTGTGGCTTCTTGCTCCCTTGAGCCTTTCCCATAATTTATTGCTAAGATTACATGGGTACTGAGGACTATCATCATTACTTTCTTATAGACCACGGGCCTAATACAAAGAATGATTCACTTCACCGTGGTGATCCGGGTCCAGCACTTTTGGATTGACAAACCTTCGGGTTCCTTCTCCCTCCCCCGTTCTTCCCACCCCCCTTCCTCTCTGCCCCGCAGACTCAATATGACAATTATATACTTACATGCGCAACTCTTCATTTTTCTTCTGTCTCTGTGATGTTTATGCTTGTTTACCACTTTTGACTGGATACCGTGCACCATCATTCATACGATGTTGGGCTACACATGGAACCGCATGTATGACTGGATGTCTTATTTTACATATTTATATACTTACATAAATCTTCTTGATATTACTCAACTATGGAACGCCAAAATACATGTGAACTCACTGATTATGGTTGTCTGATTTAGAACTGTGTGCTTTACAGTTGGCTAGACTCAGAAAATGATTAGATGTGATACTATTGGTCAGTTTTGATGGGTGCCCTTTGTCTTAAAAAAAATACTCTGACTCACATGGTTGATTCCGGTGCTCCGGGTATGTTTTTTACCGTACTGTGCTTACTTGGAAATTGTATCTACTGTTACATTTATTCCTAAATGATTTTGGTAACGGATTGTACATTTTTCTAATGTCTTATTTTATTTCTCCTTTCTTCTTACTGTCATTCTCTCTTTTTTCCTCGATCTGCCCATTGATCTTTCACTTCTTTTTTCCTGGTTCTGGGTATATTTGGATTTTGATACAATATTATCTTCCTGTTTCAGGTTTTTTTTTTTTACTGTGTTTTAATATGTGATATGTACTGACAGCCTTGAAAAAGCCCCAGGCTTCCATGCCAGTAAGGGGCGAAACACATGTTGGTTGTTCTTAACTGAGAGTTTCTTTGCGAGTTTTGTGGATCTATCTGCATTGAAATAAATACAATTCAATCTGATGCATCTCGTTGAGAACGTGCCATACTTCTAACTAAGATTGGGATAACCCCTGGATTTATCAAATGAACAAACCAGCTTTGCCCTGAACAATCCCAAGTATACAGTATGGTAATGGGTTAGGGTCTCCCACTATGAAGGACGAACTGGCTCACTTACATTACCCCATTATGTTAGTGTGGCCAGGCCAGGGTGTTTGACCCCTGCCCATTTATTATGGAATAAGAAAATGTCCTGTTTGAAAAACTGTGAAACATGCTTACTCTGCCAATCTTTAAATCAGACCACTTACCAGACTTCTTACAAGTTCTTAAATAAATAAAAATCAGAAGAACAGCAGATCAATTTGCCAGCTTATTAAAGATGAAAGCCTTAGAAGTCAGATACTGTCTCAGGCGTAATGAGGTCAAGCGAGCAAAATCCTGGCTAATGCATACAATGTGCATCATTATGGCCAACTGATCACAAAGGTCATTCACTATGGCAGGAAGACTCAATGGCAGTGAAAAGGTGAATTAGGTCCGAATCTGTTTGATACTGAACATGAGATGCTTACCTGCATGCTTGGTACCGGTACGCTTTGTCTGGAACTGCGGGAAGGTTCTCATTCCATTGAAGAGCGGTTACAAGCTGATCCTTTTTCCACACACAGCACTGGAAGTCATGTCCTACAGAGACGATCTGTGGGAATATCAGACATTGCTTGATAAAGATCTCCCAGACGGAAGTTCATATTTCTGATTGTAAGTGCATGCATTCATTCAGATCAAATGGAAACTTTATTGAAAGAGAATTAAATAAGCAAACATTGGCACTCGAGCACTGGCAAAAGCAATAAAAAAACTGCTGCAGCAGTGCAAAATAATAAACAAATCCCTGCTTTGGGTAGAAAACATATGGATGAGAAAGAATTAAAAGTGTGACAACAGAGCGTACTTGTCAGTTATAAAAATGTCCCGCAGGCATCTCGATAGACACAGAAGGATAGACCAAACAACCAACAGAAAGAAGATTAAACTCAAATAATCCTCTAGACTGATCCAAGATGTAGTAGACAATTTCTCAAACAATAGACTAAAAGATCCTAGCACTAGAGAAGCCAATGGTTGAAGGAGGTGGTACCAAATCCTTTAGAGTACTGTTTAATACAGTATGTTTGTGTGAATGGTACATTCCCATTATGGGTCAAACCCAAAAACACAATCAAACCTTAGCTATAATTCCAAAATTATGTATAAAATCTACTAATGCTTTATAATGGTCACAAATAAACGTTTGTGTGTATAACTTACAGTATGACTGCAAAAAGTTGCATTTCAAGTTGGAATTCCGAAATTGTGATTCACAGAATTAGTATTTAATAAATCCATCAATACTAGGAATTTTCTGCAGCAGCAAGTTATGGGTTAGGAATGAGAGATGCATGTTACCAGAGGAGGGGGAAACGTCCACAGTGCTTACAACGTTTCTACAAGGCATAATGTACAAATAATGGTATATGCACATTACTAGACAGGTCCTATCTATAAAGGCCAGCACACCTATAACTCTCGTAAAAGGTCAGGCTCAGGCAACGTGCAGAGCCAAATTCTTGACCTCAAGTCTCCAGGAAAGCAATGCAAAGCTCTTCTTCCCCTCCATCGGCCTCTTCTAAATCTCCATCCTGTGATAAATGCAACTAGGCTATCTCCCTCCCCTATGTCAGACGTACCTCCCTCCCTGCCAACCCTAATCCTGCCCCATCCACTCCCATTATTTGTACAAACTCCCTCTATTACCAAAACTAATGGCTTTCTGATCAATGTGTGATCGCTCCCTAAAAATTAAATACACATGACCAATTTTATAATGGAATACAAACCCAACGCCCTGTTTCTTACAGAGACTTGGCTTCAGGAGAGCTCTTCCTCCACACGGGCATTAGCCATTTCTCATAGCTACTTCACTATTTGAAGCAACCGCGTCCACAGCTGTGAAGGCAGCCTCAAAACAGTCCTTCGCTCCCCTTCTCTTGCCTACTATCAGAGAGCAATGACTTACCTATGTGTGGAGGCCTCATTTATATAATCTCCAATTCAGTGCCTCCAGGACGTAATTTCAAAATGCTTATTTGCAGGCCCATAGGCACTAGAGCCAATTGAAGCTCACTTTTAATAGACTATCTTGCATTGTTTTGCTCTTAAGGCGTCTCATGTTTCTATGCTAGACAACCTTAACTTTCACCTGGCCATACGCCCTCCTGCAACACCATCATGCTTTCTGATTCTTAGTCCCTTCGCTTTCGTTTTAGCGCAGGTACAGTTTGGTGGCTCGGTGCTTCTGGGGAGATAGCAGCCCTTTCAGGCGTACAGTTCCGCCTTGTCCTTGTGATGGTCATGCTGGGCAAATGTTGCTGCATTTTATGCTTTTCTGTAGTTTTTGTAACCTTCAGTTCAGATACTTTCTTAAACCCTTATTAAATGAACTGGGGCACTATTAATGCAGAGAAGTGATACTTCATTTGCAATTGCTGATCAGCCACAATATATGTTTGACGGTTAGTTCCTTCCTTAGAGCCACAGTGAAATGCAGAAAATCAATGGAAGGTTAGCCGAGGGCTGTAGTGAAATGTGTGTTTTGACCACTGCCTTTGTGTTGCATCACTTTGCACCTGGATTAAGCTGTCCAGTGTTCACCAGTTGCAGATTACATCTTGTATTCAGTATAGCTGCCTATTGACTTTATTGTAGCATTAGACACTGCCATGTTAAAGCTGCTCGTAATATTCCACATTGTAAACTGTGCTTGCATTGTCTTGTTTTCGTGCTCTTTCTCACCAAAGAGCTAGTACATAATAAGGAGGAGTTAGTCAGCATGATAAGGATGTACCAGACTGATGTTTATGGTACAGCAGGGAACGGCTTAGGCTTGGGAGAGACACCTTGGGAAACTGGCCAGTTCCAACCTGCTTCTTTCAACCCTGATCTAAACTAGCCAGCATGTTTGAATTGCGAAATGAGGGTTTTTTTCCAGAAAGCTCCTTTTGTTTTTTTAAGATATAAAAAGACCCAGTGTGACAGTGTGAGTGGCCTCAATCAGGATTCTAGACGTCGGATGTCTGATGTCTTTCTTTCCCGTGAGGGTGGAGATCTCTTTCTCGCAGTCGAACAGGGTCATCGTCTTGCTGGCATGAGAAAGATGAGGAACTTGGCAGGCCCTACGGTGATGCATTTTTACTTCATTATTTGCTTTGCAGTATAATATAAATACATATATTTGCTGAGTACATTGCAGTGGAGAATCATTTTGTTATATTTTTCTTTCATGCTGTGACTATTTTTAAACCTGTGCTTTCACCATGCTAATCTCCTTTTAGGAACCTCGTGGTGAAATAATAAATGACTTCTTTGAACTAAGAGGTGCATTCCAGAAATTTTTGTCAGCTCGGTCATTAGTGAAAGCAAAACAAGGGCACAGCCACTCTGTCTACTGTTTAGATGAGTCCTTTTTGCCCAACTACAGTGTTTGTCAACAGTATCTACTCATATGTTTAATGAAGTATACCGCTCTCTGTTAATTAACTCTAAGAATGTATGCATTTTATTATGACTTTTTATATCTACTGTTTTACTGGTTTTTAAAATTATAGAATTATTTTTACTGCTCATTTCAGGAATAGCCAGCTATCTGTCAGTCCTTTAGCATGCAGCTCTGATTATTAATACTGCTACTATACAAAATGTGAATTATGTTTTTATTTGGTTGTCAATATTTATTGTTTTATCATGTCCTTTTAAATGGTATGTATTTTCTCTTATGGTCAAATCTTGGCCGGATAACGTTTTGAGTTTGACTCTATGTCGCGCCTTGGCTCCGCTGAAATAGTCACTGCCCATCTTATGTTGCAGGTCATTTGTTTGACCCTATTTTCACTAACATAAATCTTACAGCTGGCACATCCTTTCCTCTTAATATCTAAAATTACAGTGACTGAAAATGCAGGAAGGGTATTATTTCCCTATCCTATCCCAAATACCTAGGGGCAGAAAATACAAAAAGTTATTGCATATTTGGATGAAGAGACCTCACCCATGTGATGTGCATGCTTCACCACTGGCAACCTCGTACTACTTAGGTAAGATAGAACTCCTTTATGAAGGAGTTCTTAAGTTATCTAATGACTGGATAAGACAAGCATCCAGTTAGAGTTAAGAATATAACACAGAAAGGCCCTTTATTAGGTGGTACCTCTGGTTTGATTAAAAAAGATAAAAACATTTATCAGTGGATGCTTAATGGTACAATGACACTAGCATCATATTGCTGTGCAACACTTTTCTTCTCATCCATGTGCCATATAAATGGTCAGGGGCATTCATCAGAGCTGTAAAGTAATGCCTATTTCTAGAGATATGTGGATAAATCACACCAGGTAAGACAGGGATTTCCTACCTTCAATGTTTTCAGCCGAACCGATCTAGGGTGAAATTCACTTTATTGTCTTGTATTCACACAGTCATCAAAGAGGTGTGCCAGGTCCTATACCTAAGTTCTTCCCATTGGCCAGCCAAACTTGGCCTGTAGTATAAGACCCAACAGTGTCCTCATTCAATTATCCCACAGTCTTCCAGCCCCTTACTGAAGAGGACATATATTCCTGCTCTAATATCCATCGAGTCTGGCTACCTCTCAGTCCCTTACCACTCACACATTATTTACACACACAACTATCTCTAACTTGATTTTCTTCCAGTGTTCTAGAGAAACTAGTCAATAAGCAACTGCCCAATTTCCTTGAATCTAGCACTCTTCTATAACAATTTCATTCCGTTTTTTGTGCCCTGCACAACACCAAGTTGCCATCAATAACATCAGAATTACCCTAGTACAGTGTGGCTCCTCCACTCAGATCTTAGATCCATCAGCTGCTTCAATACGGTATCACACTCCAGCCTCCTCGCCAGAGTCGTTAACCTAGGAATCAGCAATATGGCTTTGCTCCTTGATGGAAAGAATGTCCCCACCTACTTCTCAGATCCATCCCATCTTACCTGTGAGGGACCACAGAGCTCCTCCCTGAGACCTACTACATTTAACATATAAGTCTCTCCTCTGGATTATTCAGAACGCAGATTTGTCTTCAACACTATATATGATATGCCAATGACACACAATTTATCATTACCACATCCAACAATCCCCAATTCTCCAGCTGCATGTCAAAAGCCAAGTGGATGAAATAAAACTGCTGAAAGCTCAACACCAACAAAACAGAGGCATAAGTCTTTGGCAAGTCATCCTTGCCTTATTCTCCTCTCTAGTGGACAGTAGAATAAGGCCCCAACCAGTCAGATCTACCAAAAAGCTTGTCTTTTTCATTGATGATTCTCTCTCCTTTATCAAAGGAATTATTTCCCTACCAGCCAACTTCCTCAAAATCTTGGAGACCTGAACACACATTTTTGCTCTAGATTGGACCATGTTAAATCTTTTTATCTTGGATTGGCTGACTACCTGGTACACAGTGATGTAACAAAACTTGAGCTCCCCCTCTTCAAAGTACATGGAGGGGCCTCTCCCCCCAGACCCAGTCAGGAGCTCTCAGGCCAGGGTACACGCTGGGTGAAGCCCCGGAGCTCATTACGCCATTGCTGGTACACCGTTTTCAAACTAACTGAAATGCCACTGGGGTCTTATCCTTTTTCTACCTCACAAATCTCCACTCCAGATGAGGCAGGTAAACTTTTTCCAATCTTGCTGCTAAGCTGTGAATCATTCTCCCTCCCTAGCTTAGAATCACACCATGTCCACTCACATTTCGCAAAAAGCTGGAGACCTGTTTTTTCAAACAATAATCTTTTAATCAGTTCCAAGGTCTAGAGGAACTGTCACAGCTACGCTAGCCCAAGCACCACAATGCCATTTTAGGGTATTTGCACTTTCTACTAATTTTTAAAATAACATCTGGTAACTATAGTGTCTCCATTACCAACTTTAGTCAGTTACCCTTCTGTCCTTATATCATTACTGAATTTAGGTTTTCATCTTACTAAGCCACAATACCCCAATCTGAAATACAGATATCCCAGTGACAATGTTTAGCCTTCTCATCCATACACATGTCCATTTTATTTAAATGCGCAATGGACTTAGGACCAATAATAATTTTCACAAGATGGGTAAAAAGAATTACAAAGATCTTCTTTTTGCTTGTTTTCCTCTTTCCATACTTTGGAAGAGCTAGACATGGATGCGTATTTACCTCTGAGTGGGCATTCCTAGCAGACACACAGACACACACACACACACACACTTCCTCCCCACCACCTACCCACCACCCACCCCCAAGAAGATGGTTTGACAAGCACATGACCTGTGGGATGAAGTAGGTGACACCCAGTGCAGCTTGCAGGACTTGGGACCGAGTGCGCTGAGTACACCAAATGCTGCACGCTGAAAGGTGCGGAACCATGGACATATACAATTTTGTTGTCTACAGAATACAAAATGGTTCCAAAAAGCAGTATGATGCTAAATGCTACTAAATGTTGTGGGATTTTGCAAACTGCAGCAGGAGAGTAAAACAGCCACTGTCAGGGCCATGGATCTGGCGACTGGAACACAATGCTTCACATGTCATTGAACATTCACCATATCACAAAATGTAATGAGCGTAGTTGGAATTAGCATGAGGGTATCAGTGGAGTTTCAGTAAGGACTATTATTTCATAAAGGCCATAAAACTGTGTTGCCTGGAAAGGTTTGGATCTCTGTGTGGAATCTGCATTCAAGCAGGGGTATGTGCACCATAAGGCACCACAAAATAGTGAGAAGGCACAGTTGGTAGCAATTCTCTAATATTCTGAAAAGATGCACAGGCAGACAGGAAGTGTTTACACTGTGCTTCAAACACCAAGGAGTGGTCTAGAATGAATACATGTTAAATTGCTGGCAGGAACCGAAAGAGTTATTAAGGGGCAAGACTGAGGTCCTAAGTTAACACTCCATTTTGTCAGCAGCCATGGGGGGCCACATGCATGAGGAAGTGCTCAAAAGAAATATCTGCCTGCATCGTTGCCTGATCATGGAATAGAACAGCTCTGTAGTATTGGGTTGTCTACTTTGATGTAGCAAACGTTATCTGAGTAGCCAGCTAGCCCACTCAGAAGAAGGACTTATTCTTGACTATTGTTGCCTCCGACGCCTTCAGACCTGAGTAACCCTGTATATCCGGCGACACTGGATGAATCACGGTGAGGAAAAAAACAAAACAGGACATCAGAAAAGACAAATACACTGAATATTAATCCTATAACATTAGAGTTAAACCGCTCCTGGATGAGCTTTTGAACTCATTGACAAACAAATGCGATATACCTGTTAATTTGAGTGCATAAATATAAAGTTACAATGGGTGTCAATTCTTGTGTGAACTACGTGATTTTATCACGGTTACTGACAGCTATTGATCTATAGCTGCTGAGAAGCACACAATCCTTTTGGACATAGAAGCTTCCTGGGGGAAATAATTAAAACGTATCCAACATAAAGAAAGCACCTTGGTTAATTATGATAAGTGGACCTCTGACTTCATTGCACCAGCAACTGTTGGTGTACAAAATCTGGTACTTCTGTCACTGGTAACACTGAACTATAAGCAGTTTGGTAACCAGGATAAATTAAATAAAAAAATAAAATTAAATTAAAAAAACTTGTAGTACTTGCCAAGTTTATTTCAACCACCTACATGAATAAAGGTACCCACCCCAGTGATGGGCATGTGGAAAGTGTATCAATGGAAGGGGTCCAGTTCAATTTAAGTGACTATGCTGGGAAGCTTTAGGGGATGAATCATAGGAAGAATTTGAAACTGATGGTCTGAGGTACCAAATGGATTACAACACTCCCAGGGGCAATAACATAGTTACTGATACTTTTAATCACATGTAATGAAAACAGAAGTCTCTTCAACCTACTTCACATTACAGTGCTGTGAGTACATAGCTACTCCATATTCGGAAAATTGTTGTAGACTCACCTGTTCTTCTACTAACAACAATGTAGCAACACAGACTGCATCATCTTCCACAAGTAATAATGCTGTTCGAGTCAGGAAGAACTTGGGTGAAGAGGCACCTGAAAGAATACTCACGCTTCAAGCAACCCAATGTTTTCATTAACCTTACCCCTAAGACTCGAAGGGCAGTAGATTAGGAGAAATGAGATTAAGGCTTCTTTCAAGGCTGTTCTGCCCGTATCTGATTTGAGACAACCTCATTGATCTAGCTTAGTTGTAACTATAACGTCTAACATACACCAATTATGATAAGCCAGGTGATCTCTCTATCCTGTCGGCAACTAAAGTACCCCCTTCTTTTGTTCAATCTATTTTTGCAAATTATGACGACATGCTACTCACCAACTGGACCAAATTGCTACAAATGATCAGTCATGTTACCAATTTAGAATGATTAACTTAGCTTACATTCAAGATGGTTTGGTCCTCTGCCCCACAAACCCAAGAACTTTGATCAAAAAGTCACCCTAACTTCGACGACAATCAAGAATTTAATACAAAGAAGTTTTGCTGCCACTCATGTAATGGAATAAGACATCTTGCCTGTAAATTTGAATATAAAGGAAAGAAAGACTTATGGGTGATCCCATGACAAGATGATGGGGTGAGGCACAAAGACACACTGGCACCATTCTATTGATGACAAGGCATTAGAAGAATCTTAAGTGGAGGGTCTGACCACCATGATATACTCTCTAAAAAATCCAGTGATGCAACACCCCCCCCCCAAAGTCAATGTTTACAATAACCCATTTGGCATTTGGTACGGCTACCTGACCTTATATGTTAATCCTTTCACTTGTATACTCTCTTTAGTTTTAATTGAACATGATCAGTTGGTTGGTGTTCTATTCTCTGAGAACTATCAGCATGATACTAATTGTGAATACTTACCAACAAGTTTGCAACAATGGACTCCATACCCACTGAACAAGGTTTGCAAAAATTAAATTCTAGGGACCGCCAGTAGCAAATTTCAACCATTGACGTGCAAACTCAATTTCTGAGTTATCATCTCCAAAATGTATTCCTAGAATTCTCCTTTTGTCCAAAGGACACCCCTTTTGTCAAAAAGTGCTACTGGATTTTCTAAGGTGAAATGTTAAATCTAAGAGCAATTTGCCTTTAAACAGGAACATTTCTTTATAGCAATATCTCCATTTGAACAGAAGTAGGTATAGTATAATAGTTATGAATATGAAAAGAACTACCATCATGGAAAGTCACTGTTCTGCAACCTCATCCAGGAACAGTGAATGTTCCAGCAGCCTGTTGCTTTAGAGCATCTCATAAAGTCCTTTTCATTAAAGCGGTTGTACCTTATTTCCTGGATCTACAGCAAGATCTTCAATTTCCCCATTATGTGCTTTGAAATCCAGCGTTTTCTTCATACTGGGATACTGAATCGAAAAACACAAAGTGAGAAGCTGAGACAGAATACTAGACACAGTGATCACACAGCCAATAAGAAGCATTTGCTCCAAATATTCATGCACTCACAATGTCAATTCAAGTTCTACCAATTCCTCCACGTGGTGTAGTCATATGGTTTTTAGTCAAAAGTCTGATGATATGTGGTTTTTCAGAAGTTTCTGGTACCAAACATTTAACCATACTAGAGTACTAGTATTGAAAAGCATAGACATGAAAGCATCTAGTTTAGAGTCCCAATTATAAATCTGTCAATATGTGACAAACAATGAAATAAAGAAACACAGAATAATTCAATATAAATTAATATAGGTGCCTCTTTTTAGGCTAATTCCAATTCAGCTAAGTGTAACAGAATATTATACGGTTACACTGGCAGCCCTAAAGCAGTATCGCACAGACTAATGCTAACTCGGTAGCATTGCATGGGCCTTGAGATACATTTAGCATCACCCCAGCTGCAACACTGTGTACACTACATGAGCAGCCGATCAGAACTCTATCTTCCACCTTCATCCTTTAAAAGACACTCAATCATCCTGGTTATGTGCATGTAAAGAGAGTTAGTTAACTATGGTCTGAATCTTTGAGACATCTCTGTTAAACAAATATTAATGTGGTTACAATAACAGATTCTATCTAGTAATCACGGCAGATAGCCCTGCTATTTCCAGCTGTCACTGTGAACAATCCTGAGATTAAGGGGAAATGGGATGCAGTGAAAGAGTCTTACTTTTGAAGCACTCAGACCAATTGTCAGGTCTCATCAGAGTAGTCATTCCCATCTTTTATTCTTTTGTATGATCAATTAATTTTCAGTAATTTCACAGCACATGAATACACATTCATTATTACTAATCTACACTATCTTCTTAAACTATTTACGTTGTTCCAAAGCAACTAACATTCTACAATCAAAATATTATCTGTCCGCAAGATGTTATTGGAACAGACAGCCTACAATCATTTTGTTTAAACCAGATGCCACCAGTCCCATATTGTATGAGGATATTGGTCTACACATCTTTTTGGCTACCTATCGTTTCTTACAGCAGTCATCAGGAAAAACACTGTTCGTAAAAATTCTAATTAATAAGTGCAGATAACTCCTTAATCTTCTTAAATGAAAAAACACTTTACTTATGTCATTCTGAGGGACAACCAGAACCTCTTTATCTGGAAGTAAGCCAATTACACTTAGAGCAGGATTTAGAATTTGGCTGACAATTTAATGCACTCATAATAAGGCAGACAGAAAATCCATCACATTTATGACACAGTGCCCCTCTGCCAAACGTGAAATCAGGCTCTTCCTTGTAATTCTAGGTCTCTATCATTACTATTCTCATGGACGTCATAAACAATAAAATATATCTACTCAGGTACAGAAGTCTGGTACACATTCTGCAAAAGTAATTTTCCAGTCTGATAATTATTTAACTAATGAAGATATGCCTGTATGGAGCAATGTTATCATAATAGACCTCTGTCTGGAAACACCAGCCCAAAAAGACAATTAAAATGTAAAGCAAACAACAGGATTGATGACCCTATATTTATGCTATACTTAGAAGTAAAGACTGACACTTGAAATGTTCCAGAAGCTGCACTGCCTCATCATGCCCTGCGTGAGCATTCTAGCAGGTCATTGTTGCAGGTCCATCATAGGAAGGACCATAGACTTCTAACCCAAAACTATGTTCCTGACCTAAGGGAAGACAGGCAGGCAGTTAATGATTTTAGAATACCCATGAAATAAATCTAGCATCAGAGATAAGTAACATTTATTTCTCCATAGTGTGTTATTTCTATTTATAAATGGCACAATAGTAAACTTAACATTTACTGTGGAAGAGGAAAACCTTCTATCATTATGTCTACAAAAATACTGACATTATATAGGGAACCTTGGCCCACAACTTCATCTTTCCTAGTGTCCAACTGTATGCGGTAAAACTTAGAATAAATAATGACTCAGTCTGTAGGCAAGCACACTGCAAATGTCTGGGATTAGTACATTTCTCAGAAGAATGTTTTAGTTTCCCCTGGTGGTTGGAATTTCAGCCTACTGGTCAACAGGTGGTTTCCTGTCTGGTAACAAGTGATAATAATGAACCTAGCTATGTCTCAAGATACCAAGAAAGTGCAAAGGGATCAGTAAATTATAAAGACATTTGGCTTTTCCAAATTGCTCCTTAGAGTCCTTTATACAGCTAATGTACAAAAGTATTTTTCTGGAGGAGTAGTGGACAAAAGCTCCTTTTTGGTATGAAAGAGGTGTAGGTTCTTAGAAACCTTTATTATAATAGAAGACCCTATACAATTCCACAGAATATAGAGCCAGAAGTGTACTCATCTTTCATGCCGAAGCAATAAGTAAAATCATTGTCCATGAAAAGTACTGGAGATCCTATGCCTAGGTTCAAACCGAGACCTCATCAAATCGGAAAGGACAATATTGAAATCCCTCAACAGGAATAGAGGGTCTTCTAAATAATGCAAATACTTTTTCAGGCTCTCCAGCAAATCTTTAACCACTGGGACTGTGTAAACAAAGTTGGCTTATAGTGACATTTTGGTATGCAATAATGGCACCAACTGTACTTTAATAAGTGTAGATTGATTTACCCAAACCTAAAAAATAAGACAATATGGTCTCAATCACGTTCTATGGTCCACTTGCTTCCAGACATAACAGATGCAGAACCTCTTCCAATAGATGTCATAGGATGGTGTTAAGAAAGGGCGTGCAGTGCCCTACAAAATAGTCATGGATTTGTCTGGAGAGTATCAGGTGGCCAAATAGTAGGTACTCAGGTCCCACTGTTAAAACTCAATGAAGGTAGGACAGAATTAAGACAATTTCTTTGAAATCCTGAGAGAGAATATCCAGCTGCACCAAAACCTCCTCAATGGTCAGATGGGTAACTGGAGCAGATCCTGGTACAATTATCATTGAGGTCAGTTTGAAGCAGTACGGATTATTGTTTTTGTGTATTTTTGGCGAATAGCAGGAGAAAATATTTTGATCCTCTGAAACTCCTGACAGTTTCTTTAACTGTCTTAGAGTGTTGCCAGAGACTTTGCGCTGCTCAACTCTGTCTCACATCTCCTCTGCAAAATGTTGAGTCTCTACAAATCACCACTCCTGCCCTTCCAACACAATATATAAATTAAACTCCTCCCTAATGGCTCCTCTCTACTTGCGATCTCTCCTCAATACCTCCCAACTTCTGACTTTCCCTCAGTCCCATCATTTACCCTCTTCAATCGTGATGTCGTCCCATGTAATATCCACAATCTCTTTCCTCAAACTTAACTTATGTTTTTATTCTGTCCACCTCTATCAGTGAACATTTGCTCCTCCCTTTTTGACTTGTTACCCCGCAGGCTAGAACATGTTGAGATCACAATATTGTATGAATTAAATCATCTACTTCTTTCGACTGGGACTGTTGTTAAATCGTTGATGATATTGTTTTATTTCCATTGCCTTCCATAGTTACATGATGATTCCATGAGTTGTGCTCTATAAAAAAACTGAAATAAATAAAAGAAATATGCTTTGTGCAATGTTCCAAGATGGGATGTTATTTCCTAGGATACTCCTTTGTGGGGCATTTTTCTTTCAGATGCCTCTCCGAGGGTCTCTCTTACTTCAGTATCCGGTACCTGTGTTACAATCGGTGAAGGCCAAGTGCTTTTAGGTTATGTTAAAAAAAAGGGTCTCCAACCTTTTCTGTAGGGAGAGCTACTTCTGCTCAAGGAAAGGCTTTCCAAGCCGCTACCAAATTTTATCACTGTAAAATAGTGACCACATACGTTAACATTACAATAAGCAGGATTATCAGTAGTGCTCACACAAGCATTTCAGCTGAAGTTACCAATAGAAATGCCAGGAAAAAAGCTTAGCAATAATAAATGCCTCCAGCTGACTAATAACAAACAAATCATCATGTGCCATCTGGAATAAAAGACATAAGTCTTCTAAACTTAGCTTGAATTACCTTTCAACTATCAACTTCAAATGTGGTCATTAGTTTTTGAAAAACACATTTTTCAAATACGGTTTTCCATTTTGGGTAGACAAATTCAAGTCTCTTAAAAAAAAAAAAATGATTATTTTTGCCTTCAAAATATGTTTTTTATTTTTAGGAACTAAACAGTCTCCAAGCATTAGCTTGTCATTTTCACCAAGTGCTCACGTGTACAAATGTCTCACATGGACAGTTTCTGTTTCTAATGTACAAGAATTACAATCACAGGTCATAGATGCTCCACCATAACATCATGTATGTATGTAATAATATACCAATAATGCTCACCATAATACCAGGGCTACCATTGTGCTAAGGATGGACACTATAATGGGCAAGATGTAACCCATGTCACAGTCATGGGCATTATTATGTGAGGTGTGGCCACAATTAATTTATAGATGGTTAATAGTAAAGCAGTATTACTTTTAAAATGTCAATGAAGGCTGCCAGTATGCCACAACCTGATCGAGAATGCACAAAATGTCAAGGATGGCTTGACACTGTGCCCTTGCCGCGATTGTGCTACGAACAGATAATTGTGCCAGAGATTAACCTCCAATGATGGGGGTAGCATCTACTTCTGGTGGTCCTAGGCACCAGGCACAGCTTTCAAGAAGAAGCACTGTTTATTAGGGAAACACACAACATCACAGGCACACATAATAGTGCAAACATGCACACACACATACATAGACAAATCCACAAGGCTCTTAATGGTCTCATCTCTGGATCCATAACATGCATGCTTCAGCTCTTGGGCTGATCATGCATCCAACTAACACATTTTCACTATGGCTTCTGCAATGCCACACTTCAGTAGTCAGAACTGGTTACTTCTGGAGCTACCACTGACATTCTTCTTTCATACGCCTTTGTTCACAGACATGGTGTGAATGGCAGACTAGGGACTTGACTGAGCCAGATGGAGATGGTGGAGCTAGATAGTCATAGCCATCTACTTCGCCAACACCAAGCCTTCATGAACACCTGCTACATTACAAGAAACAAGGAGCTCCTATTACCTTTCAGCACATCAAGAACCTCACTATCTCTTGCTACTCAGTATAATGTTGAGTACTCCTTACCTTAATAGTTCCTTAATGCACCATACCATAGATCTGAAGTCCTTACTTACCCCAATATCCCCCGATGACCTTCACCAATATCCCCGATGACCTTCACCAGACTACTCCTTTTCATAAGTGTGAAAATTGTCACGCATATTTGCAGATTTGTCATGCCTACTACTGTAATAACCTTGACTTATTTTTATTCATGTATTTCATTTAGCATTTAAGCTTTATTTTACATGCACCACATTATTGTTTTGTTTCCTTCACAATGAGTAAAGTATCCTTGTACAAGAGAGGGATACACTTTACCCGCCTTTTCCAACATGTGATTTATACTGCTGTATCATGGCAGTTCTTTTTCTTCTTTTTGTGTTTTTATGCAACAAAAGCCCATAAAGTTCTTGAAATACGAAATAGTCAAATGGCAGACCCCAAAAGCAGACACTGTCTGTGTTTGAGCACTATTAAGAGGTCTTCCAATGGTTTGGCTAGCAGTCACTCTAAGGTTACTTAACTGAGTAAAGCTGCTTTCTTTCATAAACACACAACCTCAAATTGAGCTGCTATGTGTGGCTAAATCTCTGAGTTTTACTTCAAGGGTGCTGGTGAGCTACTAGCAGCTCCCAAGCTACTCGTTGTTGTGTTAAAACACTGCAACGAAAGGAGTCTGTGGCACATTTATAGGTGGCTACATCGTTTCTATGATGCTAGACAGTTCAGACACAGCTGGGAAGGTGCTGGATGACCCTTTAAATTTGAGTTCAACTTCTACAACTCAGTAGAGAACTTAGTAAGCACCAGAGATGTGAATACTTCTGATTTTTTCCCCAAGACCTGATGCTCAGCTTTGAGAAATGGGTTCTTAATGTCACAGATATCGATTGCATCACCCTGAGTGACACAGAAGAACTGGACCACCAAGCATTACACAGCAGCAACATAGAAATCAAAGTGCCATGAAAGCCTGGCACTATCTGAAACTGAAGGAGGACAGCAGGGGTCTACAAGGCTACTTATTACAGAAAAAGCTCTATACCCGTCTTTCATTTATATGAATGATAGAACACCATGCTCCTAGAGAAATACATTCTAAGGCAATAAAATGTCATCATAAACAACTAAACAGTTACCTCCCAGACGCGAACAAAGCCATCCACTCCTCCGGTGACAATCATGGAACGGTCGGGGCTGAAACACACAGACTTCTGTAAGGAATCAGGGCTGAAATCAGTCTGCACCACTTGCAAGTCCTCCACCGTCACCTGAGTAGTCTCATTCTTTGTGTCTCCTCCACCATCTTTAGCAGCGCTAGATGATGGCTTTCTCTTCCTGGGCCCTTTCTCTTTCCCTCCTGCAAAGAGAAACATTGTACCTAAGTGGTTCCCAGGAAACAAATACAATTTTGAAATATAATTGTTTGATTCAACATTCAGGTAGTAATAGTTCCCCCCTGTTTTTGTTATGTGATCTGGTATGGCCGCATAATATTGTCTTATTCTCATACTGTGTTCTTCTGCTAGCGTGTCAAACAGCACACAGTAACATGCATGGATACAACTGCCAAGTATATATCGTCTTCGCACAAAATAAAGGTGACGAGTCACAAACGGTAGGCCATAAGGAAATAACCTGACTGGTCAAGCACCTGCGGGGATAAATGATTTTACATTTACGCGACAAATTCACAGAAACAATATACATTTGCAATGAGAATTTTTGAGATCTGTAGCCATTGTTCTCAGAAAAAACAGGCAAGGACAAATTACAAACTAAAACATCATTTGTTAAAGGCATGATTTCTACACTATTCTTTTTAGTGGTGGATCTTGAATGGCTTGCCATTCACCAACCAAGCTATTGAAAGTTACTGGAGAGCTGCAAAATGTTGATTATTTCTAGTGTACGGGTGTATTAGTTTTTACATAGCACAAATCTAGCTAGTGATGAAGAAATAGGTGCACAACTTGAGGAGAAAAAAACGAGATTGTAAATCAGATGCTTGAAAGAGAATGGAGAGTAAACCTCATCGGAATAGTAGATGTGGGAGCTGGGAAGCCCCTAGTGAGGATCAATGACATGATCTTTCAAGGAATGAGTCTTCAGTTCTGTCCTGAACTAAAGAAACTACAGAAAGCATACCTCTGGCTTCTTTCTTTTTAGCACTTCCCTTCTAGTCTGTTGATATATTTGGCTACAAATGATCTTAAAGGCTGGTTGGAGGGTGAACTACTTGCTGCTGCTTTGTGTATGATGCAGCATGTTTTAAAGATCATCTTGAAATCAGGGCACTGGGGTAGCAATGCAGATGGCTCATTATCATCATCACCTGCCACTTACAAAGCACCTACAAAGGGACACAGAGCACCCACTTGCTGAAGAATGTCAAACAGAAGATGTAAGGTCGAATTTCTTGAGTAGTTTGAATAGAAATGTACCAACATGGAAAACACTCTTCACAGAGCTCATGGAGAAATCAGAAACCTACAGATAAACACAAAATCACTTGGCTTGCTATAAGCTGTGCAGTTAATCTTTCCTCCTTGTTACCGGAGAGCAAGATTTGGAGTTGTTTTATACCATGTATGATGAAGATACAGTCTGTCTACAGATTAGGCACATACTATCATTGGATGATGGAAACTTTTTCCCTGAGGAGGTTAGCTGTTTCAAATACACATGCGCCTTGTTCGCATTTTGGTGACGCTTGATTCTGTGGTTGTGGAGGGAGCTTCAGAGTGGTGTCAAGTGAGGGTTGAGATTCAGTAGAGAAAGGGTGGGGCTCAGTGGGACAACACCCGCGCGCTGGCAGCAGCTGAGATCTTGTAAGTCCACCTAGATGACTCAGCAGCGACTGAACCTATGTGACGTGTGATGATATTGTTTATGGTTTAATGGTCGACACTGTAAGGATGTTCATAACACCAGAATAGCAAGTAGGCAGGATCTCCACTTACACCAGCAAAATTTAAACTTCTCTCAGGGTACATTTCACAAACTACTGAAACGGGCATGGGTTAAGTCCCTGCTGAAGAAACTCGGTCTTGAAAGTAGAGATCTCAGAAACCTCTGTTCGGCAGCTGCTCTTTATTTCCCAGGAATGTTCACTGTATCCATCATGACAAGAAATACAGGTGGAACAACTTCCTCCCCCCACAGATAATAAAATATGCTGTTAGGGTAGAAATATGTATTCCATTTCCCTACCAAAACACTTTGTTGAAACTCAACAAAGGCATCAATGGCCTTGATGGTTTGAACAATATTTCACCACGCAATTAAGAGTGGTAGTGAGAACGACGGAGCGAAAGGGACAGTGTGTGGCAGACAGAGAGGGGTTGGGGAGAGTAATAGTGTGAGAGATCAAAAAAGAAAGTGAAAGACTATCACTTAAAGTAAAAGTGAGAAAAAGTATGAAATGAAAGACGGAAGATAAGCACCACAAACGATGGAGATGGCATGAAGAGAAAGTAGTGTTAAAGGGAGGTGAGAAAATCCCCTCAAATGCATGTGGGTATTTCATTGCTTGTACACAACATGCCAGCAACATGGTCTTCTTTTATTGGTGGGTTAAACTTTTCCAACTCTGTCTGTCAGCCAGCCTATAACGGCAATCTTACATTTTTCGCTAATAAATGTTGAGAAATAATAAAACAGCATTGTGGATCAAAGTTCGGCCACTCAAAGTTAAAGTTAAAGACACTATATTTAAGAATTTAAAATGAAACATGAACACATGATTTTTCTATTACAGGTCTGGGGCTACACCTACCACACAAAATGTTTTTACCTAAATAGTAGACCTGGGCAAAGATGTATTGGTTACCTGTTGCCCGTTGGCAAGTCTAAGGAAGGCTTTTTTAGATTCCAACAACGGATGCCGAGGAGATGCAAGGAGTTTGAAGTATAAAACAGTTCAACTCAGACTTAACAGAGATCTGCATCATGGGCAGAGACGAAAGGGCTGAAAAGAATTTCAAAAGCTGGTTTTGTCTTGACGGGACATGGAGGGTGTTGGTAAAAGAGAACGATTCTTGGGGGTACTGGCACTCCTCAAATGGAAGCTTGTAATATGATACTGTTAAAAAGGGTCAGAACAAAATACATATGCTTTAATGAATTGAAAGAGGAGGGGCGCCGGATATGTCCTAGTTCGGAAAAAAGGCATTAGGAAACAAGTCATAAATGATTACTTAAGCTTTTATACTGTCTGCCCCAAGATGAGAATGAGATGAGGTTCTAAAATGAGCACCACTTTAACAAAGTAGCAACATGGCAGGAATCTGAAAAACAAACATAACCTACAGACATCAACGAAAGGGACAAGGGGAAACACTCCCAATGAATGATATTTGCACATGGGAAGCAAATATTTAAATGAGGCATGCTAGACATACAAAAAATATGGGCAATGACAAATTGGGGTGAAGAGCACCCTTTCGGAAGGGGGTGAGTAATCTACAACACACCACAAGTAGGATCTCACAGAAAAAAGGAAAATGTCAAAGTCGATGTCAAAATGAAAAGAATGAGACTGGAAACTGAAGCAAAATGAAACTTAAGAACATCTGAGGAAGACTGACAATACCAAACAAACAATCCCGAAATTGGGAGCTGTAGTGAAATAAAAAGGTCTTTGTGTATTTTTTTTAAGCCCGGGAAATAAAGGTTTGATCTGTATTAGAAGACCACGAAAGATATCTTGGTTGAAAACTGAAAACATATTTTTTATAGGCTTCAAGTCATCTCACAGAATGTCATTGGTTGTATTATTTTCCCTGCCCTCTGTATGTATAGATGCACCCTAAAACAAAGCTAAGCAATAAAACCCTACCTGGAAAAAAATAAAAGAAACTTGTAAAGCGCACATTCTTTAAGGAAATTAACATTGCGTCTGTAATCTCATACGAAATCCATAAATTAAACTATGGGAATAATTAAACCGTGGGATTAGCAATGTGTATACACTGTTTAGGAAGCCAGATCAACAGGTATGGCAACATTCTCAGACATATAGCAAACACTGAAACAAGACAGAGTAAAAAGTACTATATTCAGGAGCTGAGTCAAATGTTTACATATGGGCATCAGGCAACAGTGAACACATGCCTTAAGTTTATCCGACACGGTGATAATCAACATTTTATAACATCTTCTATGGCAACTTAAAAGAATGCACCATCTCTGATATAATATTAGGAAGATTCAGTATGATACTTTAACAGGCAACAGGTCAATGCTCTACAACAAAGAAATAAGATCCATATAAGGGGCACATTTTTCGAACAGACCAGTCAGCAACTGTTGCAGAAAGAACTGAATGCTATGGCGTCAGCCATATTCATAACTAACATCACAGACGTCAATCAAACCAGCTCACAGAGCACAATGTAACAGCAACCAAGTAAAAGAAAACATGAAAACAGTGAATGCAAAAAGTGTACAGATGTTGTTGCAGATGATAAGCACAGTTTAAGGCTGTATTCTCCGACAGACAATCCTGATTGTTATATAATATAATATAATACATCACAAAATTATAATGCAATATAGTAAACAATCAAACACAACCAAAACATTCAATTCAAAACTTCAGCTAACATACCAGGAATGGTCTAAACAAGGCTATAAGATGAAGTCACTACTCAGTGACAAACTCGCCTGTGTTAAAAACGGGTGCAGCTGTTCTCCACAATAACAGACAGACTAAACCAACTTATTTTCCTTAGCAATGTCTATGGCCTAATGAAATGTCTATCTCTTTCAACTATGACCCCTCAGTGCTCAGTGAAGATTGAATTCAGTTCTCTTATTTCCCCAAGTAGTTTATCTTTTGTTCACAAAATAATAGATGCCATCATCAGGGATTTATGCTTTTGATTTGGAGGGGGAGTGGGGCAACAGAGCTGTGCCATTTCAGTCTCATCGGCTTTACAGCAAAGGAGGCAAAGCAGTTTGTGCAAGGCCTTCTGAAAAATATAAATAAAGATATGAGACACTAACTTTCAAAACTTGGCATAAAGTTATTATTTTCTATTCGTAATTGGTGGTTTTGTCTTTTTTTTGCAGAAGCTGCTTTCCAGGTGTCGCTGTCCTCGCTTGCCATAACAGCCGAATAAAGATCAAAAGGAAATCTGAAGCGAACTGGGAACGAGCAAGAGCCTTTTGCCGCCATCCGCACTGTAGACAGGTTGAAGAAATGCAACTTCTTATTTTGCGGCTACCCAGGTGATAAAAAAAAAAAGTGGAAAACAGCAACTGGAAAACAGCAGTGCTGCTGCAACCCTGTAAGGCACACAAACTCTCCATAAGGAGTGCTGTGCACTTTGTAAGCAAAGATATTGGTATTCAATTTTTTTTTAAAACACCAACACACTATTCCAGTTTAATTTACATTTGTTTGCTCCTTTCCTGAATCTGCATCCCAAGTCAGAACAATTATCTCCAAATAACCATACAGATGTTAGATGTGAAAATAATGAGGAACTGCATATACTTTTTGTGATGTCGTATGTGACAAGAAAAATAGTTTGTTTAGACTAATAAGCAGAATTACACACATTTTGTCCCTGGTCAGAAGCTTGATGGTTTTATTTCCATTAATATTTCTCTTCTATGTAATTTTATGGATATTTTGTGGCCACCACCGAGGGTCTTGAGAGGGTGGACATGAAGTTTGGAGATACAAGACGTGTTGTTAGGATAAAGTAGGACAACTGATGTTCTCCATGGTGAAAGCGAATCTCCACGTGGCCTCCGTAGATACGTAGGTAAAGCCTTGCGAAGGACTAAGACAGGCAGAGACCTGTAGACCTGCCTCGGAGGACTGCTTAGCGGGTCTGGTCTTAGCCATCTGCCCAGATTTGGATGAGTCCGACTGTGAAAGTGATCTATTCAGACAACGATTCCAATAAATTACAAACTGAAAAGCTACTTAGGTTTACGCCTCACTTCAAAAAACTCACAATGTTTGGCAGGCCACGCCAAGCCTGCTTTATAAAAATGATCTTAAGTAATTTAACTCTTTCTAAAAATACTTTCTATCCTCTTGATTTCTTTCGGTTCGGCTCCCAGCATTTGTGCTAAACTACCTAATTGCAGTTCCATTAGAGCAACTCTTGCGTCAAGAACGTAAGATGGTGTGTAAGCTTGAGCATAGCAGTATCTCATTGATGAAGGGCAGAAGCACTTATTTAACAATCTTGATTTAATCTTCATTTTACTATTTTACAATTTAAAGAGTATTTGGGCAGGCCAGTATATGGAATGTGAGACTACAATGGGCCCTTGTTAGACCTGGGTGAGAGGCACCACCTCAGCATTCTGACCACTCTCCTGCCACAGCCACTTGCAGGATAATCCCTGTGGTGGAGGAATGGCAGACCAGTGATACCAAACACTGCAGTACGTGCACTTCAATGGTGATTACTATGTTCCACCTGTAGGCCCCGCAGGGCCAGTTGACGGAACAATGATCTGGCAGTCACCACTTGAGGGCTGCCACCACACACAGGACCTGCGGGATCCTGATTAGGACACACACATTTAAAGAATGCTGCATCACAATGCATTAACAGTCCACAAACTAGCTACCTCTCATCATTCATTGACTTTATGCTTGTCTTTGACCCTGTGCTACACACGAATGCCGTTTATTTATGTATCTGGTATTTCTATAGCACAAACCCAACTACACACATGTCCATGGACCTCAGCAATCCTAGGGTGTTTGGGTGCTCTATGGTACAAAGACATTGAGAACTGTCTCGCACTCCACAGTCCGCGGATGTTCCCCTAAGCTGGCGGCAGATGCTTGGCAAGCCATACAGGAAAATCTTGGCACTCCCTGAGTCCCCAGAAGAAGTAAGGGCATGGGCTATCCTATCAGCTCAGGCCTGGAGGGTTGAGTCGCCACCCTGCAGCAATGCTAAATCAGCACCATGCCATGTTGGAATCGGAGCACGCTACCACCCAATTTCAACAATGATGGAACTGGCCGTCCAACAAAACAAACCTTGGCTCCGTGTACTTGATGATCCAGGAGTCCAAAACGAGGCTTTGTTATCATCTGGTTTTAGAAACATCTTTTCTTATACAGCCAAAGCTGGACTGTCTAATAGTAAAGCCACGGGCATTTCACAACTGGTTGGTGTAATCAATAGGCTATCTGGGACAGTGCTTAATTTGAGCTGGTGGTTGCCAGTGGGGTGCACCAGCACTTATTTTGGGGGACTGGGAGTTATTTTTCCTGTAGCAGATATTTACTGAGGGCAAAAGAGGGGAAAATATGCATATTGAAAAGATGGAGGAAGAGGAAGAGAAATACGGCAAAACTGTCACAAAAATAAAGCAGGAACCTACCAGGGCAAGAACAAGGGCCAGCAGTGTTAGTCAATGGATTAAAGACTACCGGCTGATGATTTGTTGCACCGCTTGCAGGCTTTTGAGCAGAGCTTTGGGCACTGGCGCTCTCTGTTACACAAATTAAGCACTAGGCTAGGAGAATGACACATCTGACTTTACAAATAATAGCCCCTTGTTAAATCTAGTAGCCCCTTTTCCACTTAAACGATGATTCACCTGAACTCTTAGAAAGAATGGTGGGGCTTAAGCGGCTTCAACGTTGTGGTAGGTACACTTCAATGCCGATGGCCATCTTTCACTTAGAGGTTCTCCAGGCAAGCCTAACAGAACAGTCAGCTGGCAGTCATCACACGAGGACTGCCAGCACTGGTGGACGACCAAGCAGTGAGATCACAAGAGACAGCAGGACACTGGCTTAGGTTTGGCTACATATGAAGGACACGACTTAGCAGCACAGACCAAAGCGTATATGGTCCAAGATTCCAAATTCACTGTATGGGGTAATGAATGTGGGGAAATGCAAATTTCATGTGATCCGGGGTGTATCAGAAGGGAGCTGGGCATTAAAAGGATTTTTCGAACTCCAAGAACAATGAATATGTTATGGTTTTAATAATAAAACACAAAGCATAGTGGTACTTCCCTTGTGTTAGCTGGCATTTTTATCCACATAGGTGGTTTTGACACTGCTGCCACAAAATTTGACAAAATTTTGTAAGGTTATTGCTAAATCAAATGTGTGCAAGAGGCCCTAAATATTAGCTTGGGTTTAAGGGACTAGTAAAAAGTACAGAAATGTAAAAACGTGTGTTCTCGGAGGCTGCTGCACCTAAGGCAAGGAATGCCTGGCAATCAGAAGCATTCAGTGACATACCGTGTAGATTTGTCGGCAAAAGTGCAGAAGTAACGTGCCTTGTACATTTCACTGAAGTCTATTTATGGAGTTTTTCTGACAACTAATACTTGTTTACTTGCTTAAATAGTGCACTTTTAGACTATAATTATAAAGTGCACAGAGGTCAACTGGTTTTCTTTGGCTCATGGTGTCCAAAATCAGCAGCAAAAGTGATTATATGTTGAATAAGGGGCAATGTTAAAGATGAACAAAAACTGTATTACACGCCTTATGACAACTAAAGTGTTTTTCAAGAAAGAACAGCTAAACTGACATTTGATTTCAAAATGAAGCGGCAAGAACAAAAATAATATATAGCAAAGCCAATATGTTTGATAACTGTACGTGCTACAAGCTTCTGAAGAAAAAAAAAAAAAATAATAATAAAAATAATAATAATTAAAAAAAAAAGAAAATCGATGCTACAGAAAGATCGTTGCTTATTTTTTTAAGCATAACTTTTCAGTTGATTTTGTAGCTCACTGCCCAGTGCTGCCACACCTCTCATGGATTATAAAACAGTCCCTCAAGCATTTTAATCGAAGAGGAAGGACACGCATGAAGAGCCAATACAAAAATACTCCTGTGGACGAATTCAAGGTGTGATAGACAATGTAGCAAGCCAATGGCTAAAGGTCCCAAAACAAAACAAATCAATGGCTGAAAGGGGTTGTCTCAAAGCACTTTAAGTATAGAATATACCATATTTACCATGAATGGCGCATCCGCCATCGAAGCCAACTCTTTAAAAAAAAAATCCCTTCATCCAGATGACTCAGCATCCCTCAAACACGTTTATGATGGCGGCTAACTTACGCAGTTTTTTCCATTACCCAAGGTAAATGTGCTGCATACGTGACCAGTAGGATCGAACTGAGAAGGATATTTGAAAATCTGCACTCCTTTCACGTAATGTACATTAAGAGAAACATGGGTAATATAGTTTGTGCATGTTATGTTAAACGAAATGCTTTAAACTTGAGATATATGTTATAGAAAAAAAACTTGCACAGTAATTCTTGGAAACCATGCATATGTTTATGTACTTGTGTTCCTGACTACAAGGAAATTATGCATTTTAACAAAAATCTACGCGTAAAACAGAAAGTATACTTTGAGTTGATAAAAATTGAATTTTAACACCTACTTTAGAAAAAAACTATTGCTGTTTCAAAATCGAATTCACCGTCAGGGGAAACAGAAAGGATGTGTACTTTGACTGCAGAAGACACAGAGTTCCTTGCAGAACTCTAATAGTTCTCTTCACTGGAAAACAAAACCAGGCATATCGAATTCGTTCAGCAAATTAAGACATTGGAAATATGATAAATTAGGTGGACCCTTTTTCACATTTTCACTTTTGGAAAATATGGATTTAAAATCTGCCTCTAGGCCACTGCTAGTGAATACATTTTACCAGGAAATCACAAAAAACTAAGTGTTCTAGTTTTAAAGGTGTTTTGCTGTCAGGGCACTGTTACTCATCGGGGGAGGCAGATCTATGAAAGTTGCCAGTATGCCTGCCCCATTTAACTCTTTTACCGAAAAGAGAACATTGAACAAAAAGTTCAGCTAGAAGATGGTGCAAAGTTGTGTTTTCACCAAAAAGATGTCCTCTAACCAAACTGTTCAACTGCGTGTTTTCCCTAACAATGGCACTTATTTGGCCTGAAGCAATCTTTCAGTACCGTACACAGCGCAAGCCAGATCTTGCACTAAACATAAACGTAAATTTCTTTGTAACTGGTTAACATTGATCTCATTTTTGCAGTGTGTAGTATTTTGCTTGGTAAGAAGCAGCAAACCAACATATTGCAGTACATAGCTTCAATGGTCAAGAAAATGCGATGAGCCTGACGTCTGAGTTATCTACCAAATTCCCAAGTAAGAGATGTTCACTGCAAATCTGGAATGTGCACACAACAGTTGTTTCTCTGGCAGTACCCTTGCTGTGGCAAGACCCATCAACTTGATAATCTCACCCTCTCTTAGCACTTCTAGTATCTGACAATTTGCTACTGCTGACTCTTTGAGTTATTTTTCTAAGACCTGTAACTCTATGTTTAGTATTTTGTCTAAAATCCTGGATTATGATAGTAACGTTAGCATTGTTACCAATACATACCGACCGGATTGTTTCTGTCACACACAAACTATATGGGAGACTGGCCCACCTTACCATCAGAAGCGAAAGGGAAATACCAACCATCTAGAACTTTGTGCTCCACTACAAAGAGACAACTGGCCAGCCACCACTATTCGAAGGTCAGACATGACATGACACTGTAGCTACCAGACAGAATTCTGGATTTCAAAAATAAAAGTCCGGTAAGCAGAAACCTCCCGGTTGCTCAAGCACATTACTAGATTACTTCACTCATACAGAAACCGAGTGCTGCAAACTTTAAAAATATAAGACCTTCCTATTGAGCAAAAGTGTAACTCCCTCCCATCTACACAGCAAGCACCTTCATGTGGCAATATAGAAGAGTTGCATTTTGGAATTATCAAATAGAACGTAAAAGAGGTAGTGTAGAGATATACCTCTTACAGCAAGTCCATAACGTGCAAGCACAAAGTCATGTCTTAGTCCTTTTTCCATGTCTGGTTACAGACTGCCTTATCTGTCTTTTTCTAGGTGCTAATGAGGGTGTGGTACATTGCGGATACATGCTATCCACTTAACATTATGTCGCAAGTGACAACAGCTCTGTAATTTTCAGTTTGCCTGGCATTCTGCTGTCACCAAGTCCACTGCTGGAAGTACAGCGCCAAAGCACTGGCATGTAAAAGCATGTTTTACATTGTTATGTATTGGAACCCTGAAGTAAAAAACAACTGCATTTCGGTGGAAGCTTTACATGGATGAACAATCAAACAAAAAAAAAAAAACACACGCACTTGTCAGTGTATGTTTTATCTTAGCTACAGATAAAATGGTAGTGTGGATGATGACTTTTGAAAGTGAAAGTAAACATTGTGGCGATGGAGCAAACCAAACTAGCAAGTCCTATTGCCAACTGGGGGATTAACGAGGACAACATTATGCATTTTCTAACAAATGTTGATAAGGTATTTGGATAAAAAGCACAACCAATTGTGAGTGGCTAATTTTTCAATGCAAAATTTATTTGTGCAATCAGGGAGCATAAAGACGTGGGTGCGCAGGCCTTCAGAAACAAATAACTGCTGTGCTGGCGTGCCAGCCTGCATGCCCTGCACAGCCATGTCTAGTAGAATCCCATATAGAGTGGAGAGAACAGTCTGTCATCAACAAAGCAAAATAAAGCAATCAAAACCGCTGTCAATAGAAGGCAAGAAAGAAAGAAAATGGCGTGTTTAAAATATTAATACTGTGTACACAAGGGCCAGCAGCCAAGTAGGATTACCGTAGGAGGCAGAGTGGCTGCCCGAGGAAAACTAACAATATCCGCTTCGATGTTGGCAAACACTCATTTAAACTGTGCCTGGAGCGCATGGACTGTACCAATGCAGGCATGTTTAAAAACAAAACCGTCTTTCAGCAGTCCAAAACTCATCAATTCAAAGAGAACATTCTGGGAGAAAGACTATTCAATTTTAAAACACTAAAAGTTATTTCATTTCCTATTCAATAGAAGCATAAGTTGCCAATAGAAACTCACGTGCTGTAGTCTGGGCATGCTGAATGCCCAATTGGGCCTGCCCAGTGGCCAAGAAATGGCTCTCTCAGCAGGAGTTCTTTCATTCTCCCTCCCCCGCACACTGTTGTCAGCTGCGCAGTGCAGTGCAAAGGGAGGGGGCAAGCTGCCAGTGAGAGAGGGACTGTCAAAGGCAACTGGCCAATGACTGTGTGGATTCAAAACAAAGCCACACACTGATTGGTCCTGCAGTGCCTCTTGAGCCCGGGCCATGGGAGTACAGGCCAATCTCTACAACCGACCTAGACGTTGCTCTCATAAGGTTTTAACAGTAAACAGCTTGAGAGCAGCACTGGGATTGGTTTGGTCAAGCAAATCTAGCGCTCCATATGAGACGGGGGCTGAATCTGTGTTCTCCCCGGCACCTAAAACAGCATGAATGTGAGAGGCTTCAAGTGCGCATGTCGGGCTAGATGCACCACAACAACTGTTCAATTAGACATGCGCACTACAGATTTATTGACCATGTCCACTACTCTCTCTCCTCTTCCAGCATTCGTACTGCCCTGAAAGACAACACCTGACCCGGCACAACAAAAAGCGCTGTTATGATGATATTGACCTTGGGATCATATAAACTAGTGAGCTTATATTCAATTTTAAATATGTAATGCGTGGCTCACAGCAGGGGGCAGGGCAACGCTCCTACACCCCAAAGGAGGAACCACCGCTGTGGAATGGGCTGTAATTTGACCAGAGGCATTATTATGACAATGGACAGCAACAGTCAGCAAAACCAAGAAATTACTGACATTTATGCTTTGGAAGACAATGTCCATTTGATAACTTCTCATATTCGAAGAAAACTTTTATACTACGCCTTGATATTGTTGATGGCTTCCAATTCGGAAAGCTGCAAATCAAAAGATAATCTGACTTACCAGCCTTTTCTGGCCCGTTTGGAACTTTTTTCTCCTCTGGTTTCTGAATCTTGAACTGGAGGAGGTGACAGTTGGCATCCTGTCCTACTGCCAGGACATTATCAGCCAGCGACATGTTCATGGGAGCCCGAGTCTCTGTGTCATGTGAGTGGAGAAGGGAGGCACTTAGTTTGCCGTTAATCTGCTCCAAACGAAGAAAGTGCTGAGGAGAAAGAGAAGACACCATAAATACAGAGGCAACTCCTTGAGTTACTGTAACCTGTTCATGCTCTGTCTCGAAGGAGACTTCATCAGAATACAAACACAAATTTTCAATGTGGCTCTACCTCCGGGGTCTCCAATCTTTTCTGTGGTGATAGCTATTTGAACTCAAAGAAAGTCCTTCTGAGTTACTAGCAGATTTTATCACTGTAAAATAATGACCACATATATTAACATCATTCGAAGATCACCCTAAGCAGGATTATAAGTAGTTACCACCCAGGCATTTCAGGAGAGGTTACCAACAGAAATGCCAGGAAAAGATTATTAATATTAAACACTTCCATCTGAAGAATTAAATTACATCCAGAACATCATGTGACATCTGGTACAAAGGACATAAGTCTTCCCAACTCAGCTTGAATTATCAACTTTAAATGCAGTGTGGTATGTTTGTATCCATCACTTTTTTAAACATTTTCTTTCTTTTTTTAATCAAATCCCACTATCTATTTGGGGCAAAATAACTCAATTTTCCAGAAAAAAAACATTTATCTAAAGAAAAGATAAGTTTTCCCTCAAAATATCAGTTTTCATTCCTAGGAAATACACAGTCCCCAACATCAAATTCAATCATGCACATATACAAATACCTTACCTGGGCTGTTTTTGCTTCAAATACCTAGTAATGCGTGCATAGCCCATGGCTCACTATAACACTAAAGGTGCCTTTAAAATGCCAATGATGCCCACCATCACACCAGTATCATCAATAAGACAAGGCTAGACACCACAAAAGGCCAAAATGTAAACCATGTATCAGTCATGGCCATTATTGTGTGAATGGCAGCCACCATTATGTCAAGGATGCTGAAATGTAAGTCAGTAATGCTATTAGTATGTTAATGTTGGCAGCCAGTATGGCACAACTAGATAAAAAAAAAATATCCCAAAATATGTTAAGGATAGCAATTCTTATGCCACTGCCACAATTATGCCATGAACCCACACAACTGAGCCTAAGATGAGCCCTGTTCGATTGGGGTAGCAGGAACAGCTTCCAGGGTGCAACACTTTTTATTAGGCAGATACACAATGTCACAGATGTACATAAAAGTGTGCACATGTATACATACAAATGGAACAATGCACACAAGGCTCTCGATTACCTTGGTTCTGAATCCATACCCTACTCGCCCCTGCTCCCAGTCTAATCATGCACCCAGCTAACACATTTTCACTCTGGCTCCTGCAGCCCCACACAGCAGTGCACCAGCACAGGTTACTGTGCCGTCTACTGCTGGCACTCTTTCATGTCTCATTGTTCACACACATGGTGTGACTGATAGAGCAGTGCCTACTATGCAGCTACTCTCCTTGTGACTTAGATAGCTGGAGAGAGGAGACAGATGGTCATGCAGCATACCCCACAGGCTGACACTGTGTGCTTGAGTGTTATGAGCCCCGAACATTCGTTTGGCTGGCTGTCACTCTAAGGTTCTTGTGCTGAGTAGTACTGCCTTCTTTTATATGCACAGAACCTCTGAACGAAGTACTGGGTTTGACTTCTTCTTTAAAAGTGACTTCAAGAGTGCTTGTGACCTAAGAGTAGCTCGCAGGCTACTTGTTAGATACTCCTGCTCTATCATAAACAGAGAAACCCATTGTAAGAACAGGTTACAACAGACAAATAATACTTCATCATAAACACAGTTTAGCCATCCTGATAATAATGGTGATCTGAAAGCACAGTAAGCCTAATAAAAACCAGCCACCAATTTAGTGGAGTACATATTGTAAAGGAAAATCTGGGGTAGTCTGGCTAAATTCCACTCCTTATATGGGAAATCATTGGCAATGGCACACATTCCAAACTATCTGCAAGAGACCTGTCAAACAAAATATTAAGTTGGTAGATTTGGACAGGCTAGAGCGATGATCTGCAGATTAGCATGAAGAATTTGTTTTTCACTAATGTCACATTCATCAGTCCTTCCTTCCAGGCTGAATTTATCACTTAGGCAATACAAAGGACCCTACATATGTACGTCTTCTGAATGTGTGCAATGAGTGTCATTCCTGTTTAGTGACTGAAGTGGAATGGATAAATCAGCATCCTACACTGACAAATAATTAGTACAAAAATGTGTACAGGACATTTATAGAAATTTACTGTGAAAGGTTGCCATGAGGACTGAGTGAGGAATTATTCAGACTACATGGAAAGGAGAGTGAGCTCTCAAAGATGAGACATGAAGACAGGCTTTAGGATTTATGGTTCATGTTTTCGGATTTGTACAAGTATTAATTTTTAAGTATAAACTGTGAGCTGAACTAAAGCTGGATGATTAAACTACAAATAAGCAATAAACTGTAGAATAAAACTAAACATAATAAAGTTATGCAATGTTTATTTAAATAATGGGGAAAGGGGTTATATCACTGAACAGAAATGGGCATATGTATGCATGTGCGAGTCTGTCTGTTTAAAAATATGTAATGTTTTCCTGTTGTATATTCACTTTCATATGTTATCAGTGTTTTCAAGGGAAAAACGAAAGCTCCACTCTTCAAGAGATTGCTCATTCACATAAACAAGAAATTTGTTCGGATTTTCAGGCTAGGAGAAATGTGCATGAGAAACATTTACAAAGAAATTCAAAGCAGATCATGTTTTGTGGTCATTCTGAAAACGTAGTTGGATTTGTGTAATTTGGGGGGCACAGTGATATACCCCTAAAATAAACTGAGTATAGAAATAAATAGGAATTTAACAGCATTTTACCAGTGGTTTTATGAGTTGAATCCTATGTATGACTTGCATAGCACTAACAATGTTGTTCAGCAGCTATACTGTGACACATGGATACCGTAAGAAAGTAAATTATTAATTTGGGTGGATGGTAGACCACCACAAGTAATAAAGTTACTAACATTTTAGGTCTAAGAAAGGTTTCAGTAAGTTAAACTTGAGCTCCGTTTCTAGTACCTATGGCACAGAGCGTACAGGCTTAACATAAAGGAAATGTGTAAAGCATTTGGAAGTACCAAAACAGTTACAAAGTCAAAAACAAAACAGAAGTCCCACTTCAATTTATCTTAATAGAGGAAAATGCACTAGACAAAATGATACCAAAATAACACAAATCCAATCCAATAACTAAAAACATGATTTTTAAAGATTTAAGAGCAAAAGTGTCAACAAAAAGTAAAATGCCAATTAGTAATCACTGCTCATGAACGGCTGGAAGCTAGACATGATTTCAGGCCCATCATAATTGAGCGTGGACCGAATATGCCATGCAGGTTCACCCCAAAGATTTTACCATAGGACTTAGGGCCTGATTACGACCTTGGCGGATGGGATACTCTGTTACAAACATGACGGATACTCGCTCGCCGTTTTACAAGTTCCATACAAAATAATGGAACTTTTAGTACAGCGGACGGGATATGTGTCACGTTTACAACAGAGTATCCCATTCGCCGAGGTCGTAATCAGGCACTTAAGGCCTAATTACGACCCTGGCAGAGAGGATTACTCAGTCACAAACGTGACGGATATCCCGCCCACCATTTTACAAGTTCCAAAGGATATAATAGAACTTGTAATGCGGCAGACAGGATATCTGTCACGTTTGTCAAGGAGTAATCCCCTCCGCCAAGGTCCTAATCAGGCCCTTAGACTCTGAACTGGAAATCAAAATCATTCAGCAGGGCAAGGTTGCAAACTTTATCCGAAGAATCCAAAATGTTTCTCTAAAGTCCCAATTTTTCAGAGATTTATGAAGATGTCCATCTAGACCTGTAGGACAAAACCTGCTCTGACTTGTACTCAGCAAAGGGTCCCTAGGCCTCAGAGACAGCACTTGTGAGTTAGAACAGTGGGCTCCAGTGGTTTTCCATGTGCAACTGGTCGCTGTTCACTCCAGGAAAAAGGCCTCCTGCGGCTTGTTTCCCTCCAGCCAAACAGGAGGTCAGAAAAGTGACCCTTGGAGCCTACTTCTTTGCCCTGAGTACAAGTCAGAGCAGATTTCGTCCTACAGGTCTTTTAACAGGTCTCAAACAGCAGGTGCAGTCATTCAGTGCTTCAACAGACCAAAAAGTGTTCTGAGGAGAGTGCCTTAGGATGCCACATTTATGGTTGGCACAAGATGATGGGTGGGGTGGCATCTGCATCCTCTCTAACAAATGGGGTAAATGTTCCCAGGAGCAACCACAGCCATGTTTTCAGCAGTTCCTGTTTTCCCTATTGTAAACAATCCCACAGTGCATCTTACTCCTAAAATTCAAGACGGGGAAAACCTTTCTTCCTTGTCCACAGTCTGTGTGCCCACTCTTAGGTGTGCCCAGTGTAATGAGCAGCTCCCTTCTGTGTGGTCACTCAAAACAGGCACTGGGGAAGCTTCCCTCCCACAGGGTTTGGGGTCAGCCTGGATGGAAGAACAAATGTTTATCTTCCCAGGTTCTCACCTTACATTTACTGAAATGGCAGGCCTTTACAAGTGAATGACGTTTCTCTAAATGGTCTTCTGGCAAGCAGAAGAGAAACACCACTCCGTACCAGGCCACTATTTCTGCGATAGGAGCAGTTTTCCCACTTCATTAAGGACAAGTAGTGACTGGGCAGCTGCTGGAGAACTGATGTAAATTAGCCTCCGGGAGCTTCAGGCCGCAAAATGTTAACTTTCTAAAGATTAGTTTTACAAAATATTTATGAAAAATCTAGCTTTAACATTAGATTTTAACACATATTAAAAAATATTGGTTGAATCATGTTTCTAACTAGCCCCAAACCTGATACAGCAGAATTAATAATATCTACTCTAGTTTTCTCATGAGCCAGCCATAGCCTTATACAGTGAAGCTAGCGTCTGGGGGCTTGTCACTGTAGGGACAAAGTATCACTAATTTGTACATGCCCCACTTTTAAATACCATGCACCTTTACACATAGGCTACAAGGCATGCATAATGGTGGTGTACTAATATTTAAAAGGAAGGTTAGTCAATATCAAAGGGGTTATTTTGACAGGTTAGGCTACAGGTTTAAAATCTAGCAGTCAGGCACGAGATACAAAAATGGAAAATGATACATTCCCTTTCAACAGAAGCAATGTAGAAGAGAACACACGTGGGAACTTTACACATCCAAAACATCCTGACAACTTGCACAAAATAAAGCAAGACAAATTAATTTATTATGAGGCCTTGTTTTAAGGGATAGTGTACTTACTCTAAGGGAACATACTTGAAATGGAATTCAATATACAAATATGGACCGTATTAAACTGCATCAAGGCCTGTAATGCACACTAACGCTATACAGAAGAGTGACTGACGCACAACATTTTATGTGAAAAAAAAAATCTTCACCTACTGTCTCGCTAACCTTTAAGATGCTTGATTCCTATTCCCACCTTGAAAACAGATTTACGCCTGTTTTTTTCAGGATAAAGCTCAAACAACTACAGGCTGGGAATCTATTTGTGGAAAACAAACTGTGACTACTCACAAAATTGTGAGTTTCTGAATGTTCACCACATTTTGCAACTTTCCCGACTTTTGAACGTACAAAAACATCAACCTGTGAGCAAATTTGCCAAACAAGAAACTTCAACCACACTGGCATAATGTTCTGTTATAACTCTTAATATTGTGAATAGTTTAAAGCTCTTCAATGTGTGTATGGACAGACTGTTTCAAAAACATCAAAGTTTTCAAACGTGCTCTGTAAAGGAGGTCTCACTTCTCAAAAAGAATCAAAAACTCACAAAACTAAGCCTTTAAATATGGAACAAAACAATGAAAGGGCTTGTTTTTACACACTCTGTATATCTGCAGACTTCAACTTGGGCATGCAGTGGTGAACTTGAAAGTGGACCGAATTCTCATGACAAAAGTGAACATGTGCACTGCGTCACAGAGACAGTTACCTACACATGCACCAATATACCAACCTACACATTACCACTGAAGACCAGAATACACCATTCTTCCTATTCCACAGCACTCCGCTCCACTCGCCGAGCATGCATTCTGAGTCTAGCTTCACTGCCCCTTACCACAGTCCCCAGATGTATCAGGCTTGCTTACCACTCCATTCTTTACGCCTGTCCGAGCAGCTCCTCCTCCGCCTGCTGTGATAACCAGGCCACTTTCAGGGTCTATCTGAATGGTGTACAAGGGGAAAGGAGCCCGGTAAAGTTCTGGATGGCTTCGGCGCCCCATTTTGTCCTCTTGGCCACTGCTTCTTGTCACAGGACCAGAAGAGGGACTGTTCTTGCAGGGCTGCTCCTACATTCAGGGAAGTATCTACCACAAGATGATGAGCTAGCCTCTCAAGAATGATTTACCGAGTATTAAAAGGTCAAGCAATCTGGACACGGGCAGCAGTGACTGGAAAAAATCTGCTCCTAGTTCAGGCAGCAGTCAACCTACTTTAGACGTCCACTCGCACTACTCAACCTAGTGCAGCAGCACAATCTCACAGGTACAGTCAAAATCACCTCAGCATTGCCACTTCCCCCCAACGGTGTGCATCAGCTCTCAATCTACAATACGGAGACAAAGCGCGACCCCAGTAAGACCTCCGGCCAGAACAGTCAACCTAGCACAGTCTATCACAAGCACAGCTAAGAGTCACAGGAGTAAAAAGTGCAATCACCCTAACAGAGGTGCACAGTCGCAGAATCACCTGCAGGCGCCTGGTGTGAATGCACACTCTTCCCAGCACAGGTGCAACCAGCCCAGTACCTGGAATCAATTAGCACAGTACAGGTGCACCTTAGTATGAGCACAATGAGTCCTGTACAAGTCACA
Source organism: Pleurodeles waltl (assembly GCF_031143425.1). Taxonomy (NCBI): domain Eukaryota; kingdom Metazoa; phylum Chordata; class Amphibia; order Caudata; family Salamandridae; genus Pleurodeles; species Pleurodeles waltl. The sequence goes on along the minus strand of NC_090444.1, from coordinate 75,752,678 downwards.
CCGGTGCAAGCACACTTTCACACTGCAATAATGTCACTCAGCACGGAAGACACACAGCCCTGCAGACACAGACAGACAGACGGACACCCACTGCGTGGGAAGAGGGCCCAGCCGGAGCTGGCACGGTCTCACCAGAGCAGTGGCACACACATACCCCAGTACAGCACCTCTCAGCCCGCCCACTGCTGCCCGGAGCCCCCCTCACTGACAGCACCCCGAGGGCGGCCACCTCCTCCACAGACAACACAATAACAAACTCAGACCCGAGCCGGCGCCCGCCTGTCCTCGCCCCGGCCCTCCGTCCCCCGGCTCCTGCCGCGCCCCATCCTTGGTCTCGTGAGTTGGTGTTCCCTCCCTGGGGGGGGCCCTCGTCAGCCCCACTTCCGGCCCCCAGCCCCGGTGAAGATCCCAGCTGAGCTATGACAGCTCCCCCAGACCCGGACACAGAGCCGGCAGACCCGCGCATGCGCAGAGGGGCCCCGCCGTCGGCACTATCCTGCGGTAACACGTCAGCGCTGCTAGCACTTCGGAAACCCCGCCCTCCACGGTCACGTGACGGGCAACCCAAACACCCGTACCTGTCCCAGGTCAGCCGGTGTACTGCCTGCTCTACCCCTGGACCCTCCCCTTCCCTGCCGTAACCCCGCCCCTTCCTTTGGCCCCTCCTCTCTCCTGTGTGCGTAGTTTGTGCCGAGTGCGCTCTCACGAACCTCCACCTATCGGCAACCGGCTCTACCTCTGGACCCCCCCTCCCCTCCGCATGCTTTGGCTCCTCCCTTTCCCTTGGCCCCGCCTCTCTGCTGTGTGTGTGTGTGTAGGTTCAGCCGAGTGCTCGCTCACGGAACCTCCACCTATCGGCAGCCCCCGTCCGAATCTGCACCCCCTACGTCAGAGGGGGCTTGTTCATTCAGCTGCTTCCTGAATGTTTCAGCTCGTGTGTCCGTCTCCGCTCCCCCAGCGCGATGTTGCGCATGCGCGAGCAGTCACGGCAACACAGATTCAAACGAGGTGTTTAACCCCTTCGCAGTCAGGACTTTTCCTTCTCAGGTGCCAGGGATTTTTTGGTCTATTTGGGGCTCTTCGCTTTTAGGCCCTCATAACTTTTTGTCCACATAAGCTACACTAGCCAAATTGGAGTCATTTTTTCCCCACATCCCAGGGATTCTACAGGTACCCAGACTTTGTGGGTTCCCCTGAAGGAGACAAAGAAAATTGGCAAAATGCAGCAAAAATTTAGTTTTTTCAAATAAGGGAAAAAAGGGCTGAAGAAGAGGGCTCGTGTTTTTTCCTTGAAAATGGCATCAACAAAGGGTTTGCGGTGCTAAAATCACCATCTTCCCAGCTTTCAGGAATGGGCAGACTTGAATCAGAAAACGCAGTTTTTCAACCTGATTTTGGCATTTTACTGGGACATACCCTGTTTTAATGTAGACAAAATTTATAATTCACCAAGGGGTCATTTGTGTAGATCCTACGGTGTTTTCCTACAGAAATAACAACATAAATAAAAAATAATAAAATTGACGTCCCAAAAAAACAACAGTTTTTTCTCCACGTTTTACTCTGTAACTTTTTTCTGCGAAGTTAGATTTTTGAAAGCAATATACCGTTACGTCAGCTGGACTCTTCTGGTTGCGGGGATATATAGGGCTTGTAGGTTCACCAAGAACCCTAGGTACCCAGAGCCAATAAATGAGCTGCACCTTGCAATGGGTTTTCATTCTATACCGGGCGTACATCAATTCATTTGCTGAAATATAAAGATTGAAAGATAGGATTCAAGAAGACCTTTGTATTTCCAAAATGGGCCATGACAAGGTGTAAAGAAGCAGTGGTTATTTGCACATCTCTGAATTCCTGGGTACCCATATTAGCATGTGAATTACAGGTCTTTTCTCAAATAGATGTCTTTTTTATACACTGTCTTACATTTGGAAAGAAAAAATGTTGAATAAGACAAAGGCCAATAACACTTGTTCTTCTATTCTGTTTTCCCACAAGTCTCCTGATAAAAATGGTACCTCACTTGCGTGGGTAGGCCAAGTGCCTGCTACAGGAAACGTAACATGGACACATCACATTTTTACATTGAAATTTGACGTGTTTTTTGCAAAGGGCCTACTTGTGGATTTGGGCCCCTAGCTCATTCAGCACCTAAGAAAACCTAGCAAACCAGGACATTTCTGAAAACTAGACACCTATGGGATTACAGAATGGGTTGGCTTGTGGGGCACTCACCAAGTTCCTTTACCCAGAATCCTTTGCAAACCTCACAATTTGTCCCCAAAAAAACATTTTCCTTTCATTTCAGTGACAGAAAGTTCTGTAATCTGAGAGGAGACACAAATTTCCTTCCACCCAGCGTTCCCCCAAGTGTCCTGATAAAAATGGTACCTCACTTGTGTGGGTAGGCCTAGCGCCCGCAACAGGAAATGCCCCAAAACACAATTTGGACACTTCACATTTTCCTAAAGCAAACAGAGCTGTTTTTAGCAAAGTGCCTAGCTGTGGATTTTGGCTTCAAGCTCAGCCGGCACCTAGGGAAACCTACCAAACCTGTGCATTTCCCCCAAGTCTCCCGATAAAAATGGTACCTCACTTGTGTGGGTACTCCTAGGTCTCGCGACAGAAAATGCCCCAAAACACTATCTGGACACATCAAAATTATCAAATACAAAACTACCTGTTTTGGTGGGGAGGGGGGCACCTGCGTTTTTGTTCCTGGATTCAGCAGCCATCTAGGAAAACCTACCAAACCCAGACATTTCTGAAAAATAGACACTAGAGGGAGTGCAGGGAGGTTTGACTTGCGTGGATCCTCCAATGTTTTCTTATCCAGAATCCTCAGCAAACCTCACATTTAGCTAAAAAATCTAAATTTTCCATCATTTCTGTTTGGGATCACCCCAACGGGACAAATTTCCTACCACCCAATGTTCCCCTCAGTCTCTCGGTAAAAATGATACCTCACTTGTGTAGGTGGGCCAAGTGCCTGTGATAGGAAAGAGCCAAAAACATGTGGAAATCGAGGGGGACCCAAAGCGGGTCCAAAAAGGCAGTTTGAAATAAAAAAAATTTAGTCTGACAAATGCAGCATAATTTTTATCGGTATAGATGAGACAATGTTGAGAGGTAGGAGGTTTGTGTATTCCTGCAGATTCCGGAAGGTTCCATCACAAAAATGTAGTAGAAATGTGTGATTCCCAGCAAAGTTGGAGGTTTGCAAGGCATTGTGGGAAAGAAAATGGTGTGGGGTGTATGTGAAGCACACTATCCTGGAATCAACTAGATGTTTAGTTTTCAGATGTGTCTAGGTGTTGTGGATGTTTCTAAATGGCAGCGTCCCAAAGTCCAAAAAGCGCAGCCCTCAACATTCCAAGTGGCACACTTTTGAGAGTTACCAAGCTCTCATGGCCCAAACGTAAAACCAAGACCCAAAATAATTGGGGGGGGGGCAGGAATGGCCTAAAAGTAATTAGGCCCCACCGGGAGTGACCCTTGCCTAAGGGGTGTCTCCCCACATATAAAAAATAAAAAATAAACAAAAAAATAAGTTATCCCTGGTGTCTAGGGGTTTTCTGCCCACCCTGGGGGCAGATCGTCCTAATTATATTAGGCCGATCTGCCACCGTGGGTGCAGAAATTACCTACCAATGTTTTGCCCCTCCTTGGGAGCGGCTGTTGCCCAAGGGGCCACTCCCCTTCTGAGTAACTATAAAAACAATAAAAATTCCCTGGTGTCTAGTGGTTTCTGCCTCCCTGTGGGCAGTAATGGCCTAAAAATAATTTGGCCCCCCAGGGGGTGACCATTGCCTAAGGTGTCACTCCCCACATATAAAAAATAAATAAAAAAATATATATATCCCTGGTGTCTAGGGGCTTATATTAGGCCGATCTGCCCCCATGGGGTTGGTGGGACCGGGCAGAAATGGCCTAAAAATATTATGGGCCCCTAGGGAGCGACCCTTGCCCAAGGGGCCGCTCCCCTTATGTGTCAGCATGATAAAAAAATAAAATTCCCTGGTGTCTAGTGGTTTCTGCCCCCAGGTGGGGCAGAATTGGGCAAAAAATAATTTGGCTCCCCGGGGAGTGACCCTTGCCTAAGGGGTTGTTCCCCACACATTAAAAAAATAAATAAACAAAAAAATTATCCCTGGTGTCTAGGGGCTTTCTGCCCCCCGGGGGCAGATCGGCCTAATTATATTAGATCGATCTGCCACCAGGGGCGGCAGAAATGGCCTAAAAATAATATGGACCCCTAGGGAGCGATCCTTGCCCAAGGGGCTGCTCCCCTTATTGACAGTACCTAAAAAAAAAATCCCTGGTGTCTAGTGGTCATTTTGGCTGCCCAATTGCATTGCGATCGAACAGCAGAAATGCTGTGAGAGACAAGAAAGGTAAGGTCTTTCCTTTCCTTTCTTGTCCCTCCCGCCCCACCTCCCGGTCGGAAGAGAAATGCAAAAGCATTTCTCTTCCGGTGTTCTAGCTGTCTGCGCATTCCCGTCTGTCTGCGCATCCCCGTCTGTCTTCGCTCCCCCTGATGTCAGAGGGTGCTCAGGAATACCGCTGCTGCCTGTATGTTTGAGCTTGTACGTCTGTCGGTGCCTCCCCAAACGTGATGTTATACAGGCATATCGCTGGATGAAATACTTATCCTTGCAAGGTCACACAATCTGTCCAATAGTCACAGAGGACATGGATGCTGCCCTAGCGCGATCTGCTCCGGAACCAGGCCAGGCCAAATTGGGCCCAGTAAAGGAAGAACGGGTTGACACCGTCCAAGGATGCTACAATCAGCCGCATGTGGCTCGACCACTGAGACTGGAGGAAAAGAGGTACAGTAGCTGTGGTCTAGAGCACAGGATACCAGGAATATGCCCTGCCAAGGGAAAGAACTTCTCCAAATGTGATAAGCCCAACGATTTTGCCAAAGTTTTCTGAGGGAGGTGGCCCAGATCCGTGACCACGTTGGCCCGGAAGGCGGCAATAAAGCAAGTTACGCCAGACGATGGCACTGGGATGGTGGCGGTGGACGCATACCCAGGCAACAAACCCTACGAGGATGATGAAGATAAGGAGATATTTGTTGTTTCGTTTGCTGACAGGTTGGACCAGAGGTGGAGGCCACCACCCATGTGTACCATAACGGTAAATGGCACGACAGTGCTCATAGACACTGGGGCGTCGGTAAACATTATGGATGTGGAACAATACAGCAAGATATCTCCCCCACCAGAGCTCACACCATGCTGGACCAAGATATATGCCTATAGGGGCGTGGACCCGTTACCCCGGCGAGGGGCGATAGAGGTTACTGTTGCTAGTGAGCGCCGTTCGACACATGCCAAATGCCATGTGTTGGAAGGCAAGAAAGGAACCCTTCTCCGATGGCACACGGTGGAAGACCTGGAGCTAGTGATTTTCACCCGGCAAGTCCACGACTCCCTGGCTGAGGCGGTGCTGGCCCATTTCCCGGAGTTGTTTCAGGGGCTAGGAAAACTGAAAGGAAAGTAGTTCCAGTTACATGTTGATCCTGCAGTACGACCCATTGCCCTAAGGCACCGGCGGGTGACTTTCCACTTACGACCCCAGGTGGAGAGTGAACTACAGACAATTGAGGAGTGGGGGTCATAGAGAAGGTGACCGGCCCGACGCCCTGGGTGTCGCCACTCGGCATCGCCCCAAAGCCTAATCAGCCTGACACCATTCGCCTGTGTGTGGACATGCGCATTCCCAACATTGCCATAAATTGAGAAAGCCACATCACACCTACCATGGACGATATTGTTGTGGATCTTAACAGGGCCCAGTGGTTCTCTAAGTTGGACCTATACTCGGGATACCATCAGCGGGAGCTAACCCCAGAAAGCCGTAACGTCACCACATTCTCAACCCAGGTGGTGCTGCGACGTTACAAGTGCCTTAGCTTTGGGGGCTCTTCGGCCGTGCAGATCTTCCACAATGCCATACGGGAGACACTGTCCGGTTTGACCGGCGTCATTAATTGACATCTTAATTTTCTCCAACACGTTAGAGGAACATCAAAAACAGCTGAGAGCCACTCTCCAGAGGTTAGCAGAAGCAGGACGAACGTTGCACCGGAAAAAATGCGCCTTGTACCACAACTCCATTGACTTTTTTGGCTACATCTTTTCAAGGGAAGTTCTGAAGGTTGACCCCAAGAAAGTAGAGGCCATCCAAGGAGCAGCCTTACCTCGCAATGCCACTGAAGTCAGGAGCTTCCTCGGTATGGCAACGTACTATGGGAGGTTCATCCCCAATCTGGCCACACTTGCCGAACCTCTTCGACAGCTCACGAAGGCCAACTCCCCGTGGGAGTCGGGCATAGAAGTGGACAAGGCGTTCCAAGCAGTCAAAAGTTCACTGTTGGACCCTGTGGTCATGGCATACTTCCATCTGCACAAGAAAACGGAAGTCATGGTGGACTACAGCCCCATTGGGCTAGGAGCCGTATTGCTGCAGGACAGAGCCACCAGCAGTGGACGCCAGTGGCCTATGCCAACATGGCCCTCTCTGCAACGGATGTCCGGTATGCGCAAATTGAGCTGGAAGCGTTGGCCATACGACGGGCCTGTCAGCATTTCAACTTGTATTTTTGAGGGCACAAATTTATGATGGTTACCAACCACAAACCACTGGTATCCCTCTTTGCGGGCACGGCCCGAATTGCCCCGCCAAGAATTGAAAGGTGGGCGGTGCTCCTCCAGCCCTACCGGTTTTACATTGTCTACTGGCCTGTAGTCAACAATCCTGCAGATTACTTATCACGCCATCCGTTGCGGCCACGCTCGCAGGTAGAAGAAGAGGAGGAGGATGGACGGACAGAGAGTTTCATAAACATGATTGTGAACCTAGCATGTCCCACAGCGCTGATGGTGACGGAGATCACTGACGCCTCAATCCGAGATGCAGTTATCGGCTGAGCCAATCGGTCATGGAAATGTTTCCTTGACAAGAAGCACGATTTTGACTCTGAGGAGCGCAAGACGATGCAGTGGATTTGGAATGTGAGGGCTGGAGCTCTCTGTGAGTCCAGAAGGTCTTCCTCTCCAGGGCCAGCGCTTAGTAATACCCCGCAGTCTACACCTTAGAGTTGTAGAATTAGCTTACCAGGGTCATCAGGGGACAGCGAAGACTAAGGCCTGTTTGCGTGAGAAGGTGTGGTTCCCCAGGATGAACGCCATGGTAGATGACCTGATACCAACAGGTGATCCCTGTGCGATCACCGCTCAAGATACCGTCCTTGCTCCAGTGATGACCAAACCGCCCAGCACTCGACCATGGCCCCGGGTAAGCCTGGATTTTGGTAGTTTTCCTGATGGCTGGCTGACGGCTGTCATGACTGACTTGTGCGCCCGGTTCCCGATGGTGGAACTGGTGACGTCCACGGCATTTGAGCATGTCCATCCTGTCTTGGAGAAGGTTTTTGCTCTCCTGGGTCTGCTGGAGGACATAACAATGGACAATGGTCCTCCATTTCACAGCCAGGAGTTTCAGGTTTCCTTCGCCATATCACACTGGTGAATTACCCCTCAATATCCCCAGGCAAACGGGGATGTTGAGCACTTCATGTGGACCTTGAACCCCGCTTTACGAACTGGAGTAAGTCAACAAGAGAACGCCAAGATATGCCTGCATCCGTTCCTGAGGGCATACCGGCAGACACCCCATAGCACGACGGGGTGTGCCCCGGCAGCGTTGATGTTTCGTTTGCCACCACAGGACTGCAGATACGCTGATGAGCAGTGGCAACCTACTGAATTGGATATACTCAAGACGCAGGAGAAGCGAAAACAGACCAATGTCTAGGCCAGCAAGAGGAGAAGGGCGAAACATTCTGACCTAAAAGTGGGGGAATCCGTCATTCTGAAGGATCGCCACCCAGGTTGGAAGTTCCGTACCCCTTTTGAACCTGACATCTAGATAGTCGAGAAGATCGCTGGGACCATCGCTGCTGCCACAAAAGTGGGGCGTCAGGTGACCCGGAATGTGTTGTGGTTCTGGAGGGTGGAGCCTCGGATTGGCGATTCAGGAGCTGACCCGCTGGAGGAGAGTGGCGAAGAGCTTGAAGGAGGCTACGTTTCACAGCCAAGTTCTCCAGATGAATGCTGACCAGGAAGTGACGGAGGTCCCAGATGAGATCTCGAAGGGTCCTGTTCCCCATATCGGGGACCCGCACGAGGGCTGAAGCAGAGCGGGAGAAGTGAAAGGTACCACCTGCTGCCCAACCCTGAACCCAGCCAAAGTCTTAAGAGACTTCATGTGTTTAAAAGAAAAGTGACTGGTGTGCGTGTACAGCCAATAAATCCTGCTGTTATCTTCTTTTCCTTTCTCTCTCTTTTCTTTTGTATCCCTGGTTGTTATTGTTATTCATATGCCTTGTTCGAGGGTGAATGTTTTTGTAGTAGTTCACTAAAACATGGGGGGGAAGTAGACAATCACCCGGGCTCTCCCCTACATTGTTGCCTGCTCCGTGACACCATACGTTGTCCGGGGCGGAGGTTATAAAATAAAGAGGTGCCCGGCCTGCGCGGTATTGGCGCACTAGTTAACTGTACAGCTTGCTGCAGCGAGGTTTTGTTCCCCCATTAGGCCGTACAGTCCACAGTCAGAGCGACACACCCAGCCGTGCTACAGTAACTAGAACCTCCGCCCCGCCATGCAGTTATGTCATCGAACATTTTCCTACAAATGTTATGGCCACACATCAATTTTGTTATAACAGATGTAATGAGTGCTGTAATATCTGGGTTAATTATCAGCGCACGGCGATTGCACAAGTTATATTTAACCTCTATCATATTATTTTACTTGTAGCCCTGGGGAAGTGGTGGTCTCCAGGGTGTGGGGATAGGCGCAGCCCTTGCATAGTTACTAAGCTTAGCCCTGGGGAGGTGGTGGTCTCTGGGGCTTCTAAAATAACTAGTAAGGGGGATCATGTGTGCCCCCATCCTATTTTTAAGCCATAATGCCCTGAGGACCTGGCCAACCCTGGGGCAAAATAACTGTGAAACTTGGGAGACCATTTTTTTAAACCTCTGCAAAATCTACAGATCCAGCCGCAGATTTTGCAGAGATTTAAAAACAAAATATCTTTAAGCCCTGGTGGGGTCCCAGGGGGACCCCTGGACCAAAGCTAGTGTGTTAGACTATACATATCCTGTTACATTTTCTTTTTATGTTTTTATTGGGACTCTGGGAAGCTGAATTACACAGGTGCCTGAAAGAATGTATGGGATTTAGGAGTGTACGTACGTCTGATGTCTTAGGGGTCACCTCCTCTCCATTTTTAGGTCTGCACTGCCCACAGTGCATTTACTGCCTCTGCAATATATACAGCTTACCTTTTGGGGTTTGTAGCCTATTCATTGCTTGCTGTTGGACCGGACGCAAAAACGACAAGGTGATGGATGGAATGCTTGAATTAATCCCGGCCCATGGAAATTGCTCGGGCAGCATCCCATTACAACATTTGTTTTGCCCACCATGCCACCATATCACCCCAGTTTGGAACCTGCCATATGCAAAGCAGTTTTTACCCTACTGCTCAAGGAACAGTCCAGCCTGAAATGCCAGGCCAGATCCTCCCTGGACCATAAACAAGCATTCTGGGACCATTTTTAGGGTATCACCACCTATGGGCCAGGCTAGCTTGAATTCAGTGGGACAGTGACCACAGGATAAACATCTGGGCATAAGCTTCCTACGTAGGGCAACACCACACCACTCCACTTTACACTACTCTTCCCTACAACACTCTACATCACTTCACTCTGCAACACTCTGCTCCACTCTATGCCCTTCTACTCCATGCAAGCCTCACTTCATACCGTGCTACTCCACTCCAAGACACTCCACTGTAAGACTTTCTATGACACGGCTCGCCACTCCACTCCACACCGCTACACTCCATTCTACCCCACTCCACTCCAATTCAATACAACCCAATCTACCCCACTCCACTGTACTACAATCTATGCCACTCCACTCAAACCTTCCATTTCAATCTACCACACTCTAAATTACCCAGTCTACTCTGCTCCAGTGTATCACACTCCATGTTAACCTACCCCCACTGTACTTCAGTCCAATCCACCCCACTGTACTCCACTACAATTTAGCCCACTCCACTCTAATCCCCTTTACCACTCTGTATTTAACCCCAATCTACCCCACTTCACTCCAATCAATCCCACTAAAACTTTACCACACACCACTGCAATCTAACCCACTCCACCCCAATCTACGGCATTAGTCTAGTGCAGTATACTCCACTACAATCTACTTCACCTCAATCTACTCCACTATACCCCATTCTTCTCCACTCCAACCTACACTATTCCACTATAATCTAACCCACTTCAAACTACTCCACTCCAATCTACTCCAGTATACCCCAATCCACTATTCCCCAATTTACCCCATTCCAGTGTATCTCAGCCACTCTACTGCAGTCTACCCTGATATACCTCAATCCTATCTACCGCAATCAACACAGACTTACTCCTTTGAGACCTGCATCAGCTGCAAGGTGCTTCATTTGCATCTATCTTTACTTATATAGCTGAGCTGTTGTCTTAATGTATCAATGCTCATGCTGTATGACAGTTTATTCACACCTCATGATAGTATATTTCATTAGTGTGTAGCTCACTCTTGCAGGGATGCATTTCTTGCACTTACCTTGTTGGAGACTCAATAGTAGCCAAGCCTGGTTTGTGTTTATGTAACTTTCTTCACATAGAGAGGTAGGCCTCTTTTTGCCCTTGGTTGTGTGACCTTAGCTGTTCTTGCTAGTCCAGTTGATGCCTTGTTATTTGTTGTTTAGCAGGGCTCCTTCTCTGCCCCACCATCTCCTACCACCGTTTTTGGTCTGCAGTTGCCCTTTTCATTGCTCAGCTCGGCCCCTAGGCACTGTCACTTGATGCTTGTTGTCGGTTATGTCTTGGCTGGTGGGTCTGTGTGTTTCTTTTGCACTCTTTGCATGTTATTTTGCCCTTTTATTGTTGTCCTGCTGCTACTGCATTGACTTAATAGTGTCTTATTCAAATTCCAACATGTAGTCCTCTTTTGTACTTGGTGTACTCCTCTGTGTCTATGGCTGGAATATTGCTATTCCTCTTTTTCTCATAAGTCCATGTATATCTGTGGGTTCCAGTATGGCTCCACTCCACTCAATGCAACTGCAAGCCACACAGTGCCACTTCACTATACTCAGTGCCTCACCACTTCACACCTCACACCACATAATATGACTACACTCCATGCCACTGGGTGCCTCACCTCCCTGGGATCATTTGAGGCCCCCCAGGGGAACTCACCTCCCAGTTTAAAGGCCCCCTGTTCTACACAATGGCACCGTACTCCACTCCTCTAAGTGCAACTCCACACCACTTAATGCCACTCCAGTACACTCCAAGCCACACAGTGCCACTCTATCCCACAATGTACCACACTACTCTAATCCACACAATGCTACTCTTTTACATGTTGCACAATGCTACTTAAAACCATGCCAGTCCACTAAATGACAATACACTACACTCCAGGCCACAAAATGACACTTCCCCCAAGCCAAGGCACTCCACTTCAGTCAGTGCACTCTACTTCTTGCAACATAACATAACATAACTCCACTTAATAAAATTTCACTCCTCTACACTCCACTCCACACAGTGCCATGCAACACAATGCCACTCCACTCCTTCTAAATCAATATAGTTTACATATGTGCAGGAGCAGTGCGTGGCAGGGGCGGCTGGTGCGGGGGTGAAGAAAAATTAATAATTGAAGAAAAAAAACTTACCTGAATGCGCTGCCGCCATCACCTCCACCAAGCATTACCTCTTTCCTTGGCAACAGGCACAGGCTCCCAAGCCTGCCCTGCGGACAATCTAAACGTTACCATCATGACACAAGTGTTCAGATTTGGGGGAGCGCCAAGCCAGGGTGCTCCTAGGCAGACTGCGAGAGTCTGCCTGTTCTCTCCAACCCAGCACTGCATTGCTGGATTGGACAGAGCTTAGTGCGCATGTATGTTTGCCCAGCCTGAGATGGCCGGCTAAACATACATGCGTACTGAGGGGGAGTACTGAGTATTCCCCCTCTGTGCTCGCCAGGGCCCGTGGCCCCACCCCTTCTGCAATAAAACAATAATAAACATAGTTCATTATTGCTGTATTGTAGAGGTTTGGCAGCTGCTGCTGCTGCTGCTGGCGGGGGCGATGCTCCTCCGACCTAACGGAGGACCCACCCCTGCATATGTGAGATCTATTGATTTTGCCAATGCTTGTTTTGCAACACCTTTGGCGTCCCGTAATCTTTGTGTTCCCTGGAGGTATAATGAGGGCAGATCTTCCAGTCTTTCCCACGGGTGAGTGAGAAGGACCATTAGAGTCCAAGGGGCTGGAATTCTGGTCTGAGGCGGGCGGTCTCCAAACATATTTTCCTTTCATATTTTTAGATACATCTTTGAGTGCAATGGGTTTTTAACCACCCCTCACGCCCCCACCTCCAGAGATCATGACGGTTGGACTGTGGGTCATCCTCCAATATCATTGATAACTGTATTCGCAGCAACTGATGCTGAGACTGTGTGTTAATTTTCATTTATTGGTGAACATGTGTTTGCGTCATATCATTTTAAATGTTTTTATTTGTTCTCTTTTTAAGTTAAATCAGAGTTTAACTTGTTGTGGAGAAAAATATACATGTCAGATTAGAGGCTAACCGTAAACTTTCATACGTCAATACAGGTGTTGGAAATATGGCTGAAGGTGGTCCACTGTTTTCAAGGGCAGAAACAGACACACTTGCCACGATTCTTAAGGAAGTTAATTATATATGAAGATCTCAACCTTTAACACCACTCTACTAGACATGGCACCCAATGTAAAATATTTCATATTAGAACTGATTTTTATTCATCAACATGTAGATAACACTAATAAAAGTATAGATGAAATATATCATGTCTATGGTCAACTGCCTGATTGGTGTACAGATATTGCCAGGTTACAGTCGAAGCTAACCAATTTGAAAGTCCGTGGAGATATACATATTATGTCCATCCTATATTAATAGGCCTCACTTTTTTGGGCAATCTGTAAAATATTTCCGACATGATGATGTCATGTCAGATGGCTATTTTGTTCTTCGGTGCCAGGGTACATTACAGAGCCTTATTGTGTGAGCCCTCTGAAATTCTAAATCTGCAATACTCAAACGTCCTATTACCTAACATTACATGGATGCTCTGGCAGAAAAGGTCTAGGCAGAGTTTTTGATGCCCTGTTGCTAGACCATGGCAAAGAGAAATCAAGACCGCCCCCCTCCCCCCCGGAAAGAATAAGTCATGGAAGGATTATAAAAATTACCTTTTCATCAAGGTTTAGTTATGTCCATGGTATGCTGTGGCTTACAATTGCTAAATCTTTATTGACGAGTGTTGAAAGAATGATAAAACAATTCGTATTGGGGGTCGACTAAACCTAGGACCCGGAGGACTAAACTGTAGGATCATACAGTGGCAGAAGGCCTGCGTCTCCTAAAATGTGTTTTTATTATAGGGCTAATCATCTGTCACAGATGGTATCTGATAAGTGCAAAATGAGATTGCAGAATGAATCCTATGTGCAGACAACTGGAGTTTTTTATGTTGCTAAGAAACTCTGCACTGGACTTATTTTACTCAACTAAGGGCCCGGTTTAATTAGTGGCCAACCCATCATTGAGTAAATTATGAGAACATGGAGTCTTGCGTATATGGAGGGGGGCTGGATCCATGCTCACGCCCCTACATGGAATACTGCTCAATTTAACTATACCCAAGAAGGACCTCCCTGATATGCAAGCCCTAGTAGATCCAATGGGCTCTTAACACAATAAGATATTGGGGTATTAACCTAACTCCCACACTGCCACCTTGGACGCAGGCCAGTTGGCCGCAACACTGGTTCCACATGGATCTGTCAGTGGACTGCTGGCCCCTCTGGGTTCTAGCCTGGCTACCCAAGCACGTTTCATTGTTCAGCACCTACATAGCTACCCCCCATTAGGACGGTACTTGACATATGAGACAGGTTGGGAATCAGGTGAGGGCTTACTACCTTCCCCTCCTCTAACACTCCAATTGCACGCAACCCGGATTTCACTCTTGTGCTACTGCCTCCATTATTTACTAGCTTGGAGGCAGAGGAGTGTAGGAAGTTAACAGACCTCTTTGCGGGAGCCTCCATTAAGTCATTTGAACAGTGTAAGGCTTATTACTCTCTCCCTGAAAAAACAAGGCCTCAGTACTGCCAGCTGCATCATTGGGCATTGCACCCCTCCAATTATTCTGGGGCTACCATATCCTATACTGACTTGAAAAATTAGTGAGCGTATATGACGGGTCTAAAAGACTAATCTCCAATACATACCGGACCATTCAACACTCTAAACCTCTTCAAACCCACACATTTCAAACTTTCAGGCAGACTACCACTGCAGATGGCATTTTGTCTAAGCAACTGGAACCCCTTTGGCGAGACATACCTAAAACTTAAGAAAGCTTATCCCACTGTAAAATAGCTTATATGATCATTTTTCAATGGTATTATACACTGGCTTACCTCTCCACCATATACCCCTCCACATCTTTTTTCTGCTGGTAAAAAATTGACGGGGGATTAAATAAATATTGTGGGGGATTATTGACAAATCCGCTGTTGACCCCCAAGCAGGAATTGGAATGTTTGGGGATCAGAGTGTGCTGGTGTCATGCTAACTGACCAAGCAGGCTGCTTCCCTTTTGCGACCCACCCGCCACCACAAAACTCTTGGCCACAGCAAGGCCTGATAACGGGTGAGTTCAGGGCATAGGCGACCTTAGATAGCATCTTACATAGAACTGCAGTAGCATAGGAGGTTGCACCACACATCAGTGAACAGACTTTGGTTGATACCAGTTACTGAGAATCCCGGCGACCCAGTGGGCCTGAACTTCGACGAACAACCCCACTGCGGGCTTCACGAAGGAGTGCAGACTGAAAGTGGGTGTGGGCTACCACCCATTTTTTCCCCTGGGCCTATAGTGACCACACTTGAGTATTTGCCAGTGCAGCACTGGGACTGCCTGTCCCCCTCTGCTACGTGGGGTAATTCGGGTCTTACAACATATATTACTGAGTGTAGAGTGCAGCAGGGGCTGACATTGCTGCTGGTCAAGTGGTGTGCACAGGCTCTCAGCTGGAACAGCAAAGCCATTCCGTTACAAAAATGCCAGTATTCCTCTTCCCGGATTATATCAGTGCAGTGCCGCAGGGCTCCCTTTTTGGGGGTGACGTGCAGATTGAGGCAGGCTGACCTCCACTATTCCCTCCTTTTTCAAGTTAAACTGAAGGCCATGGTTTGAATTAAAAGTTACTGCTTTACCAAGCCCATGGATGCCTGGGACTGGGTTGAGACATCCGCTTTCCCTTCACTGCCATGCCGACAACATGAGGCACAAACATCACATCGCCAGAAGCACTGGGCGCGCAAACATGGTGGTGCTGGATTCAAAGGGGCATCTACCCCAGAACAGGCAAAGGAGGGACAGGCCCAGACTTGAGGTTGGAGGTTACATTGTGGGCAGACTGCATTCACCTCTTGTTTACTGTTCAGACGATGGCATAGCCGATGTCAAAGCATGGCCTCAGCAACCCTGCAGGAGCTGACAAGGGAAACAGCAGAGGAGCTTATATCACAACAAGAACCTCAGGTGAAGTAATCTGTATTCATCAGATTGTAGTAACAGGTCGTCCCAACTGACCCAGAGAGAGTAGAACTGCAGACTGCTTACACACTGTGGAAACTGAAGACAGCCTGGCTACCCCCCTTGCCTAGCACCCGGCCAAACATGATGCATGCTGGTAACATGTAGGACCTTTTCATCCATAGGCCTTTTTTTTTTTTTACTGTTTAGGTGATCATAATGTTTGAGGGTTGTCCACGGTAGGGATTTTTTTTTTTACAGTTTTGTATAACTGTGATGATGTGGCTTATGATCCGCTACAGAGCCCACACCCTCCCCACTTAGGATACTGACATGTGATAACTGTGATGATGTGGCTTATGATCCGCTACAGAGCCCACACCCTCCCCACTTAGGATACTGACATGTCTAAACTTAGCATAATTAGGTAGAATGTCCATGATATGGGCTCCACACGTAACAGACATGCGGTTCAGCAGTATCTTAGGTGATGGGGTGTTCAAATTGCACTGCTATAAAAGACTCATATAATGGTCGGGGAGGGTTCCCGTTTTAAAAAAATGCTGTAGAAGGAAATGTTTTGTACCACATAGTCTGGCTTTGCTTGCAGAGCCATAATCTTGCTTAGACCAGGTGTTCTCTTCAGGCTCACAATAATCAAAATTGACCTGAAGGGCGGTCCCATGCTGGTCGAGGGGCAACTAGATGGGAGGATGGTCTTGTTAGGAAGGATTTAGGGCCCTCCATTCAACATAGCAGGCCTACGTCTCACGTCTGTTCTCCATATTCACTAAATGGGCCCACATCCCCTGTATCATTGACTTTAGGTGTGTAGTTGACCCACAGCGTGATTGATCCCACCTACAACTCCCATACTCCCCGGTGTAGGCTTCAACACTGGACTTTGTTGGACTGATGGAGATTGCTGAACTCAGACTCTAGGGAATGTTCCTATAATTCTCCCGCTCCCCCCCCACATGCTTTGCGTATCCGATTCGATTGGATACTCTGTGTCACAGCTACTAGGCTATTGGCTTCAAGGGCAGAATATCTGGTGGAAGACCTATTCCAACCTTAATCCCTCCAGTTTTAGTGGGGTGTGTCATAGTCACAGGTTCGCACTAGGCATTTACAGCCCACCATGCTTGGCGATCAGGTATTCTGTGACAGAACAGCAGAGACACTCTCCCATAGCCTACTCGACAACTGGGGAACATCTGTGTCCAAGGTAATTGACTGGGAAGCGATGAAAGTTATCCTCAGAGGTCACTGCATCCATGCGGCTGTAGGGGTGAAGGCAGGCCCACACAGTGACATGTCCTGCATTTAGACATCCCTGGGTGCACTGCAAACTACGGCCCAAGCTGACTGTACAATGCCGGGTGCAATGATTAAGGCACTGCATAGACATGCTCAAATGAGTGAACAACTACAACACCTCGACATCCGTGCGTACCAAGCGAAGCAGTATGCAGATGTTTATTGTCCTGGCTCCTGCGCAGCATGAACCTGCCCACACAGATCACGATAATCAGGGATTCACCAGCAATTGTCACAAATCAGTCAGATTCACAAGGCATTTACTATGCATTATCAGACCGCATATGACCCTCTATTATGGACAGTCAGGTTGCAATATGTCACTTTCTTGCGTCTGTCAACTTAGTAGTCCGTCGTCCACTAGATAGGGAAGATCTTAACGCACCCCTTTCATGAGAGAAAGAGACGGTGTCATGAGGGGCACAGCAACTCATAAAACACTGGGTATGGATTCCAAATCTAATTCTACAAAGCCTACAAGCACCTTTTAGCCCTGAAACTCCTCAAACCTTAACAAGAGTTCCAAACGGACGGTTGACTTCTGCCCACCCTCTGCAAATCTTAGTATCCTTTTCCAAGCCTGTGAAAGACCCCATGGAGCTTGCCTCGTAATGCCCACATTCTATGTTGAGGTCTGATTATAAAATCCTGAACAAGGTTATAGCGGGCAGGCTGTGTGAACACATGCCACATCTGGTGCACACAGGTAGGTCCACCACAACTTTAAATATACACCTTCTGCACAGGGTAATGAAGCTTCCTCTGGTCCAGTGGCCATTTGCTGCATGCTTGGTGCTGGACTTGCATGAAGCATTTGATATAGTGGATTGAAATTGCCCGTTTTTTACCATGACTACTTTTGGCATCAAGGGATGACTAGATGCGTTAATTTTACGCATATACATTGAACGCACAGTGCGGGTGAATATTGGCCAGTGTATCTTCCACTGTTTCTGAGTGAGCAGAGGAATGTGGCAAGTCTGTCCGCTGTCCCCTCTGCTCTTTGGCCTCGCTATGAGCCCTTATCCCTGAGGCTCCAACAGCAGGGGCGTTCATGGAGTATCCCATTGTCTGGGGGGATCCATGTAGTCTTGTTATATGCAGATGATGCATTATTCTACATCCCAAACATACAGGAGGGCATAGCTGATATCCAAGACATACCCCTGGAGTTTCATGTTGCTTCTGGCCTGGGGGTGACCAGTGCCAAATCATGCCTGTTTATGCTGCACCCGAACTGTCGCCAGCAGCATTTCATTGTGGATTCCAATCCTTTGTGTTAGGAGCCCGCACGTTTTGATACCTTGGCATAAACATCTATCACGAGACAAAGTATCTAATAGATGGCAACCTTATAAGAAGCATAGCAACCCACATGGCTTTTTGGAGCACTTTGCAAGGTAGAGTGTCCCTATCTAAGATGGTAATGCTCCCTCTGCTACTTTACTTTTCCTATAACCTCCTGGTCTGTGTCACCCAGAGGCACATCCCATCCATTACACTTGGCCATAAGGAGTTTCATTCAAAACAAGGGGAGATGCCACATTGCATTCTGTAAACTACAGTTGTCACTAGACTAAGGGGTATTTGGTGCTCCAGATTTCGAACATTACTAGTTGGCGGCCCAGGTGCATTGGTCGGCAAGTTGTTTGTCAGGCCATCACACAGAAGAACTTGAATCTCCCACAGCAGCCCGAGCACACTTTGTGGTCTAGCGGATCTTCCTTCCCCAGGACAGGCTTTCACATGATGCTAATGGATTATTGCTGATCACATGAGAGTTTTAATCAGAGCTTGCGATACATCACACAGATTCTTTGCTTGAGGTACCACTGAGCTACATAACCTCATTCAGCAAAATGTTTGGTAGCGTGGGCACGAGGGCCTGGTAGAGGCAGGCATAAGTACACTAGTTGCTTTGTATCAGGAGGGTACATTATTTTCTTATAAATGCTTACAGGAGGAACATGCCCTTCCAGCATGTCATTTCTTGGCATACGGGCGCTTGCTGGGCCACCGTAGAAATACTCTGGGCCATCCCAGACAATATGCCAGTAGAGCGACAAACAATACATTACACATAGTTTATACAGTGGAAAAGGAAATTTGGCAGTGAATTACATCATGCAATACATAGCTATTAGCTATGTAGGTACCTTGCAATCTCGTGTGCATGGGAACGTCACTCGAGGGTGGCCGTACTCCAGCTTGGGGATCATGTGCACTGCATTGTGAGGGCTGTCTGGCTGGGGCAGTGGAAATTGCCTGGTACGAATTGCAATTTGAGGGCGGCTAACTATGGTGGAAGGCTGCTGGTCAATGAATTCAGGAGCACTCGGAGTTACGCTGTATGTAATAAGTGCTGTGTTGGGAAATAAACAGAAATAATTATTTGGAAAAGAGCTGAACTCTCTAATTGGGAGCAGAAAGGCAAACTTTGGCCGTGTGTCGGTTGTCCTTCAGGCCTCTTAATTGTATGAAGCGCCTGGTGACAGTGAGCACATAAAGGGTAGTTACATGAGAGGTTGCTTTAACAGGAGGGGATGGGTGGATTGAGGAGAAAGCTGGCGGTTCTCCTTTGTGATGTGTACACCTGCATAGGGGCATTGCAAGAGAAGTTCTCATCTGACTGGGGAATTGAGAGGTGTTGTGTGGGTAAACTGATGAAATCGTGATGCCTTCATCAATATGGGGCCTCCCGTTGGCATGGGTAAGGTTCCACTTTGTCATTGGGTAAGGCTGTGGTTTAGTGAGTTACGGGTTTCTCAAGGGGAAGCACCTGTTGTAAGGGCCTTATATTGTAGCAACATCACATCCCATGCAGCTGCGATGGGGCACCGTCTGATACAGCCGGCCTCCTACCAGTGTAGTGCAAGCCTATCTGCCTCATCCTAGCAGGACACTGCCAATTGCCATGGGCCTGCGACGCGGTTACGGGGCCTTTCAATACAAAGAGAGGAGGCATTTGGCCAATATGAGGGCCAGCTTAGCAAATTTGGCTTATACTTTGTGTTGGTTCCATCAATGGGAATAATCCTAGTGCGGTGGCCTCCCATGTTTTCAGTGCATTAAGTTATGGGACTGTGGCCAAAGTGCTATGCAGCTTGTCCCAAAAGTGTGCCAATGTGTAGCAGGACTAGAGCATGTGTTGAAGGTGCACCACTGGGAAACAGCATCTCAGGCAGGTGAGGTGTGCCACTAGGAATATTCTGTTATGGGGGGGGAAGGGGTTGATGTAGCCCCTATGTAGAAGCACTTATTGGTTATTCTTTTAGCATGCTTTATGTGTTACCATCTTATGTGATTCCAGGGCCCTGGCACATTCATGATCATGAAAATGCCTCCTGTGGTTCTCCGTACAGAACTGCCTAAGTTGCATCAGGGGTGTGTCAATGTGTTCCAATGGCTTTACAAAGCCAAATGATAAGATGTCACCCGTGTACCATTTGATATATTGTACAAACAACTTTGGGGCATATTTATACTCCGTTTGCGCCGAATTTGCGTCGTTTTTTTCGACGCAAATTCAACGCAAAACTAACTCCATATTTATACTTTGGCGTTAGACGCGTCTAGCGCCAAAGTTCATGGAGTCAGCGTCATTTTTTGGCGTGAACACCTTCCTTGCGTTAATGAGATGCAAGGTAGGCGTTCCCGTCTTAAAAAATGACTCCCAGGCATGTGCGTGGTATTTATACTCCCGGGCAAAAATGACGCCCGGGAGTGGGCGGGGCAAAAAACCCTGCATTTGCGCCTCTTTTTAACGCCTGGGTCAGGGCAGGCGTTAAGGGACCTGTGGGCTCAGAATGAGCCCCGAGGTGCCCTCCCCTGCCCCCAGGGACACCCCCTGCCACCCTTGCCCACCCCAGGAGGACACCCAAGGATGGAGGGACCCATCCCAGGGAAGAAAAGGTAAGTTGTGGTAAGTATTTTTTTTAATTTTTTTTGTGGCATAGGGGGGCCTGATTTGTGCCCCCCTACATGCCACTATGCCCAATGACCATGCCCAGGGGACATAAGTCACCTGGGCATGGCCATTGGGCAAGGGGGCATGACTCCTGTCTTTGCTAAGACAGGAGTCATGTTAATGGCGTCTGGGCGCCCAAAAAAAATGGCGCAAATCGGGTTAAGACGATTTTTTTGCCTCAGCCTGACTTGCCCCATTTTGGGACGCCCAAACGCCATTTTTCCCTACACCGGCGCTGCCTGGTGTACGTAGTTTTTTTTCACGCACACCTGGCAGCGCCGGTCGGCTAACACCGGCTAACGCCATTCAATAAATACGGCGCCCGCATGGCGCTTCAGAATGGCGTTAGCCGGCACTAATTTTTTTGGCGCAAAACTGCGTTAGCGCAGTTTTGCGTCAAAAAGTATAAATATGGCCCTTTGTGTCTTGTTTTTTCTGTAAGGATTTACCATAGGGAGTCCATTGAGGCAGCAGGCATCAGTGTGTGATGAATTGTCCTGGGAGATGGCATAGTCCTGGTCAAAAGCTGGCCGTCCCGGAAGAGGTCTTCCACTGTGTCAAATGAGTGTGCCTGCCAGTCTGGTAGCTGCTCTCTTGTCAATGAGCCCAGCACGCTGGTGAGGCCCTGTATTGCAATGTTAGGGGCATATGGAGCAATCTGGTTTGTTTGTTAGGCGAAAGTTTCTGGTTAGACATTTCCACGGCAACCATCCAGGAAAGGAGCAGGGCATCATCAGTGGTGATCTTGAATGTGTTTTTGCCCACCAGCTATCGAGCCACTCAATCAAGCTGTGCCACCAGGTAGTAAGACTCGAAACATGGGTCCCCTCACACCTCCCTGAACCACTGTCAACCCATCATTCCAGATTGTATCCCCCATCAAATGTTCTAGATCACAGAAGTTGTATGGTGGAAAGGCTGGTACGTTGACAAAATACTGCAATTGGGGAAGGATTATCATCTTTGAGAATGCAATCTTGCCGGTGAGGGCTCTGGGGATCTGCTGACAGAGTTGCCCTCAAATTTGTCTTCCTGCAAGTGGTGAAGTGGAACCCCAGGTAACGGAAGGCTGTGGACTTCCAAGCTAAGGGTGTAGGGGCAATGCTGGCGGTGTGGGGTTTCACCTCGGAACAAGAAAGTATAGAATTTTCCCCAGTTAACTTGGAGCCCAGTCACCGCTTCGAAGTCCTGAAAGGCAGATGTCGAACAGGAGGTGTCGATTTTCATGTCTCGGATGTAAAGTAGAACATAATTTGCGTAAAGGAACACTAAGTTCCTCCATCCAGCTGTATCCCCCCCGACAAACGGGGATCTTCCAACTGAGGCAGTGCGCCATTGGCTACATGGATATGGAGAACAGGATTGGGGAGATGGGACAACCCTGTTTAACCACGACCAACAGGAAAGGGGGGCAATATTAGGCAGCCCACTTGGACCCTTGAAGAGGTGTTTATGTTTAGTAGTTTGTTGTAAGCTAGGAGGCATGGACCTAGAACGAAGGATGATAGGGTCGCAAACAGGTGCTCCATAAGAGTCAATCAATACAGACTATTAGGCTGATCTAGTATATAGTGGGGATGCCTGGTCTATTACATTGAATAGGCGACAGATATTATAGGGGTGGCCAGTTAGCTGTGTAGGTCAGAGTGATACATACTGAAGAATGGCAGATTGCAATTGTAATATCCAGCCTGTAGGCAGGGTGATTTCTGTTCTAGTAGGGGACCACCACACCAGCAGTTATCCAGGTTTGTCCCCTTATGAGTGGATTCGAGCTGTGTATTTGCTAGAGTTAGGCTGGCAATCTGAGAGATACTGCAGTACGGTGCCTCAGGAAGCCCTCGTTAATAGGGTGGAGCAGACTGATTAAAAAGCCGCCTACAGTGTTGAAGAAAGAAGTGGATGGGCTGGCCCGTGGTCTTTGGTTTTTACCGGTAGTCTGCTAATGGCAGGGTCACGAGTTCCATTGGCATGCTTCACGTGGCGTTAGCCTGGCATGACTCAGGATGTACCTAACAAGTGCACTTTGTCCAGAAGGTCTTGGGTGGTCTGTTTTTGGGTCTTCAGCTGTGGTACCATCTCTGTGATATTACGTTCTGTGTTGGTGAACCGGGAAGCCAGTTTTCGCAGGTCCTTTTGAAGGAGACCAAATTCCACACATATCTCCTTTATGTGTGCTTCTGACTGATGAGCAAGAGGATTTATTGGTAAGTAGGATGGTGGCCTGTTTTTCACCCAAGTCCTGTGGAGAGCTGGAGGTCTTTGCCCCGTGTCAAGGCTCCTCCCCATGATGGAGTGTGGGATAGGGTGGACGGGGGTGAGGTTTTGGTGATTTCGGTTTACCCATGGTGTGCTCCCAGTCTACCGCGCCAATACGTTGCTGGATCACTGTATGCAGGATGACTCCAATCATGTTCCGCGGGGTAAAAGTCTGCTAGTGTCAGCTTTGGTCTTTGTAGTAGCCAGCTCCCTACACCCTCCCCCTCTGTCGGGCATGCCCCGGTATGGTATGCAAGGTTGGTTCTGGCCAGTCGACAGTCTGATGCAGCACTGTGTCTGTCTGTCTGTCTGTCTGTCTGTGTCTCTCTGTCTGTGTGTGTGTGTGTGTGTGTGTGTGATGGGAGGATTAATGTTGATTGCGGCATTCAGGTCCTGGAGCAAAGTTACTCTACGGCTGCCATCTTTGTCTCCATGGCAACCCCATAAGCACCCTCTCATACACACACTGTATATAATGGGTTGAGGCTGTAGACTTGTCACCTGGTTTGTTTGTGCACTAGCATACACCGCACACAACCTGTTAAATGTAGTCCTTAGGGAGTGGGGCTTAGGTGGCGAGTCGACAAGGAAATACTGGAAACAGTACTTACATACCCCAGGATGATGCAGAATACCAAGTTCAGTAGATCCTGCATAATATATTTCATATAGCTTACCTCACTCCTGCAACTCTGTCCTAAATGTTTGGGTCCTCCTCTGTTTGCCCGAGATGCCAACATGCAGGTGCTGACACGATGCACGTATTCTGGAGTTGATCAGTCTGTAACCTTATGGGTGTCCGTGTCCAACTTGCTGAGAGGTGACTGGATGTGTTCACAATGTAAGTCACACTGTTGGGATTGTTCAGGTGCTCAAAAACAGATAAAGCTGCTAACCGGTTTATAAACCAAGCATTGCTGATAGCATGCAGACTAATTGCCATGCACTGGAAAGCCCAGGTATTGTTAGATATAGCCCACTGGTGTGCGGCAATACTGAAGTGGGGACAGGGAGAGGAGCTCAGGAGGCAAGAAATATGAGGACTATGCAAATACCCCAGAAATGTGGAATGGGAAGCACTATTACTTGACTTGCACACATACAAGAGTTGGTGGCCAGTCACTTAAACCTACCCTGGCAGGGACATAACCCCCTCCTCCCCTGTCCCCTTTTACCCACATTCCCACACCTCCATCATAACCCCTTCCAGCCTGTCCATGGGTGAGTGACAACACCCTTCTGTTACACCCTTTGATGTCCCTGAATAGCTTCCTAGTGGCCATTATAGCTTCATGGATGTAACTGTTGATTTTCAATGTTTGCAGTACTTGCTTGAGATAGGAAGATTGAATAGCACTTATGGTAATGGCAGAATGTGAGTTAACATCGACACATGACTTGTTTTTTCAAATGTTGCTGTTTAAGGACTGAACCAAGGACTCCTGCTGATACTGATGTGAAACTATTTTATTAATGACGATGTAGCTGGATTGCGGATTTTACTAATGATAATGTAACTTTCATAGATAGCATTTTCAATATCACAATCTTGAAAAAATGACATTTAAAACTGGTTAAAAAAAGTTATTGGAGATGCAGTTGGGTAGTTAGCTTTCACAAAAAAATACTAATGGTAGGTCAGCACTAATGAGGGACACATTAGCAAAGCACATTTACTTTTGATAATTATTGAAATTATGAACTATGATTCAATCTCAAGACCGGAGCCATGGATTATGCATTTCCTTTGTCCATTTTATTAATCAGCAGCCTTTACAATTAGAAAAAAAACTTTATTTCACAGAAATCTTAGGGAAGGGGTATTCCACATAACCTATCAAACTCTAAATTCATAACATAGTCCATGTTTATGTCCCCTCTTTCTTCGTGAGATAAAAACGGTCAGTTCCTTCTTGTTCACTCCCGTTTGGAGCAGTCATTCCCTAGAAGAGAAAATACACCTTGTAACTATTCCATGCAGAACCAATATGACGTTCAAGTGGAGGGCACACAAATAGCAATGTCACCTTAAATCTCAAATACAGTATTCAAAAGCATGATAATGGCAAAATAGTCATACTACTACCATAGGAAAGTCCCAAATGTATCCTGCATCAACTTTGTCACCGGGTCAACAGAAACCTCTTGCTAAAGCGGGTGTTGTCTTCATGTCCTTAACCCCTTCACTGCCATGGACATAATGCTATTAAAGAACGAGTTACTTACCTTCGGTAGTGACTTTTCTGGTGGATACATTAGCTACCTGTGGATTCCTCACCTAATGAATACTCCCATTGCGCCAGCATTCGACGGAAATCTTCTTCCTAGCTTCTGCACGTCGACGAGGACGTCACAGTTGCCCACGCGACGCCGTCTGACATCACAGGCAATAAGAGGTCCTTGCCGACGTGCCGACGTCAGTACCAACATTTTTTACGTGCCTGAGAATAATAGGCCATTGAGATGAAAGAACAATAGTAATATTTAATGATATTCCTAACAAACACATCATTCTGAGAATTCAACCTACCATTTTTTTTTTTAAAACAAGTAAATAAATATATGAACTATATATATATATATATACATATAAACATATATACATAATATATACAAATCCTCAAAACCAAGAGGAGCACACTCAAGAATTACTTGGTTAGACCAAAAAGGCAACGGGGAGGAAGGTGGGACCGTGAGGAATCCACAGGTAGCTAATGTATCCACCAGAAAAGTCGCTACCGAAGGTAAGTAACTCGTTCTTCTGATGGATACAACTACCTGTGGATTCCTCACCTAATGAATAGAGTCCCAAAGCAGTACCGCACTCGGTGGTGGGTGCCTGAATGGTCAAACCAAGAAATCCTGCAGCACTGACCGTGCAAAATGGCCATCCCTTCTGACCTCAGAGTCCAAGCAGTAATGCTTCGCAAAAGTATGAAGGGATGACCAAGTTGCAGCCTTGCAGATGTCGACCACAGGAACACCCCTAGCCAAGGCCGAAGAGGCCGACTTAGCTCTGGTGGAATGAGCTCTTATACCATGAGGAGGATCCTTCTTTGCTAAAGAGTAACACATTTTAATGCAAAGAACAACCCACCTGGAGAGTGTTCCCTTGTGGACTGCCTTTCCTCTCCTCTTTCCCACGTATCCGATGAAAAGCTGATCCTCCAGCCTGAAATCATTTGTCCTGTCTATATAAAAGCTTAGCGCCCTCTTTGGGTCCAAGCGGTGTAGTCTCTCTTCTTCCTTTGACGGATGAGGCGGAGGATAAAACCTGGATAGAGTAATTGTCTGGGCCAAATGAAAGGGTGAAACAACCTTCTGAAGGAAAGCAGCCTTGGTCCTCAACACCACCTTATCCCCATAAAAAGATGTATAAGGGGGTTTTACCGATAGAGCCTGCAACTCACTCACTCTCCTTGCAGAGGTAATTGCAACCAGGAAAACCATTTTAAGAACCAATAAACTTATGGGGCAAGAATGCATAGGCTCAAAAGGGGACCCCATAAGGAAAGTTAGAACCAAGGTCAAATCCCATTGAGGCATAATGAAAGGAGTTGAAGGGAATTTATTCATAAGGCCCTTCAAGAATCTAAGTACTATTGGGGATTTAAATAAAGAAGGCTGGTCTGGAAGACAAAGAAAGGCTGACAAGTAACCCTTAACAGTAGCCACTGCACAACCCCTCTGTGCTAAAGACAAAGCAAAAGATAAAACATCTGACAAATGAGCACGTAAGGGATCAATCTGCCTCTCTCCACACCAAACCACAAATTTAGACCACCTATTAGCGTAGATAGATTTAGTGGAGTGTCGCCTGGCCGATAAGATAACATCCACTACATCAGGCGGGAGAGAGAAAGAACTCAGGTTGCCCCGTTCAATCTCCAGGCATGAAGGTGCAGGCTCTGGAGGTGGGGGTGTAAAACCTGCCCCTGCGACTGCGAGAGGAGGTCTGCCCTGAGAGGGAGACGGAGCTGAGGGCACAGTGAGAGTTGGAGAAGGTCCGAGTACCACACCCTCCTTGGCCAATCCGGAGCAATTAAGATGACTTGAGCCCTGTCTTGGCGAATTTTCCTCAACACACGAGGAATCAAGGGTATGGGGGGGAAACGCGTAAAGCAACTGGTCGCACCAGGTCATCTGAAACGCATCCCCAAAAGCTCCTTGTACCGGATACTGGAGGCTGCAGAATAACGGGCAGTGCGAGTTCTCCCGGGTGGCAAACAGATCTATCCCAGGAAACCCCCACATCTGGAAGATTAACCGGACTTGATCTGGATGGAGACGCCACTCGTGATCGGCCGAGAAATGGCAACTGAGATTGACCGTACGTACGTTCAAGACTCCGGCCAGATGATTTGCTACCAAGTAAATCTGATGGTCCTTTGCCCAGGACCATAGCCGTAGAGCTTCTCTGCAGAGAAGGTACGACCCTACCCCTCCCTGTTTGTTTATATACCACATCGCGGTAGTGTTGTCCGTCAGGACCTGAACCGACTGACCACGAAGGGATGGGAGGAAGGCCTTGAGAGCCAGACGTACAGCCGGTAACTCCAACAGATTGATATGAAACACCTGTTCTACTGGAGACCAAAGTCTCTTGATCTCCAGGTCCCCCAGATGAGCTCCCCACCCTAGAGTGGAAGCATCCGTTATTACTGTGGCCACAGGCGGAGCTTGCGAGAACGGCCTTCCTCTGGAAAGATTGCCGTCCGCAATCCACCATTTCAAATCCATGGCAGCATCTCTGGAGATTCTCACCGAGCCTTCGAGATCCCCTTTGTGTTGAGACCAGTGCCTTCGGAGGCACCACTGAAGAGCCCTCATGTGCCAGCGAGCATGCGTGACCAACAGTATGCAAGAAGCAAACAGACCGAGCAGACGTGGGACCTTGAGGACTGGACTGACCGCTCCACTTTGAAACATTGGAACCAATGCCTGAATGTCCTGAATCCGCTGAGGCGGAGGAAAGGCTCGGTTCAATGTTGTATCCAGTACTGCCCCTATGAACAGGAGGCGCTGACAGGGCTCTAGGTGAGATTTGGGCACGTTCACCGAAAAGCTCAGGTCGAACAACAACTGGGTTGTCGACTGCAGGTGATGCAACACGAGCTACGGAGACCTGGCTTTGATCGACCAGTCGTCTAGATAAGGAAATACTGCTATCCCCTTCATTCTGAGCTCTGCCGCAACCACCGACATCACCTTCGTGAAGACTCGAGGTGCTGAAGTAAGACCAAACGGGAGGACCGCAAACTGATAGTGCTGCGACCCCACCACAAAACGGAGATACTTCCTGTGCGACTTGAGTTTCGGGATATGAAAGTAAGCATCCTGCAAGTCGACAGACACCATCCAATCTCCATTGTTCAGCGCCAAAAGCACCTGAGCTAGGGTCAGCATCTTGAACTTTTCCTGTTTGAGGAACCAATTCAAGATCCTTAGGTCCAGGATCGGTCTCAACCGACCATCCTTCTTGGGAATCAGGAAGTACCTCGAATAACAACCTTGACCCCTTTCCTGCTCTGGAACAGACTCCACCGCGCCCTTTGAAAGGAGGACTTGAACCTCCTGTTCCAACAACAGGAGGTGTTCTTCTGAACAATAAGATGGGTGGGGCGGGATGGGGGCGGAAACTCCCGAAAGGGAAGGGTGTAGCCTTTTCTCACAATGCTGGTAACCCAGGAGTCTGAAGTTATGACCTCCCACTTGTGGAGAAAATTCAGTAACCTCCCCCCTACAGGAGTGGAGTGAGTGGGAATTGGTGGAAGCCTAAGGCTGCTTCCCCTGCTGCACCCCTCCAGAGGAAGAGGAAGAGGCAGAGTGCTGCTGAGAGGCTCCCCTGGTACGGACCCTACCCCTCCCTCTAAAAGATCTATAGGAGAGAGCAGAGGTAGGCTGCTGGAATTTCCCTCGAAAGGAGGAGGAGGAGGAGCCACTACCAAATCCTCGAAAACCTCCTGAACAAATCTGGAGGAGGCGGAAGAAGTGGCTTGCAAGTCCAGCGACTTGGCCGTGGCCCTGCTCTCCTTGAACCTCTCTAAGGCCGAATCCGCCTTGGCACCAAAGAGCTTGTCCCCATCAAAAGGAAGGTCCAGTAGGGTCGACTGCACATCCGAGGAAAATCCTGAGTTACGAAGCCAAGCCTGCCTCCTCGTAACTACAGCAGTGCCCATTGCCCTAGCAACCGAGTCAGTTGTATCCAACCCAGATTGGATAACCTGAGTTGCAGCTGCCTGAGCGTCCAATACTAGATTTAACAGCCCCTGTGGGACCTCCGTATGCGTTGATGCAATCTCGTCCATCAGGGCATAAATGTACCTTCCTAAAATACATGTAGCATTGGTGGACTTCAATGCCATGCTACATGAAGAGAACACCTTTTTGGATGCCATGTCCATCTTCTTGGAGTCGCTATCCGAGGGCACAGATGGAAAAGAGCCAGGAGCAGACCTTGCCGAGCAGGAAGCCTGGACCACCAAGCTTTCAGGTGTTGGATGTCTGGTAAGAAAACCAGGGTCAGCCGGTGCAGCCCGATACCTCCTAGCCACAGATCTATTGACAGTTGAAGAAGACCCTGGCTTCTTCCAGACTTCCAAAACAGGGTCCAGCAGCGCCTCATTGAACGGCAAAAGTGGTTCTGCCGATGTAGATGCCGGGTGCAACACCTCTGTCAACAAATTCTGCTTGGCTTCAGTTACCGGCAAAGGAAGATCCAAGAAGCTAGCTGCCTTCCTGATAACAGAATGGAAAGTGGCCGCCTCTTCTGTATACTCCCCAGGAGATGACAAGTCCCACTCGGGGGAAGTATCTAGGCCAATAGCAGTGTCCAGCCCATGGAGACCCTCACGAGAGTCCTCAATCTCTCCTTCCTCCAGGTTTTGTCTCTGGTACTCCTGCTCTTCAAGGAGGCGGAGAGCAAGCCTCCTCGAGTGCAGCCTCTCCTCTATCCTCGGCGTCGAAATGGCGTCAGCGGATGTCGAAGAACGACGCCGGTCCTCGGATCCGTCCGACGCCGGATCTACAGGCGCCATAGGTCCCTTCGGCGCCGAACGAGGAGTCGGATGGAGAGAAGACTGCTTCGGAGTCACAGGAGGTCTAGACGGCGCCACTGGTTGAAACATCGAAGCCGCCGGAGCCGAAGTCTCAGGAGCCACCGGAGCCGATACCGGCGCCGAGCCCACGTTCCCCAGGGGGAGAAAGGGCATAAAGGGTGCCGGTCGAAGCGGAGCCGGAGCACCCATGTTGAAGGCCAAAGGGCCCGAAGGACCAGCCGGTCCACCACCTGGAGCCATCTGCTGGAAGATGGAAAACATTGCATTTAAAAATGCGGTACTATCAGCTCCAGGGGCCGGGAAATCCGGGTACTGGGGTGCCTGGTTCGAAGGTGACACCGACGCCGGTCTCGACGTCTGCAACGACGGAGAAAACATTTGAGGCTGCGGAACCTCAAACACTGAAGGTGGTTGGCCCGACGACCCAGGCGAAGTCGGTGAGGCTGGAGAAGGCAACGGCGTTGATGGATGGGGAGTGACAGTGGGACTGACCTCCCAAGTCTTCCGACGTTGAGTTGATGGTGACCTCGACCGAGACCTCTCTTTACTCGACCGGCGCCGTGATTCTCGATGACGCCGGGAGTCCCGATGACGCCGATGAGACTTCGGTGACGAGGATTTTTGATGATGTCTCTTTGCCTTCCTTTTCGACTTTGCCAGAAAAAGCTTAGCCTCGCGCTCTTTCAGGGCCTTAGGATTCATATGTTGACAAGAATCGCACTTGTCAACATCATGATCGGAACTAAGACACCACAAACAGTCAGAATGTGGGTCCATTACCGACATTTTGCCCCCACACTCACGGCAGGGCTTGAATCCTGACTTTCTTTGCGACATTGTAATCTCAAAGAAAAAATAGATCCAAAAAACACACTGTAACTGTCGAACAGCAACAGTAGCTCCCTCGAAGATAACTGTTTTGAATGGCACGGAAAAAAGTGAACTGACGTCCGCGAGGACCTCTTATTGCCTGTATGACGTCAGACGGCGTCGCGTGGGCAACTGTGACGTCCTCGTCGACGTGCAGAAGCTAGGAAGAAGATTTCCGTCGAATGCTGGCGCAATGGGAGTATTCATTAGGTGAGGAATCCACAGGTAGTTGTATCCATCAGAAATAGGCCGATCTGCCCCCAGGGAGGGCAGAAGCCATTAGGCACCAGGGATGTTTTTATTTATATTGAGAACAGGAGAGACCCCTTAGGCAAGGGTTGTTCCCCCCCTCAAGCAATTTTTTTAAAAGACCATTTCTGCCCCCCCCCGGGGGCAGATTGACCTTTATTAATTAGGCCGATCTGCCCCTTTTGGCAGGGGGTTGGGTGCAGAAGCCACTAGAAACCATGTTTTTTTTTTTGTTTTTTTTTTAAACCTTTATACTGATAAGGGGTGCAACCCCTTATGCAAGCTCCCAAATGGCCTAAAGTACAAATTACTTACCTTTGGTAACGAAATATCTGGTAGAGACATATTCTAGTTGCAGATTCCTTACCTAAGAATTTCCCCCCAGGCGTTAGACTGTATCCGGAGATTTTTCTTCTAGCAATACCCTTGGGCGTCTGTAGGTGGCGTTGTTCGACTCCGCAGGCATCGGCTGATGCCTTGATGACGTCGGGAGTAGTACATGGACGCCGCCCTCGCGCAGTGATGTCAGTTTCTTTTAACGACTTTCCACGCCAGAGCGCAGAGCCGCTAAGAACACTGAGATTGGTGCGACAGAGCTAAGGACCTGAAAGGGGGAACACCTGTCCCTAGAAATAATTTCGCAAAGCGGGGAGGATGGGTGGGCGGTAAGGAAGCTGCAACTAGAATGTGTCTCTACCAGATATTTCAAATACCGAAGGTAACTAACCTGTACATCTGATAGAGACTTCTAGTTGCAGATTCCTTACCTTAGAATTGATACCCAAGCAATGCCACCCTATGTGGTGGGCTGCGAACAAAGATCATACTAGAAAGTCTTGCAGGACTGAACGACCAAAGTAGCTGCCTCGACGGACCTGACTATCCAGGCAGTAATGCTTATCAAACGTGTGCAGGGATGCCCATGTAGCTGCCCGACAGATATCCAGGACAGGAACTCCGCGTGCTAACGCAGTGGAAGCCGCAGTTTCTCTGGTGGAATGAGCACGCAAGCCTTCAGGAGGTTGCTTTTTAGCCAAAGTGTAGCACATTTTGATGCAAAGAAGCACCCATCGAGAGATGATATGCTTTTGCACCGCCTTCCCTTTCTTAGCACCCACATAGCCAAAGAGTTGATTGTCCACCTGGAAATCTTTAGTACAATGGAGGTAGAACACCAACACTCTTTTTGGGTCCAGACAGTGGAGTCTCTCCCCTTCTCATGGGAAGGGTGTGGGAGTGTGTAGAAGGTAGGCAAAGTGATGGACTGGCCTACATAAAATGGTGTAAATACCTTAGGAAGGAATGAAGCTCTAATGCGTAACACCACTTTGTCAGGGTGTACAGACAAGTTTGGAGGCATTGAAGAAAGCACCTGGAGCTCACTCACCCTGCAAGCAGAGGTGATAGCGACAAAGAAAGACAGTTTGAATGCGAGGATCCGCAAGGGACAATTATGCATTGGCTCAAAGGGGGTACACATTAAATGACTAAGTACAAGATTAAGATCCCACTGAAGCATAATAAATGGAGTGGGAGATAATAAGTGGGTGAGCCCTTTTAAGAACCTACTGACAATAGGAGATTTAAAGAGTGAGGGCTGATCAGGTAACCTTTAAGGGTGCCCAAAGCAGAGCCCTGCTGGGCTAAATAATGAACAGAAGAACCTCTGACAGAGGGGCACAAATGTGATCAACAGATTTGTTGGTACACCATGCCACAAGATTTATTCCAACGACAGGCATATACAGTTTTAGTCGATGGATGCCTGGCTGCCAAGAAACATTGCAGACTTTGGGTGGAAGGGCAAATGCATTCAACTGTTGCAGCTCAATCTCCACGTATGAAGGTGGAGGTTGGACAGGTGCCGGTGGAGAACCGTCCCCTGCTGCTGTTACAGAAGATCCGCCCGAAGAGGCAGTCTGAGTGGAGGATAGATGGACATGCTCAATAGCTCTGGATACCACACTCTTCAAGCCCAGTCCGGAGCCACCAAGATAACTTGGGCCCGGTCGTACTTGATTTTCTTGAGAACTCTGGGTAGAAGAGGGCTAGACGGGAAGGCGTACAGGAGGCTGGAGCTCCACTCGAGATGAAAAGCGTCTCCGAGCGAGTGCCGTCTTCGAAAATTCCAACGTGCAAAACAGCTGACATTGCGTGTTCTCTGCGGAGGCAAACAGATCTAACCAAGGCTCTCCCCACTTGAGACCTTGCGTCACCTCCGGATAGAGACGCCATTCGTGATCGACTGTGCGTCGGCGGCTGAGTTTGTCTGCTCTGGCGTTGAGAGCCTGCCAGATGTTCAACCATCAGCGTAATGCCCTGATATTCCAGCCATGTCCAGAGGCGTAGTGTTTCCTGACAAATGGTCCAGGACCCTACCCCGCGTTGTTTGTTGGAGTACCACATGGCGGTAGTGTTGTCTGTGAACACCTGCACCACTTTCCCTTTGAGAGAGGGAAGGAATGCTTTTGACCTAAGCCTGATTGCCCGGAGCCCGGAGCTCCAGCATTTTTATGTGGAGCCCCGACTCCGCCGGAAACCAGAGGCCTCTGATTTCTGCTTCTCCCATGTGGCCACACCAACCCACAAGTGACGCATCTGTCACTATAGAGAGATCTGGTTGGGGAAGGGAGAGGGATCTGCTGTTGACACAATTTGGATTCTAAAGCCACCACTGCAGGTCTTTCGCAGTCCCCTCCGAGATCTGGACCATGTCTGAGCGATTTCCCTGATGCTGCGCCCACTGGAACTTTAGGTCCCACTGCAGAGTGCGCATATGCCATCTGGCATGTTTACTAGCAGGAGACAGGAGGCCATGAGGCCCAGCAGGCTCACACTCACCGAAACCCAAGACCGAGGCTGAAAGAAAGATCTGAATCATAGCCTGAAGGTCTTGGACTCGCTTGTCTGGAGAATAAGCGAGAAATTGCACTGTATCCAGAACAGCTCCAATGAAAGTGAGCGTCTGAGAGGGAGTCAGGTGTGACTTTGGCACGTTTATAGTGAACCCCAGCTTGTGCAGGAGGTTCGCCATAGTCTGAAGGTGAGAGACGACTGTCTGGGGAGAAGGCGCCTTCAACAGCCAGTCATTGAGGTAGGGGAAAACTGAGACCCCTAACCTGCACAGATGAGCTGCAACCACCGCCATCATTTTTGTGAACACCAGAGGGGCGCTGGTAAGGCCGAAAAGGAGCATGGTAAACTGAAAGTGCTCGTGACCTACCATGAATCATAGGTAACGTCTGTGGGCAGGCAGGATGGGGATGTGAAAATAAGCGTCCTGCAAGTCCAACGCTACCATCCAGTCTCATGGGTCTAAGGCAGACAGAACCGGAGCCAGGGTGACCATTTTTAATTTCTCCTTCTTGAGGAAGTAGTTCAGGACCCGAAAGTCTAGGATTGGATGTAAGCCCTTGTCCTTCGTTGGTATAAGAAAGTAGCAGGAATAACAACCACGACCCACTTCTGGCACAGGGACTCTTTCTATAGCTCCCTTGGCCAAGAGCCATGACTTCCTGGTGGAGAAGCACAAAATGATCCTCCGGAAGATGATGGAAGGATGGTGGCATGTGTGGTGCTGCAGATTCGAAAGGAGGGTGGGGAGGAGTAGCCCTTCCGAATGATCTGCAAAACCCACCCATCAGTGGTGATAAGTTCCCAGTAGGGCAGGTGATGGCGGATCCTGCCCCCAACTGGGTAGGAGTGACGGGACGGACTAGGAGGGTTTGGAGACTGCAGCAGGGGGGGGGCAGGGAGGGCAGAGGTGGAATGGACAGACCTAAGGTTCCCTGTCTCACAGCCACGTGGAATTCCGCGACCTCGGCCATGCATAGGCTACCCAGCGTGCGTGGCACGGTGGCTGGGTTGAGGACATGACAGGGTGCCCCTTCCGTGTTCCACGAAATGGATGAAAAGCTAAATGCGGTGGGCGAGTGGCAGAGGAAAGACCGAGGGACCGGGCCGTAGACTGGGAATCATTGAATCTCTCCAAGGCAGAGTCCGCTTTGTCTCCAAAGAGACGGGTGCCATCAAAGGGCATGTCCATGAGTGACTGTTTGACATCCCCCGAGAAGCCACAAGTGCGTAACCAGGCATGGTGCCATAAGACCACTGTTGCAACCGATCTGCCCAGAAAGTCTGTCGTATCCCGCCCACAACGGATAGCAAACTTTTCTGCATCTCTCCCATCTTTCACTGCTTGGGAGACGATAGCACGGGCCTCCTCCGGTATCTGCGGCAGGACTTGCGCAACTGTAACCCACAGGGAGTGGGTATAACGTCACAAAAAACATGCAGTGTTCACAGACCGCAGTGCGAGGCTGCAGGAAGAAAACAACTTCTTGGCAAATTGTTCCAGCCTTTTGGATTCACTATCCTGGGGTACGGAAGGGAATGTGCCTGAAGAAGTGGAAGCCTGGATAACACGACTCTCAGGAGTGGGGTGTTGGGACAGGAATTTTGGGTCGGTCGGTGCAGGCCAATGGCGGCTAGCAATAGTCCTGTTCACAGGAGCCCCTGTGTTGGGTTTGGACCATGTACCCAAAAGGACATCGGTGAGGGCCTCATTGAATGAGAGAAGGGGTTCTGAAGTAGAAGCCCCAGGCTGAAGCACCTCAGTCAGGAGATTAGACCTGACTTCCACAGTAGGTAGCTCAAGGCTGAGGACCTCAGCTGCCCTACTGACCACCATACTGTAAGTTGCTCCCTCCGCCGTAGCCACAGTAGGAGGAGATAGCATGCCAGTGTCAGAAGTATCCAGACCACTGGCTTCGCCCAAATCCTGTTCCCAGTCCACAGCATGGTCATCCTGGTATTCATAATGGTCCAGGGATCCATCCAATTCCTCCCCATAGGAAAAAGGGTCCGAATCAGACCTTGGGTGAATAGGCCCCACTGAAGCCGATGGTGCTGTCGACCGATGCCTCTCCGAGTCGTCTGGGATAAATTCTTGTTCTCCTCCAGGGGAACCCACAAACTATGGGTACCTCTCGAATCCCTATGAAGTTGGCAAAAAATATAAATAAAAATAAATACGTTTAAAAAAAAAAAAAAACGCACATTTGGCATGGGTAGCTTATGTGGCCAAAAAGTAATGAAAGCCTAAGCACGAA
Source organism: Pleurodeles waltl (assembly GCF_031143425.1). Lineage (NCBI taxonomy): Eukaryota > Metazoa > Chordata > Amphibia > Caudata > Salamandridae > Pleurodeles > Pleurodeles waltl. The sequence goes on along the minus strand of NC_090444.1, from coordinate 75,716,087 downwards.
CTGCCCCGAATAGCCAAGAAAACGCCTGGCACCTGAGGGGGAAAGGCCTGGCAGAGAAGCAGTTAGTAAAATGTAAAGTTTGTTATTAAAGCTGGGAAATGTTATATTCGGTGTTGTGAGGATCATGCTAGCCGCAGACACCTAACCTTAGAATCGATACCCAAGCAATACCATCTCCGGTGGTGTGTTTGCAGACCAATTTCAAAGGAGTAAGTCCTGATGGTGCAAAGGGGCAAAATTCTCATTTTTATGGACCTGGGCCTACCTGGCAGTAGTGTCTGATAAACGTGTGCAGGAAGCAGACCCTACTGACTGGCAGAGGTCCAGTAACATAACTCTTCATGCCAACGCAGGGGTCGCATCTTGAGATCTGTTGACATGAGCCTGCAAACCTTCACATACATCAAAAATTCATAAATATCTTACCCGGCCTGCAGAGCGATTAGACCGAATCTACTTGACCTATCTGTAATATACTTGACCCTCACACTGTTGTTAAGTTGTGTGATCCTAGGCAATATTTTATTTAGCTGTCATTTTTTCATTATCGTATATGAGAGCACCTTCAAATATGAAAGTTCAGCATTTCTGCTGTACAAAAAACCCTTTTTGATTTAATAGGCCAAACGTTTGCTTCATGCATATTACAAATATAGCCCACATTAGGCTACACATGAACCCTGGCTTGCCTCTTAGTTCACTAATATCATTGTCATCAGGGTGGGGGCAGAAATTTGTTAATTCTTGATAAAGATCTCAGTTTAAAAAAATATATTGCTAAAAAGTGATATGGTTGTGCACTGTCATTTTCAAACATTTTCCATTGACATAATACATTTTCAGAATAACCTTCGGTAATAATTTATCTGGTAGAGACATTTTCTAATTGCAAATTCCTTACCTTTGGATTTCTCCCAGGCGTCAGACTAGATCCGGAGATTTTTTTATTATCGCAGTACCCTTGTGCACAGTCAAGTGGTGGCAATGCTTTTTCTGGTGGATACATTTGCTACCTGTGGATTCCCCACCTAATGAATTCTCCCCATGCGCAGCATTAGACGGAAACTTCTCTCTCTAGCTCTGCACGTCAGGCGAGGACATCACAATTGCTTGACTCCACGCGGCTCCGCTTGACGTTATCGTGGCAATAAGAGGTCCTCGCCGTCGTGCTGACGTCAGTTCATGCAATTTTTTAGGTGCCTTTGAAACATATAAAGAACATCGACAATCTACACCCTTTAAGATTAACAAGAATAAACTTTATAGAGAATCTTCATCTAAAAACTTTTGCACAGTTCTTTAAATAAGGGCACATACCAACATGAATGGTTTGCAAACTTGAAAATAACTTGAATGTGAACTATAAACATATATACATATGTAGAAACATTGAAACTCAAGTGCACACCCAAGGCGATCCTGGTATGACCAGACAGACAACGGGGAGGCGGGAGGGACCGTGAGGAATCCACAGGTAGCTAATGTATCCACCAGAAAAAGCGTTACCGAAGGTAAGTAACTTGCTCTTCTGATGGATACAACTACCTGTGGATTCCTCACCTAATGAATAGAGTCCCAAAGCAGTACCACCTCGGATGGTGTCCGTCTGGTCAAACCAGGAAATCCTGCAGCACCGACCGCGCAAAATTGCCATCCATTCGCACCTCTGCATCCAAACAATAATGCTTCACAAAGGTGTAGAGGGAAGACCAAGTCACAGCAGTGCAGATGTCCACCATCGGAACACCTCTGTCCAAAGCCGATGAGGTTGACTTGGCCCTGGTGGAATGAGCCCTGATCCCCTCAGGAGGATCCTTCTTTGCCAATGAGTAACATATTTTAATACAAAGAACGGCCCACCTGGAAATCGCTCTCTTGTGGAAGGCCTTCCCCTTCCTCACGTATCCAATAAAGAGTTGTTCATCCAACCGGAACTCTCTCATCCTGTCGACATAAAAACTGAGAGCCCTCTTAGGGTCCAAACAATGGAGTCTTTCCTCCTCCTTAGATGGATGCGGAGGAGGGTAGAACGTCAAGAGAGTTATTGATTGTCCCAAGTGAAATGGAGACACCACCTTGGGGAGGAAAGCCACCCTGGTCCTCAAAACCACCTAATCCTTATAAAAAGTGGTGAAAGGCGGGTGAGCAGAAAGAGCCTGCAGTTCGCTAACACGTCTAGCCGAAGTGATGGCCACCGTTTTGAAAAACAAATATCCTAATGGGCAGCAATGAAGTCAACACCAAATTCAAGTCCCACTGCGGCTTAATAAAAGGCCTGGGAGGAAATTTATTAGTAAGCCCCCTCAAAAATCGAACAACCAAAGGAGATCTGAATAGGGAGGGCTGATCTGGAAGATATAAAAAAAGTCGAAAGGGCCGAAAGATAGCCCTTAACCGTGGGCAAAGCACAACCACGCTGAGTCAATGACAACGCGAACAACAAAACATCAGAAAGATGGGCACTTAAGGGATACATTTTCTTCTCCCCACACCAACGAACAAAATTAGCCCACCTACTTGCATAGACCAACTTGGTGGAGTGTCGTCTGGCTGATAAAAGAACGTCCACCACCTCCGGTGGGAGAGAAAGGAACTCCGGTTGCCCCGTTAAATCGCCAGACATGAAGCTGCAGGCTTTGGAGGTGGTGTGTCGAACCTGCCCCTGAGAAAGGAGGTCTGCCCTGAGAGGGAGACGGAGCGGCGGGTACAGTGAGTCGGAGAAGGTCTGCATACCACACCCTTCATGGCCAATCCAGAGCTTTCAGAATGACTTGGGCCCGGTCTTGCCGAATCTTCCTCAAAACCCGAGGAATCAAGGGTATGGGAGGAAACGCGTAAAGCAACTGGTCGCACCAGGACATCTGAAACGCGCCCCCCAATGCTCCTTGCATCGGATACTGGAGGCTGCATAACGACTGACAATGCGCATTCTCGAGTGGCAAAGAGGTCTATTCAGGGAAAAAAAAACATCCGAAAGATGTAAAGAACTAGATCCGGATGCAGACACCACTCGTGGTTGTCCGAGAAGAAGCGACTGAGCTTGTCCGCATGTACGTTTAGGACCCCGGCCAAATGGTTTGCCACTACACAAAGCCGATGGTCCCGCACCCGGGACCAGAGTCGCAGAGCCTCTCTGCAAAGAAGGTACGACCCTACACCCCCCTGTTTGTTGATATACCAAATTGCAGTCGTGTTGTCCATCAGAATCTGAACTGACTGACCGCAAAGGGAAGGGAGGAAGGCCTTGCGGGCCAAACCAATCACCCGCAGTTCCAGCAGTTTGATATGAAACCTCTGCTCTACTGGAGACCAACGACCCTTGATCTCCAGATCCTCCAGATGAGCTCCCCACCCTACGGTGGAGGCATCCGTTATCACCGTGGCCACCAGAGTTGGCTGCGAGAACGGCTTCCCTTGAGAAAGGTTGCCTTCCACAGCCCACCATCGGAGATCCGCTGCAGTGTCTCTGGAGACCCTTATCGATTCCCCGAGATCTCCTCTGTGCTGAAGCCACTGCTTGCGGAGGCACCACTGAAGAGCCCTCATATGCCAGTGTGCATGCGTGACCAACAGAATGCAAGAAGCGAACAGACCGAGCAAAGGACCTTGAGGACCGGAACTACTGCTCCTTCTTGAAACATTGGAACCAGCGCCAGAATGTCCCGTATCCGCTGTGGCGGAGGAAAGGCTCGATTCAATGTTGTGTCCAGAACTGCCCCTATGAACAGGAGACGTTGAGAGGGCTCTAGGTGAGACTTGGGCACATTTATTGAAAAACCCAGACTGAACAACAACTGGGTTGTCAGCTGCAGATGACGCAGCACAAGCCCCGGAGACTTGGCTTTGATCAACCAATCGTCCAGGTAAGGGAATACTGCTACTCCCTTCCTCCTGAGGTGTGCTGCAACAACTGCAATCACCTTCGTGAAGTCTTGTGGTGCGGAAATAAGACCAAAAGGAAGGACCGCAAACTGGTAGTGCTGCGATCCTACCACAAACCAGAGATACTTCCTGTGCGACTTGAGAATGGGAATGTGAAAATAAGCATCCTGCAAGTCGACCGACACCATCCAATCCTCCTTGTCCAACACCAAAAGCACCTGTGATAGAGTCAGCATTTTTAATTTCTCCTGTTTGAGGAACCAATTCAAAATCCTCAGGTCCAAAATAGGCCTCAGATGACCATCCTTCTTGGGGGATCAGGAAGTACCTGGAATAACACCCCTGACCCCTTTCTTGCTCTGGAACCAACTTCACTGCACCTTTCAATAATAGGGAGAGAACCTCCTGTTGTAACAGCAAGAGATGATCTTCTGAACAAAAAGGAAAGATGGGGAGGGAAGTGAGGCGGAATCTCCCGAAAGGGAAGGGCGTAACCTCTTCTCACCAAACTGATGAAGTCTGTTGTTATGGACTCCCATATGGGAAGAAAGAGTGAAAGCCTCCCCCCTACCGGAGAGGTATAAGAAACAATGGTGAGAGTACTAGGGCTTCTTTCCTTGAGGTAACCCTCCAGCGGAAGAGGAAGGGTGCTGCTGCTGGGTGGCACCTCTTGTGCCGACTCTACCCCGCCCCCTGTATGAGCGATAAGGGAGGCTGGAGGACTGCTGCGATCTCCCACGAAAGGAAGAACCTCTTCCAAAAACATGCAGCCGTCTAAGAGATCGAAATGGGGTAGCAGCAGCCTGCAGACCCAAAGATCTAGCTGTGGCCCTACATTCTTTAAAGCGCTCTAGCGCAGTGTCCGCTTTTGAACCAAACAGTTTTGCCCCATCAAAGGGCAGATCCAGCAACATAGACTGGACGTCTGTCGAAAATCCGGAAGTGCGTAACCACGCATGCCGTCTAGAGGCAACGGAAGTCCCCATGGCTCTTGCAATAGAGTCCGTGGTATCCAGCCCTGTCTGAATAACCTGTGTAGCCGCCACCCGAGCGTCCGAAAGAAGACTACACAAGTCCTGGCACATGTCCGGAAGTACAGTCTTCGTCGCATCCATTACGGCATGGATATACCTGCCCAGAATACATGTTGCATTGGCAATTTTAGAGCCATGCTGCAAAAAGAAAACACCTTCCTGGCCGATTGGTCCATCTATTTGGATTCCCGGTCCGAGGGTACTCCCAGGAACGAACCAGGGGCCGACCTCGAAGAGCAGGATGCTTGCACCACCAAGCTCTCTGGTGAAGGGTGTTTGGATAAAAACTCTGGGTCCCCAGGCGCAGATCTATAATGCCTGGCCACCGACCTACTATCAGCCAAAGAAAAAACAGGCTTCTTCCAAACCTCTTCGATCGGATCCATCAGGGCTTCATTAAATGGTAAAAGAGGATCCACCACGGCTGTAGCAGAATGCAAATCCTCAGTCGAAAGGTTGGTCTTCACCTGCGCCGTCGGTAAAGGAAGATCCAGAAATGCTGCGGCCTTCCTAATAAGATTGGTAAGAGGCTGCCTCCTCTGTATATTCATCAGGGGAGGCCAGATCATATTTGAGAGGTATCAAGACCACTTGCTGTGTCCAACCCAGGGAAATCACCCTGGGGGTCAGTGATCTCCCCTTCTTCGAGGAATTGCTGCTGATATTCCCTCTCCTCTAAAAGTCTAAGTCATGGAGCAGAGCAACGTCGGTGAATGGCGCCGGGAAGGCGTCATGACAGGTTCTCCGGATCCACCGACGCCACAGATGGATCCATCAGCGCATCCGATGCCGACATCCGACCTCTCGGCCCCATCACCTCCAACACCAGCATCAAAGGTCTCTCCCTCGATGTCGAGGGCTGCACTGTCGGCAGAGGGGCCTGACTTGAATCCCCAGCCAAACAAAATGGCATAAACGGCGTCAGTTTATATGGAGCTGGAACGAGATTGAAAGCCAGGGGACCAGTGGGGCCAGCCGGCGCACCACCTCCCGGAGCCATATTTTGAAAAATCTGGAACATGGCATTAAGGAATGCCGCAGGATCCGTACCCGGAGCCGAGAACGAAGGATAAGCCTGTGGAGCCGGTGCCGGGCTGGACTCTTCAGGTTCAGTATGCACCGGCGAAGCCAGATGACTGAGGATCCACAACTTCAAAGACTGACGGGGCCGGGTACGTTTGCGGCGTCGCAGGTTGAGGGGGACACAGTCGGACTCACTTCTCAAGACTTTTGGTGCCGGGACGATGGTGACCTCGACCGACTTCTGGACTGACGTCGGGAGTCACAATGACGTCACTTCTTATGAGATGACTTTCCAGAAGAGGACCAATGGTGCCGCTTCCTCTCCTTCTTGGACCTTGCCAAGAAAAGCTTTGCCTCGCGTTCCTTCAATGCCTTCGTATTCATCTTTTGGCAGGATCCGCATTCTTGGAAGTCGTGATCGGAACTGAGGCACCAAAGACAATCATTGTGCGGATCAGTCACAGACATGCAACCTCCACATTCCCTGCAAGGCTTGAACCCCGACTTTTTCGGAGCCGACATCCTGGAAATACACAAAGTATACCTTCCGAAGAGCTAATGATACAGGTAACAGAAAAGTAACCGTTATCGAAGGCACGGAAAAAAGTGAACTGACGTCAGCACAGCGGCGAGGACCTCTTATTGCCACGATGATGTCACGCGGAGCCGGGCAATTGTGATGTCCTCGCCGACGTGCAGAGCTAGAGAGAAGTTTCCGTTGAATGCTGCGCATGGGGAGAATTCATTAGGTGAGGAATCCACAGGTAGTTGTATCCATCAGAAATGCAGTTTTAAGAATAAGGAGCCGCACAGAACAGCTGTGTAATGGCTCAAAGGAAGCACATATCAGCTAAGTAGGAACAACATTAAGGTCTTACTGAGGCGTGATAAAGTGGGGGGGGGGTTACAAATGGGTAAGACCATTAAGTAATCTACCCACAAGAGGAGACTTAAAAAGAGAATGTTGGTCCGCCAACATTAGGGAGGCTGAGAGCCGCCAAGTAACCTTTAAACAGTGCCAATGCAGAGCCCTACTGGGTGAAAGATATGATGAACCAAAGAACTGCAGAGAAAGAAGCGGGGGTGGGGGGAGGGAGTCGGTGGAGGAAATCAAGAGACTTGTTTCTACACCATGACACAAATTGATGCCGACAAGCGTATATCATTTTGGTGGAGGGACTCCTGGTTGCCAAGATAAACTCACAGACTTCGTGTGGAAGGTCAAAAGCCGTCAACTGCCGCCGCTCTATCGCCACATGGAAGGCGAAGATTGGACAGCTTCAGATGGAGAACCATCCCCTGCTGCTGCACCAGAAGTGCCTCCCTAATTTGCAGTCTGAGTGGAAGATCGGTGGCCATGCTCAATAGCTCTGGATACCGTACTCTCCGTGCCCAGTCTGGAGCCACAAAGATTACTTGGGCCAGAAGTGGTATTGGCAGGAAGGCGTAAAGGAAGCCCGAGATCCACTCAAGACTAAAAGCGTTGCAGAGCGAGTGCAGTCATGAAAACTTCAACATGCAAAACAGCTGACATTGAGTGGTCTCTACAGAGCCGAACAGATATAACCAAGGCTCTCCCCATTTATGAAAGAGACCTTGCACCTTTTCTAGATGTAGACGCCATTCTAGATCGACTGACTCAATGACTGCATTTGTCTGCTCTGACGCTTGGGGATCACACCAGATGTTGAACCACCAGTGATATGCCCTGATGTGCCAGCCATGTCCAGAATCACAGAGCCTCTTTATAAAGGGTCCAGGACCCTACTCCACCCTGTTTGTTGCAGTACCACATGCCAGTAGTGCTGTCTGTGAACACTTGCACTACTTTCCCTTTGAGAGAGGGAAGTATTTCAATGCAAGCGTGATTCCCTGGAGCTCCAGAAGGTTGATGTTGGGCCCAGAATCCGCATGAGACCAGAGGCCTATGATCTACGCCTCTCCTATGTGGCCGCCCCATCCCAGTAGTGAGGCATCTGTCACTACTGAGATATCTGGTTGGGGAAGCAAGAGATCCAGATTCCAAAGCCACCACAGCAGATCTTTCACAGTCCCCTCCGAGATCTAGACCATGTCGGAGAGATTAGACTGATGCTGTGCCCACTGGAACTTAAGTCCCATTGCAGAGCCCGCATATGCCATCTGGCATGTGTCACTAGCAGGATGCAGGACGCGATGAGGCCCTGCAGCCTCTGAGTTGTTTTCACCGAAAGCCAGGATAGAGGCTGAAACATCAGAATCATAGCATGAATATTCTTGATTCGCTTTTTGGGAGGATAGGTCCGAAACTGCACTGTGTCCAGAACAGCCCCGATTAAACGGAGCATCTGATAGGAAGTCAGGTGAGACTTTGGCATGTTTATAGTGAACCTCAATGTATGCAGGAGGTTCGCCTTAGTCTGAAGGTGGGAGACAACTTTCTGGGGCATGTCTGCCTTCAACAGCCAGTCGTCGAGATAGGGGAAGACCGAAACCCCTAACCTGCGCAGATAAGCTGCAACCACCGCCCTCACTTTCGTGAACACCCGAGGGGTGCTGGTAAGGCCCAAAGGGATCACAGTAAATTGAAAGTGCTCGTGATCTACTAGGAATCGTAGACAGTACCCGTGGGCAGGCAGGATGGGAATATGGAAACAAGCACCCTGCAAGTATAACGCTACCATCCAGTCTCCTGGGTCTAAGGCAGACAAGACATGAGCCAGAGTGAGCATTTTGAACTTCTTCTTGCAGAACAGAATGAGGGCCCGAAGGTCTAGGATAGGACATAAGTCTTTGCCATTTTTGGGCACCAGAAAGTAGCAGGAATAACAACTACAACCTACTTCTGGCACAGGGACCCTCTCTATGGCACCTTTGGCGAAGAGAGCCGTGACTTTCTAGCAGAGAATTGCCAGATGATCATCTGGTAAGGGGCCGTAAGATGGAGGCATGGCCGGTGGGGATTACCCCCTTTGTATGATATGCAAAACCCACCTGTCTGTCGTGATGGTCTCCTAGTGGGGCAGGTGAATGCGAATCCTGCCACCAACTGGTATATGAGGGTGGGTACAGACTAGGAACGTTTGGAGGCTGCACCAGGTTGGAGTGGGCAAACCTGTGTTTTCCTGTCCCATGGGCCTGCAGGATTCTGCATCCCCGGTGGCTGTAAAAGGGACACAACAGGAAGCCCGTTCCGTTGCCACGAAAGGGGCAAAATATGGACTGTTGGTGGTGAGGTGAAACAGAGAGGCCAAGGGATCGAGCCATAGCCCGGCACTCAAACCTCTCATGCGCCGAGTCCGCCTTGTCCCCAAAGAGACAGGTGCCATCAAAGGGCATGTCCATGAGGGTCTGTTGGACATTTCCTGGAAAAACAGATGCCCTCAACCAGGCATGGCTCCTCAAGGCCACCGTCAACGCATCCCATTTACCTGTAGAATTGGTTGTGTCCATTTCACAGGGAATGGTGAACTTAGCTGCATCTCTCCCATCAGCAAAGGCTTGGGAGATGTTAGCCCGGGTCTTCTCCAGGATCTGTGGCAGAACTTGCACGACCGTATCCCACAAGCAGTGGTTAAAGCAGCACAAAAGGCATGCAGTGCTCACCGACCGCAACGCCAGACTGGAGGAAGAAAACCTCATCTTCTTACCAAGTTGGTCTTTGATTCTCTATCCGGGGGAGTGGAAAGTAATGCACCAGATGACAATGATGCCTGGATGAAAAGGCTCTCAGGTGAGGGGTGTTGGGCCAGGAATTTAGGGTCGTTTGGAGCAGGCTGATGGGGGCGAGCGATTCTACTGTTTACAGGAGCCCATGTTCTGGGTCTGGACCAAGTACCCGGAAGGACATCAATGAGGGCTTCATTGAAGGGGAGGCTCGGCGGTAGAAGCCCCAGCTTGAAGCACCTCCGTCAGGAGATTCGTCCTGACCGCTATAGTGGACAGCTCCATGTCAATGACCTCAGCCACCCTACTGACCACAACAGAATAAGAGGTTCCCTCCGCCGTAGCCACGGTTGGAGGAGAATGCATGCCAGCGTCTGGAGAAGTATCTAGACCATTAGCTTCACCCTATTCATGTGCCCAGTCCAAATCAGGGTTATCTAGCTGGTATTCTAAAGGGTCCAGCGTCCCCTCCTATCCTTCCTTGTATTTGTACCCATAGTAATAAGGGTCCAAACCCAATCTGGGGTGAGAACCACATCGAAGTCAGAAGCAGCGTCAGCAGGCGCCGTTCTTTCTCCAGGTCATCGTGGGTAAGAATTGGGTCAACGTCGATCGTGTGCACCACCAATGTCGGAAGCACTGATGACCTAGCTGGTGTCGGGGAAGGTCGCGATGGCACGACCAGGGTCAGCAAGGATCCGGAGTGACCACTGGGGGCAGAGGCCAAAGACGCTGGCGTGGAACCAAAAGGGCCCTCATATGAACCCCTAGGCCTCGAAGGTGCCACAGAAGGGTCAGAATGCCCAAATATGAGGCGCATGGCCTCAAAACTCCTCGACTTTGGCAAGGGTCACCTTGGCTCACGGAAAATTGGGGAGGTGCGGAGCACAGCAAGGACACTCCTCCCACGTCGCATCGGCTGAGCGATGCGGTGAAGTTGGAAAACGCCTGGCCTTCTTTGACGACTTCTTTCTCTGACCTGAATGACACAAATATTATGATGATGAGTGGTGGTGACTCCGCGAACAGTCTCAAGACACTCCTCATGAGTGACACCATGAACGATGCAGAGTCGAGCGTCGGGCCTTCATGAGCTTTAGGGACCGCTCCCTCAAAGCCTTCGGGTGCATGGCCTGGCACTCAAAGCACAACTTCGGGTTGCACTACAAACACAAACGGACCGGATGCCGATCTGTCCCCGACATCATATGGTGACAGGCCTCTCAAGGCTTGAACCCGTTCTTCGGGGACATCATGATGCGCCAAGGGTCAACACAAAAAACAGACAAAAGGGTCCAATACACTTAAAAAATTAACAGGGTATCTCTTCTCCAGATCAGCGTGTGGCACAGAAAAGAACGGACGTCACTACGCCGATTTCCTCAAGTAGTGGAACTAAAATGTTGTGGATGATTGCATGGCAAAGTAGTGGCTTATGGAAGGTAGGTATCCATACACAGACTTTTGAAAGGTTTCCCTAATGGAAGGTAAACCTCAGTCAATTTCGAAGTACTTAACTTTTGTATGATACAACAAGATACAAGTAGGAAAATACAGGTCTGGTTGAGATGGGAACTGGGGGCAGCAAACAACACTCTACAGCCTTTTCCCCTGCTTAGGTCAGACTTTAGAATGACAACATGGTTGAGCCTTTTTTGGGCGTTTCAGGTATGAAATCACAAAGTGTCCTTTTCACCCTTGCTACGTTCTCCAGAACATATGAAGTGGAGGCTGCCGCTTCTGTAACAGTAAGACTTTCAATGACAGGCAAAAGAAAGTGAAGGAAAAACACAAGACTTCATGTGGTTGTCTGATGAGGAACAAAATAGGCAATGTACTTTACCCTCTGGATTTGGAGGATAAACAATTTCTAGCACCAAGAAGTTTTATGACTCACATTGTATGGATGAAGAAACTGGTTCTTATCCAGTCCGCCCAATGAAATCAGGTGATCAGAAGATGAGCTGGAATCCAAAGGCACCTAACAGTGAGCTGTAGCCTCGGAGTTCTGAGCAGTATCCACCAACTGATTGGGAGTAAGAACCGCAAGTCCTTAGGATTCACAAAACCTATTGGTCCTTGAGGTGGGCAGAAGACTTTAGTAGGAGTGTGAACCTCTGGGGCCATGTGTAGGAAGTTGGCTCTGTGTATACTATTTCAAAGTATGAAATAGTCTGCACAAATTCCAAGGTTTCCCCTTAGAGGTAAGATGGTGGCAAAATCAGATAATATTAATGCACTATTTGTGGTAGTGTGGTCGAGCAGTAGGCTTATCAGAGAGTAGTGTTAAGCATTTGTTGTACACACACAGGCAATAAATGAGGAACAAAGACTTACTCCAGTCCAATAGGTTTTTATATTGAAAAATATTTTCTTAGTTTATTTTAAGAACCACAGGTTCAAGATTTACAGTTAACACTTTAAATGTAAGGTACTTCACTTAGATACTTTAGGAACTTTGAATAAAAGCACTATCATATACAGTGTTTGTAAAAATGGCAATAAGCTATTTTCAAAATGGACAGTGCAAAAATCAACAGTTCCTGGGGGAGGTAAGTAAAGGTTAGATTAGGAGGTAAGTAAAACACTTACAAGTCTCAGTTCTGGGGCATAGGCAGCCCACCGTTGGGGGTTCAAGGCAACCCCAAAGTTATCACACCAGCAGCTCAGGGCCGGTCAGGTGCAGAGGTCAAAGTGGTGCCCAAAACACATAGGTGCCTATGGAGAACAGGGGTGCTCCGGTTCCAGTCTGCCAGCAATTTAGTACCTGCGTCCTTAGGGGCAGACTGGGGGGGATGGAGGAGGGCCAGGGAGGGAGGATTGGGCGCACAAGTAGGCATACAAAATACACCCTCGGCAGCACAGGGGCAGCCGGGTGCAGTGTGCAAAGCAGGCGTCTGGTTTCAATGGAGGGACCTGGGGGTCACTCTAGTGGTGCAGGCAGGCACAGGGGGGGCTTCTTGGGACAGCCACCACCTGGACAAGGCAGAGGGTCACCTGGGGGTCACTCCTGCGCTGAAGTTCGGTTCCTTCAGGTCCTGGGGGCTGAGGGTGCAGTGTTGGTTCCAGGCGCCGGACCCTTGTTGGAGGTCGCGGTCAGGGGGCGCTTCTGGATTCTCTGCAGGCATCGCTGTGGGGGCTCAGGGAGGGGTCGTCTCTTGTCACTCACTGGCTCGCAGACACCGGGTAGTCCTCCCTGTAGTGTTTGTTCTCTGGATCTTGAGCCGGGGGCGTCGGGTGCAGAGTGTGAAGTTTCACACTTCCGGCGGGAAACGTGAAGTCTTTGAAAGTTGCTTCTTTGTTGCAAAGAAGTAGCTGGTTTTGAACAGGGCCGTTGTTCAAGGCAGTTTCTTGGTCCTTTAGTCCAGGGCAGTCCTTTGAGGCTTCAGAGGTCGCTGGTCCCTGATGGATGCGCCGCTGGTTATAGGTTTTCGAAGTTGGAGACAGGCCGGTAGGGCTGGGGATAAAGCAGTTGTGGTCGCCAGTCTTCTCTGCAGGCTTGTAGGTCAGCAGTCCTCCTCGTTTCTTCAGGTTGCAGGAATCTGATTCCTGGGATCTGGGGTGCCCCTAACTACTGAATTTAGGGGTGTGTTTAGGTCTGGGAGGGCAGTAGCCGATGGCTACTGTCCTGGAGGGTGGCTACACCCTCTTTGTGCCTCCTCCCTGTGGGGAGGAGGGCACATCCCTAATCCTATTGGGGGAATCCTACAAACTCAAGATAGAGGATTTCTCAAGGCAGGGGTCACCTCAGGACACCTTAGGGGCTGTCCTGACTGGTGGGTGGCTCCTCCTGGTTTTCCTCATTATCTCCTCCAGCCTTGCCGCCAAAAGTGGGGGCAGTGGCCACAGGGGCATGCATCTCCACTAGCTGGTATGCCCTGTGGTGCTGTAACAAAAAGGGGTGAGCCTTTGAGGCTCACCACCAGGTGTTATAGTTCCTGCAGGGGGAGGTGTGAAGCACCTCCACTCAGTACAGGGTCCCCATTTGGCCAGCAAGTTGTCTGGTTTGTGGCAGGGACTGGTCAGCCTACCTCTAGAAGTCAGGTTGGCGTTCAGGGTGCATCTCTAAGATGCCCTCTGGGTATATGTTATAATAATTTGCACACTGGCATCAGTGTGCATTTATTGGCCTGAGAAGTTTGATATAAAACTTCCCAGATTTCAGTGTAGCCATTATGGAACTGTGGAGTTCGTGTTTGACAAACTCCCAGACCATATATTCTTATGGCTACTCTGCACTTACAATGTCTAAGGTTTTGCTTAGACACTGTAGGGGCATAGGGCTCATGCAGCTATTCCCTGACCTGTGGTAGCGTGCACCCTGCCTTAGGGCTGTAACGCCTGCTAGAGGGGTGACTTACCTATGCTACAGGCAGTGTGAGGTTGGCATGGCACTCTGAGGGGAGTGCCATGTCGACTTAGTCATTTTCTCCCCACCAGCACACACAAGCTGTGAAGCAGTGTGCATGTGCTGCGTGAGGGGTCCCCAGGGTGGCATAAGACATGCTGCAGCCCTTAGAGACCTTCCCTGGCATCAGGGCCCTTGGTACCAGGGGTACCAGTTACAAAGGACTTATCTGAGTGCCAGGGTTGTGCCAATTGTGGAGACAGAGGTACAGTTTAGGGAAAGACCGCTGGGGCCTGGTTAGCAGGGTCCAAGCACACTTTCAAATCATTACTTAGCATCAGCAAAGGCAAAAAGTCAGGGGGTAACGATTCCAAGGAGGCATTCCCTTGCAACTACCCTCTAATAAGCCTAACTGCTCGACCACACCACAAACCGAGCATTATTATTATCTATTAATGCCTCTGTCAAGCCTCTTGGGGAACCCCTGGACTCCGTGCACAGTGTATCTCATTTTGATATTGTACAGACAGAGCCAGCTTCCTACAGTAGGTTTGTAGGGGGCACCTCTAAGGTGCCCTGTGGGTGCATTTATTATTACATTCATCACAGGATTCGGTGAGGGTTTATCAATACAAGATGTTTGATAAGAAACATCCCTATCTTCAGTGAAGCCATCATGTAGCTGGGGAACACATAATTACCGGTATCCAGCACATGTACCTAAATGCTTCCCTGGTCACATGCTATGCCGGAGAATTAACAATGACATAATGGGGCATATCTGCTCACGCTGTCACATTTATTATAATGCACCCTGCCTTAGGGCTATAAAGCATGACGGAGGGGTGACTTGTATATAGTGCATGCAGTGTTAGGGGACACTGCACATATGCTGCGTGCCATGTAATCTTCTCATTTTAATTCCTCACCAAGCAACCAACCTGCAATGGCAGTGCAGTGTGCACTTGGTGACAGGGTCCTCGAGGGTGGCACAATCTGTGCTGCAGCCCTCCAGGGCTTTTCTTTAGGAACCCATGCCCAAGGTTCCAGAGGTACCGTTTACTAGGGGCTTAGAGTGATAGTGAAAGGTTCTGCCAATTGCAAAAACAACTGTGCAGTTTTATGTCAAAGAACACTGGCACCGAGGATCTTCTTAGCAGGAACATAGTGCAGGTCAGTCTAAGTTGCATCTAAAAACCAGGCAAAAAGTTGGAGGGGGGGAGAGGTGGTACAGCAAACAGAACACAGCTCCCTACAGCATGGTAGTCCCAGCCTCTACTTTACCAGGTGCATTCCCTTCTGCATCCCTGGACAGGGAATCCAAGATGATAGACCAGCTTGGGAACAAGATGTTTACTTCCATCAGCCTGGCATTGAAGTCTGTGCACACCCCATACTATTTGGCCCGTTTTTAAGATACCTTACGGGAGGATATGGTTGCACAAGGACTGCCACAGGTCACAGAGGCGGCCAGGGCCAACCTCCCCAAGCAGTGAAAGACTGGAGAGGTACGGAAGATAGGTGTGTACTGGATAGGACTGACTCGCTGGGAGGAGCAGTTTCGTCAATGCTGGACTTATGGTGCAACGCCAGGCTGACAACATCTGGCTTTCCGAGGGATGTCCAGGCAAACCTTGAACATACCCTTCGACTGGACTGGCTTGTTTGGAGAGAAGGCTGACTCGATGCTGGAGCGCTTCAAGGACTGTTGGGCTACGTCCAAGTCCTTGGGCCTCTAAGTAACCCCTCATACACAGTCTGCCTTTCATCCCTCATGGGAGGGGCGTACCAACACACCAGCCCTATGCCATCCACCATCCTGCGCTGGCTCTACCAGCTAAGGGAGGACATGGGTGCTGTTTCTTCAGAACGAGGGGGTCTGGAAGACAGAAGCTGTCTGCCACCATGCCCCTGGCAGCTGAAACCTCAAAGTCCGCCTAGTTTGATTCTGCATTACCATGCATGCCCAGTTCGAGGTAGAATTCAGCATCATCCCCTCCACTGGCAGTCTGTTACATCAGACGCTTGGGTTCTGCAGATAATTCGGAAGGGCTATGGCCTGCCTTTTCAATTCTTCCCTCAACAATACTACCGGCATATGAACGGCTGGTGAAGGATCATTTGTCTATGCTCTGACATGAAGTTACAGCTCTTAGCCAAGGGAGCTATAGAAAGGGCCCCATATCAGAAGTAGGCAGTGGTTGGTATTCACGCTACTTTACGATACCCAAAAACAACAAGGGTCTTCGCCTTATTCTAGACCTCCTAATCGTCAATCTCTTCCTCAAGGAGGAGAAATTAAAGATGCTCAGGTCTTGTGTGCCCTAGACCAAGAAGAACGGTTGGTAGCACGGGTTGCAAATTCTTTTTACATTCACATCCTGCCTTCCCACATACGTTAACTGTGGTTTACAGAAGCTCTTCAGGTGTTCACCAAGGTGATGGCAGCAGTCACAGCTCAACTGCGCAGGTCAGGGGATTCAGTCTACCCCTCCCTGGATGACTGGCTGTTGAAGGCATCCCTCGCCCCAGACTGTCCTCTCCCACTTACAGACTACAGCAGACCTCCATGCATTCGCTGGAGTTCACTATAAACATACCAAAGTCACACCTGACTCCCTCTGAAACACTCGTCCATCAGAGGTGTTGTGGATACAGTGAAGTTTCGGCCTAATCCTCCCGAGCAGCGTGTCCAGGATATTCAGGTTATTATACCGATGTTTTGGCCTCTATCTTGGGTTCGGTGAGACGGACTTTGAGGCTGCTGGGCCTCATGGCCTCTTGCATCCTGCTGATAAATCATGCAAGAAGGCATATGTGGTGTCTGCAGTGAGACCTGAAGTTCCAGTAGGTGCAGCATCAGGGGAAACTCTCGGATGTTGTAAGGAAATGCCTGCTTGGCATGGTTACCCCCTGACGTTTTGCCTTTGCTGATGCCAAGTTATGACTTGAAAGTATGCTGGGACCCTGCTAACCAGGCCCCAGCACCAGTGTTCTTTCCCTAAACTGTACTTTTGTCTCCACAATTGGCACAACCGTGGCACTGAGGTAAGTCCCTTGTAATGGGTACCCCTGGTACCAAGGGCCCTGATGCCAGGGAAGGTCTCTAAGGGCTGCAGCATTGTCTTATACCACCCTGGGGACCCCTCACTCATTGCTTCACAGCTTGTGTGCTGGTGGGGAGAAAATGACTAAGTCGACATGGCACTCCCCTCAGAGTGCCATGCCTACCTCCCACTGCCTGTGGCATAGGTAAGTCACCCCTCTAGCAGGCCTTACAGCCCTAATGCAGGGTGCACTCTACCACAGGTGAGGGCATAAGTACTATGCCCATACAGTGGCCAAGCAAAACCTTAGACATTGTAAGTGCAGGGTAGCCATAAGAGTATATGGTCTGGGAGTTGTTCAAACATGAACTCCACAGTTCCATAATGGTTACACTGAAATCTGAGAAGTTTGGTATCAAACTTATCAGCACAATAAATGCACACTGATGCCAGTGTGCAATTTATTGTAACATACACCCAGAGGGCATCTTAGAGATGCCCCCTGAATGCCAACCAGAATTCTAGTGTAGGCGGACTAGTTTTTGCCAGCCTACCACAGACCAGACATGTTGCTGGCCAGGAACAAAGCCTGTACTGGGTGGAAGTGCTTCTCACCTCCCCCTGCAGGAACTGTTAACACCTGGAGGTGAGCCTCAAAGGCTCACCCCTTTTGTTACAGCACCACAGGGCATCCCAACTAGTGGAGATGCCCGCCCCTCCGGCCACTGCCCCTACTTTTGGCGGTAAGGCTGGAGGAGATAATGAGGAAAACAAGGAGGAGCCACCCACCAGTCAGGAAAGCCCCTAAGGTGTCCTGAGCTGAGGTGACCCCTGCCTTTAGAAATCCTCCATCTTGAGTTTGGAGGATTCCCCAATAGGATTAGGGATGTGCCCTCCCCCCCACTGCGAGGAGGCACAAAGAGGGTGTAGCCACGCTCCAGGACAGTAGCCATTGGCTACTGCCCACCCAGACCTAAACACACCCCTAAATTCAGTATTTAGGGGCTCCCCAGAACCTAGGAAACTAGATTCCTGCAACCTAAACCAAGAAGGACTGCTGACCTGAAGCCCTGCAGACAAGACGTAGACGACAACTGCGTTCGACCTAGCCCTACCGGCCTGTCGCCTGATTCAAAGAAAACTGCAACAGCGGCGCATCCGACAGGGACCAGCGACCTCTGAAGCCTCAGAGGACTGCCATGAACCTAAGGACCAAGAACCTCCTGTGAACAGGGGCCCTGTTCAAAACCAGCTACTTATTGGCAACAAAGAAACAACTTCCAAAGATTGCACATTTCCTGCCGGAAGCGTGAGACACTACACTCTGCACCAGACCTCCCCGGCTCGAGATGCAGAGAACCAACACCACAGAGAGGACTCCCCGGCAACTGCAAGCCTGTGAGTAGCCAGAGACGACCCCCCTGGGCCCCCACAGCGACGCCTGCAGAGAGAATACAGAGGCTCCCTCTGACCGCGACTGCCTGTAACAAGGGACCAGACGCCTGGAACCAACACTGCACGCGCAGCCCCCAGGACCTGAAGGAATCGAACCTCTGTGCAGGAGCGACTCCCAGGAGACCCTCTGCCGAGCCCACCCAGGTGGTGGCTGTCCCGAGAAGCCCCCGCTGTGCCTGCCTGCAACGCTAGAGTGACCCCCCCCCTCTCCCCCCCCGGTTCCTCCATTGTTTTCAACCTAAAACCCGATGCCTGCTTTACTCACTGCACCCGGCCGCCCCTGTGCTGCTGAGGGTGTACCTTGTGTGCCTTCTTGTGTCCCCCCCCCGGTGCTCTACAAAACCCCTGTGGTCTGCCCCCCCAGAGGACGCGGGTACTTACCTGCTGGCAGACTGGAACCGGAGCACCCCTGTTCCCCATAGACGCCTATGTGTTTTGGATACCTCTTTCCTGTGCACGTGACCAGCCCTGAGCTGCTGGTGTGGTAACTTTGGGGTTGCCTTGAAACCTCAATGGTGGGCTGCCTATGCCCCAAACTTGAGACTTGTAAGTGTCTGTCTTACCTCCAAAACTAACCTTTACTTACCTCCCCCAGGAACTGTTGATTTTTGCACTGTGTCCACTTAAAATAGCTTATTGCCATTTCTACAAATACTGTACATGATATTGTGTTTATTCAAAGTTCCTAAAGTATCTACGTGAAGTACCTTGCATTTAAAGTGTTTGATGTAAATCTTGAACCTGTGGTTCTTAAAATAAACTAAGAAAAGCTATTTTTCAATATAAAAACCTATTGGCCTGGAGTAAGTCTTTGAGTGTGTGTTCCTCATTTATTGCCTGTGTGTGTACAACAAATGCTTAACACTACCCTCTGATAAGCCTACTGCTCGACCACATTACTACAAAATAGAGCATTAGAATTATCTCTTTTTGCCACTATCTTACCTCTAAGGGGAACCCTTGCACTCTGTGCACACTACTTCTCAATTTGAAATAGTATATACAGAGTCAAGGTCCTACATATATGTACTCCCTTAAACACACTGCAACCTGCCCATGAGGCTACCAAGGGCCTACCTTCGGGGTGCCTGACAAGTAGTAAAAGGGAAGGTTTAGCCTGGCAAGTGGGTAAGCTTGCCAAGTCGAATTGGCAGTTTAAAACTGCACACACTGACACTGTAGTGGCAGGTCCGAGCCATGGTTACAGGGCTACTAATGTGCTGCAGGCCCACTAGTAGCATTTGGTTTACAGTCCCTGGGCAACTCTAGTGCACTTTACTAGGGACTTACCAGTAAATCAAATATGACACTCATGGATAAACCAATCAACGGTACAAGCTCTATAGGGAGCACTTGCGCACTGATTAGAAGTGGTGAAGTGCACAGACAATAAACCATCAAAAACGGACCAGAAAAATATTGTAGGAAGGCAGCAAAACATTTAGGGATAACCCTGCAAAAAGAGCCATTTCCAATATCACACCTGCAGGAGCTGATGGTGAGCCTCAAAGGCTGAAGCCTCTTGTTACAGTGCCATGGGGCACTCCAGCTAGTGGAGTTGGCCGCACACGGACAAAGCCCCACTTTTGGCAGCAAGTCCATCAGGAAAATTATGGAAAGCAGGGAGGAGTGACCCCCCAAAACTCACCCCTCCCCCTGCCATCCAAAGCTAGGGCCATCCCTAGGGTGTCCAGAGCTGAGCTTGCCCCCCCCCCTTCCTGCAGAATCATCCATCTTAGTTTGGAGAACAGAAACCAATAGGGTTAGGTTTGCGTCCCCCTCCCCAAAGGGAGTGGACACAAGAACGGGGTGTAGCCACCCTCTGGGACAGTAGCCATTGGCTACTGCCCTCTGACCCCTGTAACCCCCCTAAATCTAGGATTTAAGGGCTTCCCTGAACCCAGCTCATGAGATTCAGGCTGACCTGACAAGAAAGAAGAAGGACTGCTGAGCTGAACCCCCAGCAGAGAAGACAACGACAACTGACTGCCTCAAAAAACCTGCACAAAAACAGTGAGGCATCCAGTGGGACCAGCCACCTCGACCAAGTTATAGAAGTCTGTCCTGCACCCAAAAGGACCAAGAACTGCAGTGGACAGTGGCCCTTTCCAAGAAGGAAACATCCAGGGACTCCGGCACACCTCCAGACAAGCAAGTCCTGACCACCCTGCACCAGACACCCTACGGCCGGTGACCACGTGGCCCAACCAGCTAAAGAATCATCAGGTAATTGTGAGCAAGTGCCCACCCTGGGTTGACCTTTCGACCCCTCCACAAAGATGCCTGCAGAGGGAAGACCGAGGACCCCGACCCCTGTCCGCAAAAGCACTGGATGAATATACCCGCACTGTGAGAGACTGGCACCTTATTGCATTACTCCCCCACATTTTTGCCTGGTTTCCGAATGCAACTTGGACTGGAGTGCACTGGGATCCTGCTAACTAGGTTCCCGGTACCAGTGTTCTTTCTCTAAAACATTTTAAAAGTGATTGGGTACATCTTTAGCTACCACTACAAGTCCCTAGTAAAAGGTACATAGGTACCCAGGGCATGCAGTACTTTGGATAAGCCCCTGGTGGCAGTGGCACTGATTGTGCCAACCTCAAGGGACATGCATCAAGATGCGTACAGCACTGTCATAGCAGACAGAGTCTCCTGCTGCAAACTTAAAATACAAACTCTACTTGGCACACTACCTGTGTGCCCGGTCCACCGTACACTGCATTAACTATGGGTAAGACACCCCTATAGCAGGCCTTACAGACCTAAGGCAGGATACTCCATACTATATGTGAGGGCACAGCTGAATGAGCAGTATGTTCCCACCGTGTCCCTGGCAAACCTGGAATATAGTGAGTGAATAGAGCTGCCATTTTAATGTATGTGCTGGACACTGGCCAACACGAGATTCCCAGCAAAATAATGGCTACTCTGAACCCTGGGTTGTTTGGTATCAAACCACTCCGAATGTTAAATTCAAACTGGTACCAGTACTGGATTTATAATAAAATGTACCCAGGGATCACCTTAGAGGTGTCCCCTGCAAAAGCCAACTATCCTGGCATATTTTCTGACTGGGTTCATCCAGCCTGCCACACCCACATTGTCCATATACAAACCTTGGTGGAGAGCCCCGTCTCCCTGGTTCGTTAACCAATGCCCTACCTTGGTGGAGGAGCTAACCACCCACTCCCCCAGGAATGTGCAAAACCCCGGTAGTGAGCTTCAAAGGGCTACAGCCCCTGAAACTCGAGCCTCCAGGCCTGCTGCTAGCATCTGAGGGGTTGCCACTTTGCAAAACACCCACTTTTTGAGTGAGCAAAGGTGGGAAACCACACAAAGATTAGGAGTGGCGGCCTAGCATGCACCACCTCTAAGGTGTTGTCTGCGAAGTGGACCCTCAAATTCAGTTTCCTCCATCTTGAAATGGAGGAAACTAGCCAATCAAGTTTAGGGAAGTCACCCTTCCCAAAGAAAGTGGACACTAAAGTGGGTGGAGCCACCCATAGGTAAGTGTCCCATTGGACATTACCAGGTTTCCCCTAGAACGCCCACTGAATTCTGTATTTATTGGACATCCCTAGAACAAGAAATCAGATTTCAAAATACAAAGAAGACCTGCACCAAAGAAGATCCAAAGCAAGAGAACTACGGACCTGTTGCACAAGAAAAGGCGCCAAGCCCTGCCTGCTGCACCCACGACCTGCAAATTGCTGCTGTGGAGGAGCTGGACACTGGACCGAGCCCAAGAAACCCAGGTAATATCCAGGCTTAAAGAATCACGCCAGATATCCCTTTTGAGTGGAGGCACCACTCAAAAACCAAGCAAGATCCAATAAGCCAGTGAAGGTCGCTTCACTGGCTGGCCGATATGTCCACAACCGGAATTTGCAGCCGGACCCCACGACACACTAACTACTGTCCCGGACGTGACCTACAAGTGTGCCAAGATTGGTGGCACTGTGCCCTCCAGTGGCCGAGTTACGCCAATTCCCTGGGACAACCTCAAACCAGCTCCCCAAGAGCTGAAAGGATCAGGAGGAAGCTCCTGTAGAGGGACTTTAATAACACCCTGGGACCTACCACCAGAATGCTCACAGTGTCCTGTAAGCAGCCAGAGAGAGACACCTCCAAAAGGACTCAGTTGCGCACAGCTCTGGATCTCACCCCGCATCTGGCCGCTCTGCGTCCGCAACAAGGAACCAGCTGTGCTCCACTGATCCCCAAACCCTTGCGACCTCGACAGCCCAAGGGGACCCCCAGAAACCATCTTTTCCAAGTGGGCCCTACAGGTGGCCCTGTGCCAAAAGCGTTTCCTACGCTCCTCCCGCCGGAAACGGGAGCCGCAAGAGGCTCTCCGGCTGGTGCAAGGTGCCTACTGACTGCTGCGACCACCCTGCAAAAAAAAAAAAGAAAAAAAACACAAAAGAGACTGGTATTATTATTGATATATATGTGAAATAATATCTATTGATGTAATTACATGCAAAGAGAATCTTGTGATTCTAGAAATAAACAAAATTTATTTTTCTATATAAAAACCTATTGGTCTGTAGTTCAGTCATTAAGTGTGTGCTTCTTCTATTGTGTCTGTGTGTAGAACAAATGCATTTGTAGTATCTACTTTAGCCTCTGTGGAACACCTGGAGTCTGTGCATGTCATTTTGATATAGTATATAAAGAGTGAGCTTCCTACAAAGGGGGACTGACTGAGTTGGCGAGGTAGCATGTTCAAGGTCTGTGCTGCGATGTAGGAAGAGGATCTCCCTCTGGCTGCATTGTTACCAATTCTAGGGGTGGCAGCAAGGGCAACTTGTGCAGAGCTGAGTTACCAGTCTCTGTTTGGGTCTGAGAGACTCAGTTGGTGCACGAGTCGCTGAGTCTGAGTGGCTCTGTGAGTGTGCGCATGAGTACCTCAGTGAGTGTGAGTGCTTGGGGATTCTCTGAGCAGGTCTGTGTGAGTTCATGAGTGCCTCTGTGGGTGTATTACTGGGTGCATGAGTATGTGAGTATTGTAGGAAGCAGCATATATAGTGAACCAAAACGAGGTACACTGCGCAAAAAGTCAAAGCAATCAGAGGAACAAATTACATCCCAAATGCTCCTTTTTTCGGTAGTGTGGTCAAGCGACTCCTACGGTAAGTGAGACACACACTGAAAGAAATCACACCAATTTATAGTAATAACATGTACTTTTATATAAAGTCTGATATTTTGATTTATGAATTTTTACAGCTTGCAAAACTTGATACAGTGCATTTTTCAGATGTGGTAAAGTTATCCTATGAAGGAAGAACTAGCACTGCATACAGGTATAGTAAAGCGACTTACGTGATCAATCTCCTGGACTTCGGCCACACGGACCATTCACCTCAGGCAGCAGGGTGCATGGGTACAGCTCAGCGTCAAGTGCCCCATGTAAGTCTATGGGGACCGGTTTGGTCACAAAGTTGCTTGAGGGATGGATTGGGAGTCCACATCAGAGGAACCCACGTGGGTTTCGAACCTTGAGACCCTTAGGCACGTAGGGACACCACCGATCCACTTCACCTCAGGCTGTGGGGTGCAGGTGCAGTGGTGTTTTATCGCATCAGGTCTGGTGCTGAAGTTCCTTGTGGTTGTAAGGAGCCCCGCAGAAACAGTCTATAGGCATCGACTTGGGGTTTAGTCCGAACAAGCCAACAAGTGGCCTCAGGTCTCACGAGGCAGAGAGATGTGGGGACAGCCTTGGTCCTCTTCTCCTAGGCCCAGGGCAGATGGGTGCAGAGGTGTCCTGAGACATGGGGTCTTTGTCATTCACTGTTGCTAGGGGTCTGCAGAATCAGGCTGCAAACGCTGTCAGGAAGTCCACATAGGGCAAGCTCTGGGTAGGCTGTGTCTGAACGGCCTGGGGACCATGGTGACACCACTGGACCACTTCAACTCGGGCTAGGCAGCTCAGCTGCAGTGATGTTGCCCAGTGTTGGGTTTTTGGCAGTCAAGGTCCTCATGGTTCTTCCTTGGGTGCCTGCAGATGCAGGGCAGCAGCTCCTGTAATCCAAAAGAGTTCTTCTTGGTGATTTGTGTAGCACGGACAGCGCTCCCTGATTTTTGGAACCTGCAGTGGCAGGACAGGTCAGATGCTCCTCAAGGGCCAGGCGCAGCAGGCTTGGCACCACGTCAGTCGTGCTTCTTAGGTCTATGGTTTTGCAGTCTTGTTGCACACTCCTTTTGTGTCATGGAAGAAAGTCAGAGAATCTGTGTAGGAAAGTGCCCTTGTTGGCATGGTTGCCCCCCACTTTTTGTCTGATATTGGTGATAACTTGACAGAGCGTGATGGGATCCTGCTAACCAGGCCCCAGCACTAGTGTGCTTTCCCAAAACTGTAGCATTGTGTCCACACAACAGCACACCCTTGGTACACAGTTAAGTCCCTTGTAAAAAAGTACCCATGGTACCAAGGGCCCTGTTAACTGGAAAGTCCCCAAGTGCTGCAGCATGACTTATGCCACCCTGGGGACCACTCACCTAGCACATGCACATTGCCATTGCAGCTTGTGCGCGCTAGTGCTGAGAAAAAGGCAAATTCGACATTGCACCTCTCAGTGTGCCACACCACAAACCACTGCCGATGGTATACGCAAGTCAACACTCAAGCAGGCTTTACAGCCCTAAGGGAGGGTGCACTATACCATAGGTGAGGGCATACCTGCATGAACAATATGCCCCTAAGTGTCTAAGTCCATTCTTAGACATTGTAAGTCTAGTGGGGCCATATTAAGTATATGGGCTGGGAGTTTGTCATTATGAATTCCACAGATCCATAAACTAAAGTCTAGAATGTTTGGTATCAAACTTGTCAGCACAATAAACCCAAACTGATGCCAGTGCTGGTTTTATTGAAACATGCACCCAGAGGGCATGTATTTACCCATTCCTTTAATGCAGGACTGACGGGTCTGCGCCAGCCTACCAC
The DNA here is from genome assembly GCF_031143425.1 of Pleurodeles waltl. NCBI lineage: Eukaryota > Metazoa > Chordata > Amphibia > Caudata > Salamandridae > Pleurodeles > Pleurodeles waltl. Next base: position 75,690,698 of record NC_090444.1, on the reverse strand, counting down.
GAACAGACAAGTTTCTGATTCCATGGGGTGAGAGCTTTTGTGCTCTCGTAGACCAGAAACAAAGCCGACACTGTGTCCGTGCTTCACACCTCCACCCTGCAGGAATTCTAACACCTGGTGGTGAGCCTCAAATGATCAGGCTTCTTACCTAGAAGCAGGCCTGATTCTGAGTGCCCCCAGTCTCCATAGGTTCCCACTGTAAAACCCGGCAGCAACGTTGACCTCTGCATAAAGCCAGCCCCGTGTGGCTGGTGGAGGGTGCTTGGCGCTAACTCAAACTCAGATCCATGGTATTATAACCCCCAGAGAATGGAACTGTAGGTCTGGTACTTACCGCCATAACTGTACTTTCTTTTATTCCCTACGGAACTGTTACTGAAAATTGCAGTGTGTCAACTTTTAAAACATATTTGCTATATTCACATAAGCCATTTATATTGCCAAATGAAAACAAATAGGTATTGATACATATTTTGGATACTTACTTGTAAATGTGCTTTCCTTGCAAATTGAATCTTGTGGTTCTAGAAATAAATGGACAAAAACAAGTTTTGGTATCTAAAAAGAACTGCCCTGAAATTAGGGCTTTGAGAGCATGCTTCATTTATTACCTGTGTGTACAAAAAATGCTTTGCACTACGCTCTGATAAGCCTAACTGCTCGACCACAGTACAACAAAACAGCATTAGAATCATATTTGTTGCCTCTAAACTCTGGTGAATCCCTGTACAGACTATGGGGTCATTCCGACCCTGAAGGTTCATGACCGCCAGGGCCGGGGACCACGGAAGCACCGCCAACAGGCTGGCGGTGCTTCCAGGGCTATTCTGACCGCGGTGGTAAAGCCGCGGTCAGAAAAGGGGAACCGGCGGTTTCCCGCCGGTTTTCCCCTGGCCCAGGGAATCCTCCATGGCGGCGCTGCTTGCAGCGCCGCCATGGGGATTCCGACCCACTTCCCGCCAGCCTGTTTCCGCCGGTTTTCACCGCCAGAACCAGGATGGCGGGAACGGGTGTCGTGGGGCCCCCTAATAGGGCCCCACAAAGATTATCAAGCAGACAGTGAAAATCGCGACGGGTGCCACTGCACCCGTCGCACCCCTGCAACTCCGCCGGCTCCATTCGGAGCCGGCTTCCTCATTGCAGGGGCTTTCCCGCTGGGCCGGCGGGCGCCCTTTTGGCGGTCGCCCTCCGGCCCAGCGGGAAAGTTGAAATGGCCGCCGCGGTCTTTTGACTGCAGTGCGGTCATACGGCGGTGACCGCATGGCGGGCGGCGACCGCCGCCCGCCGCGGTCAGAATGACCGCCTATATCTCAATTTGATATAGCATATCTAGAGCCATCTTCCTACAATCTTGTATCAGTGGTTCCCCTAAATAGTCAATTTAGGGGAACCGGTATTGAGAGTGAAGGGTAGTAATCACTGGAGTACTGTAGGAATCTGGCCTGGTGTGTGCTAACTACCTATGGTATGATCACCTTATACAAGGTCCATGTATCCCTTATGAGTGAAGTGGAGTTAGTGTCAAGGAAGCCAGACTCTCTAAAGGTAGCTGTGGATAAGTAGCCAAGGCTTATTTAGGAGACACGCAAAGCTCTCATGCAATACCACTGTAGTCATACAGCACTTACACAAATGAAAGAAGGCACTCAGTGCTACGAAAATAGAGGCTCTTTATTAGAGTAATACAAACACAAACACTAGTTATGCAATACTCTAATTGTAGCTAAATAAACATACTATACATGTACAGTAACAATCAGGAATAGGCTTAAAAAGCAATTGAGAACACTGAAAAACCGCAGACAAAACTCTAGACCAGGGGGAGTGGGGGTGGGGGTGGGGTGGTGTTGGTGTTAGGTGGATGCAGGAGTTGGTTGACGGTGGAAAGAAGACGGTCAACACTGGGGCAGGTGAAGAGTTCCTGGCTGATGCGGTCGAGGTCCCACGCTGGATGAAGGATTGCAGTCAGTCTGTGGAGTGAAAAAAAACACATACAAGACCTGAAAAAGGCAAATATCGCAGTTGCTAGCAGTGGAGCTGTTGGGGACCAGGAAGGCCAAGTGAGGGAGAGAGGGAACTAAACCCACAGGGGATGTCCGTAGCGACCCTCGGCAGTGCGGAGAGTCCAAAGAAGAAGATGCAGCCCACACAGATGACTCACAGGCAAGGAGCACAGGAGTCACGGTGAGGCCCATGCAGGACACTTAAAAAGGAGTCCCACATCGCTGAATAACCATGCAAAGGGCTGAGCGTCACAGGGAAGAGTGATGTGGACAGGAGCAACACAAAGACTGAAGTTCCCCTAGAGGCGGTGCCATCAAGCCTTGTCAGTTGCAAGAGACACTATGCATGGAGAAGGGAAGGTCCTACCTTCACCCAAGTTGGACAGCTGGTAGGGAGAACGCAAAGGACCACCAACTGTGATGCAGGATCCACACAGTTCCATAGAAGAGGAGATCCATGCAGCCGGTCATCATTCCACGGGAAGTTTGCTTCTTAGGGCAGACTGAAGACTCGCCACCCTCATATGATGCACAGCTGGGGAAATGTTGCAGTTGCTAGATGAAACCAGAGAAACAATGTTGGAGAGCAGAGGCGTAACTGTAGATGCGGACTGTAGGTCCCTGTGGAGTCCAGCTGCGGTTCGAGAGGCCAGAAGTTTCAGTAAACGATGCAGATGATTCCTGCTGGAGTCTTGCATGTCGAATCTGGGAACCCACCCATGAGGAAGACCCTAAATAGCCCTGGAAGGGGAACTGGTCACCTAACCACATGGCCACTAAGATGCCCCCAGAGGCCTCTGCCCACCCTAAGGTCAAGATGGCAGAATCAAAGGGCCATCTGGAGGAGCTCTGGGCACCAACCCTGGGGTGGTGATAGACAGGGGAGTGGTCATTCCCATTTCCATTGTTCAGTTCCAGGACAGAGCAGGGATTAGGGGTCCCTCAACTGGTGCAGATTGGTTTTATGAAAGGATGACACCAATGGTGGCCATCAAAGCATACCAGTGGCTTGGCGAGGCTACCCCTCCCAAGTCATTTAAGACCTTTTTTCTACCCAAAGGCAAAGGGTGTTGCCTCCGTCACCTAAAGGAAATTCTTTTGTTCTGCCTTCCTGGACTACAAGTCGGAAACGTTTGATAACAAACATGCCCATGTTCAGAGTTACCCTTATGTAGCTGGCAAAGGTAGTGACCTATGTCCAGTACACGCGTGAAATGACATCCCCGCACTAATGAAGTCCAGGAAAATGGAGATGAGTCTATGGGGGAATCTCTGCTCATGCAGGGGTGCCCTGCGACATCGGTACTTGCAGCAGGCCCTCTGGGCTAGGAGGCCCTGCCTTATGAGTGACTTACAGGGACCTGGTGCAGTGATCTTCAGTGAAAGGGTGCATGCACCTTTACATGCAGGCTGCAATGCCAGCCCTGCAAACACATTTTACATAGGTCCCCATGGGTGGCATAACATGCTGCAGCCCATGGGGAACCCCTGGTGTCTCCCCGCCCTGGGCACCATATACTAGGGACTTACATGGTGGCACCAGTATGCAAATGTGGGAGGTAAGAAGTCATAGCAAACAAATGTACATGTCACGGTTTCGGGCAGGGCTGATCAGGACTTTGGTTGGGACACCCCTTGAGGTCACCGAATATCCTACAGAGGTAGTGTACTGTGGCAGAAGAGCAGCTAAAGGCATACACGGAAAGGACAGCTATGGATAGGCACAGGAAACAGGAAAGTAAAAGCAGAGCAACCCTTGTGTGAACAAACAGGAAACGGATTACCAGTGGACAAACACGCTGGGGTTGTACACAGAGTAAGGCGCAGAACCTCCCACAGTGACAGGGAATCTCAATGCCTCTGTGCAGTTTGCTCTTACAGATAGTCACCCTGCCAGCCCCATAGAAAGGAGGCAGCAGAAGTGATTCTGTCTCTGGACCCTAGAGCACAAACAAGGATAGTACTTACATACACAGGACACGCTCTTGTGGGTCCAGCTGGAAACACAGTGGCGATTCCTGAGAAAACAGCAATAGCACACTGTCACTGTTAGGCACGAAATACAACGTATAACACTGGACAAGGATGGGGGCTGGAATTGCCTCCTGGAAACCCAGTACACAGGAGGACACGTATACACTGGTGAAGACTGATAGAACACTTACCAGACACAAAGAACCAAGAAGAAACAGAAACAGAAGGGAACAAACAAAGAGGCAGAGGCAAGAACTAGGAACAGGCTCAGGCTGAAGCAAAGGCGGGACTAGGACTTGAAAACAGGGCGCAAACTTCTGGCTGGTACAGACAGAGACAGGACTGGGAAACTGAGAACAGGCTCTGGCTGGAACAGGCAAGGACAGGACTGGAATACAGGGAGTAGGAAATGAGCAGTAAACAGGACTGGGAAACAGAGAGAAGGTTCAGGCTGAAACAAGGCAGGAGCAGGGCAGAGAAACAGGGAGCAGGCTTTGGAAGAAACAAACAGGTACAAGGCTAAGAAGTAGGGAGCAGACTCTGGCTGGAACAATCAGGAGCAGGGCAGAGAAACAAGAAACAGGAAACAGGATCAGGCTGGAACAGAACAGGAACAAAACTGGAACACCATCCGACAAGGGGTCTGTAACACAAAGGAATTGAAGTCCGATGCACGACAGGGAGCTTGAGGAAATGGCTGCTTATAAGCAGTTCCAAGCTGGGCTGCACAGGAGAGGTTTCAGGTGTGTGTAGTTTCGGACACTTGCAAGTCCTGGAGGAGAGGATCCAGTGAAAAGGAGCAACTGGACTTCTCCCATTGAAAACAATGGGAAACGGAATCCGGGTTTTCCTGACTACCAAGCTATGCATTATGGGATTTGCAGTCCCAAGAAGCAAATGTAGTCCTACACAAGTGTACCGTGGAGAAAAGAGAAACAAACAGGAGTCAGCAAGGGACTCTAGATAGGTGTTCAAGGTGATTCCCAGGCTTCTGACAGTCCCCTTACAGCGCCCCCTGGAAATGGGACGACCGAGTCGTAACAGTATACCCCCTCCCACCAGTCCGCTCAAGAAGAGAAGGCGATCCTTTGGCTGAAAAAAGTTGAAGAGGAAAAGCCAAAGCAAGAAAATCCAACACCAACCTTGGTGGATAGGTTTACAGTCCTGCCATAGGTGAATCTTCCAATGAGCAAAGCATGTATTAATCCCCATATGGGCTCCAATGTCTTTTCTCTTTATTGTTCGAGTGATATGGGAGGAGTGCATGGAGTTGGTTTCTGATGAAGTGGATTCAGGAGCAAGGAGATCTGGAATTGCATCATGGGAGGTATTCTTTAGGACTTTAGTTTCCTGGTCAGTACCGTCTTCCTTAGAGGAGATAATTGGCGTGTTAGTAACTGTAAGGTCTGTAACTCCTTCCGACAAGCAGGATATGTCTGTTTCTGCAGCAGTATTTGCATTGATTGTGGTCTGAGGCTTGCAAAGCATAGAGACTTGGGAGACATGGGTAACTGGTGTTCTCAAGGTAAACATGAAAAAGTCAGAATTGTCTTTCATCTTTGATGACATTGGAGTATCAAATTCAGGAGCAACAGGAGTTTTCATGTCTTTAGAAACTGGATTAACATATGAAAATGTAGAAGTTCCACAAACTAATTCTTTAGGGTGATCTTCAGACAAGACTGGGATTTCTTCATTGCAAGTGCTCTGTGGTGTGTTCATGGTATCAGAAATGGTTTCTTTGCAAGGCGTTTCTACTACAGGTAGTTGATCTTCAACTCTGTTAACACTGAAAGGTTGTTCTTTGGATTGAAATAGAACTGGAGTCTCTTCAGAAATCACCTTTACACTGTTACCTAACTTTTCAGCTCTAGCCTTTGAATTGATGATGGTTTCTTGCAATAAAACACTAAGAACAGTACTTATCATCAGATCTTCGAATACAAGATTCAAATTCAAGTCTTTAGTTTTAGTGGGAAATATTACATCTTTCAGCACTTGAGCTTCGGTTTCAGATTGCTGGTTTTCAGGAGTCTTTAGTTTCAGGGACACAGCAGGTGACGTTTGTGTGGCTGGTTTTACATCAAGATCAGATACCGGTAGCTCAGAGATCTGTTCTTCACTAATTGTGGAGCTGGAAACAGGATACACATTGGCAGGGATCAGCAGGTCAGGATCAGTGGTTGAGGCTGCAACTGTGTCCAGTTCTAGGAGAAGGCTCTCATTTCTTATGACAGGCTGTTTAGTTTCAGATTGCTGGCTTTCTTCCTTTTCTGAAATCTCCACGATTTGCTTTGACACAGAAGAGATTTTTAAACTTTCTGAGAAGTCCATTACAATCTTAGTAACTGCGGGTATTTCTTCACGGTCAGAAAAATCCATTAATTCTCTTGAAACAGGAACTGTCTCTTTATTGTCTGAAAGTTCTATGATATTGTTTGAAAGGGCAGGAGTATCCCCACAATCTGAAAATTCTGGTGTGTACGTCATTTGAACAGCACTATCTGCAGGTTTGTTCACGGCAAGGCAGGAACCACTGTCATCACTAGATTCAGATTCTTCAACACTGTTGCACAACTTGCCATTAACCTCCAGTAAAGTCATATCTTGGTTTCTTAAGGTGCAGCTATTGTAGTCTGTATCAGAACTCTCTTCTTCCTTTGGCTTTATTTGTTCTGATAGAGGGGCTGAGACACTTCCTTCTGAAGACTCTGATCCATCCTTTGAATCAAGAGGTGTCAAATCTCTCAGAGATTCAGTCAACTGTACAGGAATTTTCACTGGAGAACTACAGGCTGAGAGAGAGTCTGAGGAAGAGGCTGATATATTTATAACTGGAGCTGTCTTTTGACTGTCATAAATAGAAGGGACAATCTGCTCGATAGAAGTCTTTGGAGAGGCACACAAAGTAGCATACTGTTCTTTAAGCCAAAGCTAGTGATCATTTTCTTTTTTCAGGTTTTCAAATTGCCTTGCAGTAGTTTCCATCAGCTGCTCTGTTACTTCTTCTACCTTACAGATAAACAGAATGTCTGGTTCTGCCAACAGTGAAATATGCATTGATGAAAAGAGCCCATGTGCAAGATTTCTTGTGTATGTTACAACATATTCATCATAGAAGTCTGATATCTGCCTTTTAATCTGCCAAAACTGCTCTTTTAGTGTGTGTATGTCCATATTGTTATCAAACCACTCAGAATACAAAAGGGTTTAGCAGAGCTTTTAGGGATTGAGACTGGTATATTATCATCCAGTTTGGGAAGAGCACAAGCTTTTTGAATTGAACTAAGGAATCCCACAGTCTTTACTGATCCCTTAGATACAGGGTCTAGCCTGCTGACTTGAAAACTCTGAGGGACTGATAGGTCTTTATAAGAGTCAGCACTGCACTTTGAATTCTGAGAAACTGGCCTAGATGGGCTGAAGCACTCAACAGAAAACAAGGGAATCGGTAGTGTGGCTTCTTGAACAGTGTCAGGGTTCTTTGTTTTGGCAGAGTGCTGGAAGTGAATCTGGGATGCACTAGCATGAGGCAAGGAATTAACCAGGTTTTCTTGAGAGTAAATGTCTTGTGCAGAAGTAGCAAAAGCACTTTCACTGTTAGGAACATTCTCCCCTGTTTGAGGTAATAGAACCTCCAAAAACTCATTATTACTTTGTAATTCTTCTACAGACAGGGATTGGGGGTCATAATCACATATATTATAATAGCTGAACATTGAGGAATCAGCAAGCCACGCAATGTAGTACTGCATTTGCAATCTTTGATTTTCTTTAACAAGTCTATCCTTTAAACTAAGGCCTTTTTTAGAGGTCTTCTGAGAAAGTCTAGGTTTAGAAAGGGGTGTCTTAACATGATAGGAAAGCATTTTAGGTTTGTGTGTGCCTTTACTGCCAGGGGAGCTTGAAATGTTTGGTTCGTGCATTCTGTCACGGTTTCGGGCAGGGCTGATCAGGACTTTGGTTGGGACACCCCTTGAGGTCACCGAATATCCTACAGAGGTAGTGTACTGTGGCAGAAGAGCAGCTAAAGGCATACACGGAAAGGACAGCTATGGATAGGCACAGGAAACAGGAAAGTAAAAGCAGAGCAACCCTTGTGTGAACAAACAGGAAACGGATTACCAGTGGACAAACACGCTGGGGTTGTACACAGAGTAAGGCGCAGAACCTCCCACAGTGACAGGGAATCTCAATGCCTCTGTGCAGTTTGCTCTTACAGATAGTCACCCTGCCAGCCCCATAGAAAGGAGGCAGCAGAAGTGATTCTGTCTCTGGACCCTAGAGCACAAACAAGGATAGTACTTACATACACAGGACACGCTCTTGTGGGTCCAGCTGGAAACACAGTGGCGATTCCTGAGAAAACAGCAATAGCACACTGTCACTGTTAGGCACGAAATACAACGTATAACACTGGACAAGGATGGGGGCTGGAATTGCCTCCTGGAAACCAGGAGCCAACCCCAGTACACAGGAGGACACGTATACACTGGTGAAGACTGATAGAACACTTACCAGACACAAAGAACCAAGAAGAAACAGAAACAGAAGGGAACAAACAAAGAGGCAGAGGCAAGAACTAGGAACAGGCTCAGGCTGAAGCAAAGGCGGGACTAGGACTTGAAAACAGGGCGCAAACTTCTGGCTGGGACAGACAGAGACAGGACTGGGAAACTGAGAACAGGCTCTGGCTGGAACAGGCAAGGACAGGACTGGAATACAGGGAGTAGGAAATGAGCAGTAAACAGGACTGGGAAACAGAGAGAAGGTTCAGGCTGAAACAAGGCAGGAGCAGGGCAGAGAAACAGGGAGCAGGCTTTGGAAGAAACAAACAGGTACAAGGCTAAGAAGTAGGGAGCAGACTCTGGCTGGAACAATCAGGAGCAGGGCAGAGAAACAAGAAACAGGAAACAGGATCAGGCTGGAACAGAACAGGACAGGAACAAAACTGGAACACCATCCGACAAGGGGTCTGTAACACAAAGGAATTGAAGTCCGATGCACGACAGGGAGCTTGAGGAAATGGCTGCTTATAAGCAGTTCCAAGCTGGGCTGCACAGGAGAGGTTTCAGGTGTGTGTAGTTTCGGACACTTGCAAGTCCTGGAGGAGAGGATCCAGTGAAAAGGAGCAACTGGACTTCTCCCATTGAAAACAATGGGAAACGGAATCCGGGTTTTCCTGACTACCAAGCTATGCATTATGGGATTTGCAGTCCCAAGAAGCAAATGTAGTCCTACACAAGTGTACCGTGGAGAAAAGAGAAACAAACAGGAGTCAGCAAGGGACTCTAGATAGGTGTTCAAGGTGATTCCCAGGCTTCTGACAGTCCCCTTACAGCGCCCCCTGGAAATGGGACGACCGAGTCGTAACAGTACAGGGGGAGTGCACTGTAACTGGGGTCCTGGTTAGCATACTGACAAGCAAAAAGTGGGGGTAACCATGCCACAATAAGGGTACTTTGCTACAGCTACATACCCTGGAGTCACAACACCCTGTAGATGACCACTTTCTGTGGGGAGTGGGCAACACCATGTCCAGAGGTCCTAAATTCCACCAGACACAAGTAGAATTTCCTAGGCTGTGTCCATTTCAGGCTGGTCACCCTAGGGGTGTGTCCAGCCTCGAAATGCAAAATGCCTCCTACATAGCTAATGTTCCTGAATATCCAGGTGCCAGATGGGGTCTGGGGGTGGGCATCTCCCTCTCAGAGACTAGATCTGTCTTGGAATGCAGATCATGCTATGGGAAGGGGTGTCCAACACCTCACCCTGAGAAGCTTTGTGTCTGACCTCCAAAGAGCAAAGGATCTCACCCCTGGATCTCACTCTAGTCTGTTGGTGGCAAACTGGCTAGAACTGGTCAGTTAGCTCAGAAGCAGTTGTTATGTTTTCAGGAGGAAACTGTAAGGTACACTCTGGATGCGTGCATTAATAAATCCATCGCCAGGGCTTATAAAACATGAGAGGTTCAACATCCCTATTTTCATTGAAGACATCATGGAGCTGGGTAACTCGTATTAATCAGTGGCCAACACATCTATTTAAAATGGATTCCCTGTTCACCTAATATATCTAAGAAACGACAGACCTAGCAGGGGCATATCTTCTCTTGCAGATATGACCACGCATATAATAATATGCACCCTGCCTTAGGGCTATAAGGCCTGCTATAGGGGTGACTTACAAATATTACATGCAGTGTTTTGGGGACATGGCACACAGTCCATAATTTATGTTGCGTTTTCACTTTTAGGGGGCACCTTGTCAAGCAGTCTGCATGAGGTCAGTGCTGGGTCCCTTAGAGAAGAACAAGTTCTGCTACAGCTCTTAGCAACCCTCTGCAGTACCAAGGCACTCTAGGTAACACTTACTATGGGACTTAGAAGGGTGCTACAGAGCCTTATCACTTGGGATCAAGGGATCAGGTGTCTTGTTTTGGGGAAAGACTGGCACTGGGGACCAGCTTACCAGGAAGCCAGTGAACTTCAGTTAAAGCTGCATCAAAACTTGGCAACAAGTTGGGAGGGGGCAAGGGACGGACAGCTAAGTACAAGTGTGAGTATGACTTTTTTGTGATGTTCGTTAATTGGTTGCAATGTTACACAAGGAGGACGGGCTGGGAGTTGAGATGAATTTGTGAGTATGGCACGTGGTGCCAAAAAAATCTTGCCATTGAATGTATTATGACCTTGGCCTAAGTTGTTAAATATAGGGCTGCTCAGTTCCAAGGCAACCAAGACTTACTTGATTTCACCTTATCCCATTTTCTTCTACCGTCCTACTCTTCCTTTCTCCTTATTTTATCCTTGCAGGTTCATTTTCTTCTCTACTTTCTCCTGGTGATTGCTTCTCTATGACCCCGTTCCCCTTCCCATTCTGCCTTCTGCTCTTTGGCCAGGTCACTGGCACACTGGTCTACATTCTAAATGTTTTAACATCTCATTTTCAGGGATAGGCAGGTCTTTCCATTATTGTAACACGGGAGCAGCTCACTACTATTCATGGAAATAATATGTGTGACACCCTCACATTTACAATATATGAGGTTCTATTTTGATGTATGTAGGAAGTTGGCTCGGAATATACTATCTCAAAGTGAGAGATAGTGTGCACAGAGTCTAAAGGTTCCCCTTAGAGGTTGATAGTGGGAAAATTTGATAATTTGAATGCTCTATTTTTTGGTGGTGTAGTTGAGCAGTAGGCTTGTCAGAGGGTAGTGTTAAACATTTGTTGTACACACACAGGCAATAAATGAGGAACACACACACTCAAAAGACTTAACTCAAGTCCAATAGTTTGCCTGCAGAACATCAGGATCCCTCGGTGCCGGCGAAAAGTGAGGGCTACTTTGAGCGACCTCAAAAACTGAAGGGACCAGTGACAACTCCGGACTCTCCTGCTGAGGCGTGACAGTAGGACTCATCTCCCATGTCTTCTGGCATCGTGAAGATAGAGACCCCGACCTCGATCGGCTCCGCTCCGAACGGCGCAGAGAGTCATGATGACGCTGCTTCTTATGCTTTTTGGGAGAAACATGGAAGGAATCCTTTTTATGGGCCTTCTTTGCTTTGGCTAAGAAGAGCTTCGCCTCGCGCTCCTTCAGAGCTTTTGGATTCATGCTCTGACATGAAGAGCAACCTTCCACATCATGCTCTGAACTAAGGCACCAAATACAGTCCGAGTGGGGGTCGGTCACTGACATCCGACCCCCGCATTCTCTACACGGCTTGAAACCGGACTTCTTCGGAGGCGACATTGTAACCACCAAAAATCGTTACAGTTAACAACGAGCCAGGAAGAAAAACCATTGGCGTCGAAGGCACAGAAAAAAGGAAAACTGATGTCAGTACGCCGACAAGGACCTCTTATTGGCACGTTGATGTCAGACGGAGTCACGTGGAGCCATGCCATTATGACGTCCTCGTCGACGTAGACAGCTAGGAAGAAGACTTTCCGTTGGATGCTGGCACAAGGATCCAATTCATAAGGTGAGGAATCCACAGGTAGTTGTATCCATCAGAAATATATTTTAATTTATTTTAGAACCACAAGATTCAACTCAGGTTACTCACGTTATCGCAGTCGCCTGGGAGTCCCCTCTGCGGTATTTGTTTTCTGGAGCTCGAGGTGGGGGCATTGGATACAGAGTGAGAAGTCTCACGCTTCCGGCGGGAAAGGAGAGTTCTTTCAAAACTTGCAAAAATGTTGCAGTGTCCTCAGAGGTCGCTGTTCCCCGACAGATGCGTCGCTGTGCAGTTTGAGTCTGGGGACAGGCCGGTAGAGCTGGAGCCAAGTCAGTTGGTGTTTCCGTCATATCTGCGGGGCTTTCAGGTCAGCAGAACTTATTTGTGCAGGTTGCAGGAATCTGATTTCCTGGGTTCAGGGTCGCCCCTAAATACTCAATTTAGGGGTGTGTTTAGGTCTTGGGGCAGTAGCCAATGGCTACTGCCCTTGCGGGTGGCTACACCCTCTTAGTGCCTCCACCCTGAGGTGATGGGGGCACATCCATATTGCTTTTGGGGGCATCTTCCAATCTCAAGATTGAGGAATTATAAAAGTTAAGCGTCACCTCAGGGCACCTTAGGGGCTGTCCTGACTGGTGGGTGGCTCCTCCTTGTTTCCCTCATCATCTCCTCCAGCCTTGCTGCCTAAAGTGGTGGGGGAGTCCATCTCCACTAGCTGGGATGCCCTGGGGTGTTGTAACAAAAGGCATGAGCCTTTGAGGCTCCCCGCCAGGTGTTACAGTTCCTGCAGGGGGAGGTGAGAAGCATATCCACCCAGTACAGTCTTTGTTCCTGGCCACAGATTGACAAAGGTACTCTCCCCATGTTGCCAGAAACTCGTCTGGTTGTGTCAGACTGGCAGAAACTGGTCAGCCTAGCACTAGGAGTCGGACTGGTATTCCGGGTCCCTCTCTAAGATGCCCTCTGGGTGTATTTTAAAACAAATACCACAATGGCATCAGTGTGCATTTATTGTGCTGAGAAGTTGGATACCAAACTTCTCATATTTCAGTTTAGCCATTATGGAACTGTGGAGTTTGTGTTTGTTAAACCCCCAGACCTTATACTCTTATGGCTAACCTGCAATTACAATGTCCAAGGTTTTGCTAAGACACCGTAGGGGCATAGTGCTCATGCAGCTATTCCCTCACCTGTGGCATAGTACACCCTGCCTTAGGGCTGGAAGGCCTGCTAGAGGGGTGACTTATCTATGCCATAGGCAGTGTGAGGTTGGCATGGCACTCTGAGGGGAGTGCCATGTCGACTTAGTCATTTTCTCCCAACCAGCACACACAAGCTGGCAAGCAGTGTGTCTGTGCTGAGTGAGGGGTCTCCAGGGTGTCATACGGCATGCTGCAGCCCTTAGAGACCTTCCTTGGCAACAGGCCCTTGGTACCAGGTGTACCATTTACAATGGACATATCTGTGTGCCAGGGCCGTGCCAATTGTGGGTACCAGTTAGGGAAAGAACACCAGGCAGATCTTATCCTCCAAACCCACCCTTGCTGCCATCCACAGAATCAGGAAGAGCACATCTGAAGGCAGATGCTTTTCTTACCTTGTAGCCCAGTCAAACACGCTTCCACTCAAACTCAGACATGCAGACTCACTGAACCAGCTCACAAAGGATCTAAAGACATGGATCGCAGAGTGTGCAGCACGTCCGCAACAGCTATTTGAGCCTCCATGGGTGATAAGCCGCCCTTTAAAAGCGTCTGATTGCTCAAATGACTGATGTGTGCAAAAATACCTTTATTAAGAATGAAAAACTTGCCGAACAATAGCTTTACAAGTATGTCTCAATAAAAACATAAAAGAAAAGAAATGTTTTACCTAGAAGTTATTTTGAAAGATTAGCAACACATAACTCACCCACTGTTCAATATCAGTCATGTTTGGCCACTAGAAATGGCTGCCAATACTCTTTTTAGTTTTGTTAGTTCCAGAGTGACCTCCAATTAGTGAAGAATGTAACTTATTAAAAATGTGTTTTGCCAATTCTTCACCAACGATAACTTGTGCCTTCTTCCCCTTTCCTACAAAGAACACCTTTTCACCTAATTTTCCAAAAAAACATGAGAACGTTTAAAGGACGATTTCTATTTACTGCAGATGTTGCACGAGAGATACATTAAAAGCACGTAATATATATATATATATATACACACACACACACGCTAACAATCATTTAAAAAAATAAAATATAATGAAATGAATCAGACTAAACAATATTTGTTAACACATAAGTAGGTAGATCAATATAATTGAAAGGATCACCAATTCATGAAGCTTCATTCAAACAAGTACAGTAAATTGTATGAATGTATAACAATTTTCTAATTCCAAAGTAATTTGAAAAATAACTTACCATCAATGGTGATTTTTTTGGAAAGTCTCCGTAATCCATGCTTCATTATTTTACTGAAATCATCAGGGTACACATTACTGCGTATATAAAATTCAGAATCTGGTTGTACTTTGTAGCATCCATTGTTCTTTACAATAACAAAATAAATATAAACTGAAGAAAATCTAAACATCGTAATAGTAAAAAAATAAAATCACATGGATGAATATACGTTAACAAAGGTAAATAATGTGTTCCTCTGATTGACAATTTGCACCCACACATTCGTTTTTTGAGAATGGATACCATAATCATATCTCTCCACAGTTGCTGCCTCCGCTCTGGTGGGAGGAGCACATAAGCCATCAGAAGTCTGCTTCTTCGCCAAGGCATTGCACCTTTTAATAGGAAGAAAAAGATAGTTGGAGATGGTCCTCTTCTCTCATCAGCTTGCCTAATTTTCACAGCATTTAAGCAAATAAAAAGCTGATCATCCATTTAGCGTTGTTTAGTACAATGAATGACCGCTGTGGGTCAAATATATGTAAGAATGAGGAGGTAGAGAAAAAGTCGTCAGGACAATATTTAGACCAACGTGAAAGAGTGAACACTTTTGGAAAAAGAGAACCAGCTTGCCTCAATAGATGGTAGTTAAATGTGTGGCTACAGAGAGGGTTAGATGCTCGTTAGCCCTTATGTAAGAAGTAATTATGGGAAAAAAAGAATATTGTATCGTCAACAAACCTATAGGTCCTCATTACAACCCTGGCGGTCGGTGTTAAAGCGGCATAAAACAGCCAACAGGCCGGCGGTAAAAAAAATGTAATCACAACCGTGGCGGAAACCGCCAACATAGACAGCCACTTTAACACTCTGACTGCCACAGTGGTACAAACAAACAGCATGGTGGTCACCACCAACAGACAGGCGGAAGACAATGTATCGCCCACAGTATCATGAGAGGCCAATCCGGCACCTTTTCAGGGGCGGATTCAATGCGAACAAAAACACGGCGGAAAAAGAACTTGGAAGGAAAAATGCTCACCTCTACACACCATACGAGGAACCAGGATGCCATGGAGCCGGAACTCCATATTCTACCAGCCATTGTCTTCCTGCTCCTCTACCAGGAGCACGAACGCCAGCGGCGAAGACCACAGTGAGTACTGCACCTACGACACAGGGGAGGGGGGAGAGAAAAGAGTGACACACACACGCAACACCCCCACCCTCACCCACTACAACACACAAATACATGTTGATACATTACAGTTACACCCCCCAAGGCCCCCGGAAGAATGCAAGGACAATGGAAATGATTGTAACGATTCTGATCAATAAAAATCCAGTACTCATAAATATATATACACACTATTAACAAATATATACACCAAGAATTAAAGTCCATGTGCTGCACATACATTGTCCGTGGACCACTGGGCCCAAAATACATGGGCGAGGCCCACACAAGATATCCAATCAAAACGGAGCGAACACTGCAGGGGCATCAGATCGAAATACAACAGGCACCTCAAGGGGGAAGGGAAGGGGGGGCACCTCAGCCGGATGAGTGCACAACGCCAGATCCATGAGGGGGCTCCATGCCCATTGATGTATCCTGGGGAGTGCAACGCCACAGTCTCACAAGTCTTTTCAGTGGGTGGTTTGCCCACTGCTGCATCCTGGGGAGTGCAAAGCCACAGTCTCACAAGTGAATAACAGTCTCCACTGGTTCTGGAGGGGGGTTTGTGCCCAGAGTGCTTCATCCTGCCAAGGACTGAGGTAGTGGATGCTTTTCTCCACTGGTTCTGGAGGGGGCTTTGTGCCCAGCGTGCTTCATCCTGCCAAGGACTGAGGTAGTGGATGTGAATCTCCACTGGTTCTGGAGGGGGCTTGGTGCCCAGAGTGCTTCATCCTGCCAAGGACAGAGGTAGTGGATGTGAATCTCCACTCACGGTGGGCAATGGAAGCTGTCCAGGCCCTTGAAACTGAACACCAGCTTCGTACGACTGACCACGGAGGATGGCAGCCATATCTGCGGTGGTGCCACTGGCATATGTGGCGTGTCCACTGGCGGTGATTGTGGCAGCCTCAGTAGCGGCGGTGCTTGCGGCGCTCATTGGCCTGCAGTGCTGGTGGGTGGCTCAGTGAGCGTGCTGGTGGCGGCGGTGTCCTGGGACGCGGTGATGGTAGCGGCGGTGTCCTGGGAAGCGGTGCTGGTGGTGGCGGTGTCCTGGGAAGCAGTGCTGGTGGCGGCGGTGTCCTGGGAAGCAGTGCTGGTGGCGGCGGTGTCCCGGGAAGCAGTGCTGGTGGCGGCGGTGTCCTGGGAAGCGGTCTTGTCCGCCGTGCAGGTTGGCGCGACTTCCCTTTCTTTCTGTGCCCCTTCCCCACCTTGGATGGTGGCGCAGCTGTCTTCACACTCCCAACTGTAGTCCTGGGAGAGCCCTTGGTGGCAGGTGTTTTGCCCTTCTCCCTCCGGGCTGTGGCCAACTTCTTATGTTTCTGAGGTGGGGGACTGTCTGTGGTCTGGCTCCTTGGCACACTGGCTGCCCTGCTGCTTGGCGCACTCCAGAAGCCGGTTACTGCTGGCACCACTGTTCCCGTTGATGTGGTGGCTGAGGTGCTGTGTTGTGACCTGGAAAGGCGTGCCATAGGGGACGGAAGGGGTGGGGGAGGTGAAGGGGAAGAGGTCAAGGTTTGACAGGAAAAGTTTTAGACACACTGGGAAGGGTAGATGGAGGGGGTTTGGGAGTGGAGGAAGAGGTAGTGGTTGTAGGAGGTGTACATCTGCTGAATTTGGGTGAAGGTGCATGGGCTGGAGGCTGTTGTGAGGTGGATAGGTGTTGGGTGGGTGGGTGCCTGGGTTTGTGTACTTTGGGAGGAGGGCTCACAGACTCACTGGGAGAGGAAACTGGGGATGTGTGACTGGTAGTGGTGTGGTGAGTGCACATGAGCGGTGTGTGGTGATGGACGTAGTGGCTGAAGATGTAGTGCATGCAGGTGTGAGTGGAGACGTGACAGGGAGGGATGAGGGAGACGAGGAGGAGGGGGACACAGTGGAGGCAGTGGATGTTGGTATGTCTGCATGGGTATGATGCTTGTGTGAGTGCCTGTGGGATGTGTGGTGCTTATGTTCGCCAGAGCTACCCTTGTGTGTTGAGGTGTGTGCATGCTGGTCTGATGGTGTGCTTGGGATAGGCTGAGGTACAGGGGATTAGGTCTGGGTGGAGGAGGTTGGAGGGGGGGAGGCTGGACACAGGGACAATGGCTGCCATCAGTGCTGAGGCCAGCGTATGAAAAGCTTGCTGTTGGGCTGCCTGACCAGAATGAATGCCCTCCAGGTATGCATTTGTCTGTTGCAACTGCCTCTCTACACCCTGGATAGCATTCAGAATGGTAGACTGCCCAACAGTGAGGGATCTGAGGAGGTCAATGACCTCCTCACTGAGGGCAGCAGGGCTGACAGGGGCAGGGGCTGAGGTGCTGCTGTGAGGGCTGTGCTGGTGGGGGGGGGGGGTGGCGGCTGTACCTGTAGATGCAGGGGGCACAGAGGGGCCCGCCACCGCAAGGGAGCTCCCATCAGAGGAGGAGTCCGTGTCGCTGGTCTCAGCTCCTGTCCCCGGCGTGGAACACCCCTCGCCCGCCGTTTCGCCCTCCAGGGCCATGTGGGATGCAGCTCCCTCCTGCTCCGGTGCCACTGCTCCTCTGCCTGATGATGCTAATACACACAAGAACAGGTAGACCACAAAAAGGTGGGGAATACAGAAGAAAGCCATGTTCAGTGCATGCAATACCGCTACAGTTGGCGGACACTACAGACACAGCAGCCCTCTGCACTACGCCATGCACTTAGAGTTCCCTAATTAATCACAGGGACATGGGGTACAAGGCCTATGCCCGACTGCTGCACACATGAGTCACAGGAGCCTGACTAGGTGTAGATGGCTCTTAACACTGGTGGGGTGCCACATAGCCTGCCTTACAGAGGGAACATGCCTACAAAACTCTTCCTGGCCAAAGGGTACCCACAGCCCACCTCCCCCAACCAGACACCTCCAATGTGCGCTGAATCAGCTGAATGAGAGTGTACTCACCCCCTTGTGGCTGCTGTGATGCTCAAGCGCCCATCCAACTCCGGGTACGCCACCGCCAGGATCTGGAACATCAGGAGTGTCATGGTGCGACGGGCACCCCCTCTCCCCCAACGTTGGGAGGCCATCCCCAGATGGGCCTCCGCTGTCTTCTTGCTCAAGCGGCGAATGTCCTCCCATCTTTTCCGGCAGTGGGTGCTACGTCTGTGGTGGACACCCAGGGTCCTGACTTCCTTGGCGATGGCACGCCAAATATCCTTCTTCTGGTGGGCGCTGACCTACAGGAATAGGACAGGGGAAAAGGAGAAGATATAACCGTCTGCACAGTCACAGTCATTGGCCCGCATTCCTACCCTTGCCATGACACACATACACTCACTGTCGTTTCATGCACGTCTAATTCTCCCCTTCCATCTTCCATCCACACAGGCATTGCCCATACAGCATGCTCACAGTGTACTTACCTGTTTGTCTGGAGGAAGGTAGAGCAGCGTGTACGGGGGGAGGACCCCATCCACTAGTTTCTCAAACTCCTCCGTGGTGAAGGCAGGGGCCCTTTCCCCAGACACATGAGCTATTGTCTCTTCCAGACTGAGGTCACAGCAGCACTTGCAGTGTAGGTCATCTCCTGTTGAACATCAGGTATCAAGTGAGTGAACAGATAGAAAATGGCGGTCACGTCCGCTGCGGTGCGTACCGTCACCGCCAGCGTACATCGTCATTGGCTCCTGGGACCCATAGGGCCCAATGTTAACCAATGCAGGATTGCGATGCGGTCTTCGACCGCCTATTGCGACGGTGTACAACACCAGCGCAGTTACCTCATATCCCATTGTCCCACCTTACAGGTCAGGCAGCCGCCATTTCAGGGGGCCACATGGAATTATGTTTAAATGCGTCACACATACCTAGGCCTTACATACACACTACTGTAAGACAGGCACATATCGGATTGAAAAATAGGTGCAATAAAGTTGTGTTTTCATACGTCAGTGTTGGCTGACCCTCTGCTCGCTGTTCTCCTCCACAGAGTACGTCCGCTGGGGCAGGTGAGGAGATGGCGGCATCCTCCGGTGTACAGACTGCTGGTGGACCTGTTGACAATGGAAGAGCGACATGTAATTGTCACCTACAGACTGGACCGGGCCACAATCCATGAACTGTGTGCCCAGTTGGAGCCAGACCTGATGTCAGCTATCCGCCATCCCACAGGTATCCCCCCCCCTATAGTGCAGGTGCTGTCAGTACTCCATTTCCTGGCAAGTGGGTCTTTTCAGACGACAGTGGCCATAGCCTCTGGGATGTCCCAGCCTATGTTCTCCAACGTGTTGTCCAGAGTGTTGTCTGCCCTGCTGAAACACATGCACAGCTACATCGTGCTCCCTCAGATGGAGGATTTGCCTACAGTGAAAGGTGACTTCTATGCCCTGGGACATATCCCCAACATCATAGGTGCCATTGATGGGACACATGTGGCCTTGGCCCCCCCCGCAGGAGTGAACAGGTGTACAGAAACCAGAAGAGCTACCATTCAATGAATGTGCAGATGGTGTGTTTGGCCGACCAGTACATCTCCCATGTGAATGCCAAGTTTCCTGGATCAGTGCATGACGCTTACATTCTGAGGAATAGCAGCATCCCTTATGTGATGGGGCAACTCCAGAGGCACTGTGTGTGGCTATTAGGTGAGGACATGGACCCTATACATTGTGACTAGGTGTCTGGGAATGGGGTTGCCCCTAAGGGTAAGTGTGTGTCTAACAGTTGTAACAACATTTGCAGATGTCTCTGGCTACCCCAACCTGTCATGGCTACTGACCCCAGTGAGGAATCCTAGGACAAGGGCAGAGGAACGCTACAATGAGGCACATGGGCAAATTAGGAGGGTTATAGAGAAAGACCTTCGGCCTCCTGAAGGCCAGGTTTAGGTGCCTACATGACGGGTGTTTCCCTATTCTACGCACCAAAGAAGGTGTGCCAGATCATTGTGGCCTGCTGTATGCTGCACAACTTGGCTTTGCGACGACAGCTGCCTTTTCTGCAGGAGGATGGTCCTGAAGGAGGTCTTGTGGCAGCTGTGGAGCCTGTGGATAGTGAAGACGAGGAAGCAGAACAGGAAATCGACAACAGAAACAAGGTGATTCATCAATACTTCCAGTGAGACACAGGTAAGACGACATCACTGCCTGCTACATCTGATACACTTGTTCTACCTCTCATCTGTCTGTCACTTTCACCCAGTGTATGGACCCTGATTTGTCACTTTCCATTTCGATTTCACAGATGTGGGTCCCACTGTGTGACCTCTGCTATGTTTCCTCATGGACAAGAGCTGTGTGACATAGGTATGCTGACAATACAATGGATATTGCTATTTTCCTCATTTATTGCAAATACACATTTGTGAAAGCACAGACTGACTCCAGATTGTTTTGTGATTTAAGTGTGTTTATTTAAGTGCTAAATAGTGGAGGGGGTTGTAAAATGGTCAGGGGTGATGGTGGAGGAATGTCCATGGCAGAGTCCAGTCTATTTGTTTCACAGGTGCATTGTCCAAAGGGACATAGGAAGTGGAGCTGGGGCAGTTGGTGGATGGACAGGGTGGCAAAGTGGGACAGAAGGATGACAATCAGGGTGGTCTTATTTCTTGACGGGGGTCTTGGCATCGTGCTCTGTCTTTGTCCTAGATCTCAGGGACCGCTTGCGGGGTGGTTCTCCATCTGCAGGGGGTGGGGTGCTGGTGTCGAGGTCCTGTGGCGGTGCCTCCTGTCTACTAGCGCCGGCGGTGGGCAGTTCATCGTCCAGGCTAGTGTCAGGGGCCCCTTGTTGTGCCACAGTGTCCCTCCTGGTGTTCACGAGTTCCTTCAGCACCCCTACAATGGTGCCCAGGGTGGTATTGATGGATCCGAATTCCTCCCTGAACCCCAAATACTGTTCCTCCTGCAGCCGCTGGATCTCCTGAAACTTGGACAGTACTGTTGCCATCGTCTCCTGGGAATAGTGGTAGGTTCCCATGATGTTGGAGGGCCTCATGGAGAGTGGGTTCCCTAGGCCTGTCCTCCCCCTGTCGCCCAGCAGCCCTCCCAGTTCCCCTGTGTTCCTGGGCCTCTGTCCCCTGAACCGTGTGCCCACTGCCAATGCCCCCAAGTCCCTGCTGTTCTTGGGGTGGTGGGTTAGCCTGAGTTCCCTGAAGTGGTGGACACACTGCTGCTTGACGTGTCATGGGGACAGAGGTATGGGCCCGGTGGGTGCTGGTGTTTCCAGAGGGGGGAGGCTCTGTTGTGGCTTCTGCCAGTGTGAGGGGAACCGACTGTCCTGAGGTCCCAGATGGGCCGGGCTGGTCATCTAGATCCAGTTGGACAGAGCTGCTGTCATCAATGTGGGCCTCTTCTGTGGGTGGAGTGGACATGTCTGGAACATCCTGTCCGGTGACGTTGGTTAGGGGTCCTGCAGGGGGTTTAAAGGCATAGTTTATCTGTGTGTTCCATGGTGTGCAATGGGTGGGTGACCCTGTACCCCAGTGGTTGCATTCCTGTGTAGGAGCTTGTGTGCTTGATGTTTAGGGGTCTGTGTGGGTATGTGCAGTGGACATGCATTTATGATGGGTACCCATGCTTTGTTGTTGCATGCAGGGCCTGGTGTTGGGATGTGTGGTTTGTGATAGTGGGACATCTGTGAGGAGTTGGAGTGATGGGGGGTGAGGGTGAGGGTATGTGATTGCATGCAAGTAGGGTGGGGGATGAAATAGTGAAAGCTTTGACTTACCAATTCCTCCAGCTACTCCTGTGAGGCCCTCAGGATGCAGTATAGCCAAGACCTGCTCCTCCCATGTTAGTTGTGGGGGAGGAGGTGGGGGTCCGCCACCAGTCCTCTGAACCGCGATGTGGTGTCTTGAGACCATGGAACACACCTTCCCCGTGGGCCGTTCCACCTCTTACTGATGTTATCCTGTGTTTTTGGGTGCTGTCCCACTGCGCTGACCCTGTCCACGATTCTGCGCCATAGCTCCATCTTCCTAGCTATGGTGGTGTGCTGCACTTGTGATCCGAATAGCTGTGGCTCTACCCGGATGATTTCATCCACCATGACCCTGAGCTCCTCCTCAGAAAACCTGGGGTGTCTTTGCGGTGAACATGGGGTGGTGTGGGTGATGTCTGAGGTGATGTTTAGGGGTGTGTGGTGTTTTGTGCGTGGATGTGTGTGTGATGGTGTTTTGTGCCTCTGTATGGTGTTGTCATCTTTGCTGTGCTGTCTCTCTGGCCTTCGTCAATATTTTACGTAGTAAGGGTTTGTGGGTGATGTGGGAGTGGTGTGTGTATGTGTATAAGGCGCGTGTATTTGGAATTGTCCAATGTGGTTGTGTTTTGTAAGAGAGTGTATTTTGAGCGCGGCGGTGTGTTATCGCAAGTTTATCACTGACCTTTGGTGTTACCGCCAATGTTGTAATGAGGGCCATAGTGATTAGGCTCAAATGGAGTTCACGAGAAAATCTCCCAAAACAAATGTAAGATTTCAGTGTGCTCTAAAAAAACATGTTTAGGCTGCTAGTGAAACAAGCTGCTTGAAATACTATCGACAGCTGGTGACTAACATGGAAGATCGGTCAGGCACCCGCAAACAGGCTGGAAACACTGAAAGATAACCTTTGTTTGTGCTAAAAAATGACGATAGTTCCACGCCAATGAGCTGACACCACCATCATCAGTTTTGTGAATACACGAAAGAGGATCACAGTAAACTTAAAAAGCTACTTGCTCACTTTGAAACACAGTTAACATGTGTGAAAAATTCAGGATGCGGGTGTGTGAATAAGCATTGTGAAGGTCCAGCACTACTATAAAGTATCCTGTTTGAGCACTGACAACACCTCAGCCAGGGTGTGCATTTAGAAATGGTCTTTGTGGAGGTAGCTGTTGACTGACCACAAAAAAAAAAGGACCTTTTAGGTTTTTTTGTGCACAAAGAAATGAAAAAGAAAAAGAACCACAACCTATCTCTGGAGGTAGGACAACCTACTCTGCGCTTGTGCAGAAGAGAGATGGAAACACCCGCTGGAGCAAGGAAGATTAGCTCTCCATCAGACACTGAATGAACATAGCAACAGGTCATGAGCTTCGCAGGTTTCTAAACGTAGATGACCACTGCTGTTGCTTTTGCCATCTCCATTCCTCCCAATGACTCCCTCCCATTTCTGTTAGTCAGCACAAACCTTGGCACTGAAAAAATAAAAAATACCAAGCCAAAGGCACTTTACCGTCAAGTCTGCGAAGATCCACATCCAGAGCCGATCCCAAATAGCCTGCTCTTCCTTGCCAGCACCAAATGTTGCGGCGTTAGTCACACAAGCGCAGAACATTTTGATAGCTGCCTGTGGATCTTCCATGGTGTGTACAAGCTTGAACTTTCTGGTGCAGAGCCTGTGGGTGTCTAAAACTGAAACCTTATAACAGAGGGCACAAAAACGCAGAGACCTCAGCCAGATTATGTTGTGACTTTAAAGACTCATATTGACTAGCAGGCTGTATGTCACCAAACTAGACTGAGGAATAATAGTGGTTAAGAGACAAAGAGCCCACACAAACAGTTGTAGACTACAATTCTAAGAAAGACTATTATTTTGCCACACTATGTTCTATCTTGCGTGTGATGTTTAATTAAAAGACAAGTATTAAATGGAACATTTGTTGTACACACACGGGCAGTAAATATGAACACACACTCAATGACTTAACCCGAGACCAATAGGTTTTTTATATAGAAAAATATTCTTCTCTTAATTTACTTTAGAACCACAAGATTCTGAATTCAAGTAAGTACATAAATTGTAAGGTACTTGGCATAAGCAAATATAGAACTTGGAATGAAAACAGTAAGGTACACAGTTCTGGCAAATATGCAAATAACCTATTTTAAAAGAGGACACTGCAAAATTCAACAGTTCCTGTAGGAGGTAAGTAGAAGTTAATTTAGCAGGTAAGTAAAGCACTTACAAGTTCAGTCTCCAGGGCATAGACAGCCTACTGTTGGGGGTTCAAGTCAACCACAAACACCCAGCACCAGCAACACAGGGCCGGTCAAGTGCAGAGGTCAAAGTAGCATAGGCGCTTATGGAGAAAAGGGGTGCTCCGGTTCCACTCTGCTAGCAGGTAACTACCTGCGTCCTCTGGGAGCAGACCCGGGGAGTTTTGTAGAGCACTGGGTTGGGGGGTGTCCCAAACAGGCGCACAGGGCCAGCCAGATGCAGTGTGCAAAGTAGGTGTCAGGTTTTGAATAGAAATCAATGGAGGGACCCAGTGGTCACTCTGGTGATGCAGGCAGGGCATGGGGTTCTTCTTGGGCCAGCCACCGACTGGGCTAGGATGAGGGACGCCTGCTGGTCACTTCTGGACCGGTAGTTGGTTCCTCTTGGGCCTGGGGGCTGCAGGGGCAGTGCTTCTTCCAGGCGTTGGGGTCTCTGTTACCAGGAAGTTGCGGTGAGGGGGAGCCTCTGGATTCTCTCTGCAGGCTTCACCGTGGGGATGCAGGGAGATTGTCTCAGGGTGGCCACGTCGTTGGAGTCACCTGGGGGTCCACGCTGCAGTGTTGGTTTCTCTGGACACAAGCTGGGGCGTTGGTGCAGAGTGGTGGGGACTCACGCTACAGGAGTGAGGTGGGTGTCCCTTTAAAGATGGTTTCTTCCTTGTTGTTTGACAGAGCCCATATCCACTAGAGTTTTTTGGTCCTTTGGGTTGAAGGGCAGTCCCCCGAGTCGGCAGAGGTCGCTGGTCCCGCAGGATGCGTCGCTGTTGCAGGTTCTTTGAGTCTGGAGACAGGCAGGTAGGGCTGGGGCCAAGTCAGTTGTTGTCTCCATCTTCTCCACGGGTGTTTTGAGGTCAGCAGTCCTTTAGGTTTTCAGCAAATCTGAAATCCTGGGTTCAAGGTCACCCATAAATACTGAGTGTAGGAGGGTGTTAGGGCTGGAGGGCAGTAGCCAATGGCTACTGACCTTGAGGATGGCTACACCCTCCTTGTGCCTCTCTTTGGGGAGGGGGGCACATCCCTATCCTTATTGGGTAAATCCTCCAAAACAAGATGGAGGATTTTCCAAGGAGGGGGAGGGGGTCACTACAGCTCTGGTCAACTTAGGGGTGGAACTGGCTGAGGGGGTGACACATCCTTGTTTTTCTCATTATCTCCGCCGGACTTTCCGCCCAAAGTTGGGGCTGTGTCCAGGGGGCGGGCATCTCCACTAGCCAGAGTGCCCTGTGGCAGTGTAACACGAAGCCTGAGCCTTTGTGGCTCACTGCTAGGTGTTACAGTTCCTGCAGGGGGAGGTGTGAAGCACCTCCACCCAGTGCAGGCTTGGTTTCTGGCCTCAGAGAGCACAAAGGCTCTCACACCAGGAGGTCAGAAACTAGTCCCTCTGTGGAAGGCTGGCACAGACCAGTCAGTCTTGCATTGAAGGATTGGGTAAAATACAGGGGGCATTTCTAAGATTCCCTCTGAGTGCATTTTGTAATAAATCCAGCACTGGCCTCAGTGTGGGTTTCTTATTTGGAGAAGTTTGATATCAAACTTCACAGTGCTCAGTGTAGCTATTATGGAGCTGTGGAGTTCGTTTTGACAAACCCACAGACCATGTTCTTAATATGGACACACTATATTTACAATGTCTAAGAATGGACTTTGACACTGTAGGGGCATATTGCTCATGCAGCTATGCCCTCATCTGTGGAATAAAGCCCTAAGGCAGGGTGCATTAAGGCCTGCTAGAGGGGTGACTTACGTATGCCAAGGCAGTATTTGGTGTGCATGCCATCCTGAAGGGGATGCCATGTCGACTTTGCCTTTTTATCCCCACCAACACACACCAACTGCAATGGCAGTGTGCCTGTGTTAGGTGAGGGGTCCCTTAGGTTGGCACAACACATGCTGCAGCCCTTAGGGACCTTCCCTGGTCACAGGGCCCTTGGTACCACTGGTACCTTTTGCCAATCAATCAATCAATCATTAATCAATCATTAAATTTATAAAGCGCGCTATGTACCCGTTAGGGTTTCAAGGCGCTGAGGGGGGGGCAGCTGCTATTGGTCGAAGAGCCATGTCTTGAGGAGTCTCCTGAAGGTGAGGAGGTCCTGGGTCTGGAGCAGGGAGGTCAGGAGTGAGTTCCAGGTCTTGGCGGCGAGGTAGGAGAAGGATCTGCCGCCGGAGGTCTTGCGTTGAATTCGGGGAGCGATGGCGAGGGAGAGGTTGGCAGAGCGGAGTTGGCGGGAGGGGACGTAGAAGTTGAGTCTGTTGTTCAGGTAGGCGGGTCCGGCGTCATGTAGTGCTTTGTGCACGTGGGTGAGGAGTTTAAAGGTGATCCTCTTGTCCACGGGGAGCCAGTGGAGGTCCTTCAGGTGGTGGGAGATGTGGCATCGGCGGGGTATGTCGAGGATCAAGCAGGCGGATGCGTTCTGGATGCGTTGGAGTCGTTTGATGTCTTTTGCTGGGATGCCTGTGTAGAGTGTTGCCGTAGTCAAGTCTGCTACTGACAAGGGCCTGGGTCACCGTTTTTCTGGTTTCCGTTGGGATCCACTTGTAGATTCTGCGGAGCATGCGGAGGGTATTGAAGCAGGAGGAGGAGACTGCGTTGACCTGTTTGGACATGGTGAGAGCGGAGTAGAGGATGAAGCCGAGGTTGCGTGTGTGGTTGGCAGGAGTAGGTGGGGGACCCAGTGCGGTGGGCCACCAGGAGTCGTCCCAGGCCGAGGGGGAGCGTCCAAGGATGAGGACTTCCGTCTTATCGGAGTTTAATTTCAGGCGGCTGTTTCTCATCCATTCGGCGATGGATTTCAGTCCCTAGTGGAGGTTGGCTTTGGCGGTGTGTGGATCTTTAGTAAGGGAGAGGATGAGCTGGGTGTCGTCGGCGTAGGAGAGGATGCTGAGGTTATGCTGACGGGCCAGCTGTGCGAGGGGTGCCATGTATACGTTGAACAGCGTTGGGCTTAGCGAGGAGCCTTGGGGGACGCCGCAGATGAGGTTGGTGGCTTCGGAGCGGAAGGGTGAGAGTCGGACTCTCTGGGTTCTGCCGGAGAGAAAAGAGGAGATCCAGTTGAGGGCTTTGTCTTGAATTCCGGCTTCGTGGAGACGAGTTAGTAGGGTGCGGTGACAGACCGTATCGAAGGCGGCGGATAGGTCTAGGAGGATGAGGGCTGAAGTTTCGCCGTTGTCCATTTGCTGTCTGATGTCGTCTGTGGCGGCAAGGAGTGCAGTCTCGGTGCTGTGATTGCGTCTGAATCCGGATTGGGAGGGGTCTAGGGTGGAGTTGTCTTCGAGGTAGTGGGTGAGCTGTGCGTTGACGATCTTCTCGATGACCTTCGCTGGGAAGGGGAGAAGGGAGATCGGGCGGAAGTTTTTGAGGTCGTTGAGGTCGGCCTTGGGTTTCTTGAGGAGGGCTTGGATATCGGCGTGCTTCCAGCTGTCCGGAAAGGTTGCGGTGTCGAAGGATAGGTTGATGATCTTACGAAGTTGGCGGGCGATGGTGGAGTCGGCTTTGTTGTAGACGTGGTGTGGGCAGGGGTCTGAGGGGGATCCTGAGTGGATGGAGTTCATGGTCTTTTGGGTTTCGGCGTCATCTACGTGGGTCCAGGTGGTGAGGCGGTCGGCGTGGGAGGAGTTGTCGGGGGTGGGGTCTGGCGGAGGTGTGGTGTTGAGGCTGTCGTGGATGGCGGCGATTTTCTGGTAGAAAAAGGTGGAGAGTGCGTCGCAGAGTTTCTGGGATGGTGGGACGTCGTTGACGTTGGCGTTGGAGAGCTCCTTCACGATGCAGAAGAGTTCCTTGCTGTCGTGTGCGTTGTTGTTTAGGCTTTCTGTGAAGTGGGAGCATTTGGCGAGTCGGATAAGTTGGTGGTGCTTGCGGGTGGCTTCCTTGTGGGTTGCGAGGCTGTCGGGTGTGCGCTCGAGAAGCCATTTTTTCTTGAGTTTCTGGCAGGTGCGTTTGGAGGTGATCAGTTCGTCTGTGAACCAGGCTGCTTTTTTCTTTTCTTGGTTGACGGTGGGCCTCTTGAGTGGTGCGAGGGTGTTGGCGCAGTTGAGGAATCACTGTTGGAGGTTGATGGCGGCGGAGTCCGGGTCGGACGGTGGGTTCTTGGCGAGGGTGCTGGTTAGTTGGTCTTCGGAGACTTTTCCCCAGCGGCGGTGTGCCGGTAGTGGGGTGCGGTGGTGTTCGGTGTTTTTCTTGAATGTGAAGTGGACGCAGTGGTGGTCTGTCCAGTGGAGTTCGGAGGTGTGGCTGAATGAGATGTGGTTGCTTGCAGTGAAGAGTGGGTCTAGGGTGTGACCGGCGATGTGGGTGGGTGTGTTGACCAGTTGTCTGAGTCCGAGGTTGGAGAGGTTGGTGGTCAGTGATGCAGTGTTGGCGTCGTTGTTGTTCTCCAGGTGGAAGTTGAGATCTCCCAGGAGGATGTAGTCCGTTGAGGCGAGGGCGTAGGTGCTTGCGAGGTCGGAAATGGTGTCACTGAAGGGGGCTCTTGGTCCTGGAGGTCGGTACCAGGGACTTATCTGTGTGCGAGGGGTGTCCCAATTGTGGAAATAATGGTACATTTTAACTGAAAGAACACTGGTGGTGGGGCCTGGTTAGCAGGATCTCAACACACGTCAGTACTCAGTAGAGTCAGCATCAATAGCAGGAAAAAAGTGTTTGGGGTAGGTGGGGGTTGTGGACTGCAAAAAGGAGGCATTTTCCTACAGAGGGTGTGTAAGCTTGTTGAGGAGACAGCGTTAATTTGTTGTGTTATTGATAGGGAAGCCAAGGGTAAAGGCCAGGTTATGCAATTGGTTAATGTGGGTGGGGGCATTAACATGAGTGGGGGGGGCCACCAGGAGTCGTTCCAGGCAGAATGGGGTGTAGGCAATCACAAGCATTTCTTGTCTGAGTTGAGCTTGAGGCAGCTGACGTCCATCCAAGGGCAGACTGCTCTCCTCCCATTGGGAAAATGCATCTTGGCTTGAGCAGAGTCGTCCGACATGGAGAGGATCAGTTGGGTGTCATTGTCGTAGGAGACTATCTTTACCTCGTGTTTGATGATCTTAGCGAGCGAGCCATGTAGAGGTTAAAAAGCTTCTGGCAGTGTGTGGATCCTTGGGCTACTCTGCAGCAAGTGTCTAAGTTCTGATGTGAATGGCGGTAGTCTGACCCTCTGTGTTCTTCTGGTGAGGAAGAACCAGATCCAGCTCAGGGCTTTGTCTCCGATGCCAGCGTCGAGCAGCCTGTCACAGAGGCTGAAGTGGGAGACTGTCTAAAATGCAGTAGAGAGGTCTAGAAGGTTGAGTGCGGCAGTGCCTACGCTGTGCAGTATGATGCGTATGTTGTTGGTGGTGGCCAAAAGTGCAGTTTCGGTGCTGTGATTGCTTCCAGATCGGAAATGGGAAAGTTCTAGGATACGGTGTCTCTCGAGGAACTCTACGAGTTCCTAGTTGATGGTTTTTTCCGTTACCTTGGCTGGGAAAGTGAGCAGAGACATGGGTCAGTAATTCTTCAGCTCCCTAGGGTCGGCTTTGGGTTTCTTGAGTAGCGGGCGGATTTCTGCGTGTTTATAGTCTGAGGGGAATTTGGCAGTCTTAAACGATAGGTTGATGGTTCAGAAAAGCTCTGGTGAAATGATGGGAATGACAAGCTTGAGGATGTGATGAGGGCATGGATCGGAGGGTGCTCCCAAGTGGATGGAGTTCATTATTCTTTGGGTGTCCTCTACAGTAATGGTGGTTCGGCAGTTCGTATCTGGGGGGGGAGCAAGGTCCATGGTGCTGAGCGGTGAAGACGGGCTCTGTATGCTGAAGCCTTTGTAGA
The DNA here is from genome assembly GCF_031143425.1 of Pleurodeles waltl. NCBI lineage: Eukaryota > Metazoa > Chordata > Amphibia > Caudata > Salamandridae > Pleurodeles > Pleurodeles waltl. The sequence goes on along the minus strand of NC_090444.1, from coordinate 75,660,468 downwards.
TGTCCCAGATCTTACAGTGAAAGAAGGTGGGGAAGATCGTTGTGGAGGTCTTGGGAGGGAGGGATGGATGAGGTTTCTGCCCTGCGGTTCGTGAACTTTTTGACAAGGATGAAGAGCTCTTTGATATTGCGAGTGCTGGTGTTGAGGCATGCTTGAAATGCATCTTTTTGGGTGGCTCGTATGTTCTGGTGGTACGTTGCGTCAGTATTTTTGCAGGCGGTGCGGTTTGGTGGATTTGCGGAGGCTCCATTTGCATTACAATCGTCTGCAGGCGCGCTTGGATTGATGTAGGTCTTGCGTAAACCACTTGGGAGTTTTGCTATGTAGATTCCATGCCAATTTCCTTAGGGGGGCTACATTGGCTGCACATTCAGAGTCAGCGCTTTAGTTTGCCTGCGGATTCATTGCAGTGGTTGACAGCGTTTGGTGATCTGTGCTTCCGTGACTATACCCCAATGTTTGCCAGGGGGTTAGGGAATGTGGTGGCGTGCAGTGTTTGAGTAGGTTAAGTAGATGCACTTGGTCAAGCCAACAGTGTTTGGAGGTGTGGATGAAGGTGAGGTTGTCCCCTGCTGAGAGAATGGCGTAGAGGATGTGAAGGGGTTTGTGGGTAGGGACGATGACTAGTTGTTTGATGCCGAGAATTGTGGGGTCGTACAGGATGTTTGATGTATTGGGGGTCATTTAGGGTATCAAGCTGTAAATCGAGATCACAGAGTGGGATGTAACAGGAGGAAGTGAGTGCTTGGAGGGGCAATGAGGTTGACAATGTCTTGTAAAGACTGGGGTTGAGGTGCAGGTGGCCTGTAGATGAGGGTGCCACGTAGGAAGGTGTTTCGGTTGGTCAGGATGTGGAAATGTAGATGCTCATGCGTTGACAGAATGCGACTAGATGATGAAAGGCGGAGGTTGTTCTAGTAGATTATGGCAATGACACCTCCAGGAAGGTTGGCTCTGTCCTTGTGTATGATTTTGTAGTTGTGCGTAATGGCCGTGGCAATGTCCGTGGTAGCTGCAGGGGTGATCCAACTCATAGCGAGATGGTGACGTCCAGAGCTGTTGAGTCGAGGTCTCAGACTTGTAGTGCATGCTTGACGAGGGAGCATGTGTTAAGGAGCAGTGAGGAATCATGGGGTGGTACTTGGGAGTATGCTGGAGCAGGCGCAGCAAGAAAATGATCCATGTTTGTACATGTGGTCTGCTTGGTGGCATGCTGATGATCTTATGGGGTTGAGGGCACGTAGAGTGCTTGCGTTAAACCAGCAGAAGGGGTGAGAACCAGGGTCCCTGGTGCTCGGTGGCGTCCATGCACAAACAGGCTTCCCTGTGGCGCACTAGCGTGGTGGCCGTCGTTAAGGAAGAGAGGTATGGAGGCAGTGGTCCAGCGATAAGGAGGTGGGAGAAGCGCTTTGCATGGGGCAGGTGGGGATGCTGGGACACCAGCAGTGCGGGGTAAACACAAGAGGGAGAAAAAGAGAAAAGGACAGAAAAGCAGCAAGTGAAAGGGAAAAAAAGGTCCAATTATTATGCCCAGCGGTGCCTCTGAAATGGGGGAGACTTAAAAAAGAGGCCTTTGAAGAAAGTGCAAATAGGACAGGAAGTACAGTGACTAGTTGCAGACTCGCTAAGGGAGATTATGCATCCATGTGTGGGAAGAATAGCCAGCCGATTTAGATGTGCCAGCTGCACCATTTCATCCTGCCAAGGGTGGGCCATCAGGATATTTATGATCCAGTCACACCTGAGCTTCCTTGGCGTGTGCCTGTCTGGAGGGAATGCACAAGAGATGATGCGTCACCCACCCAAACATGTAGACATGCCAGTAGGCAGTAAATAATTAAGAAAATAATTCAGCCACACAAATTAATGTTAGACTTGACCATAAGTTGTGATTTTGAATTGCGAGTCCATAGACACCAAAGTCCAAATTTTGTTTTATTCAATACGAAATTAGACAGGCTGCTTCAAGGTAACCCTGATGTTAGCTTAAGTGAAAGTTAGGCCTTGCAGTGGTGAAAGACAAGTGTAATAGGTTTTGTATTACCACAACAGGTTAAAATTAAAAATACACGTCCAACTTGCCCCTGTCCTTTGATCTGTCCCAGGCCCACTAAAGGGGTTACATATGTTTTAAAAATAAAGGTTTGAACCTGGAAAGATTTAACTTGACAGATCAAAATGGAAGTTTAGAAGTGCACACACAGACTCTGGAATGACAAGCAAGTATGTTGACGTACTACTTAATTGGGATGCGCAATCATTACTGTGGGCGCACTAGTAGCCTTTAATTTAAAAATCCAGGGCATAGGTAAGTACAATTTATTAGGGACTCATAAGTAAATGAAATATGCCAACTGTGTTAAGCATACATCACCATATTTTAAGGCAAGAGCGCATGCACTTCAGCACTGGTTAGTAGTGGTAAAGTGCTCAGAGGCCCGACAACAAGAAAAAGTCTGAGAAACAGAAGGAAGGCCAACATTTGGGGGTGAACCTTAAGAGAAGGACATTTGACAATAAGCAAAACGCAAAATACATACAGATATTGTATTTGATTCTCATTTTTGAACCACTGTAACAATGTGTCCTGCAGAAAAAAATATAAACTAAGCAGATAGGATAGATGCTCGTACAATATACCAGTAGACTGGACTAACCAATTAACTGAAAGAAGAAATTGACTGCCCATACACAATTAAGTTCAGCTGCTAACTGTACATCAACTATATTAACAGGGGAGCTATACTATATGTGAGTTATACTAAGTATGATGATGTACCTCAACTAACCAGTACCTCACCTACTTATCTCAAATGTCCGTAATACAAATGAAGGTCACTCTTCTTTCCATGAAAGAAACAGTAATGGGGCAGATGTCAGACAATACAAGATCGTATAAATCCTCTGAAAAATTGCCATTTAATTTTGGAATCCTTGAGAAACACTGCACTGGTCGCCACCATACTCTACACCACTCTACTCTGTACTAATACATTCTGCACCAATACACTCTATTCCACTGTATTCTATGACACTGCTCTGCCCCATGCCACTGTACTCTACGCCAGTGCACTCTAAACAACTGCACTGTATGCCGCTGCCCTTTACTCTGCACCACTGTACTCTATGCCACTCCACATCACTCCACTGACACTACAAAACTGCACTCTACACCACACTATTCTTTACTACTGCACTCTATGCCACTACACTGCATCACTGCACCCTATGCCACTGCACTCTAGGCACTATACTCTGCACTGCACCACTCTACGCCACTGCACTCTGCAACATGAGTCTACTCTGCACTCTATGACACTGCACCACTCTGCATTACTGCACTCTCTGCCACTCTATTGTATGCCACTCTACTCCACTCTATGCTACTCTACCACATGCCACTGCACTCTAAACTACACTGTACACCACTACCTTCTACTCTGCAACATTGCACTCTCCGCCACTGTACAGCAATTTACTCTGTACTACTGCATTCTACGCTACTGCACTCTATGCCACTCTACATCAATCCACTCTACGCAACTGCACTCTACAGCACTATAATCAACTCTGCACTGCACCACTCAACACTACGCCACTGCACTCTCTGCCATGCAAGTCTACTCTGCACTCTATGCGACTGCACCACTCTACACTACTGCACTCTGCCACTCTATTGTATGCCACTCTACTTTGTCCCATGCCACTGCACTCTACGCAAATGCACTCTAAACAACTGCACAGTACCCCACTGCACTGTACTCTAAATGAACTTCACGCCACTATGCCACTAACTTATAGCCATGCTAAACAGCAGCCACTCTGGTCAAAACACATTGCCAAAGCCAATAACTCTTGCGTAGACAAGACCTATTGGCTTTGCCAATGCCTGTTAGTACTATGAGGTAGGAGGTCCCTGAAAGAACTGTGAATGTGTAAGTCCTTGTTTTAAACATGCAACTGATGCCTCGTCGGGGTAGTAAACGTTATATAAATACAATTACATCATAATATAGGCTGCTACAAAATGTGCAAATACATTCCAGTTAAATTTAAAAAAAAGTGTTTTTCAAATACAGATTTGATTAATATATAGTTTATACCTAGTACTAACATTATTTATAACAGTCTAATAAAACCACACACTCCACAGCTTACCTTGGAACACCATTACAGTATCTCTCTGAAAGAAAATATCTTTGCTATTAGAAAACTTCAAGTGACTCCTTTGGTTAAAGTCAATGCAGGTTTTCAAGCCCCTTTATGTTCGCAGATTTACCAGTTGCCCACGTTTGCATTTCTTCAGGGAAGGAGACCCCCTGGCAAGAAGGCAGTTTTTTATCTATCTGCCCCTCCCTGCCTCTGAGCACAGGAGACCCCCTGCCTTTCAGTCCAGTTGGGGAAACTAATCTGCCTGTAATTTGGCCCTGCCTCCGTTGTCCTTTTGGTGAAAGGCTAAAATTACGGACAAATACCATCCCTTAACTCTTTCATTGCGGACAATGGGCGGCAAGGCCAAATTACAGGCAGTCCGTGGAAATTACCGACAGGTGGTCACCCTAATAACAGTAACATTCATGCCTGCGCGCCTGGCCCCACCTAAACAGAGGCTCGCATTTCATAATGGTAATCGCGCTAACTGCCATTTATTTAGTGCTCACAAAATGCGTGCGGCGTCCCGAGCTGCTTCTAACGGCCCAATGCGGTGCCGCGACGCAGCTCGGGAACAGGTAACTAGTAGAAGGGCAGTGACACAAAAGAAAGTCAGTGAAAGAAGAAAGCCGAGATTATATATATAGAATATATAATCGGCACGAGTACTGACCTTAGAGAAGGGGTAGCGCCGCTCCGACGAGTCTATAACGCGGTACTGCTGCTCCGACCGCAATCTATTGTGCCCCTGCCAATGCCGACCGTTAGAATGAAAAACGCGCATGCGCATGTGCGTCATCTTCAATAAAATTCAAAGCGCGCATGCGCTACAGAAGTGCCCGTTGAGGGGAGCAGTTCCAGACGGCGAAATTGACAAAATCGCCGGTGCGCATGCGCACAGTTGTGCGCATGCGCACATAACAGAGCCGACCCGATTCGGACGGGGAGCGGCTAAAGACAGAACACCGGCCATGCTTGTGCGTGGAACTGCTACCGCCGAAAGCGAGAAACTAAAGAAGGACAAGCAACCGGATGTTTTTGCGGTTAAGGTGCTGTGACGATTCCTGTCACTCACTATAAAACTAAGGAGGAACGCCCCTCATTTGCGTTACCTGAGGGCTGTCACGCTTCTCCGCTTTAGCTGAACGGTTTAACGTGTTATGATCAGAGTTGCCACCAAACGTCCTTTTTAAGACCGCGGTATGACCGGTATCCTGAAATCCCAACTAGTACAAAAAAACAGGTAAATTGCAGAAAGGTGATATTTTCCCCTTATCAGTACATACGTGTACTAACAGCAACCATCAAAAGAAAGCACTTTAACCCCTTCGCTGCCAGTCCTTTTCCCCCTCAGGTGCCAGGCCTTTTTTTGGCTATTTGGAATAGTTCTCACTTAGGCCCTCATAACTTTTTGTCCACGTAAGCTATCCATGCCAAATTTGCGTCCTTTTTTTCCAACGTCCTAGGGCTTCTAAAGGTACCCAGAGTTTGAGTTCCCCTTAAGGAGACCAAGAAATTAGCCAAAATAGAGCGAGAATTTTGTTTTTTTCAAAAAAATGGGAAAAGGGCCGCAGAAGAAGGATTGTGTTTTTTTCCCTGAAAATGGCATCAACAAAGTGTTTGCGGTGCTAAAATCACCAGCTTCCCAGCTTTCAGGAACAAACAGACTTGAATCAGAAAACCCCATTTTTCAACACTAGTTTGTCATTTAACTGGGACATACCCCATGTTTATGATTTTTTGTGCTTTCAGCCTCCTTCCCCTTAGTGGCAGAAATGGATGTTAAACCAATGCTGGATCCCAGACAGCTAAACATTTCTGAAAAGTAGACAAAACTCTGAATTCAGCAAGGGGTCATTTGTGTAGATCCTACAAGGGTTTCCTACAGAAAACAACAGCTGAAATAAAAAAATATTGAAATTGAGGTGAAAAAAACAAAACATTTTCTCAATATTCTACTCTGTAACTTGTTCCTGCAATGTCAGATTTTTTAAAGCAATATACCGTTACATCTGCTGGACTCTTCTGGTTATGGGGATATATAGGGCTTGTAGGTTCATCAAGAACTCTAGGTACCCAGAGCCAATAAAGGAGCTGCACCTTGCAATAGGTTTTCATTCTATACCAGGTATACAGCAATTCATTTGCTGAAAAATAAAGAGTGAAAAATGGGTATCAAGAAAACCTTTGGATTTCCAAAATGGGCACAAGATAAGGTGTTGAGAAGCAGTGGTTATTTGCTCATCTCTGAATTCCGGGGTGCCCATACTAGCATGTGAATTACAGGGCATTTCTCAATTACACGTCTTTTTCACACACTGTCTTACATTTGGAAGGAAAAAATGAAGAGAAAGACAAGGGCCAATAACACTTGTTTTGCTATACTGTGTTCCCCCAAGTCTCCCAATAAAAATGGTACCTCACTTGCCTGATGCTTGAAACAGGAAACGCAACATGGACACATCACATTTTCACATTGAAATCTGATGTGTTTTTTGCAAGGTGCCTAGCTGTAGATTTTGGCCTGTGGCTCAGCAGGCACCAAGGGAAACCTAGCAAACCTGTGCATTTTTGAAAACTAGACACCTAGGGGAGTCCAAGATGGGGTGACTTGTGGGGCTCTGACCAGGTTCTGTTACCCAGAATCCTTTGCAAACCTCAAAAGTTGGCCCAAAAAATACTTTTTCCTCTCATTTCAGTGACAGAAAGTTCTGGAATCTGAGAGGAGACACACATTTCCTTCCACCCAGCATTCCCCCAAGTCTCCCGATAAAAATGCTACCTCACTTGTGTGGGTAGGCCTAGCGCCGCGACAGGAAATGCCCCAAAACACAATGTGGACACATCACATTTTCCCAAAGAAAACAGAGCTGTTTTTTTGCAACGTGCCTAGCTGTGGATTTTGGCCTTTAGCTCAGCTGGCACCTAGGTAAACCTACCAAACCTGTGCATTTCTGAAAACTAGACATCTAGGGGAATCCAAGATGGGGTGACTTGTGGGGCTGTCACCAGGTTTTGTTACCCAGAATCCTTTGCAAACTTCAAACTTTGGCTAAAAAAACACTTTCTCCTCACATTTCGGTGGCAGAAAGTTCTGGAATCTGAGAGGAGCCACGAATTTCCTTCCACCCAACGTTCCCCAAAGTCTCCCGATAAAAATTATACCTCACTTGTGTGGGTAGGCCTAGTGCCCGCGACAGGAAATACCCCAAAACACAACATGGACACATCACATTTTCCCAAAGAAAACAGAGGTGTTTTTTGCAAAGTGCCTACCTGTGGATTTTGGCCTCTAGCTCAGCCGGCACTGATGGAAACCTACCAAACCTGCGCATTTTTGAAAACTAGACATCTAGGGGAATCCACAATGGGGTGACTTGTGGGGCTCTGACCAGGTTCTGTTACCCAGAATCCTTTGCAAAGCTCAAAGTTTGGCCAAAAAAATACTTTTTCCTATCATTTCAGTGACAGAAAGTTCTGGAATCTGAGAGGAGCCACACATTTCCTTCCACCCAGCATTCCCCCAAGTCTCCCGATAAAAATGGTACCTCACTTGTGTGGGTAGGCCTAGTGCCGCAACAGGAAATGCCCCAAAACACAACGTGGACACATCACATTTTCCCAAAGAAAACAGAGCTGTTTTTTTGCAACGTGCCTACCTGTGAATTTTGGCCTTTAGCTCAGCCGGCACCTAGGGAAACCTACCAAACCTGTGCATTTCTGAAAACTAGACATCTAGGGGAATCCAAGATGGGGTGACTTGTGGGGCTGTCACCAGGTTTTGATACCCAGAATCCTTTGCAAACTTCAAAATTTGCCTAAAAAACACTTTCTCCTCACATTTCGGTGACAGAAAGTTCTGGAATCTGAGAGGAGCCACGAATTTCCTTCCACCCAGCGTTCCCCAAAGTCTCCCGATAAAAATGATACCTCACTTGTGTGGGTAGGCCTAGTGCCCGCGACAGGAAATGCCCCAAAACACAACATGGACACATCACATTTTCCCAAAGAAAACAGAGGTGTTTTTTGCAAAGTGCCTACCTGTGGATTTTGGCCTCTAGCTCAGCCGGCACCGATAGAAACCTCCCAAACCTGCGCATTTTTGAAAACTAGACATCTAGGGGAATCCACGATTGGGTGACTTGTGGGGCTCTGACCAGGTTCTGTTACCCAGAATCCTTTGCAAACCTCAAAATATGGCCAAAAAAGACTTTTTCCTCTCATTTCAGTGACAGAAAGTTCTGGAATCTGAGAGGAGCCACAAATTTCCTTCCACCCAGCGTTCCCCCAAGTCTCCCGATAAAATTGGTACCTCACTTGTGTGGGTAGGCCTAGTGCCGCCACAGGAAATGCCCCAAAACACAACACAGACACATCACATTTTCCCAAAGAAAAAAGAGCTATTTTTTGCAAAGTGCCTAGCTGTGGATTTTGGCCTCTAGCTCAGCCGGCACCTAGGGAAACCTACCAAACCTGCACATTTTCGAAAACTAGACATCTAGGGGAATCCAAGATGGGGTGACTTGTGGGGCTCTCACCAGGTTGTGTTACCCAGAATCCTTTGCAAACTTCACAATTTGGCTAAACAAACACTTTCTCCTCACATTTCGCTGACAGAAAGTTCTGGAATCTGAGAGGAGCCACAAATTTCCTTCCACCCAGCGTTCCGCGTTCCTCCAAGTCTCTCGATAAAAATGATACCTCACTTGTGTGGGTAGGCCTAGTGCCCGCGACAGGAAATGCCCCAAAACACAACATGGATACATCACATTTTCCTAAAGAAAACAGAGGTGTTTTTTGCAAAGTGCCTACCTGTGGATTTTGGCCTCTAGCTCAGCCGGCACCTAGTGAAACCTACCAAACCTGCGCATTTTTGAAAACTAGACATCTAGGGGAATCCATGATGGGGTGACTTGTGGGGCTCTAACCAGGGTCTGTTACCCAGAACCCTTTGCAAACCTCACAATTTGGCCAAAAAAAACACCTTTTTCTCTCATTTCGGTGACAGAACGTTCTGGAATCTGAGAGGAGCCACAAATTTATTTCCACCCAGTGTTCCCCCAAGTCTCCCGATAAACAATTATACCTCACTTGTGTGGGTAGGCCTAGCGCCCGCGACAGGAAATGCTCCAAAACACAACGTGGACAGATCACATTTTCCCAAAGAAAACAGGTGTTTTTTGCAAAGTGCCTACCTGTGGATTTTGGCCTCTAGCTCAGCTGGCACCTAGGGAAACCTACCAAACCTGTGCATTTTTTTAAAACTAGACACCTAGGGGAATCCAAGATGGGGTGACTTGTGGGGCTCACCAGGTTTTGTTACCCAGAATCCTTTGCAAACCTCAAAATTCGGCAAATGAAACACTTTCTCCCCATATTTCGGTGACAGAAAGTTCTGGAATCTGAGAGGACCCACAAATTTCCTTCCACCCAGCGTTCCCCCAAGTCTCCCGATAAAAATTATACCTCACTTGTGTGGGTAGGCCTAGTGCCCGCGACTGTAAATATCCCAAAACACTACGTGGACACATCAAAATGATCAAATACAAAACTACCTGGTTTTGGGGTGGTGGGGGACACCTGCGTTTTTGGTCCTGGGCTCAGCATCCATCTAGGGAAACCTTTCAAACCCAGACATTTCTGAAAACTAGACACCCGAGGGAGTCCAGGGAGGTGTGGCTTGCGTGGATCCCCCAATGATTTCTTACCCAGAATCCTCAGCAAACCTCAAATTTAGCTAAAAAAGCCCTTTGTTCCCACATTTCTGTGTGGGATCACTGCACCAGGACAAATTTCCTACCACCCAACGTTCCCCTCAGTCGCCCAGTAAAAATTATACCTCACTTGTGTAGGTGGGCCAAGTGCCTGTGACAGGGAAGAGCCAAAAACATGTTGCAATTGAGGGGGAACCAAAGCGGGTCCAAAAGGGCAGTTTGAAAAAAAACATTTCTAGGCTGACAGGTGCAGCAGAATTTTTATTGGTATAGATGGGACAATGTTGGGTGGTAGGAATTTTGTGGATTCCTGCAGATTCCGAAAGGTTCAATCACAAAAATGTGTGAAAAATGTGTGATTTCCAGCAAAGTTGGAGGTTTGCAGGGCATTGTGGGTAAGCAAATGGTGCAGGGTGCACGTGAAGCACACCACCCTGGAAGCAACCAGATGTTTAGTTTTCAGATGTGTCTGGGTCTTATGGATTTTTCTACATGGTAGCGTCCCAAAGTCAAAAAAGTGCAGCCCTCACCATTCCAAGTGGGACGATTTTGAGAGTTACCAAGCTCTCATGGCCCAAAAGTAAAACCAAAACCCAAAATAATCGAATGTCTTCTTGCTTGCTGTGGGATAAAATGTTTTAGTGTGCAGGGGGAGAGCTGAAAGACTGTTATCCCCTTCAATTGGGGTGGGGGCATAACCAGGCCCATACTGGTTGGTAGCCACCACCCCACTATTTTTTTTTATTTTTTATTCCATGCCATCTAGTAGACTTTCTGCCCCACCGGGGTGTGGATCGGGGGTAATTGCCCTATCTGCTCACTGGTGGGCAGAACAACTTTGGGCTCATTTATTTAGGGTGGGGTATGGCCATACCCCCACCCTCTTATTTTGAAAAAAAAAATCCCTGGTCTATGGTGGGCTTTCTGCCCCACCTTGGGGGCAGATGGACCTTCCAAAAATAGGCCGATCTGCCACCAAGGGGGGCAGATATGGCCAACAGTAATGTGCCTCCATGGGGAGCGACCCTTGCCCAAGGGTCAGCCCCCCCAAACAAAACACACATATCCATACACACCAATCCCTGGTGTCTAGTGATTTCTGCACCCCTTGGGGGCAGATTGGCATAACAAAAATAGGCTGGTCTGCCCCCAAGGGGGGCAGAAATGGCCTAAATACAATTTGCCCCCCAGGGGAGAGACCCTTGCCTAGGGGTTCGCTCCCCATACATAAAAACATAAAGTAAATACAAATATATATATATCCTTAGTGTCTAGAGGTTTCTGCCCCCCCTGGAGGCAGATCGGTCTAATTATATTAGTGTCAGCGAGACCGGATCCTCAGGGTTTGTGCCTGTTCCCAATATGTCCACCTCTTGGCAGCTCCAAACTCTACTAGCTATTATAGCACTGAGTTAAAGAATGGCTAAGCGGGGGATGGGGTTTAGGTAGGGAACAGCGGGGAAGGAGACCTGTGGAAGCAAGAGTTAGGAACACAATAGCAAGGTCATTCACATTAATCTTCATGAACTTTGTTTTAACTCTTTATGCTCTAATAACATGAGAGATCAAGAACTTTTCTATAACGTGACCTTTTTATAATCATACTCTGAACATTGAGCTTTCTCAAGTTAATCCTTAGAATAGCAATTACATCACAAGAGTCAATGAGTACATTCGTTCCCAAAGAATTAACTGCTATGGGATTCATGAATTATACTGTAGAATAGGCAAACTGACTAAACTTATTTTGTCTAGAAAGATCACACTCTGTTTGATCTAAGTTTCAAGATTCAATTGCCCAGAAATTATTGCGCACCTTATTGCCAGACTGCGCATCAAGACTCAAGTACCTGGAATGATCGTGCGCTCTGCCGATCTGAACTGCAAGGGTTAATTGCCAAGAATGAATCGTGCACACTGTTGCCGATTCAACCATCAAGATTCAAATGCCTTGAAATGATTGCGCACTCTGCTGATCTGAATTGCAAGGGTTAATTGCCAAGAATGAATTGCGCACACTGTTGCTGATTCAACCATCAAGATTCAAATGCCTTGAAATGATCGCGCACTCTGCCGATCCGAAATGCAAGGGTTAATTGCCAAGAAGGAATCGCGATCACTGTTGCCGATTCAACCATCAAGATTCAAATGCCTCGAAATGATCGCGCACTCTGCCGATCCGAACTGCAAGGATTAAGTGGCAAGAGTAAATCGCACACACTGTAAATCACAAAGCCAAAAACTCAAATGTTTCTAGAAAACGGAGTAGAGGCCTATCCCGAACTCCGCCTTACCGCCCTGCTTGAAGATCAGCAAGATAATGAGGACAGGGCCAGGAAATGTCCAAGTAGGCCTCCGGAACAGGAGCCCTGGAAAATGCTGCTGCTATGCATCGGGACCTCTGAATAGTGAGCACGTGGAGCTGGGCTGGGTTCCTTAAATAGACCCAAGCCCCGCCCACATGCCACACCCAGCCAGGCTGCAGAAAAGGCTTGAAAATGAACAAGCTTGAAAATGAACAATACATTACAAACATCATTAATGACATTTCAAGATAAATACTAGTAATGCAAAAAGTTAATATGCAATATCATCACACAATGCATGAATTATTACATTGCATAAGGTTTGTCGTTTTGCATTATGTTGCCCTTAGAGGGCGTACTGTCCTGGTGTTGACAGTACTCCCCCCTTCCGAATGCGCTCTAGGGCCTGGTTTGTCTGGGTTTAGGCAGTGAAAACGCCGCACTAGTCGTGGAGCATGAATGTCAGATGCTGAGACCCATGAGCAGTTCTCTGGACCGTACCCATTCCAAGATATTAGATACCAGAGAGTACGACCTCTAAATTTTGAATCCAGGACCTGTTTTACTTCGTATTCCAGTTCTCCTTGTACCAGTACCGGAGTTGGTCGAGAGCGAGTTTTCTGGAAAGCTCTTTTCAGGAGAGAAGTATGAAACACTGGATGAATACGTAGTGATTTTGGTAACTGTAGTTTATAGGTTACTTGATTGATCTGTTGAAGAACTGTGTAAGGACCTATATATTTGGGATTAAACATATGTCTTTTCTTGAAATCAATGTGGCGTGTGGAAAGCTGCACTCTATCTCCTGGCTTATATTGTGGTCCCTCACAATGTTTTTTGTCATAATATATTTATACTTTTGTTTTGCTTTGTTCAGATGTTGTTGGATTTGTTTCTGGGTTTGATGGCGTTGTGTTGTTTCTGACACTGCTGGTGTAAGTGAACTTTCTTGTGGAATTGTGATTGGCAAAGTATCTGGGTGATAACCAAGCAGACCAAAAAAGGGCGTAGCTCCAGTAGAAGTATGATACAAATTATTGTAGGCCAGTTCAGCTAACCAAATCATTGATACCCAAGAAAGGAGTGCTTTTTCAGCGTAAGCACGCACATATTGTTTCAATGTTTGATTGAGTCTCTCAGTTTGGCCATCTGTTTGAGGATGATGACTGGTAGATAATGTAGATGTAACTTGCAGTGTATTGCACCATGTTTTCCAGAAGTTAGAGGCAAATTGTGATCCTCGATCTGAAAGAATTATTTTTGGTAATCCATGATAACGGAGCACTCGATTTAAAAGTATTGTTGCCAATTCACTGGAGGTAGGTAATTTCCTGCAAGCAATGAAATGTACATATTTTGTGAGACTATCTACCACTACAAGGATTACTGAGTGATGTTGAACAACTGGCAGTCCTGTAATAAAGTCTATTGATATGTGTTCCCAAGATCAGAGTGGAGTTGGGAGAGGATGTAACAGTCCTTTTGGTTTTGAATGACTTGTCTTGGTACAAGCACAAACTTCACAGTTAGTTACCATTTGTTTGACGTCTTTTGTCAAAGTAGGCCACCAAAAATATCGTTGGATTAGTTCAAGTGTCTTAGGAATACCTGGATGACCTGTCGTAGGTATAACGTGCAACCAATGAAACACTAATTTGCGCAACTTGGTAGTGGGAACAAATATACATGCATCATGGAAAGGTAGGCTTTGTTTGATTAATATTTTTGGGGTCTGCTTGAGCCCATTTCTGCCATTTTTCGATGGTGAAAGAATTACGATTCTTTCCCCAAAATCTTCAGTTTTGAGGATACAAAGGATTTTGTCTGGAGCAGTGATCGCTCGTGGGGACTGGACTGTGGGTAACAAGGTAGAGTCTTGTCTGGACAAGGCATCCGCTTTGCAATTGTCTTTGCCGGGACGAAAGGTTACCACAAAATCAAACTCGGCAAAAAACAGCATCCATCGTAATTGTCGAGGAGTCAAAAGTCTAGCTGAACTCATGAACTGGAGATTATGATGATCTGTGTTTACTGTAATAGTGTACTTGGCGCCTAGCAAATAGTGTCTTCACTCTTTAAAGGCATCACGGATTGCTAGAAGTTCTTTCTCAGCAATGACATAATTTTGTTCCACTTCGTTTAGTTTTCGGCACATGTAAGCTACAGGGTGTAACTGACCAGTATCTTTGTTGCTGTGAAGAAAAGGGGGGAAAATTATAGGGATAGGCGCTAACAGAATATCACCAAAACATATCTTAACAATAGATAGTAAATACGGTGCTCCTGAACGGAGGGTCCTCCCAACACCTCCAGTGTTTCTCCAATAGGAAAAACCAAATTGATTCAAAAGGCCAGGGCACTCGTATGATAGTAAGATAAGAGTCTGTGCAGTTAGGTTCTTGGTCTTCAGAGAATCAATATATAATCCAAACAGAGTTAAAGTTCAGTGTCTTTATTCTTGTGCGAGGTTTTCATACATGTTCATCACATCAGAAAGATTCCATATGTGGTCATCACAACAACATCCAACAGCCAACACGTGTTTCGTCTCCGAGAAATTAATCTCATTGACTTCCTCAGGGCAAAGTATAAGTAAGGTGTTAACATGAATAAATGGCTTATCCTAATCAAGTAAAACTCTTCAAGCTAATGTACGATCAATAGAGAAAGAGAAGTGGAAATCACGTGACGGGGGCAGAACACTATTATCCCCGAGTCTTCGTGAGGGAGTACTCATAAGTCAGCAAGTATGGATCCAAAATCTTTTACGGTGCGATCTATAAACAAAACAGTTCTTTTGGGTAATTTCTTGTGTTGGGGGCGCTGTGACTTGCTCCCCGATAATTAAGCTGGCGTGTATGTAGATAAAAAGGACGTGTAAGCCCTCCGTCTCATCTAGAGGTATAAGGTATAGAAGAGACACAGAGTAAGGTCTCAGGAGTGTGTGTGAAACTCCTCGGCATGACGGCATGCGATAACACTGCACCGATTGCCACATCTGAAGCATCTGCTTCTACTATGAATGGACGTTCAGTATCTGGGTGAGTCAAGACTGGGGCAGTGGAGAAGGCTTCTTTTAAGGTTGAAAAAGCCATGTCAGCTTCTGGAGACCATACAAATGGTTCTTTCTTTCGTAGTAACTTGGTCTGTGAGAAGTGGTCTATGAACCTGCGATAGAAATTTGCAAAACCAAGGAAGCACTGAACATCTCGAACAGTTTTTGGGATTGGCCAATCGGATACTGCTTGCACTTATCTTTCTGCCATGACCATGCCTTGAGGGGTAAGGATAACTCCTAAAAATTCAACGGTGGTAACATGAATTTCACATTTGCTCAATTTGCAATATGAATGATGTTTCCAAAGTGCTGTGAGAATCTTTTGGACATGTTGTACATGTTCTACTTCGTTATCAGAATAGATTAGAATATCATCAATATAAACTATTGCAAATAGATCTAGATATTCTCTAAGGACATCATTCAGAAAGAATTGGAATGCTGCTGGGGCATTACAAAGTCCACAGGGCATGACTGTGTATTAAAATAGACCATGGTGATCATTACAACATTGGCGGTAAAAGCCGCTTACCGCCGTGCAGAAGACCGCCAACACACCGCCGCGGCCACGGAATTCCGCCACAGCTATTATGACCCACATCTCGGAATCCGACAAAATTCAGACACCCACACAACTCCGCCACACCAAAGGTCAGTGATAAACTGGCGAAAACAAAACCTCCACCGTCACGCCAACAGAAATACGCCCACACTATCACGACCCACGAATCCACTCAGCGGTCTTTCAACCGCAGTATTCCATTGGCGGTACACACCGCCGCGCTCAAAATACACACAGTTCTACAAAACACCGCCACATTGGACAATTCCAAATACACACACCTGAGACACATACACACACCACTCCCACACACCCAATACAATATAAAACACACACCCACATCACCCAAAAACCCCTACGACCACTATTGCAGAGAGAAGGCCAGAGAGAGACACCATCATCCACAAACTAGCATCCACAGGTACTCAACACCATCACCCACACAACTTCCACGCACAAACCACCACACACCACTACATATCACCATACTTATCACCACACACTCCACCCCACACATCACCTACACCACCCCATGGCACGGCAAAGACACCCCAGGTTCTCGGAGGAGGAGCTCAGGGTCATGGTGGAGGAAATCGTCTGGTTAGAGCCACAGCTATTTGGAGCACAGATGCAGCACACCTCAATTGCAAGGAAGATGGAGCTATGGCGAAGAATAGTCGACAGGGTCAACGCAGTGGGACAACACCCAAGAAATCGGGACGACATTAGGAAGAGGTGGAACGACCTACGGGGGAAGGTGCGTTCTGTGGTCTCAAGACACCACCAGGCGGTTCAGCGGACTGGCGGCGGACCCCTACCTCCTCCCCCACAACTAACAACATGGGAGGAGCAGGTCTTGGAGATTCTGCATCCTGAGGGCCACGCAGGAGTCGGTGGAGGAATGGACTCTGGTAAGACAAATCTTAACTATTACATCCCCCACCCTACCTGCATGCCAGCACATGCCCCCACCCTCACCCTCACCCCCAGCACTCCAACTCCTCACAAATGAACAATTATCTCAAACCACC
Organism: Pleurodeles waltl; assembly: GCF_031143425.1. Classification (NCBI taxonomy): domain Eukaryota; kingdom Metazoa; phylum Chordata; class Amphibia; order Caudata; family Salamandridae; genus Pleurodeles; species Pleurodeles waltl. The sequence goes on along the minus strand of NC_090444.1, from coordinate 75,643,645 downwards.
CATCCCAACACCAAGCCCTGCAAGCAACACCAAAGCATGGACACCCATCACTAAAGCATGCCCACTGCACATACCCATACAACCCCCTAAACCATCATCACACAAGCCCCCAAACAGGAATGCCAGCACTGAGGTACACGGTCACCCACCCATTGCACACCATGACACACACAGATGCAATAATCATGCTTTTCCACCCCTGCAGGACCACTACCCAACGTCACCAGACAGGAGGGTCCAGACATCTCCACCCCACCCACAGTAGAGGCCCACAGTGATGACAGCAGCTCTGTCCACCTGGATGTAGATGACCAGCCCGGACCATCGTGGGCCTCGGGACAGTCGGTTCACCTCACACAGGCACAGGCCACCACAGACCTTCCACCCTCTGGTAACACCAGCACAGCACCCACCCAGCGGGCCCATACCTCCGTCCCCAGGACACGTCAATCAGCTGTGTGTCCACCACTACAGGGAACCCAGGATAATCCACCACCCCAACAACAACAGGGACCTGGGGGCAGTGGTAGTGGGCACACGGTCCAGGGGACGGAGGCCCAGGAACACAGGGGAACTAGGAGGGCTGCTGTGCGACAGGGGACGGACAGGCCCAGGGAACCCACTCTCCACGAGGCCCTCTCCTCTATCATGGGAGCATACCACCACTCCCAGGAGACGATGGCAACGGTCATGGCCAAGTTTCAGGAGACCCAGCGCATGCAGGAGGAACAGTATTTGGGGTTCAGGAAGGAACTCAGAACCATCAGCTCCGCCCTGGGCACCATCGTAAGGGTGCTGAAAGAAAAACACAACACAAGGAGGGACACTGTGGCACTCCAAGGGGCCCCTGACACTAGCATGGATGATGAACTGCCCACCACCTCCGCTGGCGCTAGTGGACAGGAGGCACCGCCACAGGACCACCACACCAGCACCCCACCCCCTGCAGATGGAGAACCACCCCGCAAGCGGTCCTTGAGATCAGGAACAAGACAGAGCACGATGCCAAGACCCCCGCCAAGAAATGAGACCACCCTGATTGTCAACCCACTGTCCCACTTTGTCACCCTGTCCATATTGGAACTGCCCCAGCTCCACTTTCTATGCCCATATGGGCAATGCACCTATGAGACAAATAGACTGGACTCTGCCATGGACATTCCTCCGCCATCACCCCTCACCATTTTACTACCCCCTCCAATATTGAGCACTTAAATAAACACACTTAAAGCACAAAACAATCTGGAGTCTGTCTGTGATTTCGAAATAGTGAATTTGCAATTACAGTTACAAAATTTCCAGGAAATAGTAATGTCAACATACCGTTGTCACACAGCTCTAGTCCATGAGGAATCTAAGCAGATGACACACGTTGGGACCCACACCTGTGAAACCGTAAGGGAAAGTGACAACTCAGTGACCATACACTGGGTGAAATCGACAGACAGGAGAGAGGTAGAATTGTAGTAGGCAGGAATGTATTCTCACCTGTGTCTCACTGGAAATATTACTGGATGACTGAGTCCCTGTTGTCAATGTCTTCTTCCTCTGCTTCCTCCTCAGCACTGTCCACAGGCTCCACAGCTGCCACAACACCGCCATCTGGACCATCCTCCTGCAGAAAAGGCACCTGGCGTCGCAAAGCCAAGTTATGAAGCATACAGCAGGCCAGGATGATCTGGCACACCTTCTTTGGTGAGTAGAATAGGGATCCACCTGTCATATGGAGGCACCTAAACCTGGCCTTCAGGAGGCCGAAGGTGCGTTCGATCACCCTCCTAGTTCGCCCATGTGCCTCATTGTAGCATTCCCCTGCCCTGGTCCTGGGATTCCTCACTGGGGTCAGTAGCCATGACAGGTTGGGGTAACCAGAGTCACCTAATAGCCACACACAGTGCCTCTGCAGTTGACCCATCACATAAGGGATGCTGCTATTCCGCATGATGTAGGCGTCATGCACTAAGCCAGGGAACATGACATTCACATGTGAGATGTACTGGTCTGCCAAACACACCATCTGTACATTCATGGAATGATAACTCTTCCGGTTCCTGTACACCTGTTCACTCCTGTGGGGGGGGACCAAAGCCACACGGGTCCCATCAATGGCACCTATGATGTTGGGGATATGTCCAAGGGCATAGAAGTCACCTTTCACTGTAGGAAAGTCCTCCTCCTGAGGGAAAACGATGTAGCTCCGCATGTGTTTCAGCAGGGCAGCCAACACTCTAGACAACATGTGGAAAACATAGGCTGGGACATCCCTGATGCCATGGCCACAGTTGTTTGAAAAGACCCACTTGCAAGGAAATGGAGCACTGATAGCACCTGCACTTGAGGGGGGATTCCTGTGGGATGGCGGATTGCTGACATCAGGTCTGGCTCCAACTGGGTACACAGTTCCTGGATTGTGGCACGGTCAAACCTGTAGGTGATGATCAAATTTCTTTCCTCCATTGTCGACAGGTCCACCAGTGGTCGGTACACTGGAGGATTCCGCCATCTCCTCACATGTCCCAGCGGATGGTGCCTATGAAGGACAACAGCGATCACAGAGTCAAACAACTCAGAGGTATGTACCCACAGTCTAGACAGAACACGATTCATACACAAATTCTGGCCTGTATGTGTGTTGAGAGTAGGCCTAGGTATGTGTGATGCAGTTGGTAATTAGGCCATGTGGGCCCCTGAAATGGAGGCTGCCTGACCTCTAAAGTGGGACAGTGGGATGTGAGGTAACAGCGCTGGCGTTGTACACTGTTGCGGTAGGCGGTCGAAGACCGCGGCGCAATGCTTCATTGGTTAACATTGGACCCTATGGGTCCCAGGAGCCAATGACGATGTACGCCGGCGGTGATGGTACGCACCGCCGCGGACGTGACCGCCATTTTCTAGCTGTTGAATCACTCGATACCTGATTTTCGATAGGAGAGGACCTACACTGCAAGTGCTGCTGTGACCTCGGTCTAGAAGAGACAATGGCTCGTGCGTCTGGGGAAAGGGCACCTGCCTTCACTCCGGAGGAGTTGGAGAAGCTCGTCGACGGGGTCCTCCCCCAGTACACGCTACTCTACGGTCCTCCAGACCAACAGGTAAGTACACAGGGAGCATGCTGTATGGGCTATGCGTGTGTGGAGAGGGCTGGCTGTAAGAAGCAAGGGGGCAGAATTCAGCGTGCATGAAAGACGGTGGGTGCATGTGCCACATGGCAAGGGTAGGGATGGGGGCCACTCACTTTGTCGGTGCAGTTGGTAATGACTTCTCTTCTTCCCCTGTACATTTCATGTAGGTCACCGCCCACCAGAAGAAGGATATTTGGCGTGCCATCACCAAGGACGTCCGGACCCTGGGGGTCCACCACAGACGGAGTACCCACTGCCGGAAAAGATGGGAGGACATTCGCCGCTGGAGCAAGAAGACGGCGGAGGCTCAGCTGGTGATGGCCTCCCAACGTGGGAGGGGTGCCCGTCGAACCATGACCCCCCTGATGTTCCGGATCCTGGCGGTGGCCTACCCGGAGTTGGATGGGTGCTTGAGGGCATCACAGCAGACACAAGGGGGTGAGTACACTCTCATTCTGCTGACTTTGCGCGCAGTGGAGGTGTCTGGGTGGGGGAGGAGGGCTGGGGGTTTCCCTAGGCCAGGGCGACTTCCGTAGGCTAGGCCCCTTCGTAAGGCATGGCCCTGTGGCCCCACCTCTGTAGAGTGCCAAGTACAGGTATTCATGCCCCTGTGTCATCTATGTGTGCAGATGTCGTCCATAGCCTTGTAGACCATTCCCCAGGAATTGCACTGCAGAGCCCAACAGCGCGACGTAGTGCAGGGGGCTGCTGTGTCTGTCTTGTCCGCCAACGGTAGCGGTAATGCATGTACTCAACATGTCTTTCTTCTCTTTCCCCCCCTTTTTTTTGCGGTCTCCCTGTTCTTGTGTGCATTAGCATCATCAGGTGGAGCACGAGAGAGCTGCATCCCACATGGGCATGGAGGCCCACACTACAGACTCAGAATACACCAGTGGGACGGAGGACGAGGGGAGCACCAGGGCGGTCACAGGATCTGCAACCAGCGACTCGGACTCGTCCTCCGATGGGAGCTCCCTTGTGCAACATCTGTGCCCCCCACTTCAACAGGTACAGCCGCCACCCCCCCACCAGCACCGCCCTCCCAGCAGCCCCTCAGCCTTCGCCCCTTTCCCTCTCACCCAGGAGGGTGGGCATCACCTTCGCCCCAGGCACCTCAGCCCCTGTCCCTGTCACCTCTGCTGCCCTCAGTGAGGAGGCCATTGACCTCCTCAGGTCACTCACTGTTGGGCAGTGTACCATTTTGAAAGCCATCCAGGGTGTAGAAAGGGAGTTGCAACACACAAATGCATTCCTGGAGGGCATTCATTCTGGTTAGGCTGCCCTTCATCGAACCGTTCAGACTCTGGCCTCAGCACTGATGGCAGCCATTGTCCCTGTGTCTAGCCTCCCCCCTCCAACTTCCTCCACCCAGACCCAATCCCCTGTACCTCTGCCTATCCCAAGCACACCTTCAGACCAGCCTGCACACACCTCACCACACAAGGGAAGCTCAGGCAAACATAAGCACCACACATCCCACAGGCACTCACGCAAGCATCACACACATGCAGACACACCAACATCCACTGCCTCCACTGTGTCCCCCTCCTCCTCGTCTCCCTCCTCCCTCCCAGTCTCGTCTACACTCACACCTGTATGCACTACCTCTACAGCCACTACGTCCCGCACCAGCACACCCAGCAGCACACCCCGCTCACGTGCAGTCACCACCCCAACTACCATACACACGTCCCTTGTGCCCTCTCCCAGTATGTCTGTGACGCCCCCTCCCAAGATACATAAACGCAGGCACACACCCACCCAACATACACCCACCTCATGACAGCCTCCAGCGCATGCACCTGCACCTGCACCCAAAGCCACAAAAGTTACACCTCCTACAACCTCCTCCTATTCCTCCACTCCCAAACCCCCTCCAGCTACCCGTCCCAGTGTCTCCAAACAACTTTTCCTGTCCACCCTTAACCTATTTCCCACCACCCCCCGTCCAACTCATAGGTCCCGTACTAGCACCTCAGCCACAAAATCACCGAGAACAGTGGTGCCTGTTGTCACAGGTATGTGGAGTGCACCGGCCACCAGGCCAGCCAGTGTATCACGGAGCCAGAGCACAGCCAGTCCCCCCGTGAAGCACCAGAAGTTGGCCAGTGCCCGGCGGGAGAGGGGGAAGACTCCAGCCACTCAAGCCGATCACAGGGGTCCCGGTGGGAGTGTGGACTCTGCTGTGACTCCTCCCAAGGTGGGGAAGGGGCAGAAGAAACCTGCAAAGTCTGGGAGGAGCAGCACGGCGGAGAAAACCGCCATCATCCCCGCTGGGCAGGAGGGCCCTGCCTGCCCCATTGTCGCTGCCCAGGAGGGCCCCACCAGCCCCATCGTTGCTGCCCAGGAGGGCCCGCCAGCCCCATTGTCGCTGCCCAGGAGGGCCCTGCCAACCACAGCCCAGCTGCCCAGGAGGGCCCCGCCAGCCACAGCCCAGCTGCCCAGGAGGGCCCCGCCAGCCACAGCCCAGCTGCCCAGGAGGGCCCCACCAGCCACAGCCCAGCTGCCTAGGAGGGCCCAGCCAGCCACAGCCCAGCTGGGCAATGAAGGACCGCCAGCCCCAGCCCAGCTGGGCAATGAAGGACCGCCAATGCAAGCACCGCTGAACAGGGCAAGGACCGCCAAGGCAAGGACCGCTGAACAGGGCAAGGACCACCAAGGCAAGCACCGCTGGACCGCTGAACAGGGCAAGGACCGCCAAGGCAAGTACCGCTGAACAGGCCAAGCACCGCTGAACAGGGCAAGGGCCGCTGAACAGGGCAAGCTCCGCTGAACAGGGCAAGGACCGCCAAGGCAAGCACCGCTGAACAGGGCAAGCACCGCTGAACAGGGCAAGGACCGCCAAGGCAAGCACCGCTGAACCGGGCAAGCACCGCTGAACAGGGCAAGGACCGCTGAACAGGGCAAGCACAGCTGAACAGGGCAAGGACCGCCAAGGCAAGCACCGCTGAACAGGGCAAGCACCACTGAACAGGGCAAGGACCGCCAAGGCAAGGACAGCTGAACAGGGCAAGCACCGCTGAACAGGGCAAGGACCGCTGAACAGGGCAAGCACAGCTGAACAGGGCAAGGACCGCCAAGGCAAGCACCGCTGAACAGGGCAAGCACCGCTGAACAGGGCAAGGACCGCCAAGGCAAGGACCGCTGAACAGGGCAAGCACCGCTGAACAGGGCAAGGACCGCTGAACAGGGCAAGGACCGCCAAGGCAAGCACCGCTGAACAGGGCAAGTACCGCCAAGGCAAGCACCGCTGAACAGGGCAAGCACCGCTGAACAGGGCAAGGACCGCCAAGGCAAGCACCACTGAACGGGGCAAGCACCGCCAACTCAAGCCGCGCTAGCCCATGAGTGGCAGGGGCAGTGACTCAACAGGGACCGTCACGGGGTGAGTGATGCACTCTGGGCACCAGTCCCCCTCCAGAACCAGTGGAGACCTGCATCCACTCCATCTGTTCTGCACAGGATGAAGCACTCTGGGCACCAGCCCCCCTCCAGAACCAGTGGAGACCTGCATCCACTCCATCTGTCCTGCACAGGATAAAGCACTCTGGGTACCAGTCCCCCTCCAGAACCAGTGGAGACTGTTATCCACTTGAGAGACTGTGGCTTTGCACTCCCCAGGATGGTACAGTGGGCAAACCACCCACTGGAGAGACTTGAGAGACTGTGGCTTTGCACTCCCCAGGATGGTACAGTGGGCAAACCACCCACTGGAGAGACTTGAGAGACTGTGGCTTTGCACTCCCCAGGATAGTACAGTGGGCAAAACACCCACTGTAGAGACTTGAGAGACTGTGGCTTTGCACTCCCCAGGATGGTACAGTGGGCAAACCACCCACTGGAGAGACTTGAGAGACTGTGGCTTTGCACTCCCCAGGATACATCAATGGGCATGGAGCCCCCTCGTGGATCTGGCGTCGTGCACTCATCCGGCTGAGGTGCCCCCCTTCCCTTCCCCCTGAGGTGCCTGTTGTATTTCAATCTGATGCCCCTGCAGTTTTCTCTCCGTCATGTTCGGGTATCTTGTGTGGGCCTCGCCCATGCGTTTTGGGCCCAGTGGTCCACGGACTATGAATAGTGCAATACCTGGACTACTAATCGTGGTGTATATTTTGTTAATAGTGTATATATGTATATATTTGCTTACTGAATTTTGATATATTACAATGGTTCCACTCATTTCCTTTTGCCTTTGCATTCTTCCGGGGGGGGGGTTGTGGGTGTTACTGTAATGTTTGGCTATGCATTGGTGTGTGTGTTGTAGTGGGTGAGGGTGGGGGTGGGGATGTTGCGTGTGAGTGTCCCTGTATTTTGCCTCCCCCCTCCCCTGTGTCGTAGGTGCAGTACTCACCGTGGTCTTCGCCGCCGGCGCTGGTGCTCCTGGTACAGGAGCAGGAAGATCAGTGTAGGAAGAATATGGAGTTCCGGCTCCATGGTGTCATCGTTCCTCGTGGAGTGTGTAGAGGTGAGCATTTTCCCTTTGAAATGGCTGTTTCCGCTGTGTTTTTATCCGCGGTGAATCCGCCCCAGAAAAGGTGGCGGATTGGCCTGTCATAATAGTGTGGGTGGTACACTGTCTCCTGTCTGTCTGTTGGCGGTGACCGCCGCGATGTTTGTTTGTACCGCCGTGGCGGTCTGAGTGTTAAAGTGGCTGTCTTTGTTGGCGGTTTCTGCCACGGTCGTAATTGCTAAATTTTTACCGCCGGCTTGTTGGCGGTCTTACCGCCGCTTTAACACCGTCCGCCAGGGTTGTAATGACCCCCCATATCTAGTTTTAAAGGTGGTTTTCCACTCGTCGCCTTTTCTCATCCTGACTAGGTGGTAAGCTCCTCTTAGGTCTAACTTGGTGTAAATTTTGGCTTTTTTAACTTGGTCCAACAGTATAGGGATCAAGGGTAATGGGTATTTATTCTTTATTGTGATTTTATTTAATCCTCTATAGTCTATACAAGCCCTAAGATCCCCGTTAGCCTTGGGAACAAAAAAAAGAGGAGATGCTGCAGGAGACTTAGAAGGGCGGATAAACCCATTAGCTAGAAATTGATCTAAATAGTTTCTTAGATATTGATTTTCGTGTTCAGACAGGGCATACACACTAGGGAGTATAGCACCAGGAGTGAGATCAATTTGACAGTCATAGGGTCTGTGAGGTGGCAAGTTTCCTGCTTCGTTTTTATCAAAAACATCAAGGAAGGATGAATACTGCAAAGGCAGCGTTACATCTTTTTCAGCGGCTGTGGCTATGTGGGATTTGTGGGAATCTGTGACACTTGATGTCTGGAGGCATTTTTCTTTACACAGAAATGAAGAAAACGTGATTTTCCTTTCTTGCCAATTTATTAAAGGATTATGGTAACTTAACCACGGCATTCCTAGAATAATTCCATACTGAGGAGCATGGATCACATCAAAGATGATCTTTTCTACATGTTTGGTGTCTTGATTTCCCCCTTTACAGATCACAGACAATGGGAAGGTCTGCAGAGTCACCGGACCTCCAGCTAGGAGTTTTCCATCTACAGCTTGTATTATTTCTGGTGTTTTTTTCTTCTTACATGGGATCCCCCATGTTTGAATCAATTGTGCATCGATAAAATTACCAGTAGCCCCGGAATCTACTAAGGCTTTCTTTAGATAAGTCTTTTGTTTTACCAGTACTTCTAGATCTAATTTGAAATGTCTTGACTCGAATAAAACCTTTTTAGTATCTTGTGAAGGGTCCACGGTTACATCCAAGAGCAACCCTTCCTTACATCTTGGGTGTTCTAGTTTTCCTTATTGATCTGTGTATTTGCTACAACCTTCTTGGTAGGGGTTTGTTTACTTTTTGGTTTTGCTGGACATTCTTTAGCGAAATGGCACTTTCGACCACAATACAGACATTGTTTGTTCTTTTCTACGAAGATCTTTCTCTTCTTTCATTAAGGGCCACCTGATGGTTCCTATTTCCATTGGTTCATGATTGTGGTCTCCATGAACTTGTGATTCTCTATGTTCATGAACACGCCAGGAATTTTTCTCAGTCTTTTTACGTGTTCCCCGTCATTCTTAAAACAAGATTTATCAGATCTTGACAATCCGTGGGTTGAGGATCAATCTGTGCAAGAATGTCTTTTAACTCATCTTTGAGTCCTTGATAGAACAGGGCTGATCTCTTTTCGTCAGGCCAGCCTGTTTCTGCTACCAGCCGATTTAAGTTAGCCAAGTAAGAGACAAGATCCTTATTTCCTTGTAGCAATTCTAACAGTTCTTGGTCTGCGGACAGAGTAACTGTTCTTCGATCGAAAACACTTTCAAATTCTCAGACAAATTCTCTCCAGTTATAAAGCAAAGGATTATCTCAACCCACAAGAGGTATTGCCCAGGTGGCCGCGTCTCCAGTCAAATAAGAAACCAAGAAGGCCACCCTAGATTGGGGTTCAGGGAAGGTGTTTGGTCTACAGGTGAAATGCAATTCTACTTGAGTCAAAAAGGATTGTACCTTCTGAGGATCACCTGAAAACCTTTCTTGGTGAGCCAAAGGAATTGGTGTGGGAACTGTGAGTGATAAGTTAGTTGGAGGATTCCCTCCTGAACTTTGAGGAGGAGGATTAAGCCAACCCGCACTCAAAGGACTTTGCTCCTTCTTTCCCACTCTGTCTTGTAACTGGTCCACCCTTTCTGCTAGATTGGTTGCTATGTTTTTAGATTTGACTACATCCAATCGAAGCTGCGTAATTACCTTAAGTAACTCATCCAATGTGGCCATATTGAAAACCTAGCACAAACCAGGAGGATAAAAATTAGTGGGCTCACTATTCTGTCAGGGAGACCGGATCCTCGGGGTTTGCGCCTGTTCCCAATATGTCCATCTCTTGGCAGCTCCAAACTCTACTAGCTACTATAGCACAGAGTTAAAGAATGGCCAAGCGGGGATGGGGTTTAGGTTGGGAACAGCGGGGAAGGAGACCTGTGGAAGCAAGAGTTATGAACACAATAGCAAGGTCATTCACATTAATCTTCATGAACTTTGTTTTAACTCTTTATGCTCTAATAACATGAGAGATCAAGAACTTTTCAATAACGTGACTTTTTTATAATCATACACTCTGAACATTGAACTTTCTCAAGTTAATCCTTAGAATAGCAGTTACATCACAACAAGAGTCAATGAGTACATTTGTTCCCAAATAATTAACTGCTATGGGATTCATGAATTATACTGTAGAATTGGCAAACTGACTAAACTTGTTTTGTCTAGAAAGATCACACTCTGTTTGATCTAAGTTTCAAGATTCAATTGCCCAGAAATGATTGCGCACCTTATTGCCAGACTCTGCATCAATACTCAAGTACCTGGAATGATCGCGCGCTCTGCCGATCTGAACTGCAAGGGTTAATTGCCAAGAATGAATCGTGCACACTGTTGCTGATTCAACCATCAAGATTCAAATGCCTTGAAATGATAGCGCACTCTGCCGATCTGAACTGCAAGAGTTAATTGCCAAGAAGGAATCGCGCACACTGTTGCCGATTCAACCATCAAGTTTCAAATGCCTTGAAATGATTGCGCACTCTGCCGATCCGAACTGCAAGAGTTAATTGCCAAGAAGGAATCGCGCACACTGTTGCTGATTCAACCATCAACATTCAAATGCCTTGAAATGATTGCGCACTCTACCGATCCGAACTGCAAGGATTAAGTGCCAAGAGTAAATCGCACACACTGTAAATCACAAAGCCAAAAACTCAAATGTTTCTAGAAAACGGAGTTGAGGCCTATCCCGAACTCCGCCTTACCGCCCTGCTTGAAGATCAGCAAGATAATGAGGACAGGGCCAGGAAATGTTCAAGTAGGCCTCCGGAACAGGATCACTGGAAAATGCTGCTGCTCTGCACCGGGACCTCTGAATAGTAAGCAGGGTGGGCTGGGTTCCTTAAATAGACCCAAGCCCCGCCCACATGCCACACCCAGCCAGGCTGCAGGAAAGGATTGAAAATGAACAAGCTTGAAAATGAACAATACATTACAAACATCATTAATGACATTTCAAGATAAATACCTGTAATGCAAAAAGTTAATATGCAATATCAGCACACAATGCATGAATTATTACATTGCATAAGGTTTGTCGTTTTGCAATATGTTGCCCTTAGAGCGCGTACTGTCCTGGTGTTGACAATTAGGTCGATCTGCCTCCAAGGGGGGGCAGAAAAGGCCTTAAAATATTTTGCCCACCCGGGGAGCGGCCTTGCCCAAGGGGCACTCCCCTTATGCGTAAGGATAATAAAAAAAAAATCTCCATGGTGTCTAGTAGTTTCTGCCCCTGGGGGGGGCATAAATGGTCTAAAAACAATTTGGCCACCCAGGGAGCGACCCTTGCTGAAGGGGTCGCTCCCTACACATAAAAGAAAAAAAAAAAAAAAAATGATCCCTGGTGTCTAGTGGTTTCTGCCCCCCCGGGGGAAGATTGGCCTAATTATATTAGGCCGCTCTACCCCCAGGGGGGCAGAAATGGCCTAGAAACAATTTTTGCCCCCCCCCAGGGAGCAACCCTTGCTGAAGGGATCACTCCCTAAACATAAAAGAAAAAAAACGAAAACAAAAAAAAATCCCTGGTGTCTAGGGGTTTTCTGCCCCCGGGGGGGCAGAAATGGCCTAAAAATTATTTGCCCCCCTGGGGAGCGGCCCTTACCCAGATTTACCACAGAGTTTTCCAAATTGTTTGACAGTTTCTGCCAAGAGGCAGCCATAGCCTGATCAACAGATAGTTGTATAAAATCATTAAGATTTCCCTTCAGAACGTCTTCCTCCTCTTCCTGCGATAAATGGGACAGAGAACTGTCCATGGTAGCAGCACAGCAAACAAGTACCTACACTGAGGTAGGGAAGGGTTAACCTTCTCTCACAGAGAGAGAAAAAAGTGCTGCTAGACTCCGCCTATGGGCGGGACAGGAAAGCTTGAAGCAAGTATAGGCAGGAGAATACACGCCTACCAAGGAGTCGGTCGAAAGGAAAACCAGCTTGGGCTGAGAAAAGTAAATAAATACCGGAATGAAGCGAAGGGGCTCCTGCTGAGAGAGGTACAGAGAAAGCTTTCTCCACACCACGCGACGGCAGAAATGCTGACGCGTGCTGAGGAGAAAAACAGACCGAAACGGCCGTTAAGCAGCGAGCGTGCGGTGCGAGGGGAAAGAATGTAATGCGGCTTACGAGCCGACTGAAAACAAAGGCATAATAACGTGAGAAAGTCATGAAAACACAGCGCTTGCACAAAACGCACTAGTGATAATATAATAATGTGACAGAAGGAAAAATAATACTTATCTTGACTGCGAGCAGCAAGAAAAGGGGGCTGTTCTCAGTCAAGATAGATATTATTACAGGGGATTTTAGTGATTGGTGCATTACTGGAAACTACTTTTACATTCCCATTGGCTGTTCTTTGTTTGCCTTATGGTATTTGTAGTTTATTCTTGACTGGAGCGGCCATGAAAAATAAAGAAAAGACTATTGCATAATAGGAGCCTCCGGTCTTGCCACAAAATTTCATCTTTTCCTGTCATATTTTGGTGGTCACTGGAGGCTGCTGACATGAGAAATCGCAAGTCTTTGAGGAGGGACGAGAAGATGATTGCCCTACCTCGAGTTGTGTAAAGGTCTGAACAGAAATTGGAAAATAAGGCTGGAAAAGTATTTTTCTTTTTATGTCCACTGAATGAAAAGTCTTGCAAGCATTTTTGCCTCGCATGTCAACAAAAATCAAATGAAGTTAATAATAGCAGAGCAGCCTGAGAAGATATATGGCCTCAATAAAGGAGATAAGCAATGCGTAGGATGTGTAGGATGTATCTGAGGGCTGGCAGGGAGGGGGCCTGGAGAGAGAGAGACTCCAGATGAGGCTCTGCAAGTTTCACATCATTGCGTCTAGGTTTAGCAACATTCTACAAGAAAGGGTATATTATGGCTTTCGTGAGCAGTGAGCTAATTGTTTAGGCACCAGGTGTTTTTTCTGTAATATAAGCTTATTTTTGGAGCCAGAGGTAGACGAGACCAGCACTGGAATAAAGTCCCAACAAATGTCAGTGATGTGATTGGAGGTGGGAGGAGCAGAATGCTGCAATAAAACGCAGGCAGCTACCAGCATAAAACACCCACAGTGAAAAATGAGCAACAAAGAGATGACAAAAGTACTCTGTCACGGCAACAGATAAAGAAACCAAAGTGCAATAATACAGTAGTTGGTCACTGATCCGAAATACAAGAAGGAGGGAGAAAAAGGCAGAACTGACCACTACTGAGCAAGAAATTTTAAAGGACACTGCAACCAACAAATGAAATTGCTTTAAGCCATAACAAGTTTACTAAAAGAATAAACGGGGTCGAACACATACGCTTGACCTATATAGGACCTCAAGCGCCTCTTATTTGATAGACATCTTGGTTAATTCACCCTCAACCAGACTTATTTATTTTCTCCAATGCATTCTGATCTGCTTCATTTAACTGTTCCTGTCCTCTGCCCTATTGTTGTAACTGTCTCCTGTGGTAATTCCTGTATACTTACATTGATGTAAACGTCCGAGTTCAATTATTATTAATGTAACCTGATGTAACTCAGTATTCTGTGTCTTGTAAAGCACTCTGATGCCTTTGTGCTATTTCTGCACAATATAAAATTGTAAATAAATAAATAAAAGCCTTTTAAAAAAATAGTGAAAACAAATTTCTTTATTTTCTTTTAAGTATCATGTCTGGGCCTTTTTCAGAATCTTGCAGCACCAACAAATGGTCCACATTTTTCTCTGGAAAAGCTGCCAAAAACTCCAGTCATAACCTAGGTATCAAGAGCTTTGTTTTTAGGGTGACCACTCATCATGGTTTTGCTGGGACAGTCCAGTGTTTTTCACAAGCTGCCCTAGCAGATTTCTGCAATTTTGGATCACGTACCGGTTTTCAGAGAGGGTTGACTGTAAACAGTGAAGGCATGTTTTTATGTGTTGCAAAGCAGTACTAGAAACATGTATGATACCGAGTATTAAAACGAACTTTTTATTTATTCCCCTAGTGCCTCGTCTGTGTTTCTATATTGATTAGTGATGTAATTCTGTGCCCCTTGGATCATGTTGAATTAGTCCTTCTATTTTTTGCAAAAATTCCCAGTTTTTGACTTTCAAAATCTAGTCAAACTATTTGTTTTTGTATTGTAACTGTGCTTATATAGTACAACATAGTACCAAGAGACCTGATTCAGATGGGAGACTCCCGAATGTTGAAACCAAAAAATGAGTTTTTTTTGCGGTCTCCCACCTGAAATTGCATCTGCTTAAATAGAAGCAATGGAGAAAATACATTCCCCAGATTTCTTTTTCAAAATTTTTCCCTTTGCTATCCTTAAATGTTGGTATGCTTGCTCACAACCCATGACGAGGCGTTGAAGGCCTTTACAACAAGTAGCACTCTAATCCAGAAACCAATTTTACATGCATGCCAACATTTGAGAAGAGAAAAGTGGGAGATGTAAAAAAAAAATAATCGGGAGAATGTATACCCCCACTGACTTGTATGGAAGCAGAGGCAATTTCAGGCAGGAGGCAGCTAAAAAAACATTTTGGCTTCAGAAAACAGGAGTGTCCTGTCTGAATTGGGTCTATTCAGGGCTGTAGCCAACGTGGGTGGCGGGGGGCTACAGGGGCTGGACCCCTCTGATTTGATTGTGGCCCCCTTAAATAGATCAGGTTTCGAGTTGTTTGAAAAACAGGACTGGGCTCGCTGATTCACAGATCAGTTTTTCCCTGGTATCCCAAAGATGTGCAGGCTAGTTTCACCTCTCCTCGCCCCCGCCTGTCATCTGTACATGCAATTAAAATGTTGGAGCGGGCTTTGTGTTTATCACAACATCCACTGCAGCATTTTAAATGCATCCTTACATTTTTCCACTCTTTAGTGGGCTTGGTAAATGAGGAAAGCTTGCATATCAGCACGTGGACAGAACGTAGTATTGTGCTGTGTGTAGATGGCCCACAACAACAGTTCTGGACAATGCGTGAGACAGTGAGTTCGTTTATTTTTGTTGTTGAAAGGTGAAGCCGAGCTCTCATTCCAATGGGATGAAGGCCCCCCAAGCATGGGAAGATTTTCACAGTTTAGTGGCCTGCAGCTACTTTCAAATGCATACCTGATTAAGTAATATAGTTTGCAATCATGACATTTTTCATAACTTTGCATTTTCCCTGTTTCATTAAGGGAATGGTGTTTTGCGACAAATCATGGTTCTTTTAAACAAAATTCAGCTTAAATTACATGGTTTAGCTTTGTAATGTTCCACTCTCCTTATATCTCTGTAAGACCTCCAAGCCATAAGTTATTATCTCGGCATACAAAGTCAACCTTCTATCCCTCTGAGTTTAATAAACTGAGTTACTGTGATACAATGTATGTACAGCACTTAGAGGTGTCAAAATTGCATCACTTAGAGCTGTACAAAACATGAATTTTATTGTGAGAGAAAAGCATCCTCATTAATACTTGAATACATGTGAACGTGACGTACCTTCTTCCCACCCTTGTTTGGGCGACATGTAGTTGGTAATTCTTAGTATTAGGTGTGTACCAAAGATTTGTGATAGTTGTACTTTCTTTGTGTGGCATGAGTACATGTGGATGGATGCTTGATGAAAATGACAAACTGCTATTTGAGCACCAGGCATGCATTTACTAAAAATTAAAAGCTTGTCTGTCAAGACAAAATGTTTGTGTTTCCAGAAAGTGATCAGTTACTTTTTGGAGAATTATATTTATTATTCTGAAGTTATGGACTTGTATTAGATAGCAAAATTCCTGTATTATCATGAACAGAAAACCCAATATTTTGGCACAAAAGTAATACATGTGTGTGTGTATACACATGAACACACAGTCAGACACACACAAGCAGAAGTATTTGTGGGATAATCAGTTTTGCTGTCTGCAGCTCTGCTTTCTTTTCCCTGACATCAAGGTATTTGTGTATTTTTTAATTTCCTTACCATGCACTTTCAAATAAGAACTTCAATTATAAGTGTAGAATTGAAGAATGTTGCCATGTGGAAGTTCATTACTGAGCTGCCTGTATTATGTACGGCACTTTAAATCTTTAGAAATTGTGCTGAAATAAATCACCACTTTAACACTATTTCCTCAAAATGTTTTGGAGTGGGTGAACGCTGAATATCACATGGGTAAATCATCCTTCTTTGTCACACTATAAAAGTAGTAGAATATTTCAGGAACCCACCATCTGAACCCCTGGCGTTTCATGTAGAATAGTGTTGTAAAAACCCCATTTGGTCTAAAGTTTTCTGAACTTTCTTAGTAGGAGAACATCCGCATGCACTTCAGTGGAACTCAGGCTTGTTTGCTCGCTCAGTCAGTCAATTTCAGAATTTATATTTACCTCCCAGCACTTCGAAAAATCACCACCAACACTGATTAGAGGTGATCCCCCAAAAACCCTGGACCGCTTTGGATGCACTCACTGAGCTCACTCGCTCTGCACAGTGTATAGCTGGTATACACATTTTTACCAGGGGTGATTTTAGTTCCCAACCTAGCCCTGCCTTCAGCTGCAGGAGGCTGCCAAGTGGTCACATCATGGTGTGATGATATACTTGCCAAGTCATCTTGAGGCGCGGGTAGGCAGATAGGGCCAGATGTACGAAAGTTTGGGTTTGCGACTCGCAAATTGCGAGTCGCAAACTCGGATGCAGGATGGTGTCTCTGACACCATCTGCGAATCGCAAGGGGGTCGCAAAGACCAACCTCATTAATATTAATGAGGTGGGTCGCAATTTGCGACCCCCTTGCAATTCGCAGATGGTGTCAGGGCCTTGGGACAGCAGACCACCATGTCTGTGACTGCTTTTAAATAAAGCAGTTTTTTTTTCTGTATAGCAGCCCGTTTTTCCTAAAGGAAAACGAGTTGCAATACAAACGAAAAAATGAAACATTTTTGTTTTTGTTTCATTTTTGCAGAGCCATTCACAAAGGGGAAGGGGACCCCTTCCCTTTTGCGAATGGGTTACCACCAGTGTGACACTGGTGGTAACTGCGAATTGCTTTGCAACCGCGTTCGCGGTCACAAAGCAATTCTACATCGCGATGCGAATCGCAAATAGGAAGGGGAACACCAGGTTACCGACTCGCAAAATGGGAATGAGCATCGCGATGTGCTTTTTGCATGGCGCAAACAGTGAAATTCGCTGTTTGCGCCATGCAAAAAGCTTGCTACATCTGGCCCGAAGCTCCTTTAAGACAGGAAAGCAAAGGCTAAAGTGAGCGGTGGAGGCTGAGTGCAAAGCAAGTGCTTGCCTGGACATGCACCTGCTGGCCTATGCAGACAGAGATATCTATCAATACTAAAGAGGCTGCCCATGCTCCCCCTGGTATGGTAAGATGGCTTTATGCACATAAATTCACTAGCTGGTTCTCATTAGCTAACTTTCAGCCTCCTTGGCCATTGCAATTTGTTGCACAGTGCTGCAGCTAATGCAGTAACCTTTCAGTTGCACAGATGCAGCATTCACAACCACCTACCAGTGTCCCCTGATCCAGTCTTGAAGTTTGTTTGAGCCAGTGTGTTCCACCTACAGAGATGCCAGTGTAACCCACACGTGGGTGCAGATGCTGACAGCTACCATCGCCCCTGACCAGATTCTATCTGCTCTGAACCATTATTACACCATGCCCAGTCCACAGTTGTAGACACAGGTTTATCTGCTTTGCTTTCAGACATCCTGACCAATAGCATGGCAGGATATACCAAAGGGCCTGTAGTCAGGCAACTCAAAGAGCCTGAACATCACCACCCCAGGAAGAAGGGGTGCTCAAAATTAAGGCTTGCCCTTTCTGCTTGCAGTTAAGTTCATGCATTTGAGATTTGAGTTGGAATGACTGTCACTCTCAATACATCCAGGCAGAACTGGAGACCACCAGGTAGTAAGTGACATGACCCAGTAACCACAGCCACCCCAGGTGAGGCTGCAAGTAAATACCTATGAATGAATTCCTCACTATTCTACTATTTTTGGCCCATTTCTGGCTCTCTGAATCCAGCTATGGTTTGTTTCACCACCCATCCCTTTCCTGATGCTACATTGGATTTAACCTACGAGTAAACTTTTTAAACTAGCCAGTTAACATGATTCTGCTGCTAGTGTGTCATGCAGAACTGCAGCCATGAAACGGCAGACCCTTTAAAAACATCCGCTATTAGGCAGTGCTTAATTTATGCAGTGACGTACAGCACTCATTTTTGGGCAGTGGAGCTTAGTTTTTTTTTTTATCAGAGTTTAACCCAAAACAAATAAGAAGGTAGAAAAAGGAGCAAAAAGCAGGAAGAGAACAATAGGCAACACCGACAAAGGGAAAAGCCAGGGATAAAAAAGGATTGGCTAGAGTGAGATAGAGAAATGAAGGGTATTGTGGTGGAAGAATATATATTAGGTGGAATAACAGAAGGCAGCATTGGTGTTTAGCAACTCTAGCATTCAGCAGCACTGACTATGAGCGCCTAAGAAAGCTCCTAAGAAAGAATTTGTGCCACCGCAATTATTTTGTAACAAATTAAACATTTTCACAAAATGTGTCCAGTTTTATGTATGGAGACCCTGCTTTTAAACACCCATTTCACTTTTTAGTGTTGTCCTTTGAATGTGTGGAAAGGGGGTGTGAGCCTGTGCCTACATTCTGCAAAACAGATCACTGTTTCATGAAAAATGAGAAACACCCATCACTCCACTGCCTCAGAGCCACAGGACTCCTTCTTATGGAAGTCACTAATTTGTATTTTGTGATGTCTCCCTGCATTACTGAAAGGTACTGCTTAGCAATACTTAATGCCGATGCAATACACTATGCACTTAGTGTTTCCGTTGAGTGCACGTATTTCCTGGTTTGTGCATACATAATGTTATGTTTATGGCTTTTGCATAGCATACCGTCTGGTGTCATTGCCTCATAATGCTTTCATTCATTTAGCTTGCCTTTCACTCCTCGCTGCTGTGGAGCAGGTATGCCCATACATTTGGAGAGTAGATCTAGAAAATGTACATTTTTGTTCCATTTATTAACATTTTAATGGGGGAGGGGGTAATCCAAATACCCCGACCATCCCCTAAGGATATCAGCTCACTTATTGCAGCAACACCATACAAATAAATGGACTCATGTGCCTTCAGTGCCATTGGATGTTACCTTCCAGAAGGGTCTCTGCTTTCTTTAGTATGCAAAGCAGACCAGGACCTTTAACCACCTGCTGCTGCCTGTGTTGTGTCTGGTGCTCAACTTGCACTTTATACACCCGATTAGTAAGGGGGAAGTGAAACAGCGTAAGTGAAGTAAGAGAGAAAAAGGTGGCAAATAATTTGATAATGTCTTGGGAGAGGATGAATATAAGGGAAAGAAGGAGTGAGGACTGAGTGAGAGAATCACAAGGAGAAACAAGTAAAGTTACATCAATTCAACATTCAGTCTACATCAGTTGTTTCCCAATAAATCATATTGTATTTCAGCACACAACACCTTAGACCACAAATCTTATGTCTGTAGTGACCTATCTTGAGCAACTTTAATTCTTCCAAGATCCTTCATGAACTTGAATCCCTAGCTGGGCCAACTCATCCTTTTATCCGTTGCAAGTTTATAAACTGACTACAATAACTGAATATTAATAATGTTTGTAATATACAATCAATTGAAGTGTTGTACTAACTACTATGTAAAAGGCAAGTTATTATTACAAGTTAGTATTATGACGTTTATGGATGGAATCACTCTGCTTGCTAAGTCATGACACTGTAATGTAAAGGGAACTGTTAGGCTCATGTTGTAAAAAATTCTGAGGTGGAGAACCTCCTCTCTAAGTACACTCCTAGATAACATTGAGCCTGCTTACCCGGTCCCCATTACTTGCAATCTGGGGCAAGAGTATTTACACCACAACCACTATGAATGATCAGCAGTGTCAGAAAGTGAATCACTAATTGGGGTGTATGTAGTAACAAAGTCACTAACTTGTTAGGCTCAGTCAGAAGTTGTAGTAATGTCATACTGATCTAAATCCCCAGTAGCTATGGCACAGAGCAACAACTTAGAGAAAATGTGTAAAGCATTTAGAAGTACTAAAACAGTTAAACAGTCTAAAGCATTAAACAATAAAAACTCCACACCAATTTATAAAAGTAGGGGACAAAATAATAAGCATAAATGACATGAAAATGACAAAAATCCAATACCAGAAATTAGAGATATGATTTTTTTCAATCTAAATGAAAATAGAGGCAAAAAGCACAAAGTACCAATGGTAGCCAATGATTGCAGTAGACAGTGACCTAGGTGCAATTTGAGGCCAAGCACAATGGGGCACGGGTCAGATACAACATGCAGAGGGGCCAAACAAGGGCCTGGAAGTACAGAAGATGAAAAAATGTCTATGTCCCAATCTGATAAAGGACTTTGATGTTTTTCTGAGGAAAAGCTCCCCTCTGTGCGATACAAACTTCAAAATTGAATCCAATGCTGTGAAACTGCTAGTTGGATACCTTCTGCGGTTGATCCCCTTGAAGCCCTGGAGAAAAACATTTGAAACATTTTACAAACTTCTTTTGGTGCCCAAACAACCACAGAAGTACAGTTCCAAGGCTCTCAGGACCTCTGCACTTTAAGACTCTCAGGGTGCCAGACAGAGGGCATCAGCAAAGTCCCGTCCAGGTCCGGTTGCCACTAGTTACCTGGAATTCTTCACAGGAATGTCCCCATCAACTTTCTATGTTCCTCGACCCACCCATGGAATCAGCCCTATGATCCATGGATTTAAAGTGGAAGGGGGTCCAACCTCCTCAAGTACTTCTCACAGATCACAAATGCCAATTTCAACAGGTTTAGTACGTCTGGAATCCTTTCCCAGTGTTCTGAGGAAGGCTGGGTGAATGCCTAGCTTTGTAGAGTTCACCACCTTTGGGTGTGTGACACTCCAAGACATTTGTGGTTCCTCTGTTACCAATGGACTAAAGGCTCCCAAGCTCTGGCCTACCTACTTTTGTAGTAGAGTCTGGTTTGCTTTACTGCAAACAGGAACGAAATGCAGTGTGTCAGGATAAATCCAAAATGGTGTCTTAGTGCACACTAAACTTTACTCTGGGGGTGTGAATGGGGAGTGTACTATGGTAATCATAGTGCCCTCCCACATCTAACACTAAAATCCAGTTGAAGCAGGTACTGCGCCGGCAACAAACTGTTAGGGTTTGTGCACAGCAAAGAGCATGTCCCCTCTCACTGCACTAGTGGGTTCTGTAATAGCTCCCTTTTAAACTTACTATTGAAAGCCTTTCTTGTCATCTCACCTTCCCCCCTAGGCTTCTGTGTATGTTGTTTAATATGCTGTTTTGTTTACACATTGGGCCTTGCTCTTACCAAGGCTTCTTTAAAACACTCCTCCCTAGGCCATGTGTTAATTCAACTCATTTGTATAATAACTGAAACTCTGCACACCTTTCAAGAACATGTGCAGCATGTGAGGACCACACCCAGCTCTTCAAACCACACCCAGCTCTGCACACCTTTCAAGAACATGTGCAGCATGTGAGGACCACACCCAGCCCTTCAAACCACACTCAGCTCTTCGAACCACACCCAGACCTGTCTATAAAAGGCAGCCCCCGAACCTCACCCAGTGCTTGTGCTCGTCTACCTCCCGCTTACCTGAGACCAGATCCCTCGGCGCTGGCACTCCTGCTCTCTACAGACTTTCATTGGCTTCAATGGGTGCAGCTGCTGGCTCTTCCTTCCTCCGGTTTCCGGTTCCTCCTTGCCTCAGCCTCTCTCCTACAAGCAACCTGCAAAAGGGAAAGAAGACAAGGTTAGACTGATCAGTATCTCTTGCCAGCAACAAGTAAGTGCAAAACTTTTATTACCTGAAAGAACTTTGACAACAATTTCTAGATTCGTGTATAGACAATTTGAAACAAGATACCTTCCACGAACATTGTGATTCAAACTCTTTGTTACAAGAATACTTTATGGAACTTTTAAGAATCGAACAGTGGAAACCATTAACAGCAAGACAAACAGTAAATCAAGGACTTGCACAAATTGCATGCTGTATTTTGATGTAAAAGTACAGTATTTGTTTTATAAAAGATTCTGGAAATATGGGAAAAGTGAGTCTGCTATTGGGAGTTTAGGCTTTAGTTATATTAAGATGAATGTTTGATATTGGTAATTCTGATAACGGTATTTGTTTAATGTTTTAGAAGCTTTACAGCAATAGAAAGCACATCCCAGAGCAGTAACACATTCCAAGCCTGGAAACTAGAGACCAGGATCCAAGAGGTACTTTTAGAAGAGAATTTCTAATAAAAAAAAGGGATAGTCAGGAACCCATTTAGGAATAGGTTGTACTTATCTGTTCTTTGTTTATGTTTCATTAGGCACCAGTTTCTACAGAAGTCAGAAAGGGTCGCAGATTTGTGCAGCACTTCAACAGTGGAAACGCAAGAACGGTGTTGTCTCTCTTTTTTTTATTTTATCCACTTCCCCCCTTCCCTTGAGCTTCTGTTCTTAGTGCACTGTTTTAAAAACTAGTGTGCTGGAACAAGCAGTTTCAGGGTGGGGTCGGATTGTCTTCAACCTCCATCAGAACTGAACAAGGACTCAGGTGAGCTGGGCTTTGACAGAAGCACAAGCCTTAAAAAAATATATATATTTCAGTTCTGGTGGACGATGAATACCGGGGAAGTAATAGAGGGCACTGACGTCACGGATATGGCGCAGGCCCTAAATGAGGACTTGGCTCATAATGAATCAGTGTCTGGCATCTTGCAACATATGCAAGAGGAAATAGAGAGATTAAAGATGGAGAATACCTCTTTAAAACAGGATTTAAGCAGGTATAAATTTAGGGGATCTCAGTGGAACACAGCTTTTACGCCTTTGTTGAAAATCTCCTCAGAGACAGGGGCGCCATCAAAACATACAACTTTGCCTCCCCCAGTTGAGGTTACTGTTAATGTTCCTAATGCTGTGCCCTTAGCAGCACCTGAACGTTTTCATGGAGATAGTAACAAATTCCATGTTTTTATCAATCAATGTCAATTACACTTCGTTTGTAAGCCACAACAATTCCCTACTGATGCTACGAAAGTGGCATTCGTCTTGTCTTATTTGGGTGTCACAGCAGCCAATTGGTCAATTCCTTTCGTGGAGAGAGATGATCCCATCCTCCATAATTGGAATCAATTTAAACGTACCATGACCAGCCTTTTTGCAAAACACACTTTCATGCAGGCAAGTGATAATGAGCTTTTAAATCTTAAACAAGGTAACAAGGATTTATTGACCTATCTCACTAGTTTTAATCGTTTACTCACCGAGACACAGTGGCCAGAAGAAAAGCGTGTCTCCCTTTTTTATAAAGGTTTGAGAGACGAGTTAAAAGACGCGCTGGCTCATATCGTTGATTTGCCAAAAGACTATCCGGACTTTGTAGATTTAGTTGTGAAATTAGAACATAGACTAGGAGAAAGAAAGGGAGATAAATACAAACTGGAATCACGGTTAACTTTTATTAGACACGAGAAGAAAGACTCAGATAATAAACTCCCTGAACCTGAGCCTATGCAAATAGGGACACTCAGAGGTCCACTCACATCAGAGGAAAAAGAAAGAAGGAGAAAACTTCAATTATGTTTATATTGTGGCAGGGCAGGTCACTTTGCCAGAGAATGTCCAGTAAAGCCTAAAACTCCACGAAAGGGTGCTGTTTCCTCCACCTCCTCAACTGAATCGGGAAACGATTAAGCTCGACAAGGGGAGAGGTTACTTGTTCGAGAAAACATCTTAATCAAACCTCTAATGCTGCAGCCTTCAGGGTACCGCACATACCTAGACATTTCATAATTCAGGTCGTTTTAATTGTTACTACCCAAGTGAGGCATTCTCTCCCTGTCCTACTGGACTCAGGCGCGACAGGAAATTTTGTAGATAATAAGTTAGCTGAAATCTTAGGACTTCCTATGTGCCTAAAGCCTTGTCCAGAAGCAGTATGTGCAGTGGATGGGTCAGAATTGACCTCTGGATTAATCACAAAACAAACAAGTCCACTTGTTATGGTCTGTCAGAACGGGCACACAGAGGTGATTAGCTTTGATCTGATAGATACTCCTAATTTTGGTTTGATTCTCGGGGTACCCTGGTTAACAACTCATAACCCAAAAATTGATTGGGTGAATAGAACTGTTACTTTGGATTCCTCTTTCTGTAGAACCAATTGCTATCAAGAAGCAGGTACAGAACAGAGCACAGTATTACACTGTGCTAGTGTTACACAAGATGAATCAAGTCTCCCTCCTGAATATTCTGACTTTAAAGACGTCTTTGATCCAGTAAAGGCTAGTGTGCTGCCCCCACATCGGTCTTATGACTGCCGTATAGATCTTATCCCAGGGGCCCCTTTACCTAATAACAGAGTATATGCTTTGACTGACGAAGAAACCAAATACTTAAGAACCTACCTAGATGACCTACTACAGTCTGGGTTCATCCGTCATTCCACATCTCCGGTGTCATCTCCACTCTTTTTTATCCCGAAGCCGGATAAATCCCTGCGCGCGTGTATCGATTATAGAGGACTAAATAAGGCTACAATAAAGAATAAATATCCTCTTCCTCTAATACCTGTGTTGTTGGATCAATTAAGACATTCTACTGTATACACTAAACTAGATCTGCGGGGAGCTTACCACCTGGTCCGAGTAAAAGAGGGGGATGAGTGGAAGACAGCTTTCAAGACAAAGTTTGGTTTATTTGAGTACACAGTAATGTCCTTTGGGTTATGTAATGCCCCTGCGGCCTTTCAGTTCTTTATAAATGAGGTCCTACACGAATTCCTGGACGTTTGTGTCATAGTATACATAGACGACATCCTCATTTACTCTAAGAACTCAGAAGAACATACCCAACATGTTCGTGCAGTATTATCAAAGTTAAAAGAAAATCATCTTTTTGCTAAGTTAGAAAAGTGTACTTTTAATGTCAGCAAGGTGGACTTTTTAGGATACTGCCTGTCACCTCAAGGAATAACTATGGATGTAAAGAAAATCAGTGCTATTGCTGATTGGCCAGAACCATCCTCTGTAAAAGATATTCAGAAATTTCTGGGTTTCGCCAATTTTTATAGGAGGTTTATTGCACATTTTGCAGACATTGCGGCCCCAATAACTACCTTGTTGCGGAAAGGGCAACGATTTCTTTGGACTGATGAGGCGGCACACGCCTTTCAACTCCTAAAACAAAAATTCACTTCAGCCCCAATTCTGAAACATCCTGATCCTGACTTGCCCTTTTTTGTTGAAGCGGATGCTTCACAAGTAGCTTTAGGAGGAGTTCTCTCTCAACGAGATGCAGTAGATGGCCAGTTACATCCTATAGCCTTCTATTCCAAAAAGTTATTACCAGCTGAACAAAATTACACTGTGGCTGAAAGGGAACTACTAGCTATCAAAGTAGCCTTTTCAGAATGGAGGCACCATTTAATGGGAGCCAAGTACCCAGTTACAATCTTTTCTGACCATAGGAATCTACAGTTTTTTGGATCACTTAAAGCACTAACACCACGTCAGATGCGCTGGTTAATTTTTTTTAGCACATTTGACTTTGTAAAAACCTATAGACCAGGTGCACAACAAATTCAATCTGATGTGTTATCTAGATACGGACATACCTCAGACATGAAACAAGATAAAATAGGAGAACCCATTATTCCTCCCCAAAAGTTTTTGGCACCAGTACAACAGAAGGATTTCATCACAGATCTATATAATGCACACATGCAAATAGCACCTCAGGATTGGTTAAAGGATTCCCATAACACAATACAACGAGGTTTATTGTATCATGACAACATGCTGTTAGTGCCCACCTCTGAATTACAAACACAGGTGATAATGTGGCATCACGCCTCACCGTTGGCAGGTCATCCTGGTTGGGTAAAAACCCTGGAAAATGTGCAAAAACACTTTTGGTGGGACACTATAAGAAAGGACATTAAGCAATTTGTCACTACCTGTCCAATTTGTGCAAGACATAAATCTTCTCATAAGGCCCCTGACGGCTTGTTAATACCAATGCCAACACCCAAACAACCTTGGCACACTGTGAGCGTAGACTTTATTGTAGGTTTACCACCTGTAAAATCTTTCACAACAGTGTTGGTTATAGTGGATTTTTTATCTAGAATGGCACATTTTGTACCATTACGGAAATTACCCACGGCGGCAGAATTTGCCGATATTTTTATAAGGGAAATTGTGCGTTTACATGGTTTGCCAAGCAAAGTGGTGTCAGACCGAGGGAGCCAGTTCAACTCTAGATTTTGGAAAAAATTATGTGAAAAACTGAAAATAGATGTGGCTTTATCCACTGCTTTCCACCCAGAGACAGATGGACACACTGAACGACTGAACCAAACCTTACTTCAAACGCTACGTTGGTTATTGGCTGATTATTCTAGTGAATGGTTGGAAGCTCTCCCTGTAGCGGAGTTTGTTTATAATAATACTGAGCATTCAGCTCTACTTTGCTCACCATTCTATTTCTTGCAGGGGTATCATCCAAGAGCTATACCCATTTTGTTAGAAGATTCCCTGTTACCTACAGTAACGGATAGACTAACAAGGTTAGGTGACATACAAGGCAAAGCCAGGAAACATTTATTAAAGTACAAGGAAAGCATGAAAAGGCAAGCAGACAAACACAGATCTGAGGCCCCAATGTATAAAATTGGTGACAAGGTATGGCTCTCCACAAAGAACCTAAACATAGAGGGATCCCGAAAGCTGCAACCACGTTTCATTGGACCCTTTAGTATAACTGCCATAGTAAACCCGGTAACAGTAAAATTAGATTTACCAAAAGAATATCCAGTACATACTACATTCCATGTGTCCTTGCTTAAGCCGTACAACCCAAAAACCCGACCTGAACCACCACCCATACCAATTAAGGGAAATCTAGAATATGAAGTGAAAAGCATAAAAGACTCAAAAAGAATTAGTGGACGTCTGTTTTATTTAGTAGAATGGAAAGGATATGATGAATCTGAGAATTCATGGGAACCAGCATCATATGTACATGCCCCACAGCTGATTAGACGGTTTTATTTAAAAAATCCAGGAAAACCCCGTCCTGTAGGAGGGCCTTTGAGGGGGGCAACTGTTAGGGTTTGTGCACAGCAAAGAGCATGTCCCCTCTCACTGCACTAGTGGGTTCTGTAATAGCTCCCTTTTAAACTTACTATTGAAAGCCTTTCTTGTCATCTCACCTTCCCCCCCCTAGACTTCTGTGTATGTTGTTTAATATGCTGTTTTGTTTACACATTGGGCCTTGCTCTTACCAAGGCTTCTTTAAAACACTCCTCCCTAGGCCATGTGTTAATTCAACTCATTTGTATAATAACTGAAACTCTGCACACCTTTCAAGAACATGTGCAGCATGTGAGGACCACACCCAGCTCTTCAAACCACACCCAGCTCTGCACACCTTTCAAGAACATGTGCAGCATGTGAGGACCACACCCAGCCCTTCAAACCACACCCAGCTCTTCGAACCACACCCAGACCTGTCTATAAAAGGCAGCCCCCGAACCTCACCCAGTGCTTGTGCTCGTCTACCTCCCGCTTACCTGAGACCAGATCCCTCGGCGCTGGCACTCCTGCTCTCTACAGACTTTCATTGGCTTCAATGGGTGCAGCTGCTAGCTCTTCCTTCCTCCGGTTTCCGGTTCCTCCTTGCCTCAGCCTCTCTCCTACAAGCAACCTGCAAAAGGGAAAGAAGACAAGGTTAGACTGATCAGTATCTCTTGCCAGCAACAAGTAAGTGCAAAACTTTTATTACCTGAAAGAACTTTGACAACAATTTCTGGATTCGTGTATAGACAATTTGAAACAAGATACCTTCCACGAACATTGTGATTCAAACTCTTTGTTACAAGAATACTTTATGGAACTTTTAAGAATCGAACAGTGGAAACCATTAACAGCAAGACAAACAGTAAATCAAGGACTTGCACAAATTGCATGCTGTATTTTGATGTAAAAGTACAGTATTTGTTTTATAAAAGATTCTGGAAATATGGGAAAAGTGAGTCTGCTATTGGGAGTTTAGGCTTTAGTTATATTAAGATGAATGTTTGATATTGGTAATTCTGATAACGGTATTTGTTTAATGTTTTCGAAGCTTTACAGCAATAGAAAGCACATCCCAGAGCAGTAACACATTCCAAACCTGGAAACTAGAGACCAGGATCCAAGAGGTACTTTTAGAAGAGAATTTCTAATAAAAAAAGGGATAGTCAGGAACCCATTTAGGAATAGGTTGTACTTATCTGTTCTTTGTTTATGTTTCATTAGGCACCAGTTTCTACAGAAGTCAGAAAGGGCCGCAGATTTGTGCAGCACTTCAACAGTGGAAACGCAAGAACGGTGTTGTCTCCCTTTTTTTTATTTTATCCACTTCCCCCCTTCCCTTGAGCTTCTGTTCTTAGTGCACTGTTTTAAAAACTAGTGTGCTGGAACAAGCAGTTTCAGGGTGGGGTCGGATTGTCTTCAACCTCCATCAGAACTGAACAAGGACTCAGGTGAGCTGGGCTTTGACACAAACCCAGAGACAGACGTCTGGTAAAGCATAAGCTGGGTTCTTCAGCAACCAAATAGGGGGATACACAGGAACTGTGTTGGCATCCTGTTCTTTCAAGTGTGCCCCAAATATTACATGTGGCAGACCTGTTAAGCAGGATTTGCCAGTATGGTGTCAGCATGTTGTCCACAGCACCCACCTGGCATATTCTGTTAAGATCAGAGGAGTCATTTCTGCCCATTCAGGTCAGCCTATTATTTGCTTGTCGGAGGCATTTCATACCTCTTTTGCACCTATTCCCAGGCTTAAGCATAGGCTGAGGCTTATGTTAATTAGCCTTCTCACAGTTCAGGCAGGTAAAGGGTAGGCTTCTTAAAGTTACTTTTCCTTTATATGTATTAGAAATCTGACTTCACCATTGGATTTTTTTAATAACTATTAAAATAGTTGTTTCATTATTTTTCTAGCTTATCCCCTTCCAGAGATAGCAGTATTAGTATTTTGTTCTGAATTCTGGCTTTCTGCATAGGACAGCTAGACCTGCCACAGTGAAAATCGTTTTATGGGCCTTGTAAGGCATTGTAAGGACATGGTAACATAATTTTCTACATGTCCCATTTTTACATACCATGTTCCCTTCCCTGTGGGCTACAAGGCTTGCATATTTAAAAGACAAATTTCTACCTTTCAAAAAAGTTATTTTAATAGGTCTCATTGCAGATTTTACACTGCAGCATTGAGGCTACTGCGTGAGGCCTAAAACCATGCACAATAAGTGCTGTGGTCCACAGGTTACAATCAACTTTCAATTTCATAGGTGTGTTTCCACACATTATATTATTTATAGAACAGGTAAATAAGCCAGCCAGCCAGTAGCCAATTTCAACATGTTGTAGGGGTCAGAGCACATACACTGGACATTAAAGACCAGTGCCCCAGTCTGCAGAGTCTTATAACCAGAAATCCATTTCAGGAGGAAAATGGGGATAACCATACAAAGAGTAGCATTTTTTCATAACCAGGTGTTAATTTTCTAGCATTTGGGATTTGAACATTTCTGTTTTCAGTGCCATCTTTAAGCTGCCTCCCTGTGTTGAATCTTTATTCCATCTATCTAGAAAATTGGTATATTGAGGTACTGGGTTGGTTAATCATTTTGGGATGCGTTGTTCACTGCAGTCAGGGTGATGGAGATCTTGGGGAAAGCTAAAAAATTAGAACATACAAATACTAGTTCTGTCAGGTTTGTGGTTACCTTGGAGCAGGCCTTAGGCCTTGCACTTATATATTTGCATAACAGGTGAGCTATTGGGTACTGATGAGGCTGTAATTTATCGATAAGTAACACCTTTATTTGGAATAATAGTGCGAGTTGCTGAAAAGCTCAGCATTATGTTGCTGTTTGAGGACTGGGAATGATTGTTGAGACTGTTTTTTTTTACAGACATATTGGTGGTTACTGATGGGACCACCAGTGGGCTGCTGGCAGTAGTGTGTATCAGATCCATACGTTTCATTTACCAAAAGCAAGGCTTAATATTAAACTATAACAATGTGCATTGATGTTTTTTGACAAAATTGCTTACAATAATCCATTTGACCTGCTTGGGTTCCTTGAAGTACTTACCAACTGAAACCATGAACCTTTAAAGTTATCTTTTAATTTTGAGTTTTCATTAGTGTTACTGACCTTTTGCATTTATAAATGTGCCATTAGCTTAAATATTCCTGAATACGCAGAGGATGGCTATTCTCCAGCTGTAAAGTTGCCTTTGAATTGATCCCATTTTAAATCATTTGAGTGCTCCAATGTGCTTTGTAATGTTCAATATGCCACTACTCATCAAATAATTATATTGCAAGAGAACTTCCAAGTACCATACAACATTTTCTGCAAATTCTGGTTAGTTGTACGCCAATATACTAGCTCACTGTGCTATATGTGCAATACTGGAAATTCCGGTTCTGACAGATTCCATGAGGGAATCTGATAATTCTCATGTTACAATGCCGTTAACGTAAATTCAGTTTTTACTAACATGTTTTAAAATGTACTATTTGTCTGCCATTTTCACCTGTTGGGAGAACAGCATCAAAGACAAAAACAAAAATTGGGGTTTGAAACATCACCATTTGCACTGGATTATTTCAAAAGCTACCACATCCAACTTACCCCTCCGCTCGAGAAAATGTTCTTATCTTTGCTGGGGGGCCATGCCCCCCAAACTATAAACTCCTGGCTACGGCCTTGGGTCTATTGGCATGCATGATGTTAGTATTTAATCCAATGGTCCTTAGGTATATAGCATGTTTAGTGGGGGCTATGTGACTTCATGCAAATGATTGGAGGGATGAGCAGATGGACTAGAAAAGATTAGGTACTATTAGGTGGCAGGGATACGGTTATCCTGCTTCAAAAGAAAGCACAGGTTGGGACCTATAGAATAAAGTGAGGGCAAATGCATACGAACATCATGGAAATGACTGGCAAACAGGCATGCAACTTTGAGTAGGATATGAGCTGGGGCAGCAGGGAATGCCAAAGGTGGTGGGTAAGGATAGGGATCACTCAGTAGAAAAGGAGGTGAAGCATGCAATAGTTCTAACTCAAAGTCATCTAAGACAGATACTCATTTGGGATGCCAGTTAAGACCATTGTAAGCTTACAAATTATTATGCTAATGCCTGACTTGTAACCTTGGAGTGTTTTTCATCGATAAACTGCCTCTCATCCCAGATATAAATAATGTGGCCAAATCTTAAATCTTCCCTCTGCTGCTACATTGGATAATTTTGTAACAGTACCGCACAGACACACACACTGACACACACAGACAGACAGACAGACAGACACACACACACACACACACACACACAAAGACAGCCACACACACACACACACACACACACACACACACACGCACAGACAGACAGACAGACAGACAGACAGACCGACAGACAGACAGAAACACACACACACACAAAGACAGACACACACATGTACACACACAGACAGACCGACAGACAGACACACACACACAAAGACAGACACACACACACTCACACACAGACAGACAGCCACACACACACACAAAGACATACATGCACACACAAACACACACACACACAGTATTTTAAATCACAAATAGGCTGCACCCGTTGCCTGTCGCAATACATGAGTGGCCAAAGAGTGTCTTTCTCATTGGCCAACCATTTTTGTGAATAAAACAGAAGGCTTGATAGAGCTTTATATAGGAAATGAAAGACTTCAATAAACTCGATGTTTAGAACAGCAGACCAAAACCATAATTCGTGTGCAGCATGACCAGCAAGTTCATTCACATGCTCAAGGGAAATATATGTGCAAACTCACCCTCATGTGGTGAGTGTTCATCTCTTTTTGCTCATATTCACTCTCTAATAGGATTTTTCATTCACTTTAATGCCTCCCTCCCCAACTTTTAAACCTCTGATTTCTTCATCCTCGGAGAGTCAATAGGTCGACAGCAATGGGACATTTATGTGAAGAGAGACAACAAACAACCAAATCAGAGGACGCAATAAATATACCATTGTGATCCGAGACACAGTGACTCTCAGAATACTACACCCAAAACAATAATTTCTGAAAACACAACCGCTTCCCAACCATATACAGAGGCCAACTTGTTCATTTCCTGGTGCTTGTGTCCAGAAGCACCAGGAAACGGAGAGACTCCACTTGGATGCTGAGAGGCATGGCTGTGCCCGGCAGAGCTCCAGTCCCATCAACTGAAAGGCACAATGCCAGTGTTTGTGCATTATTTGTGTTTGTCTTAAAGGATGCATGCGGCTGTGCAGCTGAGTCCATGTGAGTACTATGACCACAGCACACTGGCAACAAAGAGGTCCTTTCCCCCATGCTTGTGGCACCGATCTTTAGTTCCTACCAGTGCCCCTGCTGCTTCTGTGGCTGCTGTGCAGTGGCCCTGCACAACATCCTTGTAAGATATGTCGCTGCTAAGAGCAGAGAGGATGTCGCTGGCTTCAACGAGCTGGAGCGCCACCACTGCTGCAGTGCCTGCTGTGGCTCTTGCATTAGCACTTCATCCTCATTCTTCTTGGGTGAGGCACATAACCTATATCACTCCTGGAGCAGTATATAATAGGAATGATGAACGCAAGCAAGGGAGAAGTGATGCACCGCGTGAAGCTCAGCACAACAGGCTCACGCCCACACAGCGCTCCAAGACATCTGCTGTAATTGTTACATCAGATACAAATGTTGCCTATGGATGCTACATCTATTATTCTTCACACCAGAAGCTCGGCGAGACAATTGATTCCTCCATCACAGTCGCAAAGGCATCAATGAAATATTGCAAAGTCAATGAAGCCTTGAATTCTCAGGGTACTGTTGAGTGCAACTCTTGAACGTGGTGCTGCAGCAGCTTTGGAAGCTGGAGGACTGTGTGGTAATGGCAAAGATTGGTCAGTCCGCAGGTGTTCAGCTGGAGGTGAGGATCACTACAGGTATAGTGAGAATGTGAGTGCCACCATACACCGCATCAAGGGTGCTAAGACCTCAGCCATGGCTCAACCAAGAATTGCTTCTGGAGTGGCCATGATTCGCTGCATGCAGGAACATGTGTAGTATTCAGAAATGAAACAAGCATTTACAATGCGACGGGTCTCGCGTTTGCTCATGTTAGAGCTGTTGTAAACTCTTAACCCGACTTTTCACCTATCGGGCAAAAGTGCATTTATGTACATAACCTGAAAAAGTGAAATTAAGTATGTAAAGCGCTCGACTTCTGCCAAGCGAGATCGCACTCTAAATTAGAGAAAAAAAAGTCCACGAGCCCGATGGAAAACAGCGAGCCTCGCATGTTTTCTGTACTTGGTCGCTGCGCTCGAGGAGGGCTTGCCACCGGAAAAGGCATGACCTATGTGTGCCTTCGACTAATGAAAGCAAGCAGATTTTATTAGGGAAGCCCACAAACCAATTAAAAGCACTGACGTGAAGTTGACAGGGCTCCGAGCCCTTTTCTAAATACAAAAGAGTCTCCCTGCGATACGCATGCGCGAGCGCATGCAACGCAGGCTCGACCCTAAAAAGAAAAAAACAGCACATAGAAATATGACATGCGTTTAGTGCAAAATAGCCAGCAAGCATTCACAAATCAAGCAAGGCAATTACAGTTTCAGTGGACCAGAGCTTCGTCCCAGATCAGTTGGAGTATGTAATGCTGAAATCAATACATTTGTTTCCTGTTACACCTACACACGTTTTTCTCAATACAAGGGAACTGAAGCAGAAACACATGACAGAAGTGAAGCTAACTGATGCGCAGGAGTCAGGATCTTCTTGTGGGTAGGAATGTGAGAAGACCTTGGAACAGAGATACAGTTAACATTAACAGAAGCTTAAGAACTAGGTTACACTTTCAGGGGTGTAACACAGGCACCTGCAGCTCCTGTGGTGCAGAGGGGGCCCCAACTCTTCAAAGGGGCCCCATTCAGCTCAAGGTCAATGAGTATGTGTGAGATATGGGAGACTCCGGGGCCCCCCATCACATTCTGCAGAAGGGCCTTATACTACTGTACGCTTTACTGGCATATGTGGAGTATACAACATGGAGTAACAAATCTATACTTTATTTAAATGCATGTAAATGTGCAACAATACTAATAGTAGTAAACATAAACATTAAGGTACATACTCAAGTCAATTCGCTTTCACAGAAGCATGTGTTGTGGACGAGGGTGTCGTAGTTGGACTCTTGCTCTTAGGCAAGGCTGCTGATCTAAGGATGACAGTGCTTCTGTTTGTAGGTGACTATGCCTATCCTAGAACAAGTCGCAACTGTAGTCCCAACCCTTCCGGGTCACTAGCAGTACCTCAACAAAAAACCAAACTGTTAAAGGTGATTTGTGGCAGCCTTTACGCATGGACTCAAGAGTATGACATCTCAGGGAGTGTTGTGGTTAAACGGAGATTACCCGTTTCTCACAGATACATCATGTCTCAACCAAACACAGGCAATAACGAAGATGCAGTAAGGTTTTAATAGTTTTTATTCAACACAATCTGCAATCAGAGACACAGTGTCATCTGAACAGAATACCAATGAAACAGGTAAGGCAGTGGCCTAGTACTTTAGAGGGATGCATTTTACCATTCAGCAGCAGCTGGTTGGATAAAAAAATTATAATTTATCATTATGTTCATAATAAATTATAAGTGATTATAAAGCCTGTCACTGGACCCATGCTATGCGTCTCCCAAATCGTCCCAACCTTAGGATACAGTCTGAGTGTCAGATCAGGATTTGCGTGGGCTTGAGACAGCCCTGTCTGACCATAAATAAGGAGAGACATTTAGGCGGTCATTCTGACCGCGACGGTCGCCGCCCGCCAAGCGGGAACCGCCAGAAGACCGTACCGCGGTCGAAAGACCGCGGCGGTCATTCTGGGTTTCCCACTGGGCTGGCGGGCGACCGCCAAAAGTCCGCCCGCCAGCCCAGCGGGAAACAGCCTTCCCACGAGGACGCCGGCTCAGAATGGAGCCGGCGGAGTGGGAAGGTGCGACGGGTGCAGTTGCACCCGTCGCGAATTTCAGTGTCTGCAGAGCAGACACTGAAATTCTTTGTGGGGCCCTCTTACGGGGGCCCCTGCAGTGCCCATGCCATTGGCATGGGCACTGCAGGGGCCCCCAGGGGCCCCACGGCACCCCATACCGCCATCCTGTTCATGGCGGGCGAACCGCCAGGAACAGGATGGCGGTAAGCTGTGTCAGAATCCCCATGGCGGCGCAGCAAGCTGCGCCGCCATGGCGGATTCCCATGGGCAGCGGAAAGTCGGCGGTACACCGCCGGCTTTCCGCTTCTGGCCGCGGCTGTACCGCCGCGGTCAGAATGCCCGGCGGTGCACCGCCAGCCTGTTGGCGGTGCTACCGCCAACCTCCGCCATGGCGGTAATTACCGCCAGGGTCAGAATCACCCCCTTAGTATTCCTTACACAAGGCCGGATGCAGCAGGTCATTTACGCTCCAATCTTCTACTAGTTTGATCTCAACAAGCGCTCCTGTCAGATGAAGTTAGGGGACCTATTAAGATACTGCAGAGCTTTTGTAATTCCCAAGAGCTTACAATAATACAAATGCCTCAGCTTTTTGTGTTGGCCAAAAAAAAGATGTTTGATGTGATTTTCAGAAAAGTGTTACAGGTAAGTCCAAATTACAGGTCTTTGGAAAAAACTCAGAGAACACATTGAGACTGGCAAAAGTCTGCAGAGCAGTTGCAGAAATTCTCATTCTCAACAAAGACCAATGCGACTTTTGCATGGATATCAGTTCACTAAAATACCAGGGGTACTGGAAGTGACATAACACACTGTTTGACCCTAATGACATCACATGACCTATGATCCCTAAACTTCCCAGTAGGTGATGTCACATTACCTTAACCCTAATAACATCACAATTATTGACATTACTGAAGTGCTATAATAACTACACAGATAGTATATTAACACTTAATAGATCAATATCTATTCTAGATACCACTTATCTCAGGGTGCTGACATGATCTTTCAAAACGGTGGGGTGTAATACAGAATTGTCCTGATTGAAGGAGCAAAGTGAGTGAGACATACCTCTTCTTGGCAGGTTCCGAGGGGGGAGGGTAGGGACTGGGGGGAGTTGGATTCCCACCGAGTTCATTAAAAAAATCAGGTCACAGTGCATTTTAAAGCATACTTTTTACATACATTTACTAGAAAGCCATAGGCTCTGAAAAGGCATTCATTAAATATTTAAGCCCTTTTATGGTGTACGATACTTGTGAAAATTTACGCTCCCCAAGAGTTGACGCCATTTTCTTAAAATGTACTATGGTTGCCCTTATGTCATACCTCCATTGTGCCAATATTATGTCATGGGTGCCCCTTATATACCATGGTTGCAACTTATGCCAAAATATATGTGCAATATGCTAGCATTTGGCCATTAATGCCATCCATGCACCATGGCCAACCCTAAAACTACCGGTAGTATGCCAGGGCCAGCATTTTGTCATGTCTCTGATATATCACTGTTTTCCTCCCTTATGACAAGAATTAACTCTAGCATGCTCCCAACATTTAGCCATGAGTGTTCTCTGTGTCAAGTGTACCCAATGAACAGCAGCACTAAAAATGGGCAGATAGCAAGGAGAGCTGAGTCCTGTTGACCACAAGCGTGAGCTGCCCAAGTGTTTTTGGCACTGGTTTTGCCACCTCTGAGACCAGCGATCACCTGAATGACATCCATGCATGATGAGTTATTGTGCCTGTACATTCAAAACTTTGTGTCCGTCAGTGCCCTTTTAAGAGCCCTCACAAAAACACAGCAGCCCTATTCCTGGTCATGGTACTGCCAGACAGTTTTTCATGCCATCATGACGAGCACTGGAAAGGTGAGTGATTGCAAACCAGGACCAAGTGGTATCATAATGCATACACATAGACAAGATATGGACAAGATCTGGATTTTGCTAGGCACATCATTGCATATGCTATGCCAGTCTGATGAAAGTGGAGGCGGTGTACTCACAAGCTGAAAAACAGTCTCACAATTGTGTGATCCTACAAACATTCCCACATATTGTTGCACTGTAAAGCCCTTACTGCTGTCAGTGACCACAATGCTATTGCCAACATCTTCTGTTATGTTATCCTGCCTTCCACCACAGCAGTTAATTGTATTGCAAGACCAGAGGCTCCTATTATGCTTTTCTAATCTTGCATTCATTTCAATAGCAGCAGACAAGAACTTGAAAGAACTACAAATCCCATGAGGCTTAGGAACAACTAGACAAGGGAATTAAAAATGTAGTACTAATAATAACCAATAGAATCACAGTAACACCTTCAACACCTAATTTGACTGTGGATAGTTCTCTTTTCTTGCTGCTCACAGTCAAAGTAAGCATTACTCATTACTATTCCTAACTCAATATTGTTCTTATGACTTAATTTTTACAATTGTGCATGTTATATGCCTCCGGGTGCTTTCTCTTACTTTTAGGGTTCTTCCTAACACGTTACCGATTGTCCTTGAGCGCTCTGGGTTTCGTCTGCTGTCTGCACGTCTCCGACCACGTTCACCATGTTGGTGTCACAGTTTAAGACGCACCTCCTGTTGGGTTTTCCTCTTATTGTTGCCTCATAATTTTTGTTTTTATTTATCAGTCTGGGCAGGCCCTTTTCGGTCCCTGCGTTGTGGCAGCCTTCTCTGCTGAGCTCTGGTCGGCGTCTGCTTTCTGACACGGAGTCTCAGTACCTCCAAGGGGCGCAGCCTGTCTTCCCGCCCCTTCCTTGTTCTCCTCAGGTTTCTCCTCGGCGTGTACATGCCCAGAAGGAGGGGACAGTGTTTATTATACTCCCCCTTTGGTTTTAACCCATTTTTAGCCATATAAGTTTCCAATTGACTGAAAATGGAATTAGATAGTTCTCGTTTGCTACTTGATGATAATGAGGAAGGAGGCACTCTTAAAGATAATTTAAATGAATGTACCCAATCCTCAGTGGAGCAAGCTGTTTCAGCCTCTATGGACAAAGTTACCAAGAATATAGAAACCCACTCTGCAGGGAAAAGCAGAAAGCACAAAGTGATGGCATATCCAGTTTTGACTAAAAATATTCAAACTAAAACCAAACCTAATATTGCGCTTATAACTAGTGAGGTATCCTCAGTCATGGCATAGGACGTGGTTCCTCCCAAGCTTCCTTCCACGGAGGGGAATAACGTATCAGCTTCTAAATGCAAAGCAAAGCTAAAATGTTAACAAATCATCTCCTATTCTCATTGCACATATACCTGACACAGATAATGACATGGGTGATCCAGATACGGATGATGACAAGGATGGTTTCTGGGACGCAGATCCTTTTTCAGCTCCTCCTGCTAAACAAATTAAGGTGGTCTCACCCTCTCATGATCCTTTTAGAGCAAAAAAGGTGATGGGCACAAAGGATATTCCCATGTTTGACCCCAAATGTATACACCCTCCTAGCTCCACCAAATGGTTCCTTGCTGATCACAGAGGGTAATGTATTGCTTCCAGAATTCGGTGACCCCCTGGACAAATAAACTAGGGCTACATTGAAATCTGAGTACCCTAGACATTTGCTGCCTTCTAACATTTCGGCCACACCTACTAAGGACTCTTCCCTGCTCATTTTTTTTACCAAATTTGGCAAGGATCTGCCCAAAGGGGTGGATAAAGCCTGGTGTACCTGCCAGGAGAAGCTATTAGATATTCTGGGTCCTTTGTCGAGTATGTTGGTCCTAGCAGAAACTGCAAGACTCTACTGTTGTTCCCGAAGACCTCTCTGTGTGGGTTCAAAGAGCCTTTTATTTGCTGAGCAATGCCAAATCCTCCATTATGCATGAACGAAGGAAAGGTCTTTTGTTGAAGCTGGACCCCAAGTTAGCAAACCTTTCTACTGTGGACCATGGAATCAAGGGGCAAAGTATTCTATTTGGGGATTTCTTTATAAAAGAACTCAGCAAATATGTTGCTACGTTTGCTTCCTTGATAAGGTTCAGCAGTCGCTTAAAAGAGTTTTTTCAAAGCATGTTTTTGCTATGGACGGTAAAGGCAGGCATCACTCTACTGGCCGTAACTACCACAACCAGGGATCCAGAGGCTCCTTCTACTTAAACATTCAAGATTACAATCCAGAGAGGTGGCCACAGACAAAAAAGCTACAGATGCAACACAAACAGGCCATTCTCCCTTCTAGCCCTCTTCCTGTAGGAGGCTGACTCCATTTGTTTTTCACAAAGTGGCAATCCATAACATCAGACCCCCTGATTTTAAACACTGTCCCAGATTATGCTATTGAGCTTTACACCATGCCTTTTCAACTTGTGTTTCCTCCCTTAAAGTTCTTTTCCGAAATGTCCAAGCTATTATCTCTATAAACAGAGGCGCTTCTACAAAAACAGGCAATTCAACTTTCTTCCCCCAATTCCTCAGGTTTCTTCATTTACCTTTTCTAGTACAAAAAAAAACAAAAAAATGAGAACAGTTATCAATCTCAGACATTTCAAACAGTTTGTAGTCTACCATCATTTCAAGATGGAGACAATCATCCATCTCGGGGACTCTTTACTCCATGGTTTCGGTTGGATCTGCAGGTGCTTTACAAAATGAGTGAAGCCCATGGTCGCTCTTCTCAGATCCCGAGGTACCAGGCTTATCATTTATCCGGACGATATTAACTTCATGTGCCAAAATGTACATACCCTCTAATCACAAGTTTACTTTACTTGTTCCTTTATTTTCGGATCTAGGCTTTCTCATCAAATCAAAGAAATCGATTCTAGTTCTGTCAGATCAGATGGAGTTCCTGGGTTTTCTTATAATCTCTTCCAGTGCAACACTGCACCTTCCCTAGGCAAAAGTCAAGACAACCAAATCTGAGATTCTACAGACTCTTCAGAGCACCTTCATTTCTCTCAGAGCCCTGACAAGAATAGTGGCCATCTTTCTCGGCCCTCTCCATTATGGGGCTCTCCAAAGATGGAAAATTCACCATTTGCACAGGGGTCTCGCTTACTCTGACTCCATCTGTATAGAGCCACAATCTCAGCTAGAGCTTCAATGGTGAATAGACCACTTAGCTGCCTGGAACAGCAGAACCATCTTTGTGTCAGCCCCCAAATCTTATGTTAAATCAGATGCAAGCCTGTTAGGTTGGGGTGCCCAATGTGGACCAATCTTGACTTGGGTACATAGTCTCAAGAGGAGCCTAGGTTGCATATAAACTGTCTAGAGGTGCTTGCAGGTTCCTTTGAAAATCAGAAGCCTGGCAAAAAACAGGGTCCACTGTTCCACTCTTCCTCGTATAGACAACATTACTGCAGTTTGCTACATCAGTCATCTTGGCGGCACCAGATACAAGCCGCTAGCAGAACTAGCAAAGAGTTTTTGGGAATTCTGTTGACTAAACAAGATCCCAGTCTGTGCAGAATATTTGCCAGTAGACCTAAACACCATAGCATACTGGTATTCCCGTTACCTTCAACATTCAGGCGATTGAAGACTTCATCCTTCGGTATTCAGGTCTTTGCTCCACAGATGGGGACCTTTCCAAATAGACCTTTTTGCCTCCAGACAAACTTCTCAGCTTCCCCAATTCTCCAGCTGGCGACCAGATTCCTTAGCTTTGGCTTCAGATGCTTTTCTACAAGACTGGTCCCTTTCAATGAACTACGCTTTTCCTCCCTTTCTTATGGACAACAGGGTCCTGGCTCAGATCAGACGTCAACGAGCAATCCTCGTCCTAGTGATTCCTTTCTGGCAACCGAAGGTTTGGTTCCTTCCTCTCCTGGAATTAACAATTGGCGTTCCGGTCCTTCTACCTTCTTTTCCAAATCTACTCCTGGATCCATCGGGTCTTCCTCACAACACAGTGTTTGAAAACTCCCTCATCGTGTCTGCTTGGAAAATATCGGGATCTCCCAGTCTTTCTCTTTCATTTTGCAGAAGCTTCAGAGTACGTCAATAAATCCTGGGCTCCTGGTACCACCAAGACTTCCAAATCAGCCTGGTCTTTATGGTCAAGCTGGTGTTTGGGAAAATGTATAGATCCCTTTTTCAGCAGATATAACAGACATTGTTAATTTCCTAGCAGCAGAAGCAAGTGGAGGAAAAACCTATTGCACTATAAACCTTCACAGATCTGCCATCTCTGTGAATCATCCCATCGTCAATGGAAAACCAGTGGGAGAGCATTCGCTCATCTGTCAACTATTAAAGAGAGTAACATTTTGCAATCCTCCTATTCCCAAATACAGTAAATTGTGGGATGTAAATGTTGTTTTAAATTTATTTCCTGGCCTGATAATGTTAATCTTTCACAACAAATATTGTCTGCAAAGCTTACTATGCTATTATGTCTCATATCAATTAAACACCTGTCTGATGTTGAAGCCTTAGATATTTCTTCTTG
The DNA here is from genome assembly GCF_031143425.1 of Pleurodeles waltl. Classification (NCBI taxonomy): domain Eukaryota; kingdom Metazoa; phylum Chordata; class Amphibia; order Caudata; family Salamandridae; genus Pleurodeles; species Pleurodeles waltl. The sequence continues at coordinate 75,601,894 of NC_090444.1, read as the reverse complement.
TCAGTTTACGCCCACATGTGTGATCTTCACATTTCGCAAACATACAAAAACAAATTTAACTACTGTGTTTTACGCTTATTTTGATCAACCTAAACTTTGTGTTGTCTTAAAGTGTATGAACAAAACACAATTGATCTCAGAACGTCCTCAGACACCCAGCTTCTCATTTCTCCTTTCTCAGCTTCTCATTTCTTTCAGAAAACCCCACAAACCAGTGTCTTTCCCACTCTCGCTCGCTGGCTTATGTTGGTTATATCATTGGTGGGTATTGATACTTCCATTTTTGGTGCCCATTCTTCAAGAGGATGCATGGCCTCCAAAGCCTTCTGGGACGGTTCCTGTCTAGAGGACATTCTGAGATCAGCTAACTGGTCAAACGATAATGTTTTTCACACATTTTATTGTACACATGTATGTACTGCATCTTCTATGGTACTTAACATGCTTTAAACAAGCATAACAGGACCCCTTGGTCTTGAAATAAAATGTAGATTTTCCAAGTAATCTATGAAGGAAAGTCTTTTATTAAAGACAATGAGGCAAGTAGTATCCCACCTCACACAGTATTTACCTGATGTTCTTTCCACCCTAATAGTGACTCCAGCTTCACCGCCTTCATCTACCTAAGGAAGCGAATACTTCAGATGCAGATTTTCGTAACATTTCATATTCTTTGCAGTTTCTGGTTCTTAAATTGGGACTCGGATTTACACATCTTTGCCAAGAACTGTTCATGTTTACTGTAGTGTTTACCATTGTATTAGCTATTTTTCATTTGTTTACTAATTTTCCTTAACTTTTTGCGCAAGAAACGAGGACTGTTCGCAGTCGTTAGGTGTTACTGTGATTCAATTGGTTATTATTAGTACTACGTTTTTTCTCCCATTGGCTAGTTGTTCCTATGAGTCATGGGATTTGTAGTTCTTTCAAGTTCTTGACTGCTAATACTGAAATAAATGAAGATTAGAGAAGCATAATACTCGCCTCCATGCCTTTAATAAAATTAAGACTTTCCTTCATAGATTACTAGGAAAATCTACATTACTCTGCACAGCTATGTGCCAAACTAGATTTGTTTTCCCTATAACCTTCGCTTGTCACTCATCAACTTAAGGAATAGATTTGAATTACTCACGTATTGATAAATCATAATTTATTTTCAAATCCATCCATATTACATTATAGTGTTTGTAAAGTGCCAAAGGTGCCCCAATGCAATTCCCGGGAATACCATTTGTGAATCAAAGGTGCAGTACTCTAAAAATAAAGTAACAAGTTGTTCAGATACTCATTTTCATACCGTGTTTGATCATCAGCAATGTCTGAAATATGTTATTCATACCACTGAGCAATCATTTGCTCACGCAATAGGTGAGCAATAAGAAAGCATGGAATGTATTATTTTCACAATTGAACAATCATTTACTCATAAATAATGATTCATTAAATGTATCCATTGAACAAAATCAATCTTTTGGTCTACTCCTTATTACCATATTCGTTATTACATAAACTGTGGAGTAAGTAGTTGCTTGATACATTGCCAGGTATGATGTACTAGCTAACCGGACCATGATGGATCTAATCTTGCCAGATCAACAGTCTCATCACACTTTTGTAACCTTTCTTGATACTGTTCAAATGCTGAAATGTCACAGTTGTAACATAAAAATCCTATTCACAAATAAATAACTTTATCAATGCTAGATCAAGCTTTCTTTTGGTACTATTTGACTGGCAGGCACCAGGGAGCTTGAGCTTTCAGCTATTTTTGTGTACCCCTGTTTATGAAGAATTAACATATAATTCAATATTGATTGGCATCACAAAGGCTTCAATGAGGCAAAAAGATATAATATATTCAATGTTGTTCCACATGGGGGCCTCAAAGTATATCTTGCTCAGGGCCTCAGAATCCGTAAGATGTCTTCTGTGCAGCCAATAGAAAACTGCAGAAGATGACAGTGTTAAAACAAATTTTGAGTTTGAATTGAGTGCATTTGTGCATCAGGAACTAGTGTATTTTCCTGGAGTATGGTGTGATGCAAGTTCTGTGTGGGAGGTTGAGGTGAGTCTGGCTGCCGTGTTCTGCATAGTTTGTAGTCTTCAAGTGACTTGCTTGGTGATCCTGGTGTAGAAGGTGTTCCCATAGTCCAACTTGCTGGTGACTAAGGTGTGAGTGACAGTTTTTCAAATGTTGCATGGGAGCCATTTGAAGATCTTCCTCAGCATCTTCAAGGTGTGGAAGCAGGATGTGGTGATGGTGTTTTCTTGTGCGGTCATGTCCAGTTTGCTGTTGATGAATATTATGAGGTTCCATGTGTGTGTTCTGGGTTTGGGTCTGATTTCAGACAGCCACCAGTTTGAGACACTTGGTGAGGTGTTTTTGTTGAAGATCACTACTTGTCGGTGTTGAGCTTGAGACAGTTGGCTTTCATCCAGTTAGCGACTTCAGTCATGCGGGCGGTGAACTTGTTTCTTGGGTTGGGGGAATTGGTAATCATTAAAATGTACTTCCGTATATATAGCCTTAGTATTACTATAGCAGTATGCCTTCACACTGAAAAGTAGATGACAGGGTCAGCTCCATGAAGTAGTGAGCTTTAGAATCTTTTACAAGTGATCGTTGTGCTGCTCACCTTGAAGGTAAAACTACAGATATAAGTTGGTGGTCACCGCTATACAACCATGTCTTCTTAAACCAGGTGTATTTAACGAAGGCCTTAAAGAGCCAGACTTGACAAGCCAGGCATAAGATACATTCACATTCAGTTAAATTAAATGAGAATCATGTACAAAACTGGCAATCTTCTGTGTCCTGGAAGAATCAGCCCTCTTGGAACAACGATGCACACAGCTGGCGCAAGCAGTTTCTTGGGCACAGACCTTCCCATCAGAAGTCCTCCTGCTATCCATGGCATAGTTGTGACACCATAGTGTACAACTACTATATAGAAAAGTCTGCTCGCTTTAGTTTTATTTTGCTGTGGTTTTATTTCATTAACATAGAGCAAGTTTTATATCTGTTCTCAATGGGGCTGATCTGCAATGTGGCTTGATTTCTAGCTTTTTGGTGATAGAAAAATAATTTGCAAAGGTGCTCATGGAAAGCTGTGCAAGTCGTACATTTCCAGGAGCAATTTTTCTCTATGGTTAATCCAGGGGGGAGCATGCATGGTGGACAACCTGCATGAGTAAGAATACTGGGAAGTGTATTTACTCATGGCACTTGTTTTTCTTTCCATATTCCTGAAATATGTGGATGTTGGCTTTCATTTCACTGGACACACACATACTGCAACATTTCCTTGTAGTATATGCATATGTGTTGTAATTACCTACTACTATATGATGTTGTGAGTGTTCCATACCTATTGCTTGGTCACCTTGTCGCCCCAGCAGAGCCTTTCCTCCCAGTAACTATGAAGGGTATTCCATGCTTGGGTATTTTCTGTGGAGCATCTGCAGGCATATATGTCCCTCACGCCTAACTTTCCGAATCAGGATGTCCAACTCAGGATCACAGATGTCTTATTTGTCCATCAATTTAACTCAGGTGGGCACAAAACATTTGTTAATTGCAGCACCTCACAAAGTTTTATTTGCCTATATTTTGATTATCTCTATTCCCTACTCCGAGAGTCACATTAAATATGCTTTAAGTAATTCATGGAAGGCTTAAAAGTAATGAATTAACATTTGTATTTCATGCTTCTTCTATCCCATCTGAGTTGTTAATGCAGTAGCTGTTTATAGCTCCTAAATGAGAGTTCTCAGGAGTTGAATACTGTGATGTGGATGATGAGTCCAAGCACGTCAATACAACTTAGTCTTAGCTTTCTCTAATCATATTGTGTTCCCCTTTTGTAACTGCGTGCATGCGATTATTATATACTCTCATCAATTTTATCTTAAAAGAAGCAAATAGTTTTACACAAAAATATGTTTGCGTCTCCGCTGCCCGCTTTCGTTATTTAGCCACACACTATTGTGTTTTAGCTCTGGCCGCTTTAGAAAGTGCTGCAGGCCCTAGCACCTAGAAACCACTCACATGTTATAGAGAACTATAAAAGTGCATTCATGAAGCCACAGGCCCGCTGTAGGATGGGGAGCGCTCGTGTTTTCATTACAGGAGTGTTGCAGGAGTTTGTGGTGCTGATGATAGTGAGGAACCTGCGTGATGACGTACACAAAGGACTGATGGGTTCTTTGGATCAGCAAGCTGCTTGTCCTGAGACATTTGTAGAAGTTTATCCCATGTCCCTAGGTAACCCGGATGGGAGATAGAGGGAGGTGCATAAAGCTTTGCCAGATTATGATGGTGATTCCCTATATGGATCATTTACCATGTTTCATTAAACCTTAATATGGAGGAACCTGTTCCTGAAGACCTAGAAAAGAACAGGTTAGCAATCCTAGTGATTTTGATACTCGAAGTGTAACCTCCGCCTTTTCTACACTTGTTGGAATGTCAATCAATCCATGTATTTTGTAGAGCAAAAGAAGCAAGCATTGGCAAAGCCAGGAACTCTGCGTTTACTGTGCTAACCCACGCACATTAGAGCCAGGCAAGAAACAAAAAGCGGACTATATTGAAGACTTTCTTGCCTTCAATAAAAGTTTGTTGTTTCTTTTTCAAACACCAGTTCTAAACCAGACCTTCATGCACTTCGGTGCAAGCACTATAACAGAGGGCGAAGGGTGCCCCCGAAACAGCCAATAGCATTAGGTGAGAGATGAATACTCCAATTGGCTGAGCAAGGACACCGTTGACCGTCTCCGACCAATGGCTTAAAGAGGCTGATTGAAAAAAAGCCAGTGGTTGGAAGAGGCTGCACTAAAGTTTGCTATGTATATTCTAAGAAACAGGTGTGTTTGACAGCTGTGCTGCGAAACCCAGGCCTAAAAAGCATGGAAGACGAGCATTGGTACTGCTGTGCCGCTTGAAGCCAGACCCCACACCTCAAGAAATGTGTTATCTTCCCTGCTCTTTTTGTTGCCCTCCACACAGAAAGGGAGGATGTCCAAATGGAAATACAGGAGTAACATAATGACTCCACAGACCCTACAGTTGAGACAGATTTGCACAAGTGGTGATGGTAAATGAGAGCTACAGAAAAATCCTGAAGATTTAGCAGTAGATATTGCCAGGCCCTGCTTAGCTACACGGGACACTGTGCTGGAGCTGGCAGTGAATGCAGAAGGTGCTTCCTGAACATTTTGTGCATCTGCCAGATGGCTGGCCGGGCGGTCACATGGAGAGGTACATGCCTCTGATGCTGCCATGGTCCTGACTGCACATGCTCAACAGGGTGGAAGTCTTGTACAGAGTAACATTCCATGGTGCAACTCACAGACAATTGGCTCATAAGGGCTTGGAAGCCTCTCTTCCTCACAGTCTGTTTGAGAAGCAGACGGGTGAGTGTGCTTTAAATAAAACATAGAAGCCCAGCATTCAATATGGAAGGGCTCCATTGGCCATTAAGTTGCACATTGACCTGGAGGATGTGTATGTTATCTTGAAGTTCGACTGTAAGTGTGTCTGAGAGTTTGGGGTGTGAGTGATTCAGTCCTGTATGATGATGTATTGGCATAGTAGGAATCGTGTATCCTTAATCTGTGTTATTAAAGTTGGTGAAGAGCGCTTAAGTGTCCGGGGTCTTCTTTCTATTGTCACATCTTTCATTTACATTTTTCTGTGATGTGGAGGTGGCCACCACTGCTGTTTTTATTCATGTCCCCAGGAAAATCAATCATCAGGAGTCCAAGTGAATGAAGTGTTTAGACACTGTATTACAGCTGTCGATGGCCAGAGTTCCTATGCCCTGATGGAAACAGTGCCCAGTTGGCATGCATTGCTTAGGAGCAGAAGAGAAAGGTGTCCAAGCTCAGGAGAGTACAGCGCTTCAGAAGGGCTTGAGAGTATAGGAAAAACAGAACTTAAAGTAGCTTCCAAGGGATGAGATACAGAATAAACTCCAATATCACTGTGATTAAACCAGCCATACTGAGCAAGACCTTATAAAGAAGATATCGGAGATAATCCTGAAAAACAAATCCACAGAAACAAGAAACTCTGCTGCTCCCATAGGAGCATAAGGGAACAGCAGACAGTGGAGAGAAGGGGACAGCAAGAGACTGCACAAAATAAGTGAGTTGACTTATAATAAGGTAATTCTTTCAGTAACTCCTGCATTTATTTCTCCCAGAGAAGCCCCTTCAAGTCTGAAACTTAAACCCACCCACCACCCGAAGACGCTCCCCTATGCACAGACGTATATCACTTAGTATTCTTTTATACTCCGAGTCTTATTATGAACTCTACAAAGACTGTGATTCCTCCATGTGGTAATTTACCTCCTGACAACCTTCAATACCTTCTTCCTGGCCAAGGTACCAGAGCTTAAATGAGGAAAAAACAAGGGAGCATTTGCCTGCAATCACTGTTTTTGCCTGCACGGACTGCATGTTACAGTTGTGTTACAATCTGCTGTTGGTTGTAATGCATTCTCTGCACAGCTTCTCTGCTTCCCTGCTCTGCTCAGCCAGTGTGTGATGTCATGAAATGTTGGTGAGTGACTGAAGGAGTGGACAGCTAGAGAGAGTGGGCTGAGCAGAGAGGATGCTGCTCCTGGTGGGGTTCCCTATTAAGTAACTTGTAACCTTGTAACCTTTCCAATAAACCTAAAACCTGTTATCCTACGTGAACTGGATAGCTGATTTATACTTACTAAGAGAGAACCGTTTATTAAATCAAGTTGTTCCCTCCAGTCTGATGACTGGACCACCACCATCACTGGTCCACCCTAACACAATTAACTCTCAAACTTTTAAATAACAGTAGGTACGCCTTCCTGACTACCTTGTATGCTATCCCATCCCATATACCCAGTAGACTATGTGTCACATTTTCCATCCATTCAGGAAGAGCCTTGGTTTATACCTCAGCTGGAATGTCCAATACCTGAGGTGGGTTGTCCTCCTCGGACTGTCAAGAAATATAATTGTCCCATCCAACAATTAATTGATGCAATGCTTGAAAGAGGACATCTCTTTTGCCCCTTCTGTGTTATTTACCGCCATGTTTTTCAATGTCCATACCTTCCTTTAAGTCATCTACAGTGTTTGTTCTACTCCCAGCACCCTACTACTGAGGCTCTTAAAGTTTTCTCAATGTTACTGTTTCACTTCAGTGGAACTAGTCTTCACTTTCAGTTGTGCATAGAGTGCATCAGTTGAATAGAGCAAGATCTGCTCCACACTTGTCATCTCCTTCTCTTTATGACTCTTCATAGGTGGAGCTACATGGGGGTTGAAAAATTCCCCCTTCTTCTGTCTTGCAGACATGGTGACCTATCTCAAGCTGAACTCCAGGGAAAGACAGTAGGCTGTGCAGCTGTCCCTGTATCTTTGTCTACGGAACCAACTACAATGGAAACAAATCACCACCACAGGCTCCCTCTTCAAAAGGACCACAAGTAGAGCAAGCGTCCAAGTGGTGGGAAGAATGTGACCAACTCAGATTGTTGCAGCTGCCACATTTCAATGCTCAAAAGTTGCTTCCTATCTTCTCTGGCTTGATCGGTGTCCCCATGCACACCTGCTCTCTGCTGTTCTTACCCTGCGACAGCTCCCTTCAGACACTGGTTCTCATATCCTCTTCCTTACAAAGGGTAAGACCAAGAGTAATGCCACTACTGGTACTGACAGATCTTTCCCCTTCTGCTGCAGCTCTTTTTTCCTCTCCATGGTAATAAAGTTAAAGGATGACCTTAAACTTGCAGTGGTCTTGATAGTTGCAAAATGAATTATCACTTTTGCTTGTAGGGATACACATAGTACAATAGATGCACATAGTACAATAGAGGGTTTACAAGTGCTGTGATATTAGCCACAAAGTGCTTATAGTGAGATTAAAAAATAGGAGTTGATTTATGTATCAGTTGAGGAAATTTCTCTAACAAGGTAATCTCCAAGGAATGTCCAGGGATTAGGGTTTTGTGCAGGAATTTTGGATGTGAAAAGATACTTTTGCAAATTAAGAGTTAAAAGAAACAAACAAGCAAGTACGTACGGGAAGTGGAGGGCTAGAAGAATAAAATGATTTTGGCTGGGATAACCTTGGCTTCAGGGAAGTAATCTGTTGTGGACCCCTATGGTGCTATAGCAATAAACATAGAGGTGGCAAGGTTTTTAGTGTTGAATCTTCAGAGGCCTTAACGGCCACATGGTGAATATTGTGGAAAGTGCTGAGGACTGAGAAGATTTTGTAGAGCAAGTATAGAGCTTTCTAAGAGATTCACCTTACATAAGGTATATGTTTCACTGAGAGAGCCTCTTAGTTGGTCCTATGAACAGTAACTTAAAATGTAACTAAGTGAGCAGGCATTTATAAAGATGGAGGCACATGAAATGACAGAAAAGGTTTTAGATTTGACAAATTATATCCCACTGTGTTTAAATTACCACCTGGATGCCTAAGAAGCCAGCTATAGCTGATATGAAGGAGTGGTTCATGTCGACCATAACGAAATTAGTGTTCCCATCACTTTGTAAAAAAAAGTGTTCCTCAAGAGCTTATGGGACTGAATAAGGAATATGGATTAAGCTTGTGAAAGGAAAAGAAATGATTAGTTTCCATTGTAATTACAAGAAAAACAGGAGATAAAAGATTATGCACAGATCCACAGCACCTTTTTTGTTTTGTTTCTTCTGCCCAAAGAAGATGGAAACAATGCACTCCTGTAAGAGACCAAGGTCTTCACCAAACAGGATCTGGGGAAATGACACTGTCTATAGTGTTAAGAGGCACAGCAATGAATTACTCTGTCATTGATAAGTTTCCATTGCTGTTGTCTGGACCAGAAAGAGATGTAAGTGCTTTCATGAGTAATTTGTGGTCAAGACCATAACCGTTCATGACAGGTGTTGATAAAAAAAAGGCTTTGCCGGTATGCCCAGTACAATGTGCAAATGGTTTATGGGCATACAAGATCATACTTTCACTTTGCAGAATTTACTAGGAGTTGAATGAAGAGTGACTTCCTTAAAATATCATTCAGACGAGGTGTAGGATGGGAAAGAAAAAAGGGTGGTGTTTATAAGGTCACAAAAGTAATTAATGTTGCAGGGGTGTGTATGGAGATGTTTTCGAATGAGATCCTGTGCTGAAGAGGGTGTGTGATCATTTAAAAGGGGATTGACTCAGAAGGTTCAAGCAACCCACCTAATTCCATACTCCAGGTCAAGAAGGGTTCCATTTGAACTTCTCAAGTGTAGGAAATCTAACAGCAATGCATTTCCTGGTGATATGATGAAAGCCAGGTCAGTACAGGAAAACAACGAGAGGAAACTTTGTAAAGAATAAACTTCAGGAGGAAAGCATAAATGTTAGTTTGAGTGCTCATAACTTAATGAAGTACTTGCAAATGTAATCTGGAGGAGTACTGTTAAAGTATAGATCAGGGGAAACATGTTTGTGTATAAGGGTGGTCAAAGGGAAGGTATGTATGGTAAGAAAAGTATACAAATGGGACACTGGAAATGTAGTATATAGACACAACTGGACTAATGCCAGAAGGCCAGAGACGAATATACATGACACAAAGGCCCAGCTTTTAGTTTTCCATTTGATTCTATGGGTCTAGGAAACATGACTGCTCTGGCTCACTTCCCTCCCTGATGCATTGAAATAGGATTACTGCTGGCCTGGCACTAGAGTTCCTGGCTGGCACACAAACATTCAGTGACTTCACGATCATAGTGCTGTGTGGGCTAGAGTCAAGCAGCATGACGAAGGCCATGCTTTACTCTCTTGATTTGTGACATCATGCAAGAATCAGCCTGTCAGCCCAGTTCCCAGGCAGTTGTGTTCTTCGCATCCCAATTACTTAATTCTTAGTACCAGATTTCTCACTTGATTTTGAGTTAGTTTCATCGCTGATACTGCTACTGTGTCTTTTCAGCACCTCGGGAAATGCATTGCTCTAAAAACAATGCAAACCAGTTTGGAAGGTGTCAATGTTAAGGACTCTAGCCTTACCTCAAGCAGAACAGAGAAGTATATCAAGCAAGGGCTTCTGTCATGTTTAAGCCCAGGATGGTGTGTTATCTGACACTGGAACCTACCTGAGGAGTAAGGCATTGTGAAAAGAGAGGATCACATCGGGGTTTAGAGTTATAAACTACTTGAGGTCCTCACAAAAGTGTCTGAATGGTGCATGTGAGCTGAAACATGTTGACAAGGGTGATAGAGGTATGACTGGCCCTTATTACCACTTCTTTACATTCTCTTTGAAAAGAAAGAAGTTGATGGCTAGAAGACTACTTTCACAGGTTTACATCTTTAGGTACTAGGCTAATAACAAGCCCATTCTCTCAAAAGCCGACTTGGCGCAAAGTGAGAGCATAATCAAGAACAAAGTGTATGGGGTCAACACCAGCGTGGTTGTGACCCCTGCTACAGTAGTTGCAGGAGTCAAAAACACAGAAAGAAACACTATGGACTACGTAGGTATTTGTGTGAGCTGGATTGCTACTGAGGAAATTGCGCCAATGATGACACTGGGTCAAATCCTGTCCAGGATTAAGGATTATTCATGAGCTGCAAGGGGCTTGTGAAGAACCTCTACATCTTTTTTGAGTGTGGTCAGGACGGTGGTATTCCAAGTGCTAGAACCATGCTCAGCGTGATAGTGTATAATATCAGGAAACAGGTTACAGTCCTTTTGTGACTGAGGTTTTAAAAATAGGCCCTGGATATATGGATTTGTATTTGCCACCCATAAGCATGTAACAACACCTTCTATTTGGATATGAGGTATGTATAGTTCTTTTTGAGTAACCCTCACCTCTGTTCTATGGGATGACAAAAACTTTCCACCCCTGAACTGTCAGCAAATGAATGGGTGGTTCTGTTTCTATGCTTGCATATGGGACTGACAGCCAGTGAAAGCCACCACAGCTACAAAGGAATGCAGCACCAGTGTTGGAGGATTTTGTACATCCGTCAAGGGAGAGGATGGCAGGCCCACATGGAGATGAAGGCTTTGTCACTGGATCAGATACTGTGTCCAGGGGACGGGTTAGAAAGGGGGTGTTATTCGTGGACAATGACAGCAGCAGAACCTCACTCCTGTATCAGTGTTGATCCTCAGTAGTCTTTTATTGTACTGTCGACTTGTCATCCTAACACAAAACAGGACAATACCTCTGAGTTTTGCCACTTTAAAAACTGCCCGTATCCTGGTCACAGCGATTCACTTTTCTGTTTGCACCAGGGGTGACAATGCTTTGAAAGATAGTTTGCTTCTATCCCGTCTGTCTTGATTCCCTTGAAATCTTTCATCTCCCTTTCTTATTTCCAGGGTCTTTCAATCATTTTCTGTTCTCCCACCTGTTTTTCAGGGTCTGTCACACCCAGCAGCCAGGTTTGTAAATGGATTGGAATTGTCTTTGCTTCACTGCCTACCTATGCAACAGATGTTGGCAGCACGGTTGCCTCTTTACGCATTAGGGCACTAATGGCGTGTATAAAGGCACAGCCTTCCAGGGTCTCAAGGTCTAAGATCAATGACTCACATGGGACATGACGGGACTATGCAGAGCATCATGGGACAAATGTTGCCTGCATTGTACCAATTAAAGATTGCACCCCTGAAGCATTCTGTGCTCATTAAATGGTGGTACAGACATTGTTTTCTTCCATTACCCACGTGTACAATGTGGTTAGTATAGAAAAGGTTTTCGGTAACTGTTCTGTGTGTCAGAATGCGTCAGTTCATTTTTTTCATCAGGATCTTCACCCCTTACATACCTTTTTTATCCCATATATTTTCCCTCTTGTCTGAAAGCCTGTTTCCTCATGGAGATCTGATGGGCTATTTTCCAAAGTTCTGTGTTCACCTGTGCAGACATCTGGCATGAAATACTTTAACTAACTGTAGAACTCTTCATTGATATTCATTGGACCAGAATAGGTAGTGAGCCCCTTAAGGTGTTGCACAGAAGTTACATTTTTTCATACAGAAAGTGTTTTTTCAATATCAAACATTGTTAATGTCTTCCACCCATATTAATTTGGTTCCCTGTACCATTCTGAATCCTGCTTCTTTAATGCCTACCAGGAGGATGGAGATCCATATGATTGTGTTTTAGTCACTGCCCATGCTACCACACCTTGTGTTGATTTAACTGATGTACCGCTTGATGACAGTGAATTAACATGTTTTCTGGAATGGATCGTGCCTCGGTAACGATGAAGGTACCTTAGTGACTGGGTATAACAAAGTGTAGCTGCAACTTACCAACTGCGAAATGAGCTCAATTGCAGACCTCATCGCTCTCACTCAGACTTGTATTTTAGCTAAAGAGAAGACTATGGACCTGATTTAGATTTGGCTGGATGGGTTACTCGATAGCCTGTCCGCCAAAATATAAATCCCATAAGATGTAATGGGATTTATATTTCAGCAGATAGGCTATCCGTCACCATTGTGACGGAGTAACCCGTCCACCAAAATCTAAATTAGGCCCTATTGCTGTACAGATGGACTGAAAATAATATTTTGGAGTGAAGCATGACTTGGGCTCCTTTGGATGCAAAGAGGGTTCTTGCGCTCGTCAGGGACTCCTTTCAGAAATGGTCAAAATGTTTTGAACCTTTTAAATGCTTATCATTTTCAGAAAGGGTGGCAGTATGGGAGCACCAGCACCCTCATGGTGATGTTTCAAAGGGCAATGCCCTAGCTGATTCCGCTGATAAGAATTCTGCACGGTCTAAAACTGCTGATGTTGCTATATGTGTTAAACTAACTGATCTGCTCCTGCACCCACTTTATAGGACGTCCAAATCGCAGGAGCATGACCCTGAAACTGAAAAAAACAGTCCTGATTAAAGTAGCAATGTAAAAGAGACCCTGAGGGTGTGTGTTTAGAGAGTACAGGAAGTGTGGTCACACTGAAATGTCTACTCCCAACCTTGCAGGTTCTATCATGGAGTAGCTGCTGTTGTTAAGGATGGCACGATATGCGGCACTGCAACCCATTAGTCTTCCCTTTATTTTCAATTCTGTGTCATGTGACTGTCACATAATGCTTAAAAAGGGGTTAAGGCCACCCACGCTGCTCACCCTCCTCCTTGGGGTACCTTCCTGCACATCCAGGTTGACTTTATTATGATGCCCAAATGGTAAAATATTCCTATTTTCTCATATTGGTGGGTATGTTTTTAGGGTGGGTGGAAGCGTGCCCCTGTGCTTACACAGATGTCACCATAGTTGTTAAATGTTACTCACATGGTGTATCCCCAGGTACGGAAGTTCAAACCGAATTAGTAGTGTTCAAGGTACGTACTTTGTGTTAGCAGTGGTGCAGACAGTTTGCAGGGGCGGCTCCTCCATGAGGGCGGAGGAGCGTAACCCCCACCCCGCCAGCAGCAACCGCTGCAAATCCTTTCACAAGGAAGGGATAATAAACTGTGTTTATTATCCCTTCCTTGTGAAAGGGGCGGGCCACAGGCTGTGATGAGTAGAGGGGAGTGCCCTGTGCACTCCCCTTATAGGCCATGTGTGTTTGGCTGGCCCGAGATAGCCGGCCAAACACACATGCACACAGGGCTCTCTCCAGCCCAGCAACTACGTTGCTGGGCTGGAGAGAGCCTGCACAGGCTCCCAGTCTGCATGGGAGCACCCTGGCTGGGTGCTCCAAGCCAATCCCGACGCTGCTTTGAGCAGCGTCGGGATTGGCCACAGGGCAGGCTGGGAGCCTGTGCCTGCAGGCACAGAGGTGAGGAGCAGCGCGGTTCCCCAGGCAGCGGCCCAGGTACGTTTTTTTAAATTGTTTTAAATTTTATTAATATTCCCCCTCCCCACGCGTGCGGCGCCCTGCCACCTCAAACACTGGGAGCCGTGACTGGCAGTTTGTAAGATAGACAAGTATTTCTATATCACCCCGAATCTGCAGGCAAATAGAAAGGAAAAAAGGAACCCTGAAGAATAAGATAGCTAAGATATCCTTGAATGAACACTTTAAATGGCTCGATGCTCTGTCATTAGCTCTATGATCCTTGAGAGCAATCCATTCCCAAAAGACAAATTTTAAGACCTTATGGGTGACCCAAGATACTCCCATCAAATCCCCATCTCCTCTACCAAACTAGATTTACAATGAAATGATGACGCTATCCTACAATACTGCAGAAAGCTTGTCTAATGCATTCACAGTTTCCATTCTCAGTTGCAAGCTACCTTACCTCAGTGTCCAACCGGGACTTGCCATTGTCTCCAGCCCAACAACTGGATCTAAGGTTTGGTATTCCAGAGGAAGACTCCACTACAGTTTAATTGGCATGGAGCATACCACATCCTGTTCTTCACGACCACAGCTGTCGAATGCCATGTCTTGGAGACCTGGATTAATTCATCTCTCTATAAATGAGCCGCTCTGTCTAGAGTGCTGGTGCTGCTGCTTAAGGGCCCTGGATTACCTGCTGAAACTCTATCTGCTGGGGCCTCATCATTGAAAAAAATTTTGGTGCCCATCTCCTCTGCCTGTTCCACCACCAGCATGTGATGCTCCACAAACAGCCCCTTATCGCTTCTTCCTTTTTCTGTGGTAAGCAGCCTTTTCTTCGATACCAGATCCCTCTGTAGGTCTGGCCTGCTATCTTTCTTGCAGCTTTGAACATATGACTGGTGGTGGGATACATTCTTGCTGCAGAATGCAGAACTATTCCAAGACCGAATTGTACTGAACCATTATTTGCACTGAGCCACAGCTCGGCTTACAAGGGGAACTCCATGTTGCTGCTGGAAAAGTATAGACCATTAACACTTACTCTTGCTGACTTTTCACATACACACACGTGGTTGTGGGTGGTAGCATTCCTTTGATTTGAGTGCCCATCAGGTTTAAGGACACCTACCTTGATCTTTACCAATTTGGGCATAGACTGCCAGAATGAGCCCTCATCTCCCCCTCTTCTTTCCCAGGCCTTGAAAAGTTTAATAATCCTTTTAACTAGTATATGGCAGTAGTGACTTATCTCACAATGACCGAGCAATGATTTATTTGTGAGCACCACAAAGAAAATGCCTCTAGTATTTTTGTTGGACATAGCAAATGTGATTTAACATTCCTAAGGCACATGCAGCTCAAGGGTGCACAAAACAGATCAGAGATGTAAAGAAGTGAATGTTGGCCAAACTATGTGAGCTGCTTGCTGTTGAGGGTGTGGGCTTGCACCTATGTTGCAAAACAGCTGAGTTTTAATTAGGAGTGTCAAAGTGAAGTTGGATGATATACCATGCTAGACTGGTAGGCAGTCACTGTAAACACACTCTACTGATAAATGTGAGGAAGAATGCTACATCCTGAACAACAAGCCCCTCATGACGCATGATATAGGTGATGGATATTTAAAAGTGGTTGGATACTGTGGTCTGCTCGTAGCCCCACTCAGTGTTCATCTCTTGGGTTTCCATACTGTTGTATGCCAATGCATGTATTACTGTGCTCAATATGTATTACTCTGAGTTGTACAGGGGTAATGTTGCTATTTTGGTTCTTAGGATGCTCGTTTTTACATTCTATTACTTAAGTTACTTTGTCTGGTATTATTCCTGAAAATGCTATATCTCAGAGATCACTTTTGAGATCATAAGAGTTCACGATAATCTGTGTACTGCAAACGATTGATGGTGAAGTCTGATTATATTATAAAATTAGGGAGGAATGGAGTAGGAGGGGGGAACTCTGCTCCACATTGGCCACTTCACTATCAAATGCACCCCAATTCAGCACGTGCCAGGATCTAGGGCAGCCCACCAATGCAGAGCTCTGCCTGGCACTCCGAGGACTGTGCTTCTTCCCTCCTGGAGGGGAGAGACTGACAAGGCTTGTGTTATGCTGCTGCGGCCGGGAGGCTGAAGAACTCCGGCCCACCATCTTCAGTCCTCGCTCCCCAGCCTGGGCCTATCTCGTGGTGATCTGCCCGTAGAAGAGTGGTGGTGGGAGAGGAGAGGCAACATCATGTGTTACAGGATCCTGCTTGCACGGGTGGGCCCCCAGTGACCAGATCAGCGAGCTATGATTAGACTTATTCACCAACCAAAAGCCCAACCTCAACCCCCCGCCGATAGCAGGGCACAGGTACCCTGTACAGTTTAGCACAATATTAAAGTTTTGGCCCACACCCCTAGAGGACTGTCAGATGGACGAGGAGGATACTCTACTTTTTTCCCTGTTCTGGATCCTTTGCAGTGATTGGCCTATACCAACACGAGGGACCCCCTCCTTCTCTTAGGCATGATACACTCCAGCGGAGAGTGAGAGTACCACTATGACTGTGCTTAGACCTGCAGTGTGGGAGACATGCTATAATGCTGTCCCCAAACTCTGACAAAAACATGATGAATGGCAAACAGCTCAAAAAGGCTCTCTGGCTGATATCTGGGGCAAACTGTGCGTCCCCACCCTAGATCCCACAAAGCCCCTACTAGGTTGACTGCTGAGTCCAATAGAGACGTTATTGCACACCATCAGAACAAGAACTTAGACCTCCCTCAGGGCTCTCAGCCACCCCCACCTGAAAAACCATTGAAGGACTCCTCATCGGCCCATGTGGCTGCATTGCATCCTTTCTGATTGGGGCATTAATCCAGGCCGGGAAGTGAAATGGAGATTGAAGGATGCCGGCTATCATTTGCTATGTTGTTCATCATTCTCACACTCTTGACTCTTAATAACTGTTTGGTGTTTGCCTCCACCCACACAACATCCTCAATTTTGTGATGGTTGCACCTTCGAATGGCCAGTTTGAACTCAGCTCCCATGAGTGTTGGTTGAGGATATAGTTTGGCCCTGCTGGCCTAATATTTAACCTTTTTATGTTTGAGTACATGGTTTATTATCCAGGGAGGAATGCAGGAGTTGGGGGTGGGGTGATGGGGGCTGCTTATTATGGCTCCTAATCCTTTTTAGCTTGATGGGTGAACCACGCTCTCCGAAACTACTCGCCCTTAACATTTGGGGGTTTAAATCCCCTAATAAACACAAACAAATTTGGAGGTACCTTGCCCAACATGACCCAGACATCGACTTCCTGAAAGAGACATATCTTCTTCTGAAGGACCACATTCACATGGGTCACCCAAAATACCCTCATCAATTTTAGGGGTGGCCATTCTATGAAAAACCCATGTAGCCCAGAATCAGTCCTTGGTGTACAAAGCTAGGGAAGGACTGTGTTAAGTCTGTGTTAAGATCCACATCAAGATAGCAGGTACACCACCACCTACACGCTACTATATTTTGCACACGCAATACAGCACAGGACACCTTACGCTCTTGCTTCAGAGAACAATTTAAGGATGCTAGGGGGGACATCATAGTGGGTGGGGACTTCAAACTGGTATGGATCCAACTCACGACAGGAAACATAACTCATACAAGGAGAATGGAACAATGCCGGACCTACTTTAAAAGGAAATTGCGCAGTTGGGTCTAGTGGATATCTGTTGCCACTTAAACCCTGGTTTCAGAGACTTCACCCACTACGCCATGTACAACACTCTTACTCTTGAATCAACTATATGATTACTACTCACTTGCTCCTTCGGTGGGTGACCTCGACAGAGATTTCAGATATCTACCTCCCACTACACCAACACAGAACGTACATAGATCCACAGCTTACACCTACACCCTGGAACTTCCAACTGGTGCCTGAAACCAAATGTTTTATGGGATTCAGTGAATAGAGATACGATGCTGACTTATCACTTACACTATGGGATGTGTTTATGACCACGATCCTGGGTTCTCTGATTACTCTGGAGATACAGCACGTGAATTGAGCCTTCTTATGCACACACACACCTCTGAGGCACCTGAACATGGAGATAAACAGAAGCCCTCTAAAATCACCCAGAGAAAGCTAGCTATATCACAAAGCCAATTCTGATCCCAAGGGATGAACCGTGCTGAGTGTTCATTGTTATTTTTGAAGCAGCGTTTTTATGACAGCGGGGGTACCAGGTGGGGACACTACTGGCATGCAAAATTCGCCTTGAGTGGGCTAAGACATACATCTTCCAGATTAAGTTCTATGATGACTTATGGGTAATGAAGACACAGAAGAAGCAAAGGTAATTTCATGAGTTCTATCAAACTCTATATAAACAAGGTGATGAACACAGGACGGACATCCAGGCTTACTTACACTTGTGGCAGAGCACCAATCTCTCTCTCATACAACAAGCTTTTGGAGACAGAATAGAATTTTACAAAATTTGAAAAGTCCTTAAGGTGATGCAGACGGGGAAATCACTGGGACTTGTTGGCCTTCCATTTACCTTTTATAAGATTTTTCTGCCACTCCTTCAACTCAGTGATGAGCCTGACACCTACCGTGTGTGAAGCTGAAATTATGCTCATTCCCAAGCTGGGCATGGATCCTGCTCACTGCCCTTTTTATCGCCCAATAACATTGCTGAACAAGTACACTAAGCTATACAGCAAAGTATTGGCAGAGGAACTGGAATCTCTACTCGTGTCTGATTGATCCTGACCAAGTCAGTTTTATTTGCAATCACCAAGGCGCAAAATACATCAAAGGCCTTGTACACCTGATTGGAAAGACACACAGACGTAACATTCCTTTTCTGCTCCTCTCGCTGGATGCAAAGAAAGCTTTTAATAATGTCAACTAGGCCTTCCTTGAAGGGGTACTGGGTATGATAGCATTAAGACCAAAAATGATCTCTAGGATTATAGCAGCAGATATATTTCTGACTGCCTATATATGCCTCAAAGACCAATGCACCTCCTTCATTAAGATCGAGAGGGATCCAAGACAGGGTTGTCCACTCTATCTTCCCTCTTCTTTACCCAGGAGGTAGAGCCACTGGCTATTTGGATTTGAGCCTTGACCGAGATCGCCGAGATTCTCTTTGGCGACTGCAAATCTCTCCGCAAATGATCTTCTCCTTGCTGACAAATCCTTCTGATTCTTTACCGTAGGTGGTCACATTGGTTGAGGAATTTGAAAGGGTTTCAGGATTGGAAGTCAACATATATAAACCCTTCACCTCAGATGCATCGTTCCTGTTCGCTAGACCCTTAACTCCTTCCGATACTTAGCCCTTACTATCCCTCACCTCTAAGGATGGACAAAGGCTACCGGCACGCCCATCGCCACAATATCTCTGAGGACCCTTTAAAGTGGAGACCCTTGTATCTTTCCTGGTTGCGGTGCATTCATGTGGTAATAATGAATGTTCTCCTTACAGTACTCCATCTGTTTTAGTCTATACCTACCCCATCACCAAATCTAACATCACCAACCTCTAATCCAAACTGCGTACCTTTATCTGGGGAGTCGTGAAGCCTCACATCTCTAATGAGCTCCTGATGCTGCCTTTTTCACAGGGAGATCTGGCGTGTCCCAACCTCATGGAATATTATTGGGCAGCCTATCAACGCTACATCTCAGAGTGGGAGATCTGGGAGAAAGTGAAAAGTCATGGCTACGCCTCCACCGGGCAGTGGCATGCAGGTCACTGTGGGACCTGGCTTGTCTCCACAAACGCATTTGGCCCAAGAGCCCATAACTAGTGACAGCCAGGAGAACTGTCCTAGATATCCGTGACTGCCTAGCCACTAAAAGGGGAGTCACCACTTTCCCCTTGGCTAACACCCCCGGGTATGCAACTCAGACGTTTCAGTGGCTCTTGATCCAAAAGCATTCTCAAAGTGGACCCAGAAGAACTGTAGAATTTTGGGTGACCTTTTTCATGGCCCGTCCATCAAATCCTTTAAGCAATGTAAATTTAAATTCCGAATCTCTGAAACCTCCCATCTTCAATACTGCCAATTATGCGCTGGGCATTGCACCCTGCAAACTCTCTGGGAGCAACATGTCCAATTGTGCCATTTGAATTACAGGTTATAGGCCTGATTAGGATTTCGGCGGATGGGTTACTCAGTCACAAAAGTGACAAATAGCCCATCCGCTGAAATCTAAATCCCATAGGATATAACGGGATTTAGATTTCAGCAGACAGGATCACCGTTGTGACGGAGTGACCCGCCCGCCAAAATCTATATCAGGCCCTTTATCTTTTGAGCGCACCAAAGGGCTGATCTCAAGAACCTACAGCACTATCTAAGACACTAGTCTGCCCTCAGGTCATCCATACAAAGTATGATGGAAGAAAGATCCAGAAAAAACAGTCCCATTGTTTATCCAGAATTTTCTCTGAAGGGAGATCCCTAACATGCACAGGAGTATTCCCTATAGAGAAACAGCCATAAAAGCCATGTTTCAGTGGTATCTGACACCCGTCAAACTCTCCAGCATGTTCTCTACCACCCCACAACATGCTGGCATTCGAACCAAGCCTCTGGTTCGTTCCTACATCTCTGGTGGTCCTGCTCAGTGATCCACATATATTGGAAGGACATTTTGGGTCACATCAAAGGCACACTATACTACCCCCTTCCAGCCGAACCCACCAGCCAACCCCGCCACTCTGGTTCTTGGGATATGACCCACCACCCTGGAACGCATGACTCCTATGAACTGGGCAATGATCCGCTTTATGGCTGGAGAAGCGAAACAACTTATAGCGCTCTTCTGGAAGAAGGCACAGCCCCCGCTTTCCCCCAGCATTGTGGTTCCAGGGGCTCTGGCAGACACTAGCTATGGAATGAATGACCCATACAGTCTCCATCAAGCGACTGACCAAATTCTGGCAACCACTAATAGAGTACATTTCCAGGCTGGAATTCCTACGCTTTAACCCTCCTAGTGAATGCATCCCTCGCAAGAGTGAATGTCTGATCAACACGATGCCAAAAGAACCTTCCCTCAAATTGGAAGCTTGAGAGAGTGTAGAGGTAGGGGGTGGGATGAGTCAAGGTCCTCTACATTGTATGCAATATTTCATATGGCAATAACACTGCACCCACTACATTGACCTACTCCTATATTGTAGGACAAGTAAATGTGAACTATTCATAATTCCACTTCCACTACTTTTAAAGGCAAGAATGGGTGGAATGAAAAACAGCAAATATTTACTTACCTCGCAATATAGTGGTCGGTCATTGTAGTGCATACTCTGTTGCCGAAGGGTGATATTTGGACCTCAAGATAATGACATACATCCTCCCTTATGATCTCTTTAACTGTGCGACGATATTCAATTGCACAGCAGCCCCTTTTATTATCCTGCATCCAGACTTAGATTCAGCCTAACCTTCAAATCACGGCAAAGGTATGAGTAAGTAGTAAGATTCACATTCCGGAAGCCAAGATCTTTAAAAAGATAAGGCAACCTATGCATGGATAATGGCAGACATCTAATAATTTCTAAAAAATCACTAAAAGACAATTGGATCTGAGGGCAATAGAGAGGGGACAAGAAGACGCAAATGTCCTTGGTTTGGCATCCCATGTGTATTCTTATATGTCATCAAGAGTAAGCAATATGAATGATTAAGAAGTCAACTATTGTTCAGTCCTACGTGGGTGGGGAGTGTCAGGGCAAGGTAGGAAAAGGACTTTCTGGCCTGCACACAATGTTAGATTTTTCACACCACCAGCAGGAAAAGTGTGGCAGATCTATAAAATCTTTTGGATATATGGTAAATAAGCATCATTTTGATGTACAGAGTATCTTAATTGATAAACGATTGATGAGTGTGGCATAGTATTTTAAATATAACCCCCTTCTGCACCGGAAGCCAGTGCAGAGATCAGGTGGGATTTTACAGACTCAGTTTTGGGTACCTTGAGAATGAGGCGAGTTGCAGCATTTTACATCAGCTGAACATGTTGCAGAACATTCTGTGGGGCACCCAAATATATGAAATGTAATAATCCAATCTGAGTGCAATGAGTACTTAGATCATTGTTTTGCGTGAACTGATTGGGGACAGAGGAACAATTTTATACAAAGTGCAGAGAGTAAAAAAAATATATAACTGCCAGTCGATTTACCTGATTATACGTTACGGCCAACCATTAACTCCTATATTCCGGACAGTATCTACTGGAGCAGGATGGCACCCAAAACATCTGGTCTCCACTGTGAAGAACACACAAAGGCTTGGTTTCCTGGTGGTAGGGTCTCTGTTTTCTCTCCAGTGAGTTTAAAGCACCTGAGCATCATTTAGTTCACTATGGTAGACATGACCTGGGGAAAATGTTCCTTTGTGGGAGAGTGGTTATCTGAAAAAGTCACAAGTGTTTGTGTGCGATCCACCTATAAACCATTAGCTAAGGCAGGTGTGGGGGTCAGGAGGTTGATGTGTTTGGTATGTGGCTTCATATGATGGTTTCATTTTATTCTTTATATGGTCCTATGCTCAATCAATCAACAAATTTATTAAGCGCGCTACTCACCCGGAAGGGTCTCAAGGCGCTGGGGGGGAGTGGGGGGAGGGGGGCTGGGGAGGTGATGAGTTACTGTTCAAAAAGCCAAGTCTTGAGGTGTTTTCTGAAGGTCAGGAGGTCCTGGGTCTTGCGTAGTTTGGTGGGGAGGGAGTTCCAGGTCTTGGAGGCAAGGTAGGAGAAGGATCTCCCTCCGGAGGTGGTGCGACGGATGCGGAGGACTGTGGCGAGGGCAAGGTCAGCTGAACGGAGGAGACGAGTGGGTGTGTGGAAGTTCACTCTTTCGTTGAGGTAGACTGGTCCAGTGTTGTGTTTGGAATTTGTGGGCGTGGATGAGGATTTTGAAGGAGATCCTTTTGCTGATGGGTAGCCAGTGAAGGAGTCTGAGGTGGGTGAAGATGTGTTCATGGCGTGGGAGGTTGAAGATGAGCCGGGCGGCTGCGTTCTGGATCTGCTGGAGTTTCTGCTGGAGCTTGACTGTGGTGCCATCATACAGAGCGTTTCCGTAGTCAAGTCTGCTGCTGATGAGTGCGTGGGTGACGTTTTTCCTGGTTTCTATGGGGATCCATTTGAAGGTCTTACGCAGCATGATTAGGGTGTTGAAACATGAGGAAGTTATAGAGTTGATTTGCTGGATCATGGATAGAGAGGAGTCTAGGATGAAGCTGAAGTTGCATGCGTGGGTGGATGGTGATGGGGGTGTTCCTAGGGCGGTGGGCCACCAGGAGTCGTCCCATACTGTCCTGTTGGGTCCGAAGATGATGATTTCGGTTTTGTTGGAGTTAAGTTTGAAGTGGCTTGCTGTCATCCAGTTGGCGGTGGCGAGGAGTCCGGCATGGAGGTTTGTCTTGGCGGTGGTGGGGTTCCTGGTGAGGGAGATGACGAGCTGGGTGTCGTCTGCATAGGATATGATGGTGATTCCGTGTGGGCGGAGGATGCTGGCGAGTGGGGTCATGTAAATGTTGAAGAGGGTGGGGCTGAGGGAGGATCCTTGGGGGACCCCGCAGATGAGCTTGGTTGCTGGGGACTGGAACGGGGGAGGCAAACTTTTTGGGTTCTTTTGGCGAGGAAGGAGGTGAGCCAGTCCAGGGCCTTGTGTCGGATACCTGCGTTGAAGAGGCGTGTTTGGAGGATTTGGTAGCAGACAGTGTTGAAGGCTGCGGAGAGGTCCAGGAGGATGAGTCTTGCCCTTGTCAACTCTGGTTCTGATGTCGTCAGTGCAGGCGATGAGGGCGGTCTCAGTGCTGTGGTTCTTGCGGAATCCAGACTGGGAGGTGTTGAGTGCCTTGTTTTCCTCGAGGAAGTGAGACAGGCGGGCGTTCACTAGCTTCTCAGCGACTTTGGCGAGGAAAGGGAGTAGAGAAATGTGGCGGTAGTTTGTGATGTCATCCGGGTCTGCTTTGGGTTTTTTTGAGGAGTGTGGTTACTTCAGCGTGCTTCCAGGAGTCCGGGCAGGCGGCGATGTTGAAGGAGCTGTTGATAACAGAGCGGAGCTGGGAAGCGATGATTGGACTGGCCCTGTTGAAAACGTGATGGGGGCAGGGGTCCGTTGGGGATCCCGAGTGGATGGAGTTCATGGTTGTTTCGGTTTCTTCGTCGTTGGTAGGGGCTCATGTATGCAGCTGGTTGGAGTGTGGGGGGGTTGTGTCGTAGATCGTGTCGGTCGGGGTGAGAGTGGGTGCAGGTGGTGTGAAGCTTTTGTGTATGTCTAGGATTTTGTGGTGGAAGTGGTTGGAGAGGGAGTTGCATGGGTTTTGTGTGTGGGTGGGGTCAGTGTTGCAGGACTTGGGTTTGGTGAGCTCTTTGATGATAGTAAAGAGTTCCTTGCTGTTATGCGAGTTACTATCTATGCATTCTTTGTAGTGCGCTCTTTTGGTGGTTCTGATTAGTTGGTGGTGTTTGTGTATGGTGGTTTTGATTGTGGAGAAGTTTGATGTGGAGGGTTCTTGTCGCCAAGCTTTCTCGGTCTTGCGTCATTCACGCTTGGAGTTCAGCGGTGAACCAGGGTGCGGTCTTTATGTTGCGGTGGTGTTGTTGCTTTTCAGAGGGGTGAGGGAGTCTGCGCAGGTTGTGATCCATTGTGTGAGGTTGTGAGCGGCTATGTTGGGGTCGTTGGTGGGGTGGGGTGGGGTTGTGAGAGTTTGGCAAGCAGGTGTTCTGTGGGGACCTTGTCCACTTACAGTATGATGTGGTGTGCTGTCTGTAGTGGGTGGGGGTGCTTCGTGAAGGAGAAGTGGACGCAGTGGTGGTCGGTCCAGTGGAGTTCGGTGGTGTGTGTGAATGTTATGTGATTGCTGGCAGTGAAGATTGCATTTAGCGTGGGTCCTGCTGAATGTGTGGGTGAGGTGACCAGTTGAGTCCTAGGTTCGTGAGGTTGTCTAGCAGGGTGGTGGAGTGTGGTAGTGGGTGTTTTCTAGGTGGAAGTTGATGTCACCAAGGAGGATGTAGTCTGTGGAGGTGAGGGCGTGGGGGCTGATGGTGTCAGTGATGGCATCACAGAAGGGGGGGCGAGGTCCAGGTGGTCTGTAAATGAGGGTTCCTCTGAGCGTTGTGTTGGAGTTTACGTGGATTAGGAAGAGTAGGTGTTCTGCGCTATCCAGGGTGTCGAGGGTGTTGGGGGTGACCTTGATGGTGCTTTTATGTATGATGGCAATACCTCCTCCTGGTTTGTTTAGTCGATCCCTATTAGAGATTTTGTAGCCTTCTGGGATGGCTATGGCTATGTCGGGTTCGGATGATGGGTTCATCCTGGTTTCCGTAAGGAAGGTGATGTCGGGGGAGTGTGTTGTGATCAGGTCCCAAAGCTCGATGGAGTGCTTGTGTACGGAGAGGGTGTTTAGCAGTATGCAGTTAAGGGGGTTGCGGGGCTGTTGTTGTCGTGGCGCGTGTTGGTGTTGTTGTGGGGTGCAGTGGTGTTGTTGTAGAGTGTGTTAGTGTAGTTTCTGCCGTGTGTGTTATGGTAGGTGTGGTGTATTAGAGTTGGCGTGGAGCGTGTTGGTGTGGTTGGTGTTTGTGGGGTGCAGGAGAAATGGCACGCATGACATGTGAAGGGTCCATGTGTGTGCTTGGGGTTAGCTTGGGTGCAGGCCAGGTGTTGACCTGGGTTGAGGGCGTGGAGTGTAGAGGAGGAGTAGTGTTGCCTATGGAGGTCGGGCGGCGAGAGCCAGGGGGACTGGTGCTGGGCGTGGTCCAGGCACCGACGGGCGCAGACGGGCTTGCCTCCGGCACGAGGGCAAAATTGAGGGTCCGCCCAGCGTGAGGAATCTTGCCTGGCCTTAAGGCAGGTCAGGGGTCACTCATCACGCAGAGGCCATTAAGAAGGGGAGGTGGGAGGGAGGAGCAGCTCGGAGGAGGGATGGGGTGGACCAATGAGAGCGCGAGGGGGGCGGGCCGCAGGGGACGCAGCGGCAGGGACGAAGAACCGGCAAGAGCCAGAGGGGAAAATAAGGCAGCAGGAACAGCGGCTGAAACTAAAATGGGGCACAAAAAGGGCACAATACAAAAACAATCACAATTCTAAACTAATTTTGATATGTAAAAAACGAAACACAGAGCAAGAGCAGAGTATGCAAGGTGCTCCTACCCCAACAGCAGCGGCAGCGAGGCAGCAAGGACGGGGTCAGGGGCACGAGGGCAGAATGGAGGGTCCGCCCGGCGTGAGGAGTCTTGCCTGGCCTTAAGGCAGGTCAGGGGTCACTCATCGCGTCGCGCAGCAGCCGCCATTAAGAAAGGGAGGTGGGAGGGAGGAGCAGCTGGGAGGAGGTGGACCAATGAGAGCGCGAGGGGGGTGGGGCCGCAGCGGCAGGGACGAAGAACCGGCAAGAGCCGGAGGGGAAAATAAGGCAGCAGGAACAGCGGCTGAAATGAAAATGGGGCACACAAAGGGTACAATACAAAAACAATCACAATTCTAAACGAATTTTGATATGTAAAAAAATGAAACACAGAGCAAGAGCAGAGTATTCAAGGTGCTCCTACCACAGCAGCAGCGGCGGCAGCGAGGCAGCAAGGATGGGGTCAGGGGCACGAGGGCAGGATGGAGGGTCCGCCCGGCGCGAGGTGTCTTGCCTGGCCTTAAGTTTAAGTTGCTAAACTTTGGTCGCTCCTTGGTGCCTGCCTTTACTTGTTAACAGTTGTGCCACTTCATTGAATGCTGTATCCTGTGTTACCTGTTTTGTAGTGCGGTTTTATTTAATTATTTGCAAATGTTTGTGATACGCTGTGCAGTTCTGTGCTTTGTGTATGTGAAACGTATGTCTCTTATGTGGGGTGGGGTCTTTACAACAGAACTGAAGTTTACTATATATTAAAGTTATGTCTCATACGGTGGTCTTAACAGCAGAACTGGAGTTTATTATGGTGTGAGCATAATGAACGCCCATCTTTTACCTCTCATACCTATTAAGGTTCTATCAGTGCAGTCTTCTGGCCTAAAACCCAACTGTCCAGCGAGACATATGCTTTAGTAAATGAGTAAGGCTGTGCTGGTGCAGCATGCTCCTTAGTTCTAACCCATGTGTCAGACATCCTAGGTAAAGGTGACTAATTACTTGGAAGTCTTGTATCCGCTTTTGTTTTCTTGCAACGTGCAATGCTTGTT
This sequence comes from Pleurodeles waltl, assembly GCF_031143425.1. NCBI lineage: Eukaryota > Metazoa > Chordata > Amphibia > Caudata > Salamandridae > Pleurodeles > Pleurodeles waltl. The sequence continues at coordinate 75,574,898 of NC_090444.1, read as the reverse complement.
ATTTTCAAAGGTCAAACAGTGGTTCTGGTTTAAGGGAGTACTGTTATAAGTATTTCAGGACAAGCCTCATCCAGTGTGGCAGACCACTGGTCCTTACCATTTTTAGCAAAAAATACCCACAACCTAGAGGCCACCCAGAGGAAACTAGAATATTTCATTTTCTATACAAAGATTCTGGAAAGGCCTTTGTTCTGGTTTGGAATAGCTGATAAACACAACTGACTATTGGTTACTTTGCTTCCTCAAATAATTTGTGGATTCCATCACCAAGGGTATCTGCTGCCGTGATGATCCAATCACGCTTAGAAGTTTGAAAGTTGGACTCCAGCCCAAGAAAAAAGGCTTGTTGTCCCATAAGAAAATGAAAAACTTGTAGGCCTGGCCATGGGTGTCAGCAAGCAATCCTTTTAGAATTTGTAACATATCACGCTAACATTTTATGACTACGGGGAATGACAAAGAAAATACTATACTATGTGTGATCATTAACAGAAAGGGGATACTGAAAAGGGCAAGCAGGAGATACCAAGTACTTGCACTATTTTAAGTGTCCTTCCATGATGGCTCTGAATCTTGCTAAGAGCTGGAGTGCTCCAAGGAGAAGAGATCTGATGAGCAGGGAGTGCCTACAGTACAATATTCAATTCAAAAACTATGGGCCTGATTTAGAGTTTGGCAGAGGGGTTGCTCTATCCCATCCGCCATTATATTCTATGGGATTTAGATTTCGCCGGATGGGATATCCCTCACGGTTGCGACAGTGTAACTCGTCAACCAGTTTCTAAATCAGGGCCTATGACTCTGCAACAAAGGCACTCTTATGGTTCTTTGTCTTGTTAAGCTTTACTACATAGGCGCAGATTGTTAATCAGTACTTTCCCTGCCTTCAGTGGTCATGTTAAACTGCTACCATTTTAAGTCATAATCTGCTGTGTCATTCTTCGGCCTAACACCAGCACCCATTTCTGATGTCATCACTTTCAATGGCTGGTCAATTTTATTCCAATGTTTGCAAGTTATCAAAACCTAGCTACTTACAGCTGCATGTCCCCAAGACAAAGGCTGTCATTTTGCAACCGAATCCCAGGAAATCTTTCCAAATCCAGAACAGATGCCATAATGTTTTTGGGGAAAACTATCACTTTTAATCCCCAATTTAGGAATGTAGGTGTGTTGCCGGAATCAGTCATGAGCCCGCCCATACAGATTCAGACCACCTATACAGGGTCTTCTAAACACAGCATTTTACAGATAATCTGCTTTGTCTAATCTCACTAACAGGACAACAGCGGTAGGTGCAGTAGTGTACTCCATGCCTGGATACAAAAACGTCCTCTATGCTCATCTCGCCTGCAGTGTTTCACAGAACCGACCCCATATTGTGTAGCTCCATAGGTACGCCCCAGCTTAAAACTCAGAACTTTAGATCAACACAGGGCGGTATCAATAATGTTAAATTAAGTCTTAGCAAAATTGGTTAAAGGCTTCTTTTCCATTCAAAAAATATAAAAATGTTGTTTTCTTTAGGGAATCAAAAGTTTGGAAAAAGCTAATGTTGGCTCTGCACCAGTGTTTTTTCCTAATGTTAATTTGCTTGTATACCACACAGTGCTTAACTGACCTGCTTGTAGGGGTTTTTACACAGAAATCCATGGCATGAGCCCTGAATAGGTTACAAGTTACTCATAATACTGATTTTAGCAGATGGGATTACATTTCTGTGGTTAGCATGTCATACGCAAGGCTGATGCCAAGGATTACATGCACATGGGGACAGTGATGTTGGCAGACAGGGTTACATTCCACAGGTACTATGTTTCTACAAATTGTTTAGGTAAGGAGTCATCATGATTTGAGTACCAAAACTTTGCCATGGTATTCAAGTTATTGGTAGTCTGTTTCACCGCGGTAGTGACTAGGGGTTCGAAAGTTCCTACCATCAAGGGTCTTTTGCTTGGGTCTTTACTGCTTGTTTGTTATGTCTAAGGCCACTGTAGTATCATACAGGGATTCTAGAGCCGGACTTGGCTGACTGAAAAGTTGGGTTTTTAGTTTTTGAACTGACATGATGACAGGTTCTTTTTAGGTTGCTTGGACCTCTCCATTACTCAGTGAGCTGTTGATGAAGGAGGGTAGAGGCCCAGCTAGGGACTTTGAATGTGTTGCAGCAATGACTCTAAGGATTGCCAGTTTTTGACAAGTCTCATTCTCTTTAAAAGTGGAAGGATAGTTTTAGGACTCAATGTGTTGTTGCCAGTATATGTCTGATACTGAAGATCACTGTTGTTTGTGTTACTCATCTCCCCTGTGCCACAATGAAGATGATAGGTAAATAAGAGCTTACTCTGTTAAATGTGCTTACGTGTTTGAGTGAGGGTCTGTCTTAACCCCGCCTATCCGGCTGACATCCTGCGGCTATTTTACCAATCCGGTATCGTTGCCTGTGCTGCCACTGGGGGCTAGGTGAGTGGTGCCAGAGAAATTCTGGTTGTACATGGCCGTCCTGGAATGCAGTAGTGATCTGGGATCCCTGTAAGCCAAGTGGAACCGAGAAGGGAATGAGGACGACTGTTGGTGGTGGGATGACCCATGAAATCTGTATGTGGCCCAGAACACCACTCCAGACCTGCTGACCGAGACTGTGGTCCCCGCAGTGGCGACAGAGCATGTCCTTTCACCCATGCTTCCCAGTCCATGCCATCTAAATGCGGATGGGTTGGGGAAGGTGAGGTGGGCCACAAGGAGGAGAGCAGCACTGTGATGAACGAAGGATCTCGGGGCTGCTGAGGAGGAAGGCCAGAGACCAAGACAGGCCGCTGAAGCTAAGGAACATGACAGCCTGTAAACAGCAGAGGGCGTAGCTCCTGGATTCAGACTCAGGACCGGGGGCTTATTGCAGGAAATTGCTAGACTACGCTGCAGCTTTGTCTCTGGCTGTGCGCCACCCCCTTCTTGCCTGGACTTTCGGCACAAAGGTGATAATCCTGCCTTTGCGGGTGTGACAGACAGCCATGTGAATGAGAGGCTCCCCACACTGGACACCTGTGCTTACTATTGCTGGATCCCGCTGAGGGCAGGCTATGCCTCAGAACCCTGATGGACTGAGGACCTCGGGTATTTGCTGTGGCTCAATGAAGTAACCCTTGGTCAAACAGTCCTCCGTTAGGACCTCATAGATTTGCAAGGAATGGGTGTGGCCAGCATCCATCATTGGGTGCCCCTAGTGAAGGGCAGAGGATTGGGAGTTGCCCTGCTGGACCTGCCCTGGCCGCCCCCACCCTCCTCAACTGCTCACTCTCCGGATACACACCTGTGGTTGACTGAGTTTTGGGAAGCCATCGGGGCTGCAAGTGTGACTTTAAATCGGTCAGAGAACGATTCAGTGGTCGACTGTTGGGGGGGGCTGAGCCTACTTCGACACAAGGGAATGCAGTAAGTTATTACTGATCAATCAATCAATCAATCAGGGATTTGTATAGCGTGGCTAATCACCCGTGAGGGTCTCAAGGCACTGGGAGAAATAAGGAGGGGGGCGGGAGGATCAGTCAAAGAGCCAGGTCTTGAGGTCCTTCCTGAACTGAGACAGGGTGGGGGATTGCCTGAGGTGGATGGGGAGGGTGTTCCAGGTCTTGGTGACGATGTGGGAGAAGGATCTTCGTCCTGCTGTGGTTTTCCAGATGCGGGGGACCTTGGCAAGAGCCTGGTGGGCGGAGCAGAGTTGTCTGGCGGGAGTGTAGAAGGAGAGTCTGTGGTTGAGATAAACTGGTCCTGCGTCATGTAGAGCCTTGTAGGCGTGGGTCAGGAGCTTAAAGGTGATTCTCTTGTCAATAGGCAGCCAGTGTAGGTCTCTTAGGAGGGTGGAGGTGTGGCTGTGCCGTGGGGAGCTCTTGATGAGCCGGGCGGAGGCGTTTTGGATGCATTGTAGTCTTCTTCAGGTCTTGGCAGTGGTTCTGGCATAGAGAGCATTGCTGTAGTCGAGTCGGCTGCTGACAAGGGCCTGGGTGACTGTCCTGGTTTCCGTGGGGATCCATCTGTAGATCTTTCGGTGCATGTGTAGGGTGTGGAAGCAGCCCAACGAGGCAGCGCTCACCTGTCGGTCCATTGAGAGCGATGAGTCTAAGATGACGTAGAGGTTTGGGGAGTGGTCTGTAGGGCTGGGGGCATTTCTGAGTGCGGGGGGCCACCAGGAGTCGTTCCAGGCGGAGAGTGTGGAGCCGAGGATGAGGACTTGTGTTTTGTCAGAGTTCAGTTTGAGGCAATTATCTTTCATCCAGGCAGCGACTGCTTTCATTCCTTCGTGGAAATTGTTTTTGGCGGTGGTCGGTTTGTTGGTGAGGGAGACTATCAGTTTGGTGTCGTTGGTGTAGGAGACGATGTTAAGTGCGTGGCTTCTGACGATGGCGGATAGATGGGTCATGTAGAGGTTGAAGAGGGTGGGACTCAGCGAAGATCCTTGGGGGATGCCACAGTTGATCTTGGTGGCTTCCGAGAAAAAAAAAAGGGGGGGGGGTGGGTGGACTCTCTATGTTCTGCCGCTGAGGAATGAGGAGAGCCATCGCAGTGCTGAGTCTCAGATGCCAGCGTCGTGGAGGAGGTTTGGCAGCCATGTTTCCACAGTAGAAGACTTGCACTCCCTTAAAATGGACATCACAAGATCCCGGGAGAAAATGGTGCAACTGAAAAGGTGTGCCAAGGATGCTGAAGGCTGATCTTGGAGCTACAATTTATTCCTAGTGGGAGGCCCCTAGTAAAGTCTAAGAGCCACAACCGAAACAATTCTTCACTAATTGGTTTAAATCTTGTATCTCTGAACAAGATCTGCCATCCTGTTTAGTGATCAAAAGGGTGCATCAGGCCTTCAGTAAGAAACCCACACATGGGTGCCCCTCACCATCCTAATACTAATCACCAATCTCAACATGGGATGTTATTCTTAAGGCATTCTGCAACCAACAGACGGCCCTGTTGTGTTCCCGAAAACGTATTTTTCCAGACTATAATGCTCTGGCCCAACAGCACAGGAAAACATTTGCTAGCATCAAGTCTAAACTCAAGGCCATGCAGACAAAATATATGGTTCTCTACTCAGTGGGTGTCAGACACTTCAGCTTTGGAAGTGTAGGGATTGAGAATGGTGGACTAAGGTTGCTAGTTGCATCTGATTCTAAGGCTAGTTTATGTGTTGTTTTTGTCCACACTGTTCAGTTGCAATCCCCACCCCCTGCTGTCCCTATATACTTACCCACCATGACAGATACAGGCTTAGATGGACAGTACTGCATTCTCCCTTGGAATATTAACAGAACTTAACAAGTTCAATAGGGCAGTGGTTCTTGACCACCCCAAAAAACTGGTCCTGAATGCTCTCCTGTTTCAGGAAACCCACCTCCTGGGTAATGTTTGTAATTTTCTGGGCCGGTATAGATACACTCAAATTTATCATGCAGGGTACGCAGCAAGAGTGAGTTGCCATCTTCCACCAGAGGATGTTTCCACTACTACCATTTGCGGTCTATGCAGACCCACTAGGTCGATTTATAAGGATCACAGGTGACCCGGAGACAAACCTGGCCTCCTTAACCCTAGCCAATCTGCTGGCACAGGCTCCAGCAGAGAAATTAGTCATACTGGTCGTTGGTGGGAATTTCAATGTAGTGGTGAATCCGCCGCTGGACACATTAAAACGGTAGGACATCAACTAGATCGACCCCCTCATTACTTGGGCCACTTTTCTGAGAGGCAATATACCTTTTATCCCCATTCCAACTCCTCGTTCTCACGCCTAGACCACTTTTTCATGCCAGCACCAGATAAGATGGGAATACTGGGGGGTCATGGTCCTACCAAGAAGCCTATCCTACAACTCTTGAGTGGAATTACGCATTAGGGGCAAGCCCATAAACATTAGCCTGGGCTGGCTCTTTAATGCTTGGTATGTGGGATAAGCGATGAGGGCTTCTCTAATAAGCTTTGAGGAGAGGTGTCTTCATTTGCTGATGTAATGTGGGTTTGGTAAATGCTGCTTGCAGTCTGGGAGGCATTTAAACCGGTAGTTAACGGTAGAGTTAAAGCTTTAATTACTGGTGGTAAGACTGATACAGGGTGTGCAAATGAGGGCCTTCAGGATGAAATTCTTGCCCTTGAAAAGAAGGCTTCCCTGTTGCATGATGACCTGTACATTAGAGGACTTGCTGCAGCAATGGAGGAATTCTGGTTGCACCAGCGAAATTCGTCCAGGCTCTCTTGGCTCACCGTACAACTCAAGATGCATGAATAGGGAGATAAAGAGGAAAAATTGCTAAGCTGGCTCGCAAAGAAAAAAATTGGAAGGCAGAATCATCCCGCATGTATGGCGGGGAGATGGGTAGTTGGTAAGGGATGCCACCTCAACTGTGGAGGCCTCTGTAACTCACTACACCAGCTTGTACATAGCGCAGACAGGACATTTGTTGTAAGCAAGTCACACAATGAACATTATAAACAATAGACTTATTGTCCTTGTACCTGACGAGAACAGTATTTCAGCAATACATCGATATTCTCATTTAAAGAAACTGTAATGTGGTATAATCAATCTATCTTAAATATATTATTATTATATAGTTATTAAATTGTAAATAGTTGGAATGGTATGTTCCTGACTCACCTTAGAATGTGTAGATAAATGGTCTAGCTCGGAGCTCACCTTGGAATGTTGAGTCAGTGAGCAGCTGGATGGCCTGATGAGGAGTTCGTAGAAATAAAGTTCCTGTCTTGAAGGTTGTCTCCTGTCCCTCTTTACAACAACATTCCCACCCCATAGCGGCCAATCTGATAACAAACACACTCAATCAGCCTAATTAGCGGCATCTGCATGCTCCGCTGACAGTGGAAGAAACTAGGGAGGCTATCGCCTCAGTGAAGACTGGGAAGACCCAGGCCTGTGCTCTCCAGTCACATTCTTCGGAATGAACTCGCTCATTAGTAGCTCTGCATCTCTTGCCTCAATTTGAGCAGGCTGGGAGGGCAGGGCATCTGCGGTTTGATCTCTGTTGTACAATGATTGTGGTGATCCCTAAAGCCAAAATCCTGGCTGATAGGTTAAGTCAGATACTACGAATTCTCATTCATGCTCAGCAGACTTGCTTGATGCCAAACCGTAGTAACCGCAGCTGGATTTGCTGCCTTGGGTGCATGAATGAGTCAATGGTGTGCTGTTCTCCTCTTTCCCAATAAGAAGAGGTACATGACAGGGGTGGCCCCTCTCTCCATTCCTCTGTTTGCTGATTGTGGATCTGCTGGTAAAGTGGCTCAGACCAGATGCCCAAGTTTGGGATGAAGTGGCAAGCAGGGCACGAAGACAGGGTTTCGCTTTATGTTGACAATCCTGTATACTTGCAACACCCAGAATCCTCTATCCACAGGCTGAAGGATATTTTACACATCTCCAGGGACACTTTAGACCAGAGAGTTGATTCGCCTAAATCACAATATATCCTGATCATGTACCCCAACTTCCATACCCGGGCAGCACTGAGCCAGCCCAGCACACACTTTATATTCTTGGGATTTCACATATCCAAGGACCCAAAAGTATATTGGGACCTCAACATCGCCCCACTGCTGACTCAAACCAGAAAAGAATTGGCTGCTTGGGAAAACCTGCCTATATCAATCACAGACAGAGGGGTCTTTCCAAGGTGATGGTGGTTCTGTGATTCCTGTAAACACTTTAAAATTAACAATATACAGTACATACAGCCCTGATCACAGACATAATATTTTCTACTAGGGAGATTTCTTTGGGTTGCCACTTGGGCAAGGGATTCACTGGCCAAATGCACACAGGTCTCATATAATGGTGGACTGGTGGTACACGACATTCATCTCGGCTACTGGGCCTCACAGTTGGCGGTTATTAATGACTGAATCTCTGGAGACTGCCAAAACCCTCCATATAGGCTGGATATTGATCTCCTCCACATGTAGAATCTTGAGGTGTTGAGATACTCCTCCATCCCCACAGCGATGCCTAAGCAGACCAAGACCTCTCTGGTTTGCTGGCACAGTGCCTTGAAACCTATCCGGTGGTTAAAAACAATCCAAGGGCTGGGGGTGGGGGAGAGTCTCTCTTTGGCAGGGCATCTGGCTCCCTCATGGCTCTGGCCTGGCAGGTTTCGGGACTTGACTGGCATCTCAAAAGTGGATGAAGTGTGGCTGGTGGTCAAATCGAAACATCTGTGCAGCTGAGGGCTCTTCCTTGCACATGTCCCAATTTTACAGCTCACTGCACCTCTGTCGTGGACTTCTACAACACAACCACGTATTGATGGCAGTTACAGAATTAAGGGCCAGATGTAGGAAACTAGCAAATTGCGACTTGCAATTTGCTATGCAGAAAGTTGTCTCAGACACCTTCTGCGAGTCGCTATGGGGTCGCAAAGACCCACCTCATTAATATTAATGAGGTGGGTCGCAATTTGCGCCCCCATAGCGACTCTGGGCACTCACGGGGATGGAGGCCTGCTGGGAACAGCAGACCTCCATGACCGTGACTGCTTTTAAATAAAGCAGTTTTTTTTCCAAGTGTAGCCCGTTTTCCTTAAAGGAAAACGAGCTGCATTTAAAAAAAAAAAACGAAACCTTTAGTTTTGGATTTTTTCAGGGCAGGTAGTGGTCCCTTGGACCACTGCCTGCCCTGAAAAAATAATTTTGGGTCCAGTCACAAAGGGGAAGGGGTCCCATGGGGACCCCTTCCCGTTTGCGAGTGGGTTACCATCCACTTCAAGTGGATGGTAACTGCAACTCCATTTGCGACCACGTACGCGGTCGCAAATGGAATTGCATACCACTGTGACTCGCAAATAGGAAGGGAACACCCCTTCCTATTTGCGACTCGCAAAATGCATTTCTGCATAGCAAACACGCATTTGCGAGTCGCAAACGGCGATTTTAGACGTTTGCGAGTCGCAAACAGTTTGCTACATCTGGCCCTTAATCCTTTGGAACCGAAGATTGTGATGGAGCTGCTTGAGAAAAAGAGCATATCCTGCACATATAGATCTTTACTGGTGAACTCCCCAGACACCCTGAGGGCTAAATGGCATTAGGATGTGGACCTCCTTGAGGATAATGAGTGGTCAGAAGCCAAGATGGCTGTGAGAAAATTGGTCCCCTCTGCCAAACTGAGGCTAATGCAGTTCACATATTTCCAAAGATCATATTACGACTCTATTAAACTTTGAGGAGAAGGAAGCAACGATCACGGTCTGTGCTGTTGAGTGCCATTATTTCACATTTTAAGGGTTTGCCCAGTGATTACCCATTATTGGATAAAGACATATCAAACGCTCAACTACACAACATGCTTTCCTTTGGTACCTACCTCCAAACAGGCTATTCTGGGTCTTGAATAGGAGAAGGTGGACACCCCTGGGACCTGATGGTGGCAATGCGGGACAGAGCCAGGCAGTGGATGGGAGCTGATCCCTCTACCCTTGAAGAATGAATCCGAGTCATGAATATGTGCATGGGACTGCAAAAACTATCAACAGAACCTGTGGCTATCTACAAAATATAAAACTTGGGATGTATAGTGGGGCCTTTGTCTCTGAACTGAAAAGAACATATTGGTGGGGTGGAGACAAATTCACAAAGTGATGAGGCTGTGATCGCTTAAGCAATTTAATGTGAATTTTACTGCAGCAGTGTGCTATTTCTTAGACTTAACAGCAATGAAATAAAAATAATGTTCAAAAAAGTGTGCCTAGGTGCACTGTCTCTTTCTCTCTCTTTCTGTCTCTATGCAGGTTGTGTAACCATTTGCAGCACAGTCTAGATGCATTTCAGAACAGCAGCTTTAATGTTAACAGTTGTAGATTGATTTATTAACGTATTTTAAGTTTTATACTGCAAACATCCAAAGGGAACACATGGTACCTTGCAAACAACCTATTAACACATGGTCAAATTGCCTAAATGAAGAAATAGCAATAACACAGAAAATCAACAGACGGTTTGCATAAACATTCACAATGAACATGCTGGATACATAGCTTTTAAACAAAAATTAACCTGCACACAGATCCCTGGTGGCAAATAATGTGGATAGAAAGAAATCATAATAAGACACAGAATTGTGCTACGTTAATTAAGACGTTTATACACCAATACTTTATCCCTTTTGTACTCTACTCTTCAGTGTCCTGTTGCTATTTTTTTCTCCATGTTCCACACTTTGAGGTTTACTTTTCATTCTGTGTTCTATTGGCTTCATAATCTTATTTCAACAATCTCCTCTTGATAGATCCTCTGAGTCTTTATATTTCTCTTTTCCTCAGTGTCAGTGTTCTTCTCCACTGTTTCATTGCTTTACTTGTCTTAATCTCACATTATTCTCATTTCTAAATCAACATTCTACTCTTCATTTTTGCAGTTCTCCATGCTGTCAGTCTAAGTAGATTTGTGTCTCATACTCATATGGTGCATCCTTTTTCTCTTTGTTTTACCCTTTCAGCTTAATTTCATCTGGCGACCAGGCACTTGCACATGGATGTATTTCCATTCTCTTTATTTCCACTCTTTTATTCTCACCACTTGTCTCTGCATCTTATGGTTTCTTTTTTAACAATGTTTGCACTGATAGTTGTCTCGCATATTATCCCCTCTTCTAAGGAGGATACTAGTGCCCATCCTTTGTACTTCTCACCATTGCCTGTGTCTCTCGTTTCGCATCACATCTTTATATATTCCTCTTTTCTGCTACTTCATTGCCTGCATACATGCCTCCTATTTGTTTTGTGTCTATTTGAAGTGGAACATGATGTGACATTAAAGTTTATGGTATTTGTTTGAGCTGTTAAGTCGTCTGAACTGTAATCAAATGCTATGTTTGTTAAAACTCGATATAAAATAGCCATGCCCCGTTAAATCTTGTAGATGGGTTGATCAAGCTGGATGCCAGTTCATAAAAATGTACACTCATTATAGATGCTGAGGCTAGGTAGCTGCTGGCCTTCCTAGTGCCTATCAACATGAGTGGCTCACTGATTGCCAACAGTTGTCACAGCAGCAATAAATAATATGTACAGGCCACAACAGTGCACACTTACTCACAACTTGGGATGTGTTTAGGGTTTGCCAGCTGCACAACATCCATCAAACATAAGCCAATGTCCAGTCCATCTTATTTAGAATGCACTGCTATCCAGACACTCTAAATAAAGTTTTGGTGCACGTCTCTCATCTGCCAAACTATAAAGCAGGCCCTTTGCATACTAAAACAGTACTTTGGCTGGTTCAGAATTTAAGATGTTTAAGATAACCTTAATGGTCTCCTAAAGGCCTGTAGGTTTCTACAATTAATGGAAGAAAAAAAATCATCTGAAAATGGAAACGATTACAAATGAAAATATTTAAGGGCAATGTTTCAATTACAGGGTATTTATTATTTCTACTCGCACAAGTACTGGATTTCTCACAGGGCTGTAGGGTGTGAAAACAAGATGCTGTTCATGTAGTATTTTGAAAATTGAGATGCAATGTATCAATAAAAAATATTGCTCACGAAGTTAGGGATTCATAAATTTGAAAGTGCAGTTAAAAGAAATATATATTTTCTAAGGATGTTTAGTGATTATTTATTTCAATAGCAATATTCGCAGCCATTCAACAAAAAAGAGGGAATGGCCTGACAGCAGAAAGTTCCACAGGTCATGTGGTTGGTATTTAATGACTGCTAGTGTTGCAAACGTGCAGTGGAGGCCAGATTAAAAGAAGGCTGCTTTTGTGGCAAACCTGTCATCTAAAACAGATTATCAATCAGCGTGGAACTGGAAAACAGCCTACACAGAGGCAAATGAGCTCAAACTTTTAGTAAGAGAAAAAAAACATGAAGAAATATAACTGAGTAAATGTATCTTTTAGTCCCTTGGGAAACACTTGATAATTAAACGGACAATCTAATGTAATACTTTTTGTACCTCAGGACTGTTCTACCCAACCTATCTCCCGGGACCTTTTATAGCATGTTTTCAGTATTGGGGTAAAGAAGATAACTTTACAACATGGCAGTGATGAGACACACGCTTAAAGCAGCCCGACTCCCTTTCAACACAACCTACAACATAAGGAGGACAAGGCCAGTGTCAGGTCACTTAAAAGCAGGTAGAGAAAGGTGGCTGTGGTGCTGGGGTTTGCTTATGCAGATCTCATCCTTTCTGCATTTACAAAAGAACATGGCAGATGCATCTGATCGCTGTCAACTTCTAGTATGTTCCTCCAGCTGGAAAGCCCCCAAAAAGTTTAAAGCCCTGGAGAGGCGGAGTAAGGGTGGGACAGTGGTGGCACAAAAAAGGGACAGTGGAACTTCAATTTCAAGTCCTTGTTTAGGAAGAGACCTTTCACATACTAACACTCACAACTCATAGTGATCTGGGTCAGGTTTTTCAACCTTAGTTCCATCTGGAAGAGTGATTCGCACACTTGTCAGCCGCTCATGTCCATCTGGGTCAGTGTATACTACAGCATGCTTTCGAATACTCCGTCCTATCTGCCAGTTATGTACAAGACGCACAATGGTTTTTATAAAGTGAGGATGATCCTCTCTGTGACAACTTAATCGCTTTTTCTTGATTTCCTCTACAATCCAGCATTTGAGCCATTCCTCTCTGTTAGCTTCCACAAAATCCATCACTTCCTCTGGGACATAAGGATACTCCATACCCCAAACTTCATTTACAAATTTGCGGACTTCCATTTCTGCCCTACTTAACCGTGGAAGCCAATTTCGATAAGGCGTAGCTGGGAGCACCCATACATCTGTACTTCGTACAACTTCCTTAGTAGGTCCCGGGATAACCCTTTCAGCATGCTTGCCTTGGATTCTTCTCTTCTTGTTTGCATCATTCTTGACACCTTGTTTATCCTGTTTTTGACAAACAAGCGGAAGGCACCTAGCACCCCATGATTTTTCACTATTACTTACAGTGCTCTGACGTGCTTCAAACGTCAGAACGTCATCTGGATGCCTTGCATTTGGCTTATGAAAATCGTTTGATGTTGTTTTCCATGAAATATCAAGCTCACCATTGCTGGTTTGCTCCACACAGCACTTTGCAACTGAACTTTCTTCTACATCCATGAACTCTGAAAGTAAGTTGGTGACCTCTGAACAGCATATACTCTCAACGTCAGTAAGCTCAACACTGCTCTCCAACCACTCACTGACCTTCAAAGCTGCAAAATCATCTGGGAGTTCAGCCATGTACAGCAAGGATCTTGCATGTATGTTGGTTGGCAATGACATTTTATCTTGTTCATAATTTACAATGCATTTCTCACTGGTCTGTCTCTCTAAAGACACCAGCATATAATCCTGGGCAGCAGATGCAATGCAGATGTCTTCAGTGTTGTCACGGAGCTCTGCAACTTTCCAGCTTTCGTTATCATGTTCCGTGTTGATACTAACTAAAGAAGTACCTTGGCTTTCAACCTCTTCCTCATCAAAAGTCTGCCTTGGAGGACTCAAGCCATAAATTGTTGCTCTTTCATCTTCAACAGTAACAACATCTAGTCTCTCATCTACAGCCCAGTTGGGTGTTTCCAGAGCACTATCCCTTACTGCTTTACCATGGCACATATGCTCCTTCAAGTTTTTGATAATCTGCATTGACCTCCACTGAAGGAATTCTTCTGCTTCAGTACCCCTTACATGCTGGAAGTACATTTCTTGGCAGCTGTCACACCATGCCTCTGGATCAATGTGCTGCCCCCGGCATTGGCAGTTCCAACAAACTGGGACCCCTTCATTCTCACCATTCTTGAAAATGTAACATATACGTCCAGTAGGGAGGGACCTGGCCATCTTTGCAAAAATGATGGAAATGGCGAAGTAACACGATCAGGTTCACAATGATATGATGCTGTGAAGCAACACAAAACAGAGAACAAGGTGAATCAACATGCAGGACTAACACATGTAATGAACGAGTTACTTACCTTCGGTAACGACTTTTCTGGTGGATACATTAGCTACCTGTGGATTCCTCACCTATTGAATACTCCCCTTGCGCAAGCATTCGACGGAAATCTTCTTCCTAGCTTCTGCACGTCGTCGAGAACGTCACAATTGCCCACGCGACGCCGTCTGACGTCATACAGGCAATAAGAGGTCCTCGCCGACGTGCCGACGTCAGTACCAACATTTTTTACGTGCCTGAGACGAATAGGCCATTGAAACAATCAATCATATAACAATATTTAATAACACCAAAAGATAAAAACATCATTCTAAAATCTCAATTTTTTTTTTAAATACATAAATATATACAATATATCTGCAAGCCCTCAAATACCAAGAGGAGCACAACCAAGAATAACTTGGTCAGACCAGACAGGCAACGGGGAGGCGGGTGGGACCGTGAGGAATCCACAGGTAGTTAATGTATCCACCAGAAAAGTCGTTACCGAAGGTAAGTAACTCGTTCTTCTGATGGATACAACTACCTGTGGATTCCTCACCTAATGAATAGAGTCCCAAAGCAGTACTGCACTCGGTGGAGGGTGCCTGAATGGTCAAACCAAGAAATCCTGCAGCACTGACCATGCAAAATGGCCATCCCTCCTAACCTCTGAATCCAAGCAGTAATGCTTCGCAAAAGTGTGGAGGGATGACCAAGTTGCGGCCTTGCAGATGTCGACCACAGGAACACCCCTAGCCAAGGCCAAAGAGGCCGACTTAGCTCTGGTGGAATGAGCTCTTATTCCATCAGGGGGTTCCTTCTTTGCCAGAGAGTAACACAGTTTAATGCAAAGAATGACCAACCTGGAGAGTGTTCTCTTGTGGACTGCCCTTCCTCTCCTCTTTCCCACGTACCCGATGAAGAGCTGATCCTCCAACCTAAAATCCTTCGTTCTGTCCACGTAGCTCAGCGCTCTCCTCGGGTCTAAGCGGTGCAGTCTTTCTTCCTCTTTCGAAGGATGAGGTGGAGGATAAAACGAGGAAAGAGTAATTGTCTGGGCCATATGAAAGGGTGAAACAACCTTGGGCAGGAAAGTAGCCTTGGTCCTCAACACCACCTTATCCCCATAAAAAGATGTATACAGGGGTTTTACAGATAGAGCCTGCAGCTCACTCACTCTTCTTGCTGAAGTAATTGCAACAAGGAAAACTGTCTTCAGAACCAATAACCTTAAAGGGCAAGAATGCATCGGCTTAAACGGCGAGCCCATAAGAAAAGTCAAGACTTGGTTCAAATCCCACTGGGGCATAATGAAAGGAGTGGGAGGAAATTTATTAATGAGACCTTTTAAAAATCTTAGCACTATAGGAGATTTAAATAAAGAAGGCTGGTCTGGAAGGCATAGAAAGGCTGACAGGGCCGACAAATATCCCTTGACTGTAGCCACTACACAACCCCTCTGTGCTAGGGACAACGCAAACGACAAGATATCCGATAAGTGGGCACGTAAGGGATCAATTTGTTTCTCTCCACACCAAATCACAAATTTAGCCCACCTGCTAGCGTAGATAGATTTAGTGGAGTGTCGCCTGGCCGATAAAATAACATCCACTACCTCAGGTGGGAGAGAAAAGGAACTCAGGTTGCCCCGTTCAATCTCCAGGCATAAAGGTGCAGGCTCTGGAGGTGGGGGTGTAAAACCTGCCCCTGCGACTGCGAGAGGAGGTCTGCCCTGAGAGGGAGACGGAGCGGGGGGCACAGAGAGAGTTGGAGAAGATCCGAATACCATACCCTTCTTGGCCAATCCGGAGCTATTACGATGACTTGGGACCGGTCTTGGCGAATTTTCCTCAAAACTCGAGGAATTGAAGGTATGGGGGGAACGGGTAAAGTAACTGGTCGCGCCAGGTGATCTGAAACGCGTCCCCCAATGTTCCTTGCACCGGATACTGGAGGCTGCAGAACAAGTGAGAGTTCTCCCGAGTGGCAAAAAGATCTATCAGAGGGAACCCCCACATCTGGAAGATTTGTCGGACTAGATCCGAATGGAGACGCCACTCGTGATCGGTTGAGAAATGCCGACTGAGACTGTCCACACGCACGTTCAAGACTCCGGCCAGATGGTTTGCTACCAAGCAAATCAGATGGTCCCTTGCCCAGGACCATAGCCGCAGAGCTTCTCTGCAGAGAAGGTACGACCCTACTCCTCCCTGTTTGTTTATATACCACATCGCGGTAGTATTGTCCGTCAGGACCTGAACCGACTGACCGCGAAGGGAAGGGAGGAAGGCCTTGAGAGCCAGACGTATTGCCCGCAACTCCAACAGATTTATATGAAACATCTGTTCCACTGGAGACCAAAGACCTTTGACCTCCAGGTCCCCCAGATGAGCACCCCACCCTAGAGTGGAAGCATCCGTTATTACTGTGGTCACCGGCGGAGGTTGCGAGAACGGCCTTCCTTGAGAAAGATTGCCGTCCGCAATCCACCATTTTAAATCCGCCGCAGCGTCCCTGGAGATATTTACCAATTCCTCGAGATCCCCTTTGTGTTGAGACCACTGCTTCCGGAGGGACCACTGAAGAGCCCTCATGTGCCAGCGAGCGTGAGTGACCAACAGAATGCAAGAAGAGAACAGACCGAGCAGACGCAGGACCTTGAGGACTGGAACGACCGCTCCACTTTGAAACACTGGAGTCAACGCCTGAATGTCCTGAATCCGCTGAGGCGGAGGAAAGGCTCGATTCAATGTTGTATCCAGAACTGCCCCTATGAACAGGAGGCGCTGAGAGGGCTCTAGGTGAGATTTGGGCACATTCACTGAAAAACCCAGGTCGAACAACAACTGGGTTGTCGACTGTAGGTGATGCAACACAAGCTCCGGAGACTTGGCTTTGATCAACCAGTCGTCCAGGTAAGGAAATACCGCTATCCCCTTCTTTCTGAGCTCTGCTGCAACCACGGACATCACCTTTGTGAAGACTCGAGGTGCTGAAGTAAGACCAAACGGAAGGACCGCGAACTGATAGTGCTGCGATCCCACCACAAACCGGAGATACTTCCTGTGCGACTTGAGTAACTGTATATGAAAGTAAGCATCCTGCAAGTCGACGGACACCATCCAGTCTCCATCGTTCAGCGCCAAAAGCACCTGAGCCAGGGTCAGCATCTTGAACTTCTCCTGTTTGAGGAACCAATTCAAGATCCTCCGGTCCAGGATTGGTCTCAACCGACCATCCTTCTTGGGGATCAATAAGTATCTTGATTAACAACCCTGACCCCTCTCCTGCTCTGGAACCAACTCCACCGCACCCTTTGAAAGGAGGACTTGAACCTCCTGTTCTAGCAACAGGAGATGCTCTGAACAGTAGGATGGGCGGGGCGGGATGGGGGGAGGAAACTCCAGAAAGGGAAGGGCATAGCCTTTCCCCACAATGCTGATGACCCAGGAGTCTGATGTTATAACCTCCCACTTGCGGAGAAAGTGCAATAACCTCCCCCCTACAGGAGTGGTATGAGAAGGAATTGGTGGAAGACTGAGGCTGCTTCCCATGTTGCACCCCTCCAGAGGAAGAGGCAGAGTGCTGCTGGGCGGCTCCCCTGGTTCGGACCTACCCCTCCCCCTGTATGATCTGTAGGAGAGAGCAGAGGCGGGTTGTTGCTGAAATCTGCCTCGAAAGGAGGAGGAGGAACCACGACCAAACCCTCTAAACCTTCTAAAAAATCTGGATGAAACAGAAGAGGAGGCCTGCAAGCCTAAAGACTTCGCCGTGGCCCTACTCTCCTTAAACCTCTCTAGGGCAGAGTCCGCCTTGGAGCCAAAAAGTTTATCCCCATCGAAGGGAAGATCCAACAAGGTTGACTGTACATCAGACGAGAAACCAGAGCTACGAAGCCAGGCTTGCCTCCTTGTAACAACAGCAGTACCCACAGCCCTGGCTACAGACTCAGTCGTATCCAGTCCAGATTGGATTACTTGGGTTGCCGCTGCTTGAGCATCAGAAACCGGGCTCATCACCTCTTGAGACACCTCAGTATGGGACGACTTTATTTCATCCATCAGGGCGTAAATGTATCTTCCCAAAATACATGTAGCATTAGTAGATTTTAAAGCCATGCTACATGACGAAAAAGCCTTTTTAGAAGAATGGTCCATCTTCTTTGAGTCTCTGTCTGAAGGCACACCTGGAAATTAACCTGGGGCAGACCGGGATGAACCTGAAGCCTGAACCACCAGGCTCTCAGGGGTTGGGTGCCTGGACAGAAAACCTGGGTCAGCAGGAGCCACTCGATATCTTCGAGCCACCGATCTATTCACTGCCGAAGATGACACCGGCTTCTTCCATATTTCCAGGATTGGATCTAACAGAGCCTCATTAAAAGCCAGAAGTGGCTCTGCAGCTGTTGAAGCAGGATGCAATACTTCTGTTAAAATATTAGGCTTAGACACCGGCAAAGGAAGGTCCAAAAAATCAGCTGCTTTCTTAATAGCCGAGTGGAATGATGCAGCCTCCTCCGTATACTCTCCAGGCGATGTTAAGTCCCATTCTGGAGAGGTGTCCAAACCACTGGCTGTATCTAAACCATGGAGGTCTCCCTGAGATTCCTCAATCTCTCCTTCCTCCAATGCCTGCTTCTGATATTCTTGCTCCTCAAGGAGGCGAAGAGCAAGTCTCCTCGAATGCAACATTGCCTCAATTCTAGGCGTTGACATGGCTTCGGCAGACGTCGAAGCTTGACGCCGATCCTCGGATCCATCAGACGCCGGATCCATCAGCGCCATGGATTTCTTAGGCGCCGTACGAGGCAAAGGGCGGACAGGAGACTGTTCCGGCGCCGGAGCCACATGTCTACTCGGCTTCACCGGTTGACGCCATAGGCGCCGAGCCCACATTTCCCATGGGAAGAAAGGGCATAAAATGTGCCGGTCATAACGGAGCCGGAGCACCCATGTTGAAAGCCAAGGGGCACCACCTGGAGCCATCTGCTGAAAAATTGTAAACATCGCATTCAAGAATGCGGAACTGTCGGCTCCTGGGGCCGGGAAAGCCGGATACTGAGGAGCCTGGAGTCGAGGCAACATCGGCGCCGGCGTCTGAGAAGCTGGTGAGAACTCCTGACGCTGAGGAACCTCAAACACCGATGGAGGATTCACAGGCGACGTCGGCGAAGCTGGTGAAGTCGGTGATGCAAACGGCGTCTGCGGCTGTGGAGAGATGGTGGGACTCACTTCCCATGTCTTGTGGCGTTGAGCTGAAGGCGACCTCGAACGCTATCTCTCCCTACTCGACCGGCGCCGAAATTCACGACGACGCCGGGAGTCACGATGACGCCGATGCGACTTCGGAGAAGATGACTTGCGATGATGCCGATTTTCTTTTTTCTTAGACTTCGCCAAAAAGAGCTTTGCTTCTCGCTCTTTTAATGCCTTCGGATTCATCCGTTGACAAGAGTCACATTTGTCAACGTCATGGTCGGAGCTGACACACCACAAACAGTCTGTATGTGGGTCCGTAACCGACATCTTGCCACCGCACTACTCATTGCAGGGCTTGAATCCGGATTTTCTTTGCGACTTTCTATCTTTTCTCAAAGAAGAAACAGCAAAAATAACTGCAACTACGTAGAGTAGTAACAGTAGCTCCCTTGAAGAATAACCGTTGTTCGAATGGCACGGAAAAAAGGGAACTGATGTCGGCGAGGACCTCTTATTGCCTGTATGACGTCAGACGGCGTCGCGTGGGCAATTGTGACGTCCTCGTCGACGTGCAGAAGCTAGGAAGAAGATTTCCATTGAATGCTGGCGCAAGAGGAGTATTCAATAGGTGAGGAATCCACAGGTAGTTGTATCCATCAGAAATTAGTTTACTGCAACACATCAGACATGTCAAAACAAAGCACACACACTTTCAGTTTCAAATGTGCTTAATATGAAGTAGCTTAGGAATGTTACAGAGCCCTTCGTAGTCATTCTTCAGAAATGTTCAAGTTACCCAAACTGATTTGAAGAACACAGTACTTCACCTTCATGTAAAATATATGGAACAAATGCCAATGTCTGAAAAATAAGAACACCAAACATAGTGCAGTGACAAAATGGGCATATCTTCAGTTTCAAAACTTATTTTTACTTACGTTATACCATATAGGATGCCTAACCACTGCTGTTCAAGTAGCCTGTCATTATGTACTAAAAGTGAAGGTCACAGGGGTGGCTGAAAGGAGGAGGGTATCGAAGGGGGAGGGATTTAGCAGGTGATGTCATGTGGTGAGGGGCTAGCTGAAATACTTTGCTTAAGGTACCGTCTACATTAGGGTCACTTCTCTCTTGATAAACTTTCCTGCTGTATGGCTCTCCTTCCTCCAATGAATGGATATCCTCCTTCGGGGGAGACACTGGGGGGTGCTGCGAGGGAAGGCAAAAGTCTTCATGCACAGCAAAAAGTACAAAAATAAAATCTAACTTTGGAGTCTGTGTTTTTATCTTTATTACAAGGCAGGAGGATTTATTGTGCAGTGTTTCTTTGTGCCTTTTATTTTCACAACACACTTTTAGTTCAGGACATTTCCCTCAATCTCACAGCTTTGGGCAGGAAATAACAAAAAAGAAGGGCATCATCCACTATAAATAGGAGACGTCCACCTTTAACTTCTACATTTCTGTCTGTTTTCTGAGCTAAGTATGTGTTGAAATTCAGGGCATTTTGCCCCTTAAAACTATTATGTTAGTATGATTCATTAATGCTTTATTGAGGATATTGCCACCTTTGTCGTGTATTTAATGTTCTTTGGTGCAGCACATGCGAATGTTAACACACTAACTCTTTCTAGTTGTTTGTTGCTCTTTATGATTATTTTCTTGCTGTTCATGTTAAATGGTGTGTAATTCGCCAAAGGAAATGTGTTTCTGATTCTTCAGACTGTCTGGGTTGACAGCTATTTGCTTTGTTACAAATGGTGCTCCGGAGACTTTTCATCTATAAAAGCTGCAGGTAATACGGTGTCATTTTTGCTTTATTAAAGGAACTATTAGAAGCTTCTATTTCACTTGTTACGAGGGATTAATTCCTGTTAGAGCAATTATGTATTACAATTAAAATAGAGAAATGAAGAGGATGATGAGGAGTTTAAAAAATACCTCAGAACATTTTAGACACTTCTGTGTCTAATTCAATTTAGATAGTGGTCTCATCGTCATTTAGAAATGTGGCCACTTAAATAGGTAACTCAGAGGCAAGTGCAGTATCAAACACACTGTCTGTACCTGCAGAGTATATGCCCTGTAAGAGAAACTGTTTAGTCGAGGTGGCAAGAGAATGATGAAAATTAATCCTATTTCCTCTCAAGGGTGTGAGGGGGTGACAATCGTGGCAGTTCAGTTCCCTGTAAGGATAATGGACCATGGTCAATGTGGCAAGACACAACTTATGACATTACTGAACACAATTTTGATGAGTGTTACTACAGTGCTGATGATGGTATAAATAGTGTGAAAAAATTAAAACAGGGGACAAACTCCAAACTTTGGATTAGGGAGGCAACCCTATGTTTGAGCCTGGACTGATACAACACCCAAATTGTGCTGAGTGGGCACCTCAAGCTTTTGTTGATGAATATATAAAGTCTAAAATCAGCAGCCCAGCGGACAGGGGCACCATACTGATTACTTTTTGTTAAGGGAATACAACACTGGTCTTAGGTTCCAAGATCGTGACATTCCTGAGTAGAGGTGACAAGGACCTTAAAAGGGGTGCCGACAGGGCATGGCATCAGGTCAAGATAATTATTGAATACTCTGGGTCCCTTACTCTAATGATATGCATAGCTTAAGAGGCAAAAAGAAACAGGGGATCAGATGGACCCGGAAGTAGTTTCTAGCTGGGCCCAGAGGAGGATATTTTTTCTTGGCAATGTGAATGCAGGGCTTTATTCTGAAAGGTGCAAGAAATTACTGAAGCACATTAATATTAATAGCCAGGCATTGTTGTTTGGAGATGATTTTATCAAGGACTTTGGACGATATGTCCAAACTTTTGTCTCCCTGGACAAAGTGCATTCACTCTAGCCTGTCTATGGTTGGGTCTCTCCCAGAGCTGGTTGATATGCGGGTTGATCTGCAGACCCTATTACCATAGTATGGATATTCCAGATGAATGTTCTTCCCAAAGTTGAATGGGGGGACGTTTACTTGTCAGCAGAGGCCGCGTAAAAGGAGGAGAGCTCAAGGTAAGCATTGTGTCTTCTCCCCTTGTAAAAGTTAGGAGTAGGTTACCACTCTTTGTTCAACAGTGGGGATCAGTATCAAGCAAGCCCTGGGTATTGAAAACAGTGAGGGGATTTCAAATAAAGTGTTATGCAGTCTGAGTTTCAACCAGATGGCCTATACCAATACAGTTTTCCCAAGTGCAGTGGAAACTAGTTATTACAGAAATACAAAAATTGTTGCAGAAGTGAGCAATAAAAATGTCTTCCAGACACTAGGGTTTTTTCAGCAATATATTTCTTGAGATATTTAAACCAATTTGTACTTTACCATAATTTCAAGTTGAAGATGATAATATGTCTTGAAGATATTCTTCTGCTAGGAGATTGGATGATATGACTGGATCTCAAAGATGCTTACTTAACAGAACCAATATGTCAGCAACACAGGAAGTGTCTGCTATTCCTATGGCAAGGGCAGGTGTTCAGGTTCAAGTCCCTTCCATTTGAGGTTATCCTCCACTCCTTGGTACTTCACCAAGCTGTTAAAACCTCTGGTGGGGGCCCTCAGAGACCAATCTGATATTCTTAGGACAGAGAAGGAGAAGCTAGGGCTAGTTCAGAATGCCTAACAGCTGATCCAAACATTGGGTATCATTATCAACGTAGCAAAATGGGAATGCATTTCC